>NC_088980.1:134099570-134711133 GCF_963932015.1 Anas acuta
ATTTGAAGTGTTTATACCCTTTATCATCACTTGTCATATCCAATCTAAGGTGTCTGTGAATGTCTTCATTAATCATATATATATGTGTATATATGCACAAAAATATGCATATTATATACATAATACATATATATATTTGATCCTTTTAAAATCAAAATGAGCTTGTTGCACTGAATGTAAATTTATCTCCTCTTTATCAGTGTTAGATTATCTTTCACTTTCAGGCCTTCAAGATACAGCTGTTTTTACAGTCACATCTTCTGAGCTTCAAGATCAAACTCAACATTTGTAATATCCCCAGGTTTCAAAAAGTTTTTAGATACCTCCTTCATTCTTTTCTCTTTGCCCATATCTGATCCCAGATCCTGTTAAGTCCACCTCAGAGGCTATCATCTGATTTTGCCTTTAAAGTGGAAAAATTTATGTTGAAAAATAAACCCTGTATACTCATTTCAGGAATTCTTTAAAAAATCCTTTATGAGCTACATTCACTGCGTTTTTCTTTCTTAAGTTACAATGCAGAAAAAAAAAAAAAAAAACTTTTAATGTGCTCTTTAAAGCTGGCCAGCTCTCTTGCAATGAAAATAACTTTAGTCAATTACCCAACATAATTTTCACTGTTACATGACTCCATACTAAGGCACTGGGAGAAAACGAGTTATTTGAGAAGTTTGACCAGAAATGATAAAGATGCATACTGAGGGTTTTCTCTGTCAATTGCTTGGTCTGAGCATGGCTTCTTCCATTTTAGGTTCTTGGAATCATTTTTTTCTTCTCTTTTTTATCTTCAAAAGATGAACACATATCAAATATGCATGAGCACCCTACCTGGTGTTAGGGGTTTGTGTATTACAAAAGAAAAGTTAGCACAGAGGTTTGTCTTTGTCTTTTTAGGTGTTGAATGGGAACTTGTTCTCAGGGACTTGTTCTCTTTTCTTCTCAAACAGGATTAATTATTGCTTACATAAGTTATTTTGTTGTTGTTGTTCTTTTCTTTCTTTCTTTCTTTTTTCCCCTTTATCCTCTAATTTCACCTTACTCTTTTGAATATGAGGTCTGAAAAGTGTTTAATTTCTTTGCTTTGATTTTCTCCATGGGTCTTTCACACTCCCTTCCCTCTCTGTGGCTCATTCTCCATCTCCCAGTCTAGTGCTTGTGATCTTCACAGTCAAAAATCGCATGGCATTATGCACTGAATTCTTTTTGCTTTTCATTTCCTAGGGAACGTCAATATGTACTACTTTTGTACATATGTTCATGAAAATAATACCAAAAAAGATTTTGTCTTCTTTTGGAAAAAAGTTTTAAACCTTGTGTCAAAGTTGTATCAGCTCAAGCCTATAGGAACATAATACTGTTCAGTACAATATAATCGTACTTTGTTAATGTAAATGCCAGTTTCCCACAGCTCAAAGCAATTTTCCCACTGGCACATGTAAACATGCAAAGCTGAAGTAGGTGAAAGAAGTCATAATTATAAGCTATGGGTAGCAATTGATTGGAAATTTACAGGCAGTAAATAGCATGACATTCTTGGATGCTTTGCTATT
This sequence comes from Anas acuta, assembly GCF_963932015.1. Taxonomy (NCBI): domain Eukaryota; kingdom Metazoa; phylum Chordata; class Aves; order Anseriformes; family Anatidae; genus Anas; species Anas acuta. The sequence goes on from NC_088980.1 coordinate 134,101,121, forward strand.
TTCACTATAATCTGAAAGCCCGCGATGGGGTTCCAATCCATTCTCTGACAAGAAAAAGGTGGTAGTTAGCAGTGGAGTCACAATGTACTACAGTGCAGCATTTTCTTTTGTTATAACTGCTTGCTGTGACATTGTATGTGTGTGCAGAAGCACAATCCAAAGAAAGGTATCCCGACGATCAAAACCTTTGAAGTTTGCACCGATCATGATCTCAGATATGAGATCTTTGCTTTTTTACTCATTCTGCAACATTCACGAAATCTGTTCACCAAAGGAGTGAATCAGTGTCAGAAATGCAGCAGCACCATCTCAGAGACCTGGCTTCATACCAACTAAGAAGTCACCTACCAATAACTAGCAGGACACCAAGAAGAATCCCAATTGCCTGGCCGACGCTTGGCTTGGAGTTCTCATGCTGTAGTTTTATATAACATGATTTTTCACTTGAACACTGGCAGACGTTTACTGCAAAAAGAAATGCCATGACGTTAACAAGAAGTTTAGTAGTGCAGCTTGATTGTTCTTATGTATTACTGTTGTCTTGAAATAATATTTTGCATATTGAAATAATAGCAGTGCGTAGCATACCTTCAAGATTCACTTTGTTTTCCAAAGATGGGTTTCCACTGTCTTTAATTATCACTGGAACAATGTACACCTTCTCTTCAAAGTTACCATGTTTTGGAGAGAGGTGAGCGTATGTACCTGTAAATAAAAAATGGGATATTTGTGTCAGCTCAAGCATAAAATTTAGGTCAACATTACAGCTGCAAGTGTTCTTTCTTAAGCCCCCTTTCCTCTTGACGGCAGTTCCTTGTTTCCCTCCTTGTCTTCTGAGATCTCACTGGTTTGCAGACGTCAAGTCAAAATGGACTGTCTGAACACTTAGTCTAGCCTTCTGTGTCATATGCTCAAAGAATTTCCTGTTTAATTTCTAGGGTGGGCCAAATCTAATCTTGGGCAGTACTACAGTGGTATGATCACATCTAAACCAAGAGACTCATCACATACTTTTATAAGCTATAACCAACTTAAACTATTCCCAAGATAGTTTAGTAGGAGAGACCACCTTTCTAGTGCACTTCTACCACATCTAAGATGCTTCAAAACTTGGAAATGTAAGAGTACAACATCCACTGGGGTCAGTCCAAATGTCCCTTTAGACCAGCATCTTGTATTCTTTTAAGCATGCAGTACATTTTATTCTTACATCTTTCTTCTCTCCTAAGTACTAGAAAAATTGTAGCTTGTAGCATACTAAATGTTATCTCTTGAAGAAAAAAAAAAAAAGACTTAGGTGTTCAAATAAATACACGCCAAAATCTATGGAATTTCTTAATAACTTACATTCTTTTCTACCTGAAATATTAGATATGCAAAAGTATGAATAGAAAGGAATTCAACATTTCTCTGTGTTTCCCAGATTACTTAGAGAATCCCATATCATTACAAGAATAGCTTTATTAACTTACCATTGACTTTTGAGATTTCCCAATTTTTTTTTGTTTCCATATCATCCCCGAGAGAAAAAGTAATTCTGGGCACATATACATGTCCATCAACATCAGTAGCTTGAATCAGTGCTTTCTCTCCTCCACGAACCGGGTAGCAAAAGAAAGTAGGATAATCCGTAACTAACTGCGGAGGGTTGTCGTTCACGTCCTTTAAGTGTAGTATGAGGGGTATTTTGGATCTCTGAGCAGCATTTTCTGTAGAGTTTAACAGAATGCAAAGTTAAAAGTCACAGGTTGGACTTAGAGGCTGGATTGTGGCATTTGCAGCTATTGTATATGTATCACCTATATGATACACCATCGTATCGCCTGGTACACCATCACGCAGGGGTGGGAGGTGGTATTTTTTCTGCAGGACACAAAGTAAGGTCTCAGGAGGTCCTGGGGGACTCGTGTTGGCTACTATCACTTTCTAAAAAGTATGGTTTGTTTGCCCCCATCTAACTAGAGAACAGTAGGAAGGAAAAGGAGGCAGCTAGACCATTGTATCTGGTAAGTGGTCATATCCGAGGTCAGAGCATTCACTCTTTGGAACACTTTTTAAAGTGTGGAACTCCAAAAGTTTCCCATCCATCTTCTGTATATAGGAAATTCAAGTCAATATTCTGCCCCAGGGCCATGACAAGAGACCCAAGAGAAGCTCTCAGAGCCCTGTCGTTTCTCCTGTCCATTCCTGAAGGACTGGTCCCTCACCAACTCAATGTCTGAGGAAGCACACCTTCTTCCTGACATACAGTAACTGCATCTTTACCCAGGTTCCCCAAAACAGTGGCCAGCATTATCTGTGTTAGTAAGAGAAACCAATATTTACACCATATTCAGTCAGATGTAGTCCAGACTTTTTAACCCCTATTTTACATAAAATACACAATGAAATCTCCCCAGGTAGATGGTTTGAAATATCCAAATAGCTGGAAACAGGAGCCTGAATGTATTTCAGACTAACTGATGTATTAGATCTATTTACAATAAAATTAAATTCTATACAAGTTTAAAAATTACTCTCCAGATATATTTTCAGGAAACCTAAACATACCTACAAGAAAGATTAAAATCTTCATATGTGCAGAGGAAAAAATGGTTAAAAAAATATTGATGCTGAAAACACTGAAGAAATTAAAAAAAAAAAAAAGAAATTATGGCCTTCAGTGTATGCCATGTTGTTTAAGCAAATATAATGGCATATGATAGATAACTGCATGAAAGTTTTTTTAATCATCATTATCTGCCAGACCAAACTGTCTTTTAAGAAAGTTAAATTCTTAAGGAATTTATCTTCTAAAGATACATCACATATTCCTTTACTCTTCATGCACTCAGTTTTGCTGCCCTGTCCTCCTGAAGTCATGGGAAGTATAATAATCCCTCATAAAGCAGTAAGGGCAGAGGATTCCTCTGTGTGTGTATGTAGCTGTTTCATTGCTTACTTGTCTCTGATGCAACAATATCAACTTTGTACAATTCTTTGTATTCTCGATCCAAAGCGGAAGCAGTGTATATATTCCCAGTGCTTGAATCAATCTTCAGCCATTTCTTCACATCACCTTCTAAGGAGTATCTTTGGAAGGAAATAGGAAAAAATCACGTATATTATACCAAATCAAGAAAAAACGTTGACAAAGCATATACTTTATTGATTATATGCAAGTAGCTAGATTGCTATTGTACTCGAAGAGAGGGTTCTTGGAAGAGTCCTAATAGTACAGCCATCCAGGAGGGACAGACAGAAGAAGGGAGGCCAAACCCATCGATTTTTGGTGGGGATTAAGTTCAGACACTAGAAAGTGAGAGCATAACTATGGGAATGCCATGGCTCCTCCAGCTGATATGTGCTACAACTCTACCTGCCTTGTAACTGCATAACCCGTGGCATTCCTGATCTGTCATTCCAGAAGGATGCTCTGTCCTAACCTCGTGTCTCTCTCTCCTCATCATGTCTGTCATGCTGATGTTTTGATGGGGGCACAAGCCAAAGTGTGTGGAGTGGGAGGAGCAGTGCAGCCAGGCTCCCCTTTTTGGATAAATGAGGGACCAAGTACCCTTAGATAGACTGCAGAGGTCACCTGCTGCCAGTCTGGAGCAGGCTGTGATTACCATACGAACTTGGGAGTGTTTTAAGCATCACCACATAATTGCCATTATTGTTTTAAAAAAAAATAATATATACATATATATATATATATAAAGGCAGAAAAAGCACAGGGTCTGTGGGTATTTACTTATACAAATTTAACCATGAACATATGACCCAGTTAAAACAAAGCCATTTATTGACTATATGTGACCTTTTTCATTCTTTTGCTCTTTCAGTGCCCATTGCATTAAAACAGCATGCTGACATGCTTGTGAATTTTTACTTTTTAAAATTTTTATTATACTTCTTTTAACCTATTTTTTAACATAATGTGGTTTATGTAAACATGAATTTCTGTCATCTGTCTCTGTCATCATCTCCCAGAGCTTCTGGACTATGTGGCTCACTGTTTAACCAGCTTGACAGAAGGCCAAACATGCTAAGTTCCCAAAAGTTAGGGGGAAGTAGAAAGCCAGATGAGAAACCTCTGGGAATAAAAATCCACAGGAGGCCTAATGGTCATATTCTGCAACTCCATTAACTACTTGGTGTTTTGCTCAGTTTTAGTTAAATCTCAAGGACTGTTTGTTTTGGACTGATCTGTTCAGCATTCTAGCTGGGAATCGTGCAGCAAGAACCACAAACAGTTCTGCCTGACACTACTGGAATAGATACATTTATACCATGCTGCACAGATTTCTGCATGGCTCTGTGCTCTGGCAGAGGCTCATGGTGACTTGACCATATGACAAAGTGTTGGGCCACCAAATGAGCCAGTCTGAGGTTTTGCATCCCACTCACAAGCACAGGAGTTGGCTTGCACGGCGCTTTGCATCCATGGTGGAGGTAGACCTTTAGTCTTTGACAGTCAGAAAAGTAAATGAATGAATGATCAGTCATGAACTTGAGCTTTGCTATTAGTTCTGTGTTTTGGTGGATAAAAGCCCTTTGTGGTTTTCTGACTGATGTGAAAATTGGCTACTGTCCTACTGGTTCCTGAAAGCATTTCAGTACATACTTCATTTATTTCTTAAAGGCATTTTGTAAGGTGTATTTGGAAACCTTGTTATTCTCAAACTGGCTCTGACTTTTTCCTGGAGACACACATTGGCCTTTCTCACTTTTAGTTTCCTTGTTCAAGGGCCCCACTGGTGATGCTTGTCACAACACAGACAGAAAGGTGGTTAGAAAAGCACTGCCCAGTAGTCTTCTGCAGGTAGGGGTCCCCAGCCACCACCTAACCACACCTGATTTTCTATCAGAAGTTGAGAATAGGCAAGCTTTTATAAAAAACAAACAAACAAACAAACAAACAAAAAACAGCAACCTTTTCCTCTATGCCAAACATTGTGTGCTTTTTCCTTGTACCTCTATTAGGAAAAAAAAATCTAAATCTTACATACAATAAATAAATCTTGGTCACTCTTTTTTACCTTACAGTATCCCCCTCAGGATCATAGGCCTCCGCTTTCACGACCAGAGTGTTTACAGGAATGTCTTCAGATACGTTTGCTGTGTAAACTGGCTGTTGAAAGGTAGGTGGCTCATCTATGTTGGTTACAAAAACTTTGAAGAGGGTGCGGGAGCTGGCATTGTACTGCACCCTAGACACCAGAGGTTCGGGGTTTGTGGCGTTGATCACCAGGTTATGCACTTTGTCTGTTTCAAAATCAAGAGCCTGAGTAAATCAGAAAAAGAAAAAAAAAAGTGCTTTAAGCAATAGTACCGCTGTCTGGTTCAGCAAGCACCAGGCAGATGTGAGGATGTTCTCATTTCTCATTTGTAGCTCTCCTGACTGTGCCTGGCCCGTGATGGGGCAGCAACCCACAGGCAGAGACCCCAGTGCCCCTGCCAGATGGCAGAGGAGAGCATCCCTGCCTTTCCGGCCATGAGAAATGGCAAAATCCTCTTCTTCCCAAGGAAGATATAGAGGAAATAGGGGAGAGCTGTCAAGAGTAAAATGACACTGAGAACAGTCAATGTAAGTGAAACCATATGCCCATTTGGAGGCTTCCTCAGCAACTGCATGTCCTAATAATGTTGCCACCTGCCTAAGTTTAATAACTATATCCTGTTTACAGCAATAGTATTTATAGTTCTTGTACTAGAAGGCCTTGGATGACCTCTGGCTGACAGAATTGCTTGCAAGGGTTGTTACACCATGGAGTTTCTCACAATTGCATCTTCAGGAAAAAATGATGCTGAGGTTGAGCCCAAAGATAATCCACCGATCACTGCCCATGGCCAGTGGCACATGAACTTGATGCAAACTACGTGTAACTCTTTGGAAAATGAGTGATCATTTTTCCAGACCCGTTGTTCACATGCCTCCAAGAAGGCTAATTTCAAAGGGAGGACCCTTTTGATACTGAAATATATGGATGCAATGGAAAATGTACCTTGTGTTTCTGATCCCAACACTCAGCACGTGGGATTTATCACCCACCTCAGCACACACTGACCTTGGTTTTGTCACAGTCAGTGTTGGCCTCAGCAGGAACAAACTGCCTTGCTGTACTGGCACTGAGACAAGTGAGAATCACTTCCACTTGGTGGCAAAAACCACCAATGGCCCAGATCACCAGCAGGAAGGAAAATCTGCATCACTCAAGTAATGCTGTTTTTTCCCCACGATGCATAAAGAGCTCCTTCATCGGCCAGAGCCCAGAGCAGGGGCCAGCAGCAGAGGGTAGGTGGAGGACAACAAAGGCAGGAGGATAGGTGTGCCTGAGCACTGTGCCAGTGAAGTACTGTATATGACAAATGTACATGTAGAGAGAGAGAGAGAAGAGAAGAAACCCATCTATTCACCTTGTTAATCCTGACAAGCCCTCGGTTTGTTACAGGATCTGTCTCTATGATGAACTTGTGGTTTGGATCTCCTTCCTCCACTTGGTAAATGATGTGGGAGCTCCCTGTGCCAGGCTCGTCCGTATCAGTAGCTTGAATTTCTAATATCATTGTTCCTACTGGGATACTTTCTGCAACAGTCACATTGTGATACTGAGGAGAGAGAGATCATTGAAACATAACACACCTAGCACCATCTGCAGATAAAAAGCTGAGTGCTACAAGCTCAGCAGTAGAAGCGAGCTACCTCACTGCATGGGGGAACCCAGAGCTGCAAGAGGGGCACTAGAGCAAAACTATACCCCCTTTATTAGCTGTACATTTAGCAAAGGTGACAGAATCTCATTTTTGAGACCAGGTCCTGAACCAAGACCTTCTGATAAGAAAATCAACAGCCCCAAAACCAATACAGCTTCCCCAAGAGGCCACCTACACCTGGTGGGCTGGACAGCTTTTCTGAGCTCAGTGGGAGCTTAGGCACCTAAACGTAGGCATGACGGCCACTGCAGTGAGATTTGGGCCAACAGAATAATTTATTTCTATACACATCGGTTTTTTTTGCACAGCAAATTATCTCACATTTCATAATTAACTATGAATTAGGCCCGCTGTTTATTAGACCTCATAAGCAGGCTTTCCAGCAATACCTTGCCTTTAGTTTCACTGGTGGTTTGCTCTGTTACCTGTTCTGTAAACAGTTAGTTTTCCATTGACTTCTGTAGACAATGAGTGCATGCTCAAACATTTGTCAAAAGTTTGTTAGGAACATCAAAGACGGTGTTGAAAATACTCACATCTGATTTTTCAAAGATGGGAATCTGGTCGTTGATGTCGATGACATGTACTTGCACTTCACAGATTGTCTGGAAATCTGCATGGTAAAAGAACAAGCAATGTCACAGCAGCCCTTCTGCCAAAAATAACTTTGCTTTAGAAGGGTTCACTATGTGCAAAAGCGAACACTGTCAAATTGCTTGAATCAAGCAGAGCCCTGCTACTGTAAGAACGACTCAATTTCCTGTATCTTTTAATCAGTGAAAGCCTCACTCGCTATCTTACTTTCCCAGTTTTCTGAACATAGACCCATCCTCTTTTGTTTCATTTCCCTCACTTTTTTTTTAACCACATCCTGGCTATGAACTGTGTTATCTTTCTCAACATCACTTTTATGTATAAAAACTAACACTCAGGATGTTATTCTACTGTGTCCTCTTGGTGGGCCGTCAGACAGCACCTTCATTTTCATTATAGCCAAACTTAAACCTCAGATCTGCATAAATCTATACACTCCCTGAGCAGGGACACTATAGCAAGGGATTTGTGATTTTGAAACCATACTCTCTCGGTCTGTGTGATATTCCAATGTAGCTGGATTTTAGTGTTTTCCAAGTGTGCTCCATAAGCTGAAAGTTAAAAATGTTTGGATGAAATTCAAACAAGCATCCCAAACAATTCACTGGCTTCTCCCCCGGCGAGGTTTTCATATCTAAGTGATGCTATTTCATTAAGGGATACATCACACTGCTTTATGTACTAGCAAGTTTCTCCAAGCACAAATTTTGCCTGACTGTGAGGACTCCAGCACAAAGCTTTAAGCTTTAATACAGGGTTTGATTTCCTTTCCATTCAGTGAACCACAAAGGACTCCTGGGAACTTGCCTAATGGACAAGACTGTTTTCTGAAGATAAAGTTCAGCTCTTAATCTTTTAAAATACACCATCTAGACTCTCTGGGCAGCTGCGTTTAATAACTTCAGCTTTTTCAGTGAGTCTCTTTGAGGGAATCTAGGGGGGAAAATGCAATATCTAAACAATCAGTCATATGATCTCTTCATATTTTTCCCCTGTGAAAGGAAATACCTTACCAGAGAGATTTGCTTGTTAACGAAAAATCCCAGTTGAACCATGCACTGCCCTAGAGCTGGTTTCCTTCCATACTTGCACTATGAATCACAATTAACATCTCTGCACCTCAAGAACAAGGAAGGGCAATGCCAGGACAAGCCAGATCCCTGTGCTGCTTCCAGTGAATTCACAGAATCACAGAACTGTAGGGGTTGGAAGGGACCTCAAGAGATCATTGGGTCCAACCCCCCTGCCAAAGCAGGTTCCCTAGAGCAAGTTGCTGAGGTAGGTGTCCAGACAGGCCTTGAATATCTCCAGATATTAGAATTCCTTAGGACTCCTCTTGTCCCTTGGACACTGAGCGTCAGAGATGTCAACATGAACAAAACTACTTCAACATAAAACTTAGGCATTACATACCTGCATCTGTCACCATCACCTTCAAGGAATAGTTGGCTGCAGTTTGCTTATTTAATGAAGAACTCATTAACTGCAAAGTCCCAGTGTCTTGCTGAACAATGAACATATTATTTGAAGGAACAGCAGGAACCTGACTCTCAATACTGAACTTCAGGCGAGAATTGAGGGTGTCCTTCTCATCCATGTCTGTAGCATGCAGGGTGCCAATAGTACTGCCTGTGACAGAAAATCAGAAATCAGAATCAGTCGGATAATGCAGGGTTCCCGTTTACTTCTCCACAGAGGTGCACAGTGATGACAGTGACACCGATGCAAGTAGGGTGGTGATAAGAACACAGCTGTGTGGAAAACCCTGTGCTGGACACAATCATTTGACTTCTTAGAGTGTTTTCCTTTAACATCCCAAACAGCTGGTTTGGGATTGGGGCAGTCCAAGAGGACTGTGCCATTGAAGAAGGCACTTTCATCTTTGAAACCAAATAACCAATGTGAAGACTTAGGGATAGGTTTCAGTAACTGCCCCCTGAAGTCAAAGGCGCTACGCTGGAGGAGCACAGGTATGGGTGGAAAAGGGCTCAAGCCACTTTTAGAACGGTATTTCTTGAAATTATAGCAATTGAAATGATAATAAAAGTTTTTGTTTGTTTGTTTGTTGTTTTGTTTACATTGTAAGCATTAATCCAATTATGGGAAAATGCAAATTTATGTTTTAAATTGAACGCCATTTTTTAAATACTGGTTTGGGGTCTGTCCTCCTCAGTTTACTGATATCATTTCCACATGGATTCTCAAAACAAAAACAACAGGGCTGTTGGCACAGAAGAATGTTCCTCCAGGATAGCTGTATTTTACTCTTTGGGATGAGAAATTCTAGCTGTTTGCACCCAGCTGGAAACAGTAAGAGGGCTAGAATGATGTGTATAAATGAGTAGAAGCTGTTTTCTTACCTCCACCTTCATTTTCTTGAACTTCAAATACAGTAAGGGCATTCTCGCACACGGGGGGATTGTCATTAATGTCTTCCACAATAACTTTAATTTGCAGAGGCTTGTCCACCAGTTCTCCCACTGAATCTTTTGAGACCGCAAAGAACAAATACTGCAAAGAGGGTAGCAAGATTAGATGTGTTGGATGTCCACAGTGACATTTTTGCATTTAAATGGATAATCACGGGTGCCTTCCATGCAAATGAAATATTCTCATTTGTCTGCTCACTATTTTCCCTCTGTTTATGTCAGAGTTCTTCCATGATGCCTTTGTGCTCGAGGTCTGAGTTCTCAAAAGAAGTGAGTCAATGAACAATTCTCTGAACAATTCTCTGTCCTGTGAACTTACTCTCTCAAAAAAAAAAACATGAAAAGCAGTAACATTTAATTTTTGTCACTTTACAAACGAATCTGTCACATACAAAGATGTGATTCCTCCAGCATAGCTGATCCTTGGCCTTTCTGTCTCCAGATTTCTTCCAAGAAAATAACAACAGAGGGTTTTCTGCATAGAAGCCCCCAAGATGGAGAGCTTCAGGGTAACTTAAAAATTCCAGCTGCAACTTGAACTCCTCCTCTGCTGCGGTCCCTGGGACCTGGACTAGATTTAAAATGTGCAAAGTTCCTGCCCTCTACTTATACACCTACAACCCCGGCATGGTGTGTTCTGTGTTGCACGTTATAAATAATATTATGGGTGGTGATCGCTACACCAGACCCATGGAGAAATATTTTAGGGTAGCAAACTAAAAACTGTTTACCGTGTAGTAGATGAATATACTTTCATATCTGTTAAGAAACAAAACTTTTCTTTTTTTTCCCCCCCTCCATCCTCTATAGCTTTCTTGTGTTTACTCCCCCAGCAGTAATCAGCTGGCTGCTCCCTCCCATCGGTTAGGTTGTGCATGTTTACTTACAGAATCCTTTTTTTCCCTATCCAGTGGCTCAGTCACATAAATAACCCCATTCTGATCAATGGAAAATGGGAATCTGGCCAGCCCTTCTTTTTCAAAAAGCTCATAAATTACATCTGCTTCATTGGAGTGCACCTAAAAAACACAAAAATAAGTCAGGATAGGAAGTCACAAGTGTGGACTGAGATTTAACAGGGATCATTTCTGGGCCACAAACAGAAACGACTGCATTCCCGTTAGCTTCATAAACCAGAAAATTAACAGTTTGGCAGGCTCTTGGGATAAACCTTAGAAAACCAGACCAATAATCCATCCCTGCTCTCTGAACTGTCGTGGTGAAGCCATTTTATCTCAGTTTCTCCAGCTGTCCAGGATGGGCTATTATGCCTATCTTTTTATGGAAGGGTTTTGTGAAGGTAAATGGTGGTAAAGGAGAAGGAATTACTATTTGAATGTCCTGACACTAATTTATTCCATCTCCTTACACTGCCTATCCCTCTCTTTTCTTTTTTTCTTTATCTAATTCTGTGATGTGGAACAGCAAAACAAACATCCAGAACCTATGTGCACATATGCGTGTGCAAGCTCCTTATATGCCTCAAAGTCTGTGACAGGGAAACTTTAGTGGAATATTTGAGATATGAAATTAAATGTAGTAAAGGCTGCCAAATTAACGAAGAAATCCTGCCGTGCTCAGGGGATCACAGCACTGGGGGTGCCAGTGCCAAGGTGGTTTTCAAAGTCAAACATTTCTGAAAGGCTGTTGGCCTGTTGGTTAATATTTAGTGGTACATACATCACTCCCACTCTGCAGTTACAGGCAAAAGGTTTTGTGTTTGCCTGGTGAAATATCAGAGGAAGAGAAATACCATGGGAATGCAGGAAGCTGCAGGAGTCTATTCAAATCTTTCCTAGGTACTTTGGACATGGCAGGTTCACTGTGCCACACAAAACTGGCCACAGAAGATGTCTCTGAGTAGGGGAAACTACTCACAACAGGGTTGCAGTGGAGCTGGACCCCTGACAAGATCTTCTGTAGACAGAAGAAGCTAACCTCAAAATGACCTTTTCCAAAATTTCCTCTGACCATGGAATATTATTGTACACAGGTGATGCCACCAGCCTCTCCAAACTGAAAGGCAAAGTCTAGTCACTCAGATGCTTGTATCTCTGATCAGATGCTCAATCCCTGTCAAACCATTAATTTCATCCTAACAATATGTTAATGAGACCTGTCCTAAAGATCGTTTACAAAGGATACCATATGGAAAATAACGGGGAGGTGCCAAAGTCCTTCTGGAGAATCCATTGTTGAGTGCCGTGAGATGAAAGAAAATAACCCTGTGGCACTGAGGAGCATTGCAGGGACTGTGGCCAAGGGCCCTACCTGGCTGATGTTCACAGGGTGGGTTTCAGTCGAGTTTTCCTGAATGTAGATGGTGGGGGGAGCCTTCCACAGGCTCTCCTTCACATTGATGATCACGTCGGTGCTGCTGGTGAAAGCATTTGTTGTCATCCCTGCCATATCCTTCACGGTGACAACAAGTGTGAAGGTGTTCTGCTTTTGGGGATCTAAGTAAGAGGAGCCTAGAGACAGAGCAAAGAGCTGTGAGAAAATGAAGCAGAGGCTGGGGAGATGTTTCACCTGCCCATTGCCTCCTACATGCATCTTGCTTCTACATCTGCTCCATGATCACTGCTTAGATAGACCTCTGTGCCAAATCTCAACAACCTCCTTCCTTTGGCTTCTCTGAACAATGCAGCACAACATAGTAGGCCTGGCAGAAGAGATTTTTTTATTTATTTTTTAATTATTTAAGTTTATGTGGGATTATGTAGCTGGCTGACCTTTCTCTACATTTTTTATGTTAATGCTTCTGCTTTTCTACATTTCAGGGAAGAGAACTAACTCAGTGTAGTCCAGAGGGTCAGAGGATCTATCTGTCTTCTCAACATATTTTCAGATCCTGGTCTCCATTTCTTCTAACTGCTCTTGAATTTGGTGGGAAACATAAAGAAAAATCACCAAAACCAGGTTCTCCATGGAGTATGTCTCAGTGACTGAGTTTATTTAGAATATAACATCAGAGTTGTTGTTTCATTTCTATGTATACCCCAAAACTCATGCTTGTTTTTTGACAGATGAGTAATTTGACATACCTGTCCTACTTGGTGAGATTGCTCCAGTTGTACTATCAATCTGGAAAAGCATGTCTGAATAAGGGTTGGGAAAATGGTGGAGAATGCTGTATGTCAGCTGTGCATGAGGGGTTGTAGGATCATCCGGGTCAGTGGCGTGGACATACATGAAGGGCTTGCCTGTTTGGATTAGAGAAGAAACAGTTGTAAGAGATGACTGAAACCTCAACACGTAGCCCATCTGAGCAGAGCTCACAAGCAGGGAAGTCAGCTTACATTGAGCTGCTGTTGTTTCATAACACAGCTCTTGTGGTAAGACATACTTGTGCATGGGGGTTACATAGCCTGTGTGCCATCCCACGGGTCCACTTTCTCCATTTAATAAAATCACAATAGGGGTAAAGACCAGTAGATGCAGAAGTGGCAGAGCTCACTCAGAGAGCAGCTATCTACTAGCTAGAGTGCCTGCACCTGGTATTTCTTATTACTTTAAAGATACTTCACAGTCCTTACACAACGCAGTTCAACACAGAGCACATTGAGAAAAATGCACAGTTGTAGCACACTTGTAAATAAAAGAACAGTCACACAATTAAAAGAATAAATAGAGATGCATGGTAAAATAACCACATTTTTGCCTTTTGAGCACCCACACAACATTCGAAATTTTTTCAACTTGGATGCATTTGAAGTACATGCTAAAATATTGCAGAATGATTTTCTGGCCTCATGGAGCCTTATATGCACATTCTTTAATGAAAGTTTCTTCTTGATTCCATGGTCACAGTGATAACATCTGGCTGAGTCCTTAATTTCACTTCCAAGATGTAGGTCTCAAACTGCTTTTTGTTACTTCCTTATGTCTGGAATGGATTACTGCAATCCATAACCCAGGTCTCTCTGGTAAATACTAATGTTCACCCTAGGTTCTGAGAACCATTGGTCATAAACACATACCCCACTCATGCACTGGCTTTTTATTTCACTGTTGTGCAAGGATTTAACATGTTCTTGACAATGTCTGTCTGCATAATCTTTGGCAACCTTTACATTTTAGACATTGGCGGTCACCTGTTTGCACTTTCATTTCTGTTGTACATGTTTGTACCTTTATTTAGAACAATCTTGTGGGAGGGAAAACTGTTGTGTGTTGTTGTTTTTTTTTTCAACTTGTTGAAGTATAACATCCAATTTATCTTACTGTTTAACTAATCTATCTAACTTCCTATTAATTAAAGTATTTAGTTATTGAGATGATTACCTGCACGGGAGTTTTGCCTCACCACTCCAGTGTATTTTGTCTGGTCAAATTTTGGTGGGTTGTCATTGATATCCTCAACATATATTGTCACAGCATATGGACCTTTCACTACGCCTCCATTTTCATCCAGACATTCCACCTTGATTTGAAAAAAAGAAGGAACAAAGAATAATTATTTTCACATAGATAAATTTGAGATGTAAAGACCTAAATAAAAATGACAATCAAATGATTGTCAAATACAAAGTGATTTCTACTGTTATGCAAATCTGGTGAGAGCCATCACTGGGTGGCTCCATCTACAAGAACAAATTTACCACAGTAGCTCACTGACAATGATTCACCATAGTATGTAACACCAACAAAACAGAATAACCTATTCCTGCATTTACCAACATTTCTCAGAGGGCAATTTCTAACTTCCATCCTCAGCAGACTACCTCTACTCTTGCATAGCTTAGACCTCAAGATCTCCTTTAAATAGAAATAGGTACTTTCTAAAGACAAAGGAGAAAACCCAACATGACATAGAGGACTCAAGCGCACTGTTGTTAACATCAACCAGAAGAGCAGGCTGATCCAAAGTTTGTTAACAAAACTTAATCCTTAGTTTTGATGACATTTTTGTTCTGAATAATGAGACTTCTCATTTTTTAGTTGTTTGACTTTAAAGCATCAAGTATATATTATGTCTGTTGGACTTTATTTTGTTTGCACACAATAGATCAAATCATAATAATTTATGCCTAACCAAGGAATATTTTTCAGTTCTGTCACTGTTTCTTCTTGTCTGTAAAGGACTCACAAGTTTAGAGTTAACTACTGGGGCTAGGAAATTGTCCTCTCTAATACTTCACCGATCCAAGTGTGCCTTAGAGCTGAGAATGTGAAACTATTAAACCTGAAGTGCTAGACATCTTGTTCTTTAGAAAGATAACTAAGGCTAACTAAAACATCATCATGTCCTTTGTTCAGACATTGATCCTCTCATGATCATTTCCTTCTCAGTTGCTAGTGCCTCAGAAAAAAGGCAATGCCATTCTTGACATAGAAGAAGAGCACAAGGCTGTACTGAGGCAAAAAGACTGCATACCTGCTGTCCCACTCCCGGCAGCATTCATGCCAAGATCTTCATGGAAAGAAGATAACAGGACAAACACATAGTCCCTGATATCTCCAAACAGCTTTCTGCTGCTATCTAATAGAGGTGAGGTCTATGCTTCTGTATCTAAATGTCATCTAGTTGCATCATTGTCACTAAATAGATTATAACCTCTCTAAATAGATGGCAATAGTTTATTTTCACAACCTAGCCATGGAATTTATCCTGCCATTCTTCATGAATAACTAGCAAGATGAATATGAAAAACCTTTCCTTTCTATTTTTTGTTGAGTTTTTACCTGCAGCCTGTGCACCGCTTTAGTCTCCCAGTCCAGAGACCCATTGAGATACAGCATTCCTGTCTTTGGCACAATGTCAATTATTCCATCTTTTTCACCAGTTGCTCTGAAAATCACAGGTGTCTCAGATATGAACTAGTATAGGGAAAAATCAGAAGGAAAAATAATTATTTTTTTTTCAGCATTATTATCATCATTTAAAGAATTTTTTGCTTTTGTGTCTTTTAAAGCCCGTTGCCAACAGTGCATTTGGCTGGAGGAATGATATTGCAAGAGCCTGCTGAAACAATTCTGCTGTCTTCTGATCTGCAACAGAGAACTTTTCACACTGTTTCCTGAATGCTGCAGGAAATCCCAACTGTGGTTTCTTTCCAAAGAAAACGTCTGCTTAGGACAGTACTTTGTCTGAGCATGGGAATGGAAAAAAAATGACACACATCCTCCATTTGCCTAGGAGCTGGATCTGTCGTCTGTGGTTAAGGTTTTGGGAAGAAAACCTCAGAGACTAAGGAAAATGATGACACAAGTTGCATGGAAACCCATTCTCAAGGAATGCTGATTTTATTAATCTCTGTTTTACAATATGCCCCTAAACTGTGTTTGAGAGAAGGGCTTGTCTCCTGTTTTTCACATGTAGAGACTTCAATTTGAATGGAGTGGGTACCAAGAGATGCTGATTACCTGGTAAATGGGTCGTACTCCTGCACCTTCAGGAATAGAGAAATTCATGTCTTTCAAAGGACCAGCTAAACTCAGGTCCCCGAGATTCTGGCACATAGCCTGTGAGAGAGAAAGAGAAAGAATGGTAGAGGAGAGCAGCTGAGGAATGTTTGTTGTAATCACACACACACAGCAACTCTCCATCACTGAGCCTCTTGCAAGTTATTTTGCTCCAGTACAAGGGAAGAGACACCAGCACTGAACATCTCATGGTTCTTTAGCATGCATCCATTTTTAAAGGCAGTGCCCAAAGACCTCTAGACAGACTCTTAAAAGCCCTGGTGTTTCAGGGCAGTCCTTGCTTCCAAAAGAAAAAAAGCAAAGCAAAAGTAAGTTTCTTAGAGCAGCTGTTGCATACAAGACAATTCAGCCTACAGTTCAAATAATCTTCCTGCTTCTGAAATGGCAAAACCAAAATCCCTTAAACATCGACAGTTCTCTCCCGGTCTCTGAGGTCTTGGCAGTGCTGAGGAGCCACCTGCCAGAATTAGGGCTCTGTCCTTAGGCAGTGCAGATAAAACTCCCTGCTGAGAGTCTTACAGAGTTTACCTCCCTTTCTTCCAGAGGAAAAAAAGAGTTTATTCTGCTGTATGGACCCCGAGAGCCATTGTCACACTGTCCACTACGCCATGGAGTCAGGCCCTGGAAGTGCCCGTTCTCTGCTGCATGACTTTTCCCCTGGATTTGGTCCTGCTGCTGCTGGGACAGTTATTTGGCCTCTCGCAGAAAAGCACGGCTTACATATCACCAAGGGAAAACTTAATTCCAGCTATGACAAAAACATAGCTAAGTTCAGCACAATTTACCCTAAAGCACTGCTCTCCGTGTGTGTGTGTCACAAGTTGCGTTTGAATAATGCCAGATTTTGCTTATTAATAGCCAGAGATTTTGCCCTCTTCGCCTGCAAGCGTTTGTGACTCTTTTTGCAAACGGGAAAACTAGAACATTGTGAGAACTGGGGAAAGAGCTGCAAGGGGAGGGGGAAGGATGCTAGTAATGCTAATGACAGTAGAAGCATACCCCAAAACGCCCTGTAATGGCTAAGGATACCAGAAAATAGTACTTTATGGCTACCCTTTGCTTTTTCACTAAATGTTGACAGTTCGTCTCTGCCAGGGTCAAGATACGAGGTTAGCAGGACCCTGGATCTGACCTGGTGGGCACAGCCTGGCTCCTGGAGGAGGACAAATCTCCTGGAGTTTTTTCCCAGGGCCATTTTGTGGGGAGGTTTTCTTGGTCATGTTTGACAGGGGAAGTTGCCCCGCCATGGAGGAACAAAGGCTGACACCATAAAACCAGGTTCAAAGTGCAGGCACTGAAGCAAGTAAAAGATATCTCTTCCTGTCAATTAAAATTACTTTATGTGGACCATAAATATTTCCAAACGTATGTCTACAGCATGAATCACTCCTCAGGGGCCTGAAGGGGAATGAAGGTTTACTCCTAGGCCCGTATCTGGCTGACAGCTCAGTCGAGGACAGCTGTAATGGCTGTGGTGTGGCTTCATGGGGACTGGCACTGCCAGGCACAGAGGTGCTCACTGCTGCACATCAGCCCCAGTCCCATATCCGTATTTTAAGTCATTCTTTTCACAGAATTGAATTTGACTCATTTTTTATCTTGGCTATTGAATTCAATTATAAAGCAGGAGCTGTCTCTGAAGCCTTTACAAACATCTGTAAATCTACAGAATTTAATAGATGAGGCCCATGAATAGCATAATTAATACATTTCAGTTTGAGAAAATCCTCTGAGAAGGGATCCACATACATGGAATAATGAGGTTAAATAATTAATAGGCATGGTTTAAACCATATGCCATTATATGTTCTAGAATGTATTTAATATGGCAGCAGGTGTATGGATCATAAAGCAGAACAATGCACTAGGATGATGCAGATGTCCTCATTTTTTTTTTGGTGATTCATTGTCATATTTTAAAATTGTAATTAGAGTGAAACATATCTATTGAAAAAAGTAGTATCTAATGAGGGACTACAAGAGTGAAAATAGATAAATTGGTTTCTTCTAACTTTATTTTTTTCGCTAGTGATTGACACAGCTGCCTAAGTTTTGGCCGTGGGACCACACACACAGCTGGGATGTCCTCCCACACCCAGGGTTACAGCTGCTTTGCCGGGCACCTTCAAGGTTGGAGCTCAGAGGCTCCTGGTCAACCTTTGCTGTTTGCTCCCAGATAAATGAAGGAAAAACTGCAACTCACCCACTGAATGACAAGCAGAAACTGAAGTCCAAACAGCTTAAACATACTGGAATATGCTTTGCTTTAGCACCTGCAAAGAAGATGTGAAAGTCAAGTTAACCCTTATAGAGTTGGCCAACTCTGTGCGTAGAGGTTACAGCTAAATTTTCCCAAAATTGGAGAACCAGCTGCCGTTTGCTAGGGCAGCAAGAGTGGGCACAGAGCTGGTGTCCCGGGTGGCCGTAACCCATCAGGCCTGTCCCTTAGGCTGCCGGAGGTCCCGTGAGAGCCTCAGGTGCTGTCAAAAAGAAGTTAAAGCCAGCACGAAACTTCAAGTCATGCGGTGTCACAGCTTAGCTGATCAGTGTCACACAAGCCCTGCTTTCATTTCTGCTTTACTGAAAGCAATGACACTTTCACAGGGAAGATTATAACCACAGGAAGCTGAAGGTCTTGTGGAAGCCATCCCGAGGCCCCCTGTCTTCTGATTATGAAAAATATCCCTCCAGTGAGGCCTGCAGAGGCAGAGGGAGTAGGCCTCTGCACCCCTTACAACAGCCCAGCTACTGCAAATGAAATTTCCAAGTCCAAGGGGCACTGCCTACCTCAAGGCAACCTGATTTTTTTTAAAAAAAAAGGCTGAGCACACAGTGCAGTGACTCAGTGACTGATACTGCATCCTCCTGCAAACAAAATGGGTTCCTCAGAAGTTAAGTCCTGGTTTCTCATCACTTCTAGATTTTAACAAAAAGATTGAGGCAGGTTCTGGAGAGAGGTGAGGTTGGTGTACAATGCTGATGTCTTCCATGGTGCTCCGTGCTAGCTGGCTCACACCTACAGGTATCCTTCAGCCACCACAGCCCATGGAGGCACTCACAGATATAAAAGAAAAAAAAAAAAAAAACAAAAAAAAACACAACAGTGTGGAGGCACAGCTCCCTCCAGATGCCCTCCAGCTTGGGCTTTCGATCATGTATTTTCTTTTTAATTTTTTTCTCCTCAATGGCTGACCAAAAATAGGACCTGCAAATATAGAAAATGTTGTCCACATTGCTGTTTTCTTTAGCACTCATTTTAGTATGTGACATGGGACTTTGTCTTGCAAATCCCATTCTGAGCTGGGTTTCATCAAGGGCAATTAAGCCCTTTGAAATTACTGTGTTTTTTTTTTTTTTGTTGTTGTTGTTGTTTGTTTGTTTGTTTGTTTTTTTCCCATGGACTACAGCTACCTGAGTGGGTACCGGAAGAAAATAAAATGGCACTCCTTTGAAACCAGTGGTGATGAGGAAGATCATTATATTTGTCTGGACAGTAGGGCTGAAGGGGAAATCCTTGCATTTGCCTGGATGTGCAATCAGGTCCTTCACCACCCTGCCTGCAGCCAGAGGAACTGGGATCAGGCAGAAACAGGACAGAGGTAGAGGAGACATTTTGAACCGCCCGAGATGATACTTTGAACCGCTGCTGATATTGCAGTTAGATAGTGTATGGAGATTTGTTCTGTTCCTGTCTGTCTCATAACCTCTCCTCTCCTCCTGGTACCTTCTGAATATGTTGGCCAGTTTCAACTGCATTTGATAGCAGGCAGAAACCTTGAAAAACTAATTCTTTGTTGATCTGGGGTGGCAGGTGGAACAGAAGACCAAAGCCATGCCCTCCCTGGGTAAGGCTGCAGTATGCACCCAGAGGTTAGCTGTGTGGTTTCATCCGACCCTCTGGGAGATACGTGTCCATATGTGCCCCTTGGCCAACTGGAAGTGGTGGGACACTTGGGAATTGAGAGTACTGTGGGAAGGAGGGCAAGAGGCCAGCAAAAAGAATATGAGGAGGTCTGGGGATACCATAGTTTGGATTTAGAGAGAAGAGAGGCAGCAAGACCTACTATCGTTAGGAGAACATGTCCAGCCTTAGTGTAGGGGACAGAAATTGTTGGAAAATGCACTCCTTCGTGTGGCTGTCCATCTGTTCTGTGTCTTGACCAGGAGTTTCTGCCCAAAACTGACTACAAAGTGCAGCAGTGGAAATACAGACATTTCCTGGGTTGCGGGTAAAGTGCCTTTACAGTTCCACTTTGAATATAAATATCATGCCCTAATGTTTTGCCCTTTACATTACACGTATGGCCATGATGAGTGGCTTGATCAGCCCTTGAACTGAACCCCGAATGGCTGGGGTGTTTTCAGTGACCACTGTTGTATGGCTGGAAGCTTCCACCAAGTCATGGCACTGCCAAGGACCAGAGCCCCGAACTGCATACTCCTCTGTCACTCAGAATAGAGTTTCAGTATATATAAATTCATACAAAAGTTTTCAACAATAGACAGTTTCAGGATTAGAATAGGATCAACTTAACTAAAAGCAGCCTGAGATCTGGCTGAGGACGGGACCCGTATTTCCCCCTTCATCTCTCTGTTTCATTTCACTGCTATATCCCTAATAATCCCTTCTGATTCTGCTGCCTGAACAGAAATCTCTAGTATAGCCAGTATACACATATCCCAGCGACTTTCAGTAATAAACTTTCAGAGAACAAAGAATATTCCCAGAGGTTAAAGATCAGGAACAATCAAAACTATTTGGTTCCATGGGAAAAAAAGAAGAAAAAAAAGTTAAAAAAAAAAAAAAAAAAAAAAAGTTGATTTTCTTTAAATGATTGATTTCAGATGTTAAAATTCAGTAAAGCGAAAACAGAGGAAATTGATCCAAATGAAATACAAAGCCTTACAAAGACTAAGCCTTAGCACAGCAGTCATCCATTTTACAAGGACAGCTGAGTTTCTAACATTGCCAGCAAAAACCTTCAGTAAGCCCCTTGCTTCAGCTTTTACAATTTTGCAGTGAAATGACAGCTAGATCATCCCTTACCTGTAACACGAAAAGCTTGTTTTGGACTAAAAAATACTTCTTTCTTTCATCTGTGGGGTTCACCTTTGTGCAGGTTGGCAGTGTCTGTCTGTGCTTCTCCACACAGTTTATAGTTTCTGAGACTCGCCCTAGAGGTTCAGTGGCTCAAACATTAACAGCATGGAGAATTATTGATTCTTAATGACTAGGTGTGGTATGAAATGGCTGCCACGGAAGGAAGCAGTATAGCTCTGAGATAATTTACAGCCTTCAGTATTTTTTATGTCCTTTGGGGTTTTCTCTCCGAATCCAGTTTTTCAGTGAGGTTGCAAGGAACTAACATGCAGGGTGCAGGTTGGAGCTACAGGGTGAAAGTTGTCCTTTTGGACAGAAGGTGGCAAGGAGACGGCATGGGCCTCGGGTGGAGATGTCTGCTGCTTGCCAGTCACAGGAATAGTTCACATGTGGAAGACAAGGTTTTGGAGGCAAAGGTGACTTGTCTTCACAGCAGACCTGTGCATGGGGAGGACTCATCCTGTTTGTAAGAATAATTCTTCAGTCGTGGTCTCAGAGGGCTCAAATTCTGCCTAAGCTCTGCAGCAAATTTACTTTGGGTAACTTTGGGGAAATCACTCTATTTGCCCATTTCCAGATGCTCCTCTCATTATGTATGTAATAATACCTTTCCCTCGTGTGTCATCTTTCATGTCTGTTTAGGTTTTCAGGCCGTCAGGGCAACTAATGCCTGCTACTCTGTGCATTACAGTACCTATGATAAGGGGAACTGAAATCAATTGGATTGTCAAGGGCTATGGTAAAAATAAAATAAAATAAAATAAAATAAAATAAAATAAAATAAAATAAAATAAAATAAAATAAAATAAAATAAAATAAAATAAAATAAAATAAAATAAAATAAAATAAAATAAAATAAAATAAAATAAAATAAAATAAAATAAAATACTGAAATCATATTTGGAAATAAATAGTTTTTTAAAAATAGTAATCCTTACGATGTTTTGCTTTCTGCTAACTCACTTTGTAATATCATGCTTATTTCAGATGTTTTGAACAGACTTATTCTCTCATCAAATGTTAATTTTTATCCAGGTTCTGACTTCTGGCTGCAATTTCCTAAGTATGTTAAATTACTCTTGAACATTGTTTAATTATCTGTGCAGTGCATTAAGAGTTTTCTGGATTATGCATCCAAAGAAAGAAGGGGTTAGAGTCAATTACAGCTGGAAGGTGTAAATTCTGGGAAGGGTGAGCTTTCTGTTTCTACTCCAGATCACACTTTTCTCTTGAAAACAGCATTTGTTTCTGTAGGAAAAAAACATCTAGACAGTGCTTTCAGCATGCTTTCAAACGCAACAGTTCTCCATTTGCTCACGTACTCAGAGTGATTCAGACATTCTCAAAAGCTGCCTGCAAGCAGTGAGTTATCTTTGGAGCACAGCTCGAAAACAACAGTTTCCCTTAAAGCATTAGAACTCATTGTTAATGATTTCAAAGCAAATATAATAAGTGGGAGGGAATTGGACCTTCTTGGAAATATGTTGACTTTAAGTGACTTACATGCAGATCAATTGTATATTATTTGAACACAAATGACCAATCATTTCAAAATTAAGCCTAAATTAAAAAAAAATAAAAAATCATATAAACTGGTTCTGAACATCATCTTTAGCCTTCTTTTTCATTAAAAAATGCTGAATAAGTCAAGTCACGTATATTAAGTCAGTCACATAAACAAGTTTAATGTTTGTCTTTAAAGTGTTAGAGTCTACTTGGATGTGCTGTTATTGAGAAGTGCAGTGAGGTACTTTAAATACAGATTTAAGATACCTAATATGCTTAATTGAATGCACATATTTTTTAAAGCTCCTGGAAGAGGTGAGCCTGCTCTCCCTGAGCATCTTTCTCCGGGTGAAATAATTTCCCAGCAGCAGAGCAACTGCTTACAGGTTGTAGCCACACAGAAAAGAAAAATCTCCTATGTCAAAAGCATTACAAAGTCCAGAAGCACTTAAGGCTTTACAGCAGTCATAACATGGTGCCACAGATAAAATCACAAGAAGAAACTGAGCACTGAGATTGGTTCCTCGAGCCAGTTGCTTCTCTGAGTAAATCTGATGAAAAGAAGGCAAGTGTCCAGGTGTTTATTGTGTGAATCATTGTTCAACGAGTCAGTTTTTCCAGAAACAACTCTTCCCATTTCATTAGTCACATCCTTTTTACTCTTCTCATTTATCAGCGTTGACATCCCTCCCTCTTTCCTTTTTCATTTTGCCTTGTCTTTTTGTTTTGATTCACCTCATGTCTCTCCATGTACTTCAATTTCCAAAACTAACGAGAACTCTCTGACCTCAGCTGCTTTCCCTTCCTGCTTGTTTAGAAAATGTGTGTTTTTTTTTATTAATCTTTTGGGGCATGATAATTTCACAACATCATCAATATGTGTCAAAACGCACTAGTGTAGGAAAAAGAAGTGTAGAAAAATAATGCTTGAAAGGATCTCAAGTTTCTAGTCATCTGGTTCCTTCACTTCTCCAGAAGCAGAACCAGCTACACCCAGAACCTCCCTGATTGTAAAAATGCAAATAATGGCCACGCCTGGTCTATAGGTAATCCACTGTGGCACTTCCAGATACCTGCTCATGCATATCTTGTCATATGCTCAGTCACTCTCTGTGCCCCAGATTCTCCAGGCAATACTTCCTGGTGTTGCTGAGGACAGGCTCCTACAAACAATATTCCCTGAGCAATGCAACTCTCACCAAACCACTTATGTTTTGCTCATAACACTTTTAATAGTATCTTCGCTGCACTGGTAGTTGCACCTCAGTAATTCCAATTTTGCCTGCATTTGCTTGTGCTATGTGCTCATTTTTAGTAGTGTAACCTTCTTATGACTCTCTTTATGCTTCTTTATGTGATCTTGAGGTCACTGAAGGTCTCTGGTTTAACCAAGTATTCCCTTCCTAATACTATTTCTTCTTTGGAACATATTATGCCCTTTATTTCATTTATACAGAGACATAGTCATTCCTACTAATGCTCTCGTTGTCTTTTTTCCTATGAAATCCTTCTTATCAATAATCTTATTTTATTGAAATCTTCTTTTTTCAAGTTCATTGTCATTTTTTCCTGTTCCCTCTCTCCATTTACAAGGATTGTGGAATCTCATCGCGTTATAATTACCAGACACATCACCCCTATCTCCTGTACTCTGGACTTCAAAATAAATATATTCATCCCCATCAACATTTCACTTCTTTTCCTAACAATTCTTTCTGAAGCACTTTACCCTTCTATACAAACAGTCCAATCTCATATTACTCAGCCAAGTCTCCATGCTTCTCATAATCCTCAGAACATATTAAGAGTTCCGGGGCTGCGCATTACTTGCATTTAAGATGCTCTTCAGGCCTTCCTTTTATATCTCTCACTCTGTTTTCATAGCCTTGCCCTTTCTACTGTTTAGATCTCTGTCCACATTGTGATAATTTATGTTTATAAAATGGTATAAGATATCATGTTGTGGAAAGGGAACTTGGACAAAAAACACTGGCTGGGAAGATCAGAAGGACACAGTATTGTAAGCAATGAGCTAAGTCATCCACAGAATCACACAGCATCACAGAATAATTTGGGTTGGAAAGGACCCTAAAGACCACCTAATTCCACCCCCCTGCCATGGGCAGGGACACCTCCCACCAGCCCAGGTTGCCCAAAGCCCCATCCAGCCTGGCCTTGAGCACCTCCAGGGATGGGGCATCCACAGCTTCTCTGGGCAACCTGGGCCAGTGCCACACCACCTTCTGAATGGGGCTTCTTTCTAATGTCTAATCCCTAACAAGAGGCAACATGGTAAAGGAAATAAGGGGGGCTAACTATGTAGGCACATGTTGGGATGGGAACAAAGGACAGAACTGAACTATTCAGCAAGTTTTCGGTGTAATTCTTGTACTGTGAGGTTTCACCATCACCTCCCTTTCATCCTAGTTTAAACTCTTCTTGCTAGCTTAGCCAACAAGAACACAAAAATATGTATTTATTGAGACTTTCAACTACAGTGTGAGTAATTTGATCTAATGTACTAGTAAAAGGGTCAGTATACACTGTGAAAAATGTCACATGACATTCACAGTTACAAAGTACTTGATAACTGAGGAAAAGACTGCTGACTTAAGTGATAAAGTATGCCTTTCAGAAAACTGCAAATTACTGAATAAACAATATAAAAAAAGAAACCTGCAGTGTTCTCATCAGTTGAGGATGCTTTCCATAAACTTTTTCAATTTAGAATTTCAGAGATTGTGTAGTAACCACATTTCACTGAAATGAATGAAAAGAACCAAAATGACAGGCCTTGTAGATATATCCTTCTGACTAGCCCTTGAATGCCTGTGCCTTGGATGATGAAAACCTCACCTGAATCATCCCTATTCTCTGAAGTCAGCAGCCAGTTCTGAACTGCTCCCCTGAGCTCTTGGCCAGACCCTTAGAGCCTGTTTGGGGCAGCTGGTAACAGACCACTTGGAGCTCAGGTGAGATGCCTAAAAGGGTCATGTCCCCATCCCTCCAAGCCCTCCCATCTCAGAAACAGAGATGTCTTCTGCTTTCTTTCTTCTTTGGAGCTGTCTTTGTGAATTGCCCATCTGCTGGGAAACATAGGCTTTGTTCTTCCTTCATCAGGGAGCTGGTAGCCTGTTTCTACCACACTGAGGGGCCTGTTCTGTCCTCGCTGATGCTGCTGTATGTCTCCAGCACCTTCATTTGGCTATCCCTGGGGGACTCCATCGCTGTTACATTGATGAAATTCTCCTGGCCACCATTGCATCTCAGCCTAACCACCTCCTTCTGCAGCCCTTCACCCACGCAGTGTCTTGTTCCCAGCTCACATTGATACTGATGATACATTGCAATTGAGTAAATTCCAGCCATGACATGGGTGGAGATATCTGAAGCTGATTTCATTTGTAAGTACATGTGGCTGCCAATAAAGTAGGTGCAAGCTGAATCAGCAGCATGCCAGTCTCTGATGAGGCAGCACATCCCCACCTTTGTTCCTGGAGTGTCTCCTTGAAGGTATCAGTCAGCCCAGGCTCTGCAGCTGTTGCCCCAGGCATGTTGTGCTCCCAGCTACATCCCCACCTCACCAGACACAGATGTCTGACCTCTCCCTCAGCACACAGAGCGAGCACATGAGCTTGACTTCTTCATCGCTAACAGGAGACCCATTGTGAAATTCTGTTTGTTGCTGTCAGGCCCTGGCCCCTGTTAGTTGCTGAGCTAATGCTGTCAAACTCCTGGGCTATTAAACTTGCCCAGGTCAAGATGATAGATTTTAGTTTCCCTTTTTCTTCATGCAAGCAATGACATAATGGAACCAAATAGCTCTTCTGGAATAAACAATGCATATTCTAGAGATTACTTGTGTTTACACTACTTATTGCAAGACCTCCAAAGGAGTTTAAAACTTGCACTCCATATTGAAGCACAGGGAAATTCATGTTTTTTCAGAATGATGGTGTCCTCTTTCAAGGGGACTTGGAGTGGCATATGCATTAGAAGTTATGACCTGCATTTTTCAAAATTAGATTTTTTTTTTTGCTATAAATGTTGAAGAAAGAATTTAAAAAAAATCTTTCGGTCAGTACTCAATACATACAGAGACATATCCACAATTCACAAGGCTCAAAATAATACAGAGCATAACATTGTGTCAAAACAAAATAGGAAACCAGAGACCTTTCTCAGCTATACTCTGTTTAGAAAACAGCAAGACAATATTATGACAAGAAACAACCAGTGAGCTGGCAGGCTGACACAAATTTTTGCTTATTCACACACATATGTGAATGCAGGTGGCCTTAGGACCCATGAAGCGGATGGTCCAAGAGCATTCAGTCACCTGGATGAATGTGACCACCTGTAGGACATTGAAATGAGCACAAAAAAACAATCTAGTCTCTCGGGCTGTGTTTATCACTGTGATCACTTACACTGCTGTCTGGCTGTTAGAGATAGCAACCACTTCATAAAACCCAGAAATAAATCTGTGAGCAGAACCCAGATGACAAGACTCCCTTCTGCAAACTGAAGCAGGACCTGGGTGCTCTTCAGCTCTAGGTGCTCTTCTGAGGACCTGAGAAGGTCCTCAGAAATGTTATGTCTGGTTCCCAACCTCTTGAAAAAACCACTATGACCATATCCTGTGCTGACTGATGTAAAAAGCTAAACCAAACCGAAAAACACTCTACTACACACAGACACGTCTGCAGTGGCCAGACAGCCACAGGTTCCACAGCTCAGCTGGAAGCCTGAAAACCTGTCCTTCGAATGAAAACATCTTTCAAGCACCAGCACAAGCAACTGGGCCCTGGTTCTGCAGCTGGTAGCTGATATTGTTTTTCTCTCTCTCTCCCCTACCTGCACACCCTTGAATACAAAATGAGTTTCTGCCTCTCAGACTTGACAGATTCTCGCCTTACCCAGGCTGTATAAGCAGAAAGGGGATCAGTCCAACACCCTCACCTCAAGTTTGATGGGTCATCTAACTGGTGGGTTTTATTGTTGCCATTCTAATATAAATGTAAAAAATTGACTGTTTGACCAATGAAGACAAAACTGCTCCTGCTTTATTCGTTATAACCAGCTTTGTTCTGCTGGGATGGGTTAAAAAAAGTCACACTCTTTCCCTCAGCAGGGATCAGGTAATCCTGGCTCATTTTCCTTTGGTTTTAGCCCTTCTTTCCTCTGTGTACACAGTATTCAGGATGACACTGCTTTACATTACTGGGTGGGACTTTCACAGACTGATAAGATACTAATTGGTACCTTGAGTATGGTATCTCTCATACGTATTAGTACCAGCAACTGTAACAGGGAGAAGAGCAGCAAACTTCAGCTCAAGAGCTAGTGATTTTGAGTTCCCAGAGTACGTTCCTCTAAATAATATCAGCATTTCTAATGCTAAATTGGCTTCCATAAAGACTTTGAAAAGGGCAGGAGTTTGTAGCTAGGGATTGAATATTTGCATTGATTTTGGCTAGAAGTGAAGGTATGTTATGTCTAAATTCAAGGTTCATTTTAGTGCACGCCTCTCAGTAGGTACTGCCAGATGGGCACAAATGTAATTCCTGCTGGAAAAATTGCCACAGAGAAGTTCTATTACTCTCATTTCAGCAGGACCACAAGGTCTAGTCGCATCAGTGCCTTCCAATGCAAGTATTATGAACTCCCTAAGAGGTGCTGGAAGGAGGCTTGAGTGTTCTAGGGATTTGAAAATTTCATTTCAGAGTCAAACTATATGGCACAGATCACCAACCTGAATCAATGTTGAAACTGAGTGGTATCCATTAGAAGAAATTTTGCATGTGTTACAGGCCAAGCCAAACATACATAATCTCATTTGTTTCAATTCCCTAGTTTTGTGATCAAGGCCTAGTCACATCGATGAGCCACCAGAAGATAAGGCCTACTCTGCAAGAGAGGATCGTGCATATTTTGTGTTGCAGACACCTACG
The DNA here is from genome assembly GCF_963932015.1 of Anas acuta. Taxonomy (NCBI): domain Eukaryota; kingdom Metazoa; phylum Chordata; class Aves; order Anseriformes; family Anatidae; genus Anas; species Anas acuta. The sequence continues at coordinate 134,129,827 of NC_088980.1, forward strand.
ATGAACATTATTTAAAGTACTAATTCCTCTGCTTAGAATAGAAAATGCCATAAATACCACATAATTTTAACTTCTGCCAGCAGTGGATAACCAGCTTTCCTTGGCACGCCATACACAAGCTGGGACCCCAGGGGACTACTTCTGTGACTAAATAGCTGTGGTATTGGGCTATCAGTTTATGTACTTCATGTTCAGTTCTTCCATAATTTCGAAGATTGCAGTGCAACCATTTTAGCTCTTTCCCTGCCTCATTTGTGACTTATATGGAAATGCCTCCCTGAATATACACCTCTGCTTGCTTGACTCTTCTACAAAACTATGACTTAATGCTCTTCCCTGGTCTCAAACTTGCACGTCTCATTAACTTTCAAGTTAAAAGGGCAGTCAGTAGGATAAATCCATGAGTTTAGAGCTATATCTGGCTTTATTGCATCTCAAGCTGAGCACAGCCACAGAATAAACTATACTTTTAACATTGCAATGTCTGTGAGCAGAATTGAAATGGTGCTGGCCAAGGTTGCCAGTGTCAACATGCAACATAGACCAGAGCAATACAGGACCACCAAAGCTGCAAAGAATGAAATGTTCTGCATTCAGGGGTTAATTTTGTGGTCAAAGATGTGATACAGAAAGGCAACTCAGACTTCTTTCAAAGGAGCCCAACCACAGATTTAAAAGTTTCAATGAAGAAACAAAAGTGCAAAGCTTTTTCATTAACCCAAAGGCTCCAGCAAAGAGTTGCAATCAGCTCAGGTCACAGCATCGTCTCTTGTCTGCTTCAGACTTGCATTTCCTTTCTATACAGCTACTTCCCACAGCACAGGTACAGAAGGGTAGGGCTGAATAAACAAGTGCCCGGCGCCTAGCAAGCTTGCTGCCATGGCGTGTAGACTCCTCCCAGTCCAAAGGGAGACCAGCACACTTCAGCAGCACTTCGATAAAACAAAAAAGTTGCTGAGGAATAGTTTGCTTGAGAGGAATAGTTTGCCACTTTGAACTTTTTGTTTTCTACGTGTCTCCTGTAAATGCTGAGTGGACACAACAGTTCTTGGAAAATTGGTGAAATTATATCAGTTAATAGTTAGTAGTACATTCACATTTAGATTATGCATTTTAGGAGTTCCAAACATGTTGCATATTTGGATTAATTCATTGTCAAGAAAAGTTATCTCCCTTTCACAAATTTCAGGAATTCGAAAAACATAATTCAGGTCCAAAATACAGTGATAGGTTGAAAAAGTTCTTAAAAAGAACATTACGAATGAGTGTCTTTGTATTCTCATTTTGCTGTGTGACTCATAAAGTGTCTTTATAGTTATGAAGTTCAACCTTTTTTGAACAAAAGGAAACTTCACATATTCATAGAATTGTAGGAACTATAAAACAAAAAGTAAGATTGTTTCAACACAATGTGCTGAAAGAAAAAATACAACTTTGTCTGAACTATGTATTCTTCAAATGAATTAGCATGTTGTTTGGAAGTACAGAGATATTTAGCTGCTATCTTTAGCTAGCTTAAAGGATAAAAAAAATGTTATCAGTCTAAGGACTTTGAGTTGCATCCATGAAACAGTAGTACCGGTAGTAAATTTTTATGAATCACTTTTGCTGCTAAATTAAAGAGCAGAGTGAACATCTAATGTAGAAAGAGAAGCAATGCATGTCCAACTTTGATGCTTGTGCAATCTACTGTGACAAGATCACAGAGAGGAGAGGTGGGAGGAGTATAGGGCATTGCTCTTTGTGGTAGCTGGTTGTTTCTTTTTTAAAAAAAAGTTGGGAGTGGTGGTTCTTTGTTGCCCAAACTATGTTTATCCCTGAAATAGAAATCTATTTCTATTTATTGTGGAAACATTTTATTTGTTTGTTCATTACTTGTGCAAATGTGTCTAACAAATATTTTACTTCCCATATTAAGAAATTGAGAAAAGCTGACTAGGAGGAATGCCCCATCACATCTGGGTAGTGTTTTAGGGAGACACTCCCAGGTGAGTGCTTGTGTGCACCCTCCTCATCTCAGCTAGCTGGGCAGGAGGAAGGGTGTTCCCTTTAAGCCTCAGCTGCTTTAAGGGCAAACACTGTCATTTTATGTTCATGTCAACTTCATTTACAGCACTATGCAGCATTTTGTGTAACACAGTCTGAGACATTTGGACATGTTCCCTGTACTCTGCTGTGAAGACAGCAATTACCAGTGGAGTGGGCAGCTGAGGAGGAATCCTTTCTGAAACTGCAACAGCATCAACTGTGAGACCACCTTTGTCAGACACTGATACTTTTATTAATTCTATCTTGATTTATAACATTATTTTTTTATTTTTAAAATAAAAAGGGAATTATCTTTACTTTAAAAATGCAAATTAGGTTATTTTAAATCCCCATTAAGTAAGAGCCCTTTTGCTTCCAGAAACATCTTAACTTGAAAAGCAATATGCAAACATGAGACATTCATAGTATTTTATATTCTGGTTATGTATTGTAAACAGGCATACCAAAAGAAGCAGTTTTTGACAAAGCTATAGCATTTTAGGTGAATATAAAAGCTAGACTTCTGAGTTATATACAAGTTTGACTATAACAGAATTTTTGTAGTTAATTCCTGCAAAGTACTATTTATTCTTACCTCATATCACTGCAATTTTTTACTAAATTAACCTTAATGAGGATGAGACAAGCAAATTTATTTTCTATATTAATTTTTGTTCTTTATTTTTTGGCTGATAATGGAATCCAGTTTGAAATATGCCGCATTTGCAGACTTTCTGCCGTACTCCAAGAATGAAGGTCAACTTTTGATGTCTTTAGGTTTGTTTTTCTTTGCTTTTAATATTTAGCTACTATGGAAGTTATGTGTGTATATTTTTATGTAGACATTCTCCAAGTTATTTGCAGAATAGAGAGCAGTTTGTTGAGTAATCACAAGTATTTGACATAATAGAAATGCTGTGACTGACACATAAGAGGGAGTGCTACAGAATGTTAAATAACTTCTATTTTAATAGCATACCTTTATTGTCATTGTTATAAATAGTCAAGGTCTTCGTATAATGTGTAAGTGCAAGGGATCTTCATCTGTTTGTAAATGTTAGCTCTCTATATGGTTAATATCAACACTTCTTATCTTTAGCAAAATTCAATACATGTAGAGTAGTGTTCTAAATTTTTGTTTTTAATTTTTACCCAGTCTAAGAAAGAGCACAACAAACCTTTTATCATAGGTCCCTCAGAAATAAATTTTCATGGCATTGGGAATTTCGGCTGACTTTTGCTTCTGTGTTTAGACAACGGTGACTATTATGTGAGGATCTACGCAAAAGCATGAATTACCATGCAGCCCAAGCAGATTACAACTGCTATCAAGACTTATGGTGGTTTCTTCTGATTGTTGAACGCTTGAGTTTAGTTGCTCACTGGGGATGTTCTCTTGGTTGGTTCAATCAAAAACATGGCAGGGTTTTTTGAATCATAAAGCTATTTAAGATGAGGAACAAACTTTCTGGATACATGCCTAATACATTATTTTATGAGAAAGAAAATTTAGCTTTGAGAACAAGAGGGCTTTGAGGAGGAACATGAGAGACCAGCCATCCAAGTGACATCCTGGGCACTGCTGTAACCCAGAGGAGCCAGCATGGCTGTGATAAGCGGGTTTCTGGCATGGAGCAAGTCTGCTGTCCCCTTCATCTGCTGCTGCTGCCACATAATTTCTGAGCCAGATGCTGGCCCTGTGTGTTGCTACTAATTCAAATAATTTATATCACTTCTATCATTGTGTTACTATTGTTATAGGCATAAAGGAAAATTTCTGACCAGCTATGTTAGGGTTCCAAGACACATCTGTCATTTACATGCGCTCAGAAAGGAAAGACACAAGAGAAAGGCAAGAAAAGGCGAAAACAAAAGAAAGAAAAGAAAATACAATGTTCTCAAGGGCTTTAATTATACTGGCTTGGGAGAATTCAAAGCCAACAGGTCGCTGGCTCACTCTTTTATTTTTCTTTCCAAACACAGCAGTACTTCTTGTATGCCCTCAAGATCCTTGCTTGCTTGCCAATTTGACAAGGAGCCTGTAGTCATTTACTTATATGCCCTGCTCACTGAGCAGGCAGGGACCAGCAGGGATTATCTTCCAGCTGACCATTAGAGTTGTCATTAGACCATTGGGGCTGGCATTAGACCACCTATGTGGTGGCCTGGCAGTTGGGCAGCACCTTTGGTTGCACGTTCTTTGCCGATAACTTGACGCAAAGTCCTGTTGCAAAATAGCAAAGACCACAACGGAAGGAGAAGCAATAGGAAGGGAGAGGCATAGGTGTTACTTACACACCTCAGGGTGGCAAGAGCTCAGCAGGCAGAGCTGGGTGGTGGCTGTGGGTTGTGTCCTCAGGGGTTGTCAAAGGTGCTGTGCAGGGATGCTTCTGCTGGTGGATCCTATGCTAAAACCCTTGCAGATCTATGAACAGTCCTATTAAAACACGGTATTTTTTTTCTTCTTTAGATTTGAAGTTGTTTCACTTTCTATAGATGGACTGTTTTTTATGATTGACATTAGCTCATGCGTCAATAGCTGACTATAATATTCTACTTCTGTAAATGTGGTTAATATTTTTGTAACTGCTTTAAATACACATTGCATGCAGTCAATGATGTGGCTTCTGTAGACATGCAACTTCAGGGGTCAAAATCTCAGTTCTATATATGTATGTATCTTAAATACAGTGGCCTGCAGTCATGCAAACTTTTTTTAGTTAAAAAAGGAAGAGATTGTTTGTTAGTTTACTTGTATGTCAGTAAATTATGGCAAAGATTTTGCTAAACATAGCCAAAATCCTTGTGGTAAATGCACAATGATGGAGCCTGAACAGTGTCCGGGGCTGCAATTCTGCCCAAGTGTTTCCTTTAGAATATAGCATACATCAGTCCAGACTGTTGTAGCAAAAATCTTCTGATTCCCACAGCAGGCCTTGGAACTTGCATCTTTCTTCTCCAGGTTACCACTCTAGAAACCTAAAAAATGTCATCACTAGCTTGTACTTTAGCAGTCCTGCAACAGGTGCCATCTACCAGGGATGCAGATGTTCCACACAGTCTGTATTGCACTCCCAGCAAATCCTACCTTCCAGAGCCAAGTATTTATAGCCAGCAAGAGTCCCTTTATGCATTTGAAGCAGTCTGGCCATTTCTCTCTTCTGCTTAAATAGAAATGCTCAATCACCGTGCTGATGAAATACTGCAGGTAGGAACTATTAAAGTAGTGCTCTTCGGACATGGAGCTGGACCATGGGCAAGCTTTGTTTGGACCTCTCCCAGCTGGCAGACCCAGAAGTCCTCAGCCTCCCCGTTACAGAGCCTATGTTTTTATCATCCTTCAGTTCCTGGGGAGCAGGGGAGCTATGCTGCTTTTTGGGGGGGCTGTCAGGGTTGGAGGCCACCTACTCTTCTGCCAAAAGGCAGCAGGTAGAACCAAGTCCTGCAAAGACATTCAGAATGACATCTTTCAACCATATAGGTTAGAAACTGAAGCAATCATCTCTGAGGATGCAGAGAGCAAACTTAGATACATGTTTGTGTGGCCTGGCTATAACTGGATCTGAAGGAAAGGCTAGGATCAGGAATAAAATTAAGATATCATCCTTAACCCTGAGGTCACTGTAGCCTCAGAGAGGTCTCTCTCCAACCAAATTCTGTGCATGAAATTCCTCTTTCAAAGCAAATGTGAGTCAGCTGGTGTACCTGCATGCTATTTCATGGCTTCTAGGCATTTTAGATAGCTTTCGGTAATCTGGACAGCAAGCCATGGAAGAGATTGCCCATACAACCTGCATGGAAAATTATACTTGCACATGTAATTTTTTCTCCATCCAACATGTTTACAGCTATGAGCCATTTGGAGGGAAGTCTGTGTTTCATTTCAATACAATATCTTGTTTCATTGTGCGCCAAAGTGCAGAGCATTTCCAGGTCCCACCCAGCAGAGATAAGAAGAGCACACGTAATGAAAGTATCTGATGAACCATGTGAAACCATGACATATTTCCTATTCCTGTGGGAGAATGACATAACTTTGTACTCACATGTGTGAAACAACAGATCCAGTCCCTGAAAGGACACAGTCTAGTTCTTGGGATACCACTGGTGTGATTTACATCAGCTGGACGACTTGCTTAAGCAAACATTGCAAACCCTAGCTGCAGGCATCCCTCTTTATGCTCTGTGTATGACATAATGCCAGACATTAGTAGGATTGAAAGAGCTGCCATTTAGCAACTGGACACTTCTTTTCAGGTTTCCATACAAGATTTTTATCTGCAAGGTTTTGATCCTATAATCCTTATGAACATTAGTTTTATTGTACCTAGAATATAGGAGTTGTATCCTGCAACCAAACATACATGTATATATTTAGGCCTCTATTTAAGACAAGAGCAGTACAGTACAAATTGCCTAGTTGTTTTCAAAGTAATGCATGAAAGAACTGAACAGTACATTTAAATGGAGCATAATTTACATGAAAAACTATTTTTGGTGATGAAGGATTTTGTAAAATCTAAGTGAGCTTTCAAAAGATATTAGGTGACGCATCATCATTGACTGAAATCATTGTCTTTATAAAACGGCATCCAAAAGTGACAAAAACAAAGAATTAAAAAAAAAAAAAAAAGCCACCCTTGGGATCTAATCAGAAAGGGTACTGAAAGCAGCAAATAAAAAGCTGTTTTGTCACTATCTAAAACCTAGCATCTTGAGTAGTACATACTGCTGTGGTCTTTGCCTCTAAGGTGGGATACTGTTAAAGAAGGAACAGAGAAAGTCAACAAACACGGGCAAGGGGTTGGAGCAGCTGCCATAAGGAAGACATTAAAAGTTTGGGACACTGGTACCATTGGTGGCAAAAATGCTGCCATGAGCACTAAGGAAGCATCCCAGCCCCAGTAGCAAGTGGAGAGAAGCAGATGCAGTTGTTCATGCTACAAGATTGCATCAAAGGGAGGAGGAAAATCTGATAGCACAGAAGACCAAAAATATAACTAAAAAGTGACTAAAATGATATTATGGTGTCAAGGCTTGCAAACATCCAACTAGGCATCACTCAGTGATGCAACAGTGTTTAGGGAGGGAATATATCCTGAGCACCTTCAGAGCAAAACTGTGAATCAGAAAAATATGCACACTGCATTGAAAGTCACATTGGACGTGAGGAATTTAGACACAAAAATATCATCCTGGCCATGTGAAAACTATTGGGAGGTAATTATGACTTCAGTGGAAGTTAAACTGTTAAGTAATTCAGCAAAAATCATACAGTGTCAGAGGGAGCTCGGTGCAGCTGGAGGTCCTACCTCCACAGAGGCAGCCGCTGAGCTCCCCTCACCCTGCATTGGAGCACAGCAGAAACGAGAAAATCATTTGAATGTAAAATTACTCAGGCATAATTTTCAAACCTTAGAGGAAGCGTGCTACACCAACCATTTTCTCAGCAAATTATTAACCAGGTGACGAGACAGTGCTGGCGCAGCAAAGCAAGCTACACAGTACCGGTGTGCTGTGTCATGTGGGTGCATTGTCCTGCAGCTGTCTGACAGCTAAAATCACAATTAATTCACCGAATCTCAATGTCTCTAGGCCTTCTGGAACATAGTGAAGAACCCAATATGCCTGTTTTAACTGGAGGAGGCCACATTTACAGGCCTAAAGGTCAGTGTATAAATATCCCACAGAGTCTGCCACTTTTAAAAGTGCTTCTGGAGTATGGCCAGCACTGCGATATTTAGCATAACTTTAACACAGGATGCCACATATACCTTGGGTGCTACCACACACCTAATACCGCATGTGTCCAACAAGTACACAACCACCAAAGAAACCATGTTATGTCCCGTCCTGTGCTATCCCACTGAACTAGAACAGAGGGGGACTGCAGGCAAGGTGGACTAGTCTTATTAAATATTATTTTGTGCATGTGGAAGCCCTACCTGTTGAGCTCCAGCAGTGTACTGAACACCACCCAACCTGCAGCTCCTAACTGAGCAGTGATCTCTGGTGAGTCCAGAAAAGACCCAGAGAAGAAGCAGCTGTGCAGCTCTCGCTGCCTCTTATCTCCTGTGTAAGTGAAAACATTTGTGGGTCAGACATGGGAATGGTTTATGTCATATGTTCAGCTATGCAGTCTTCAGAGATGTTGCAAGAAAAGAGTGCAGGGTGCACTTCTGGAGATCCAAGAATTTATTCATCTGGGGATCTTGCCAGTAAGACAATATTAGTACTCATAGAATCACAGAATCATTTAAGCTGGAAAAGACCAACCATCAACTTGACCTACCGAGACCCACTTGACCATGTCCCTCAGCGTCACATCCACACATTTCTTAAATACCTCCAGAGATGGGGACTCCACCACTTCCCTGGGCAGCCCATTCCAGTGCTTGACCACCCTCTCTGTGAAGAAATCATTCCTAATAACCAATATAAACCTCCCCTGGCACAACTTAGTAACTTTTTCTCATGCCCTATTGCTTGTCAGCTGAGAAAAGAGACCAACACCCTCCTCACCGCTCAGGTGGTTGCAGAGAGTGCTGAGGTCTCTCCTCAGCCTCCTCTTCTCCAAAATGAACAGTCCCAGTTCCGTCAGCCACTCCTCATATGTCTTGTTTCTAGTTCCTTCACCAGCTTTGTTGCTCTCCTCTGGACACACTCAAGCAGCTCAATATCCTTTTTGTAGTGAGGGGCCCAAAACCGAACACGGCGCTCAAGGTACGGTCTCACTGGTGCTGCACACAAAGTGTCAATCACTTCCCTGGCCTTTCTGGCCATGCTCTTTCTGATACAAGCCAGGAAGCTGTTGACCTTGTTGGCTATGTGGGCACGCTGATGGCTCATGTCCAGCTGGCCATCGACCAGCACTCCCAGGTCCTTTTTTGCTGGGCAACTTTCCAGCCACTTTCCCAAGCCTGTACCACTGCACAGGGCTGTTGTGACTCAAGAACAGCACCCATCACTTACCCTCCTTACCATCTGACCTTCTCCCTGAGTGCTTTCTCTAAGTTCTTTCAGAGAGAACGAAGGCCTGTAGCTGATCCTAGAGGCAATACTGCATAGAAATAACTTGCTTCCTTCCTCTGCTTCAGCCCTCTGTAGATCCCATCATCATTATTAGGAACGCTGCTGTCAGGAGCCCTTTCTCCAAATTATATCTGTGCTCCAAAGCAGCCCAACTGAGCTGACTCTGGTTAATGCTTTCCAAGGAACCAATGTTGAAAAACTTGTATATGTGAAGGTTAAATTCACACTGTATCTGTTGATTTTATTCAAAACATCATTCTTTTACTTGACTACATTTTGTCAATAATTCTCCCAAACCTGAATGCATATAGCACCATACAAATACATATAGTGTTGTAATAATAATAGTTCATTAGTGTAGTTTTGCACCAAAGAACAAGTAAACCTTTTTTCTTGCAGTAACTTTGTCATGATTAAATTAATTAAAGCTGAACATGCTCCTTGCTTCCTCTTGCAGGTCCGTCTTCCTAAAAAGAGCTTTTTATAAGAGCTATTACACTATAATTGGTATTTCGCGTGCTCTTAGACTTTTTTTTTCTCTCTCTCTGTTTGTTTTATGCTGTCTGGACTCTCTGAGTTTTGCCATTTTGGCCCTGGTGCGCTCACTGCTGTGACTCACGTATTCCACAGCTACTGCCAGATCTCTGAGGCCGACGTTGTAATTATCGCGTTAGGACCTGTCACTGCAGCTCTGACTTAATAAATAGAGCAGTGATTAGAATCACTGATTGATCCATCCCATGGTTTTGGACACTCACATCTGAGATGAACAGATGGCCTGTGGATATTTAGGGTTTGAAGTGTCAGCATTACAGATTAAATTAGTATTAATTAGCCATTCCATGTACACTGGCTATTATATACAGTGAGTATTTCTGTATGTGATAATCTGGTGATTATCAGCTAAAACTGTAAATCAATTTCATCTCCTACACTGCAAAAGAAAGCCCTGGTCCTTCCCCTGTGCCCCACTCACAGGTGACAGGGGTCCCTTTCAGGTGAAACACCGGGTGCCTTTCAGGAGTACAACTATGGCATTGCAGTCCCAGGTGTGAATTTGGTCCACAGGACCAGGCTAGGCCTGATCCACAGCAAGAAAAGTCCTGAAGCATGCAGGGTGTGGATGCCCAGCACCATCCCTCTCACTCCACATCCAGAGGTCAGGCACTAACACACCCCGATGGTGTCTGAGCAAGCTGAAGCAACAGCTCCCGGGAGGGGATGCTGCTGCTGATGGTTCTTCACCCCACAGCTTCCCCCATGCTCAGCCCCAAAATTTAGGACAATGCAGGAGCCTACAGGTTTTAAAAAGAAATTTCATTGTTGTGGGTCAGAGACAAGTAAAGGCCATGAAAACTTATTAGGTAACTCCAAATTTTTATGGATACCTGCTATGCATGAAGCAATGCTGTGAATATGAATGGCTATATGATCAACGTGGACACTTTATATTTCTTCAAAACCTGCTTGGTTTAGAACTGTAGGGTCCATAGGTTGACAGACACAGAACAGGTTAAGCAATTGCCCTCCTTTTGTTCAGCTACACTTTCAGTTCTTGAAAATAAACATCTGTTTAATTTGTGCCATTTTATTTCTGTTCATGAACAGGCAGTAAGTTCTGATAGCTAAAAAGTTCTGAAATTTCTCCTGGAGAGCCCTGTATTCTCCAGATTGCTCTGGACAGACCTCAGGTTGCATTCTGACAACTCAAAAGTGCTTAACCAACATCCAATGACAGGAAACTTGTCTATGCAGTATTCAAAATATTGTCTTCTGTTATTTATTCTAGATAAGGAATTCCCTTCCAGGGAGATCTGAATGCTGCACATACATAGAGCCACCCTGCAACGTGATATTTTACCCCTAGATAAATCCCCAAACTTTTTTTTCTACCCCTAAAACTCTTTTCCTGCCCCTTTAATCATCCCCTCAGCAGAGGCGGTTTTGGGCAAACACTCAGCAAGCTCATTCCTTTCCAGAGTGTTTGGTGGAAACAAGCTGCAGTATGAGATGTGGAAGGCAGTTCTCATCTTAAGGTGTCTCCTGTTCTCGCAAGGAAGACAAGCTGTCAGGCTAGAGGTTTGCTTTTCTTGAGCTATCTGTTGGCAAAGTGAAATGGCTCTACATCTACCTGGAACTCGGAGATGTGCCCACATAACACAGTATAGTCAGGAGGAAAATCTGTGCTAATATCATTATTTCCAACATAAATTGAGGTTCAGGTCATGCCGTGCCAGCTGATGTTTTCTGTCCTTGAACGTAACATTTCACTTAATTTTGTCTCCAAAATAGGGACAACAGTACTTATCTACATTTCTGACGTGTTTTCAGACTCGGGGCCAGATACCTTTTTTAAGAATGACTTATTTTTATCTCTGACACCACAACTCCAGTTGCTCATAAGGGACACCGTACACAAATAGCTTTCAGGCTGTGGGTGATTCTTGCTTTGTGATTTAGGTTGCTAAGTAGCCTCTGTGTTCAGAGACACAAGGAATCCTCCTGATAGTTGTGGTGCAGCAATCTTCACGAGCATCCAAAATATTTTCTCAAGTTGAAAGAATTCTTAGGGATTTCCTGCTGAGGCTCAAAGGCAGTCATATATTTTATTTATTTTATTACAAGGCATGTAAGTAAAAACTTGCATATCTGAAAAAAAAAAAAAAGATATCAGATAGAAAACAGTAATAAAATTAACATTATTGTTTTAAGAAACTTGGTAATAAATACATTTCCCCTCAACATTAAAATGCTTGTTATTTTGCATGACAATAAATACAGCATAGCTCTAGCATAGAGAAAAGCCAAGACTAGATACAAGAAGTCCATGTGGTTTCTTAAAAAAGCTCAGGTGATTTATAAAGGTTTGGCATCTTGCACTTGATGTACTTTGATACAACTTGTGCTTTAATTTTATATTTACCGTGGTTTTTAAACAGTCCCATAAAATGGAAATATGAGAGGAAAATTTGATTGATTACAGGATTTTGCCTTTAAATATTTTCAAAGTAAGAGATGTGTAAACTCATTGAAACCAATCCTTGAAATAATAAAAACAAGTGGCTTGGTGGCTATTCTACAGAAATGCAAATTTTTTAGCTGCGGGTGCTCAAACCTGACCAGCCAACTGGCAGAGGACCAATCCCTGGTCAGTTCCTCAATTCTTTACACAATTTAAAAAAAAAAAAAAAGAGAGAGAGAAAAAGAAAGGAAAGAATAATGACAGTGAAAAAGAGTAAAGAAAGCAATATTTACTTCCCAAGTGATGACAGTTTGAGGTTCTTAAGCTATTATCCAAAGCTGAGAGGAGAAGCAATAGGTATATCCCAGAACACTTCCCAGCATAACTTTGGGTCGTTCTGGTCTATACTTTTAAAACTACCAACATAAAAAGAAAGAGATATTTCCATGCACTGTGCTGTTCTTATGCCAGCACGTATCATCACAATCACAACTGTGAATCTAAGTCATTTTCATAACCCAATCTAATATAGATTGATTATTTCCCACAACATCGTTAGGTAATGTCCACAAAATGCCACAAGCTCTGGCAGAGTCCAATGTTCTTAAAGTACTGATAAGTCATGGCAAGACTTGGACTTGAGTTTGAAGGCCATATTCTTGTTGTTCTTGGCAACTATTTTGCCCCAGAACCGCCTGGCTTTCTTCGGGATGCTCTCCCTCCGCTTCTGGTAAGCCAGCCTCTTCTCGTTCTTTTCCTTGCTGTCCCTCCGGAGCCGGACTTGCCGCACGATGCCTTCAAAGAGCTCCTTCACGTTGTGCTGCACGGCTGCCGAGGTCTCGATGAACTTGCAGTCGAACACAACGGCGCATGCTCGGCCCTCTGCAAAATCGCAACGGGGACATGTCATGAGATGTCACGAGCCTGGGAGGGAGACAGCACAGATGCGGGCTGCCACGTGCAGGGAGCCAGCACCACCGGGGAATTCCTCGAGCCTAATATAGCCAGGGATAAGTCTTTAATCATCTAATGCTGCCTGGTAGGCCATGATTCATCTGGTCTGTGTCACACTCCCTTCTCAGCAAGGGGGGGTCAGTCTCCCTGTGGAGAAGCCCAGTCCTTGTCATCAGCTGTGAAGGAAGGGAGCCGGGGCTGGCTGACGTGCTGAGACATCAAGGGGGGAGAGCTCAGCCATAACTCAAAATCACCTGGTCACCTCGTGTGCAGACTCCCCCAGGTCACCTTAAAGGACAGTGGCAGTGCCAGCCACGTGTACAGGAGGCAGGACCCTATCCCCTCCACAGAAACCAGGGTCTTCAGACGGTATCAGTTTTGGTGTGAAATTGTACAAAAGTCCTTCAATAAAGGCAGAACTATGCCTATAAATTCAGAGGTACATGTGAAATCACTGTCCTTATCCTTAACTGCCCGAACATACACTAACCTTAGCAGCCTTCTTTTACATGCAAGCCAATTTATGCTGTCTCCTGTCTTGGTGTGAACTCATCGCCAGGATGACTAAAATGACACTAACCAATCTGCCATCTTTCAAAGGATTTTTCAAGTGGGCCAGAGAGGCATGAGAAGGAAAATAGTCATCTCTGGGCTCCCGAGTTTGAACTTCAGTTCAAACTCTTCACTTAGAGCAATTGTGACAGGGGCTAGAGGGACTGTGCATATCCCCAGTGAAACAAAAGCCTAGTTCAACTGGGAAATAAAAAAGCAGAACAGCTGCAGAGAAAGGAATGCTGAGCTGAGGAACCCATGTTTCTTGTTGGCTCTGGCCAAGATGAGATTATCTAATACACCACTGTGTGTTGTGTTAAGCCACCTAAACCTCAGGGAGGACTGTCTAAGAAGAGATTTTACTGACTGAAGAGCTTGAGGGTTGGCAGCAGCTTTCCTGGTGGTCTCTCTGTTCCTTTTTATAGGCTTAAGACTCCCTGTGCTTTGGGTGCAGGGCACAGGCTGTTTATTTATCCCTCTACATGCAGCAGAGGGAGGACTGCTGTAGCATCCCAGAGCAAGGCACCAAGGAGAGCTGTCCTGGAAGGCGGTGAAGTGCTTGCCCAGGTTAGTGAAATGAAAAGTGAGAGGGAATTTTAACTCATCAAGTAGTAAAATGTCTGAGAGGATAAGGAACTCATTAAACAAGGAGAAAATCTTTGACATCAGAAAAAAAAAAGGGGGGGGTTCATAAATGTATTGGAAACCCAAGGGGTTTCCAGCTACCAGAGCAATCTCATTTTGCAGTGGTCTTATGCTAGGAGCTGGAAGAGAAACAATTCAAACTGCTTTTATGATGGAACTTAAATTTGGGAAAAGGATTGCTGAAAAAAATGGTAGACCCTCCCCAGTCCTTTGTCAGCTGTTCCTCTGTTGCTTTATTGCTCTCTTACTGCCTGGTCCCAATCACAGTGTGCTCCCTCAGCCAGAGCTCCCTATGTTGCTCAAAAGCTATTACATGACTCTTAAATTTTGTGTAGTTTTTATCCTCATCGTTCTCCTTACCTGCCACTGAAACTTCGCGGCACCTGACAAGGTCGCTTTTGTTGCCAACCAAAATAATGGGAATATCTTCTTTCTGGCGAGCTCTGCGGAGCTCTATTCTGAGTTCGGAGGCCTTCTCAAAGCTTGCTCGGTCTGTGATGGAGTAGACAATCAGGTATGCATCTCCCACTTTCATGCAGTGGTCTCGAATCCATTCTCCTTCACGCTGTTCAAACGAAATGGTCAGACAATGTTATGCCCCGAACAGGTTTTACTCAGAAAATATAACATTAGCAAATCCAAATACATTCCTGCTGTAGCTGCACTGGGCATGGTTTGAATCACGGTTGTACTAAAAGCCATTCCAAAGTGGTGACCATATGAATACTTCATCACAAAGGAGGGTAAAACTTGCCCCGGATAATTCATTGTGTTGGATTTAGGCTGGAATGAACATGGTCTGGAAAATGGCTTGAATGTTCTGTTTTATCATTAAAAAAATAAAGGCTTGCTCTTCTCAGGCTCACACTATAGAGCTATTAGGCATGCTTGGCTTGCTGCAGGGAGGGGATTGATCCTGTATCTTCCCTTATGCTGAACTATGAAAAACACTTTCTTTCTGAATAGGTACCTACTTTTTCTATTAACACTCATCTATATGCACTTTTCTTTTGGCATGTGATTGGCGTATGTAAATAAAAGTACCTTATTATCCCACATGTCCAGCAGTATAATGGTCGCACTCTCCCCATCCACCATCAGGGTTCTTTCATACGTGTCTTCTGGAAAGAAAATCAGAAATGTCGGTAATACATTATTTTGTGGCATCATGTACATTATAAAAAAAAAAAACAAATAGTTGACTATGTATAATTTGTTCACAGTTCAAGTTATTGAGCCAAGTTTTGTGCTGGCTCACATTCAGTTCTTTCCTCATTTCCATCAGCACTAAACCTGCCCTCTGCTCATTACTGGTTGTCTAACTTTCCATGATATATGAAGGAGACAGAGAGATCAGGAAACGAAATGTTCATTATTTAGGTCGATATTCTCTTTATCTTATGTGGGAGAGAGAAAATAGAACCAGTGGAAGAAATAACCAAAGGCTGAACATTTGCCCCATGGGAGCAGCGGAGTCCAGCGAGGCTGAGTAATGGAAAATATTTGCTTTCTCTTTAGCAGGGACAGTTTACGGGTGAACAGTCACTGCTGCGGAGAGCAATACAGTTAACAGCCTACCAAGCAAAGAGGACAGGGGGTTGTGAGACGGGAGCTGTTGAGTTTTAGGGAGACCGAAACGACTGCTGCATCCCATTTCTTTCCCATTTCACAGCTTCCCACATTACCTTTGATGTCAAAAAGCAAAGGAGTCAACAAACCACAGAAGATAATTATTTTGTGCCGAAACCACAAAAACTCATATCTAGATTATAAACACCACATGACTAAGTTCTGCTTAGATCAGTGTTTGTGTGTGTGTGTGTGGCTGTTTCCACTCAATCACAATCAATCCGTGATGTTAAATCTCAATCTAGCTTCCACTTCAAATACTATCTTCCTTCTTCTCCCCCAAATCCAGGGACATTTAGATGAGCAGTATGGGGTTTGCACCTATCCTGAGTCCTGTGTTGCTGGTCAGTGAAAAATATTGGGCTTAGGGTTTCTGAGTGTACCACACCTTTCATGGCACTGGGTCAGGGATCTGTCCCAACCACACTTGTAGACAGAGCCATGTCTTAACTCTTGAGTCATAAAACTTCTGCTGGTTATTAGCGGAGTGAACTTTCCCCTACATTGTAATCACAGGCTTTCCTCAAAGCCAGGAATCTACATCCATGCAGAAGAATCAGCCAAAAGTATTCCACATTTAAAATAAAATCAAACTTTGTAAACAAGAGCTCAGGTTTGGCACAGCTTAAAGTAGAGGGGATCAAAATACAGAGCTAATCAAGGGGAGCCCTTTCCATTGTAGGCCCAAGAGCATGACATCTGTGATTGTGAGTTTGATTAATCTCACTGCCAGTAGCAAAACTACTCCAACAAAGCAGCTGTATTCCCTCTGTGAATTGGCTGTCCTGAAACCATCAGCTCTTGTAATAATATTTCCACTTTGCAAGCTAAAGTTTGGAGTTTCTTCAACTGATCAAGCATCTGCATGGGAACAAGCTCCATAGGCAGCAGAGGACAACATTTAGAGGACTGCTTTGTTCTCTGTGACACAGGGAGGGGCTACAAATACATAACCACACTCCTTGAAAATGGTGTGCCCCAAATGGTCATACTCAGCAATGATTTGCACCTTGGACAATCCTAAGGAACTTCTATAGGGTACAAAAGACACTGAAAGTGAGCAATTAGTTCATCTCAAGCTTATTTTGAAGCCGACATTAATAAATAAATAAATAATAGGAGAAATACAACAACAGCAAGTTTTCTGATACCTCCAATGAGCTGACCTTGAAAATCTGTCATGGCTACACTCCAAGCAATAGTTCTGGGAGTGCAAGTGAGGGAAGAAACCACACTGCTTTGCATGGAGGAGAAGGAAACCATCTGACAAGTATGCAAAGTAAATCAGCTGTGTTTTCTGAATGATTGCCCAAGGGTCCTAACCAGGTTGCTGGAGCAGCACTAGGAAAGGTTTTATCAGAGATATTGCAGGTGGTGATGCTGATGGAATTTCAGGAAAAGCCAGTGGAAGGTGAAGGCAAAGCCTGCCTGAATTACTGACCCAGGGTCACAGCACTGTGGGGAACGTCAGATTCCCCAAAGGCACAAAGAGCTGTACCTCCAGTCTGGGAGAAGCAAGAAGGTGGCTCCTACCTTCCTAGCCCTGGGCTATATTAAATCCAAGCTGTGTTAAATCCTGGCATTAAAAAAAAAAAAAAAAAAAAAAAAAAAAGTCTGTTTTTGCTCCACTGAAGACTGGAAGAGAAGCCCAGAAACTCTCTGTGCTTCTGTGCTAGCACAGGCACTGACACACCAGGAAGGGATATGGGAGAGAAGAGAAAACTCCGATGTGTTGACTAGCAAAACCACCCAGCAATTTGCAAGTCCTCCCAAGGTGACAGCACCTGTGTCCTTAGGGCCACAGCAGACTTCTGTCATGGCACAACCCTTCTCCCACCACATCCCCTGCACAGTATGCCTTACAGCTGGGTGCCATGCATTAGCTGCTCTTTGGGACTAAGGAAGGTTTCACAATCCTCAGAAATGCAGACGAAAATAGCAAGGGGAAAGCATTCATGAAAACCCTACAGCTTCTGACTTTTCCCCCAGTTTGGGCAACGGAAATTTCCCTACAGTGCTGAAGCATCTTTATCTATTTTTTTCCTGGGGGAACCCAACCTGTGCAAGGAGCATGAAGGAGGGGTAGGCATATTTACTCAAACTCCATACAGCCTACACTGAGGCAACGCATTTATATATAAGACTGAGATGACTTCTAATGGCAAAAGTTTTTGAGGTGATTGAAGGACTGGGCAGGGTTTTTTTTTATTTTATTTTATTTTTCATTATGTTTTATTTCTAAGCACTGCACTCTCATAGACCGTGAGGATTTCCAGTGGTTTTCCCTGCCTTATAGAAAGCTGGAGGTGACCCCACGGAGCCTTCAATGACACAAGTGTTGGACCAGCATGAAAGCTGAACGGCTTCAAACAGGTATTTTGAAATGAAAGAGCATGAGAATCTGTATTGTTCTCTTTCAGAGGCTTTAAAGAGAGTTGGAGAGCATCTTACTCTATGGAGCTTGTTCTGCTTAGTTTTGACAATCAGATTCAAACATTTGCTGCATCAATTTTAGTTTAAACGGCCTCTCTGATTTTCTGTGCCAGTTTCTGCTGACAGGGCCCATTGCAAGCAAGCACAAACACCCCAGAGCACAAGGACCTACCTCCCAACACCTCGCAGTCGCTGTCGATGCTGTCGTGTACCCCCGCGAAGATGTTGGCCAGCGACGACTTGCCCACGCCGTGCTCCCCGATCAGCACCACCCGGTAGCAATTGCTGCCAGACTCAGAGGAGATGACAGAGTCGGACGACTCCGAGGACCAGCTCCTTCTGTAGTACTCGTCGGGGCTGATGGTGTATCTCTTCTGTGCGTTGTACTCGTTGGAGTCCTTCTGGACCAGCAGGTTCTTGCCATCAGCGGGGATGCTCCACCGCTGCTGCTGCTGCTGCAGGCTGCTGGTGTGGGTGCGACGCATGGTAACGTTGTTGAGGGTCATTTTTTACCCCTGGTGAGAAATACGGAAATCACACTTGGTACCCACAAAACAAATGCACTAGCACCCTCGTGTTAACTCAAGGCAGCACGTCCTGCTCTTGTATCCAGTATACAACAGAAGAAAATTGAGGCTTTGCACTCTTTCGCAGTTGCTGGTATGCAAAGAAATATTTCTAGTTAGTGAGTCAGAGGCTTTTTCCTAGGGATGATGCCACCCTCACATGCTAAATCCTATCCTTTACAAGCTCACTGCGGTGCTAGGTGCAGCCCAGCCTGGGGGAGGCATGGGGAGGACCAGAGCACACACAGTGCTGCATCCCTGCCGGGACAGCCCTGCAGGCACCGCTCCCTACCCTTCGTGGCTGCCTGGGGGCAAGCAGAGGGACCAGTCCCAGCTGCCTCCAGCTAACAAACTCAGAAAACCCTCATAAGAAAAGAAAGCCAAGCAAGGAAGCCTTGCTGTGGTAGGATGGATTTGGGTCTCCCCTATGGCAGGACAATGACTGCTCCAGGTGGTGGCTTTCTGGCTGCTAAAAGGAGGGACGCAGCCAAGCCCGATGGCTTTTCTGAGGAGGTACAGGTTTGAGCTACTACAGGAGGTAGCACTGGGAGAAGCAGCTCATAAATTTAAAGATATTAAATCAACAGCTTCATTTACTGCACAATTGGCTAAATAGGTTAGCTCTTCCTGTCCAAGCATGGCTCTTAATTACATTTTATGTAGCAAACTCTATTTTGCCTTGGTTGGAGTCAGAGGACAGTGATGTCATTCCCACTGGCCAACAGCTACCATTTTTAGGAAAGTTACTTTGATGCATTCCAGTTCCCAAAGTGATAGTTATTTAGACATTTTGCTTTTTCTTTCCCCCTTTTATATATATACACACATATATATATATATGAAGTTTCTCAGCTCTCTTCTCCATATTAGTAGGCAGGATAAATGCCCATAAAATTCACCAGATCACTTCCAAACTTGAATAATAAATGGTGAATGAAAAAAAAAAAGTACAGCAACACATCAAAACAACACATACAAGTCGCTGGTCCACTTCACACACCACTCTCTGAAAACTTCTCAGAAAAAGCACACGGCAGGTCAGAGAACAAACCAACAAACAGCACTGTCTGAGCTTAGTACAACATATGCAATATTTCTCTGTGATGCACAGTGCTGAGAGGCAAAATTAGATCTAACTGGAGACCAGGCAGCAAGCAGGCTGCTTCACAAATGAAGTGAATTATTAACCACAATTTAATTTAAAATTTTTTTTGGAGTTTCCCTGCTTAAAAGATCAGGTGAGAAAAGCCAGCTCTAATTCAGCCACACAGCAACACCTAAAGATAAGTTTCAATAAACAATCCCCGAGCAGCCTCACTCACGATCATCTAATGATTTCTTCTCCAGCAAACTACCATCCCTTAGCTAAGCAAATCCTAGCGAGACCAAGGCTTATAAGGCACAATTGCACATCGTGGTCCGAGTGCAGGCTGGTTTTGGTGCCACAAGCTGCCTGGAGCTTGTTGAGATCTAGCAAATTAGGCACTACACACCGCACACAACCCAGGGCACCTCGTCCAGCAGTGTCTTACTTGTGCCTGGCTCCTGCTCGCAGTCTGCTCGCGCTGCCCTCCTCTCCCCGTAGACCGTGCTACACCGCGCTGCTCTGCCCAAGTAAATCCTCTCCCGCTTACGGGCTGCCTCTTTAATTCCCTCTCGGCAAACCTGGTTTATATTAAGCCCATCTGATCAGAGACAGGGCTTTTCCGTGACGTGGTCGGCCTTTCCATACAACAGCCAGCCCCCAGCTGGGAGGAAGCAGACATGCAGAAGAGCAAAAACTTACAAACAGGCTCAAAAGACTTACTTGAAATCATATGATTGGCTTAGTACTGCCAGCAAAACAAACACATTTGGGTCTTACACGATGAAAACAGGAAAGTGGAAAAACACATAATAATACGTGCCCGTCCACCTCAGTTTTTCAAGTAAATGCTATTAAAATCGATTATGTTTTGAAAATGACACATCTCATTAATGCATAAAATGCTGTAAATGTAGGATGTTCTCTGTCTGCAAAATGCAGCTGACTCCCTGCTGGACAAAATGATTCTTTGGAATAAGGTATCTGAATGTTATTTCACAATTGCATCACAAATAAGAATATTACCCTCTTGTTGTTTTTTTAAATCTAATTTATACAATCCTATTTTTCTCTGTTGACTTCCAAGTCACTGCACCCAGTTTTCTGACCTGCATAACCAGCTCCTAGTTCTGCTCCTATTGCTTTCCACTATCAAGGGCTTGCCAAAACACCTGGCCTCACACTGAGCATTGCTCCAGCAGGATGCTGGCACTGGAAAAGATGTATGAGCACTAGCGGGCACAAAGTCTGGGCAGCGTAGTTCTGATTCTGCCTGTAGTTTATTAGGAGAGACGAATCTATGGTGTATGTGCCATAAAACAAGTGCCTGCTCCTTAAATTTTTATCATCTCATAACTCCTTGGCAGAAGAAAAAAAGAGTAAATCCAAAGCCATAATGTATGCCCCTGGGTGACACTTCTAACAAATGTGGAAATTACTTCTGGATTAACAGAGAAAAAATAATAAACATCCACAAACCACTTGGTAGGCACAGCACTGGTTACACAGAAAATTATGGAAAACGCCTACAGTTTTCCCTTATTTTAACAAACTCCTAGTTTTTCTCCTGCCCTCTGCATTCCCCCCTCCTTCCCTCCCAGATGAACTGCTGACAATCCCTCGCCTTGCACTTAGGAACTCTGAAACATTTCACTTCTGAGCAGAGGAAGGAGCATTTTGTTTCGTGGTGCCATTCTCCTCTGTTCCCTGTGAGCAAGCTGCAGAGGGAAACAACCTCCGGTTGCTGCCCAGCACTTACGGTGCAGAGCTCTATATTTTCATGCCTTGCTTAAACCCTGTCTAGTGGATAGATAGTGGACCTTTATGACATTCTTCCATTGAAATATGCCTGCTTTCTTCCCCCTTTGCCTCTGTTGTCCTCTTGCATCTTTCATGAGGATTTTCAGGGATCTCCTGAGCCCAGCCTCAAGGAGCCAAGAGCGTTTCCCAAAGTCATGCACATTCATCAGTGCATGTGGAAATTAGTCAGAGGTACCGAGGGGAGGATGCAAACATGCCCTGATTTTGCATCACCCTGCTCACCAGCAGCTGCCCCGACCCCAGGTCCTGCATCCCGCCACGGAGCAGTCCATCCCTTTGCTGTTTGTGCTCACTGTGCATGGAAAAACACAGCAAAAAACCTCCATCAGGGGAAGATTATGGCATGGCCAGTGGAAATCAACACGGAGCACTTTGCTCTTGTGCTGCCGGTACACTCAGCTCTGCAGTTGCTCTTTTTTATTTTTATGAAACATTGGAAATGATGTAGGAGAGTGGGTGGCTGGAGAAGTGTGTGCTGCACCCGGGGTTCACTGAGCTCTCTTTAGGTTGCCTTCATTTGTCAGCACGTGTGACACAAGCAAAACCTGTCCGCCACGGGGCTGGAGATATTTATGGCCGGATTGCAGCCAGCAGAGCTGTGGGCTCAAGCATCTTGTCCAAATGTTTAACTTATATCATAGCAGAAAGCACAGGCAGTGGATATAAAGCACGGTCAGAAAAGCCTTCGTGTTTAGCTATGGTTAGTGTTAGATCAGGAGTCGTGGGACATCATCTTGTGTACTTTCCTCGTGGAATGCAAGGCAGACGCAGAAAACACGGCTCTCCAGCAATGCCTTGATGTATCTTTGACCTTTAACCCTGCAGCCCCCGTTCTGGATAGGGTCTGCAGGTGACAGAGAGCTCTTAGTCCTCAGGTAACGCCTTCAGACCTCATGAATCCATCATGATAACTGCAGGGAAAACATTTTCTTCCTTTTTTTTTTAAAAAAAAAAAAAGTTAGGAAGAATTGCATCATTTTCAGCCTTCTGCTACTTGCTGACGAGGAATAGGAGCAGATTGATTAATGAATCATGAACTGAGCCCTTCCCAAGGGGGCTGGCTATCGGCTTGCACTTCCAAATACAGCTCCGCAGACTGATGGGTGGTTCTGCGGTCCCGGACTGCTCTGTCCTCTTGCACTCTTTGCCGGTCAGCACTTCTGCAACAAAAACCGCCTGAGACGTAGGTACAAGGAGAGAAAAAACATAAGGCCGAGTGCTGTCGTAAAACACACAAGCGCTTGGATGCTGCTGGCTGGTGCAATACTAAACTGAGAGTGATTGCTTTTTGCCCGTCTTGTCCATCGTGTGCTTCAATAATCGCATCTTGGAGGAATGTTCCCTGCAGCCAGGCTGAAATAAACACTGCAGAGCAACAGCTCTGCAATCCCTCTCTGGCCACTTACAGTTACACCAGGTGATGCCCAGAGCAATTAGGCAGAAATTTTCCATTGGATATAAAACAGGAGTGCGTTTTAAGGCTGGCACTTTATTAGCTGTTTTTGTATTTATGCACATGAAGGCAAAAGTAGTTCCTCAAATCGCCAGCTAGCACGAAGGTCGTGCTAGAGGGGGTCTGAATCAGCTTGGAGGGGGAGAGAAATGCAAGGGAAAAAAAGAACGACAACGATAAAACCAGGGAGAGCAAAACTCAGATTTATTTTGCTTGAAATTGAATGCTGTGTCTGAAAGTACACTTGCTCCCTGTACATTGAGCAGAAGGGTATATCTTTGGTTTTCCCTGTAAATGACCTACTTCAGCAGCCTGTGTTCCCAATAGTTAGTTGCCTGCAAAGGCAGTGAATCCAGTCCACCACCCTTCTTCCCTCCACACCATACCAGCATTTTACATTTTTCTCCACCTCCCACATCCCTCAGTGTTGGCTGGCCACGTGGAAACTCTCAGTCCCCATGTAGCATCATCTATCAGCTTGCCAGTGGACAGAAATGTGTGTGGGGGACAGGCATGATGCTGGGCAGGACAGTGCGGACCCACTGGTATGGGGCAGGTAAATGAAGGATCGTGTGTCTGGGAATAACTACTGAGGGTCTTAAGTGGGGATAGGGAGAGAAGGAGACTCCGAAACTAAGGAATAATAAAATTTTTGATCTATTTTACTGGAAAGAGAGTCAAAAAATGCTCTTGAAAGTGCTTCCCTACCTAAAAATGTTTAATAAATGAACCAGTGCTCCCCTTAGAGGGGCAGATTTGGTTGCCTCTATCTCAGCAATTGCTTGCAAAGGGTACTGATGTTGTTCCAGCACCTCCTTTTCTCCCACACCACAGCAGCATTTTACAGTTCTTTACGTGGACACTAAAAGCAGAACATGATCTTCTGGTGGTGGAGCACAAGGACAGGGGAGAAGCATTGATCTGTTCTTCCTCTGTGCAAGACAGCAGGAAAAGCTGGCATTAGAGCTCTGAGGGAATAGGATTGCCTTTAATCAGCTGCCTCATTAGGGAACCCCTCATTAGTCTATTTCTGGCAGATAATCTGGATTCTGATGTACCAAAAGGAAGGTGTGCTCCACATTTGAGCTCTGCAGAGCTTTTGTAATTGTGATGAGTGTCCAAAAAGTATTTTCCCCATTAATACGGTAAGGTGTCAAAAACGAATATTAAGTACAGGGTGAAAAATGAGCAGCCAAAGGAAGCGATGCAGTCAGGACCATAACAAATTACAAATTATAAGTTAGTTTTTAGACTATTTAACTGAAAAAATAAAAGAAAACAGCTATCAGATGTGGGAAAAAAGCAACAATAACAAAAAGCAAATGGAAGAAGTGAATTATATAGCAAGAGTTAGAAAAAGGAGGGCCTACTTCCCACCCTTGCGTTGAATGACATTAAAGAATTCTGCTGATAGTTGCCCAGAGAACAGGATTAAGTCATGCATGACATAAATAAATGTACTTTTCAAGTAGAATTGATGCAAATATTTTTTAAAAAATCATAATATCCTAATAATAGCAGGATGTGAGTTAGCCGTAAATGTTCTTTGAATGCAGAGCTAAAAAAGCCTTTAGAGAAGTGGTAGCAGCGTAGACCATTTTCTGCAGCTGGGATTTTTGCAGCACATCACAGTCCTCCGTGGAGTCTGGCTCGTGAGTCACAGTCTCCTTTTCAACTTGGGGTCGTGACTTTCCAAAACAAATCCCACTTGCTTTTATAGTAGAAAGCCGTGGTGGTATTTAATGATAAGCAAACTCTGCATCAGCAAAACATAGGTTGGAAACTTCAGCAGAATATCCCGGGTCTCTGATCTTCAGAAGTACTGAAGAGAAATCCAGAAAAAGGTCTTTTGATCCAACCACAAATTCTCCTTCCTCCCTGCGATACCCGAAGCTGTCACACAAAGGGCAACCAACAATCATTGCCAAGATTCGGGGGTGCTGGGTCACAAAAACCTGCCTATCCTTCAAAAACTTCCCCACATTTGACAGAAAGCAGAGATGTACCATCAGAGGCTTCCCGGCAAACGGTCCCACAATCTCCAGGGAGGTTTGCTCCAGCTGTCATCGCTGCCTCTCAGTTTTTATTGCCATTTTCTCCAGCTCTCCATGCATGGACACACATTCACCAACTAGCACCCACCGGTTTGCTCTCTGATTGCATTTATCTCGGTGATAAACCCATCTAGGGTGGGAAGAGAGCGCCTCATTTCCCGAGCACAGCACTTTGCTCTGCAGCCCACATAAGCATTGGATTGTGAAACTTTTTCTGGTTTCCCATCAGCTGGGGGCTGTTATCTGCATGGAGGAGTCCCTGCCATGTGGGCTGGGAGAAGGCGGGTGGCGTGATAATCCCTGGGCAGGGTCACTGGTGGTCCTGGGGGGCTGCAAGGGGGTCCTGGGCCTGGGGTGGGCAGGGATGGGCAAGGCCGTGGGTACTTCAGGGTCTGACACCCCCTTGGTGCACTTCTCTGTGCCTTTTGCATAGGAGACATATTTCCAGCAGTCAAAAAGAGGGGAGGATGGGTCAAATCCTCTGCCACTGCAAGCCCATGGCATCCAAAGATGTTGCCTGAGGGCTTGGGTCCATCCTGCACTCACAGGAGTTTTGGCCTAAGAAAAGGTGGTGGCCCTTGGTTCAGGTTTAGCTGAGGCACAGCTGAATTCAGCCTGTCTGGACGAGAGGCCCTGGGCACAACCTGGCCCCCAGGAGGCTCCCCCTGAGCACCAGGAGCCCTTCTGTGCTGTGCGGGTGACGGAGCCCTGGCACAGGCTGCCCAGAGGCTGTGGGGTCTCCTCCTTGGAGCCGTTCAGAAGCCGCCTGGATGTGGGGTGGGACCAGGAACAGGGGTGGGACCAGGTGACATCCTGAGGTCCCTGCTGGCCTCAGCCACTTTGAGATTCAGTTTCAATCAAAATCATACCCAGACTGTTATTGATATCTGCACCAGGAGGAAGGCGATGTGTAAAAATGCTCAACACGTGTTGGATCATGATGGCTAAACCAGCTACGCTCATCACACAAAGCCAGATGAAGCCGTAGCTGTAACACAGCGTCTGGCTATCTCACCCCTCCCCTGTGCTCTTTTTACTGTATAGAAGATCAGCAGCAACCAAACCACAGCTAAATATGGTCTGCTGTGAGGGACGCATGGCTCTCTTCTCCCCCCGTTTACAGCATCGTCTCACCAGTGCCACCGGTTCAGCGCAGCCGTGCGCTCGCTGCTGGCTGCACCAGCACCTAGCGAAGCGATGCTCCGTGTGATGGCTCGGTGATTCACCGCCTTGTTTGGATTTTCTGGCTCCCGGGCTTGCGTTGAGCAGCAAAACACACACGCTCCCCAGCGTCAGAATGTAAGAGGGTTGGAGCCGTGCAGAATGCCTTTTAGGAAGATGCTGTATATGGCCAGGCGTCATTAATATCTGTTTAATTCAACGACAGCAAATCTTTTATTTACACGGCTTTACTCTGCTGTCTTTCAGCATGCACTTTGCGTTTGTCCAGAAGGAAAGAAATAAAAATGAACATAAAAGTGAAAATGACTTTGTTGTTTTCCCTTTGAAGATCGAATTCTTTGTCTCTGTTACACCTTTATCATGCCAGGACAACCAAGCGCTGAGCCCTCGGGCAGTGCTCATTTCACCTCCTTTACATTAGTCCCCAAATTGAACCGAGCGAGGTCAGGCAGGCATCTCCAGGGTCATCATCCCACAGAGGCAGCATGAATCACCCCTGGAGATGCGTCTGTCCCCAATGAAATGCATCACTGGGGAGATGAGTCTCCCTGCACTAACACGAGCCTTGAACTTCCCCGCCAGAAGATCCAAAAGTCAAGTGAACTGAATCGATATCTAACAGCTTATCTTAACATCCCTGCCCCTAGAGGAAAGGAGGATCCCAGCCAGTGTGTTTTACAGGGAACGTGCTCAATACCAGCAATTACAGGGCTGTCACCTTCAATATTGCTTCCCAACACTAGATCCTTGGCACTGAAGGCTCTTGCGTTCCTGCAGGAGCCAGAAAGGGATGGTGCAACTGCAGCAGGCTCTTCTCAAGTCCCCCAGCTGGGAAACACACTTGGCCATGCTCAGGCTGCTGGGAGCCCTCCTCCAGCTGCCAACTGCTTGTCTTTTGCCTTCTCTCTGTTGTTTTCACAACATCTATTCATTTTGATAGCAGGCGGTAAATACAGTAGCCGAGCATAATTAAAAAAAAATAAATAAGTCACCATTAATTTCTAAAAAAAATAGTTTTGATGGGTAGCAGAACCTTTAATACTTTCACTGCATATTCCTCCAGTGCATCTCATGCATTTGTAAAATGTGTGTCTGTGTGATAAGGTGTAGGACACCACCACCCTTTTCAGAAGAGGTGAACTGCAGTCTGTCACATGCATTTTTCCTTTTTTATGGTAATTACCACATCCTTTAATGTCTCCTGAGCATTTTCTACAATGAAAGGTATTAAAGTTTCATAGTACTAGGGGAGGGCCTGTTGTCTTGAAGCCAAGGATGCTGAGTCAGTAGTATTGCTGACTGTAAGGTGTGGGTATCTAGAATTGTAGAACCACAGAATGGTTTGGGTTGCAAGGGACCTTAAAGCCCACCCAGTCCCACCCCCTGCCATGGGCAGGGACACCTCCCACCAGCCCAGGTTGCCCAAAGCCCCATCCAGCCTGGCCTTGAGCACCTCCAGGGATGGGGCACCCACAGCTTCTCTGGGCAGCCTGTGCCAGGGCCTCACCACCCTCTGAGTGAAGAATTTCCTCCTGATATCTAATCTAAATCATCCCTCTTTCAGTTTAAAGCCATCCCCCCTTGCCCTATCCCTACACCCCCTGACACAGAGTCGCTCCCCAGCATGTCCTTCTGCTGGGGCCCCAGAGCTGAACGCAGGGCTCCAGGTGGTGTTTCACAAGAGCAGAGCAGAGGGGGACAATCACCTCCCTCGCCCTGCTGGCCACGCTGCTTTTGGTGCAGCCCAGGGTACGGTTGGCTTTCTGGGCTGCAAGCACACATTGCTGCCTCATGTCGAGCTTCTCATCAGCCAACAACCCCAGGTCCTTCTCCTCAGGGCTGTTCTCAGTCCGTTCTCCACCCAGCCTGTATTTGTGCTTGGGATTTCCCTGGCCCAGATGCAGGACCTTGCATTTTGCCTCACTGAAACCTCACGAGGCTCACACAGGCCCACCTCTCAGGCCTGCCCAGGTCCCTCTGGATGGCAGCCCTTCCCTCCTGCATGTTTCCTGTACCACACAGCTTGGTGTCATGGGCAAACTTGCTGAGGGTGCACTCAATTTCTCTGTCCGTGTCACCAACAAAGATGTTAAACAGTTCCTGTCCCAATACTGACCCCAGAGGAACACCACTCATTACTGATCTCCACCTGGACACTGAGCCACTGACCACAGCTCTGAGTGTGACCATCCAGCCGGTTCCTTACCACCAAGTGGTCCAGCTATCACATCCATGTCTCTCCAATTTAGAGACAAGGATATCATGGGGGACAGTGTCAAGTGCTTTGCACAAGTCCGGGTAGATGAAAAGGCAATATCCACCCATTGCTCAAGCAGCACATTTGTCAGGTGAGCTGCTCTGAAGTGGGGTACCTGATGTGCATTGTTCCTGTAAATCAGAAAATTAAAGAAATCAGAAAACTAGAGAAAAAGCTTTTTGACTCCTTGAGCCTGAGGAAGTAGCTACAGTCCTGGTTTTCATAAATCCTCTGTGTTGCTGGACGTTTAATCAGTGGCCAGGCAGGCAGATTTAGAAGCTAAGAGAAAAATAGATAATTCAAAGTCACAAGATCAAGGAATGTGATTCTGGCGTGACTCATAAACTAGATCTGATTTTTGGTGCTCTACAAATCTCCTTTCCATGTCACCCACAATTTGGTCATTTGAGCAGTGGGTCTGATCCCTTGAATCACAGCCTCCTCCCCCTTATTGCCCTGCATGCTTTTGAACTGCACTTTGATGAATTTTAAACAACTCCGTCATGTTGTAAAGTAAGACCCAACATACCACAAACATGAATGAAGATGATAAAACATATCTCAGCAAACAGAGACATGCGGGGGAACAATACGGACACATCCCATTACTAAAGGCAGAGAAAATATTTTGATCTCCTAGTTACCAGCCCACTTCTCTTTGACTTCTGACCCAAGACTACGCTGCCAGCAATTACATCCCCGCAGCTGGGCAGCATAACGCTGCTGCCAAGAGCTCTTTGCCTCATCAGCAGGGTGCTCAGAGGGGCAGCTTTGGCTGGGTGAGTCAGGGCAGGGAAATGAGCCCTCCAGCAGAGAGGGCAGAGCAGCCAACGTAGGCTTCTGGGCTGCACTGCCTGCCGTGCTCTTCCTTGCTCACAGCTTAAGCAAAAGATGAAGCTAAAATGGGCAGCGCCTAAAGAGAAAAAATGTTCTTTAATTAAAGGATCACATGGCAAAGTCTGACGGCTTACCTAAATACCTTCAAATATCTGCTCTCATGAAATGCCTCCTTCTCCTCATACACTGGTATATATCAAAGTCACCCTTAAAGTAAGTTAAAACCAAACATAATTGAGGTTAAAAATCATGCCCAAATTATCTGAAGGGAAAACAGCAGGGAAGGTCCATGTGTTCTGTGGAGGATGAACACCTTGTACCCCACACACTGCACATATCTAGTCCAGAAAAACCTGTACAACACATGTGCCTGAATGCTTCACACACTCCACACAAAGGACAGACCATCTCCACTGCCTCACCTACCCCGCGTCCTGCCTGCACAAGGGATGAAGTCCCTTGCCATCTGCCCTCACATTTCAGCCCTTCAACTGCACCTTTGGGTTGTCTTCTGATTAAGCACATGGTTAATATTGTCCCTATATGTTGCTTATATGTAATGTGTTAACCTTCTAGCTGAATAAAAAGGAAAGCAGAGAAAAAGTGAGAAGGAGAGAAGTGAGGACAAGAGAGAGGCCCTGTTCTCAGAACAGTCTTCCTGGGATCATCCTGATTCAAGCACTATCCCTTTTTTGGGGGTGCTACATCACTTGTAGAGTGTCATTCCCAGTTATTCTTTTGCTGGCGTCCCAGGAAAGTGCTCTCTATGAAAGTTTTTGCCCTGCCAGCATCTCAGTCTCATATTGTTTGCAGCAACGTGACTACACTGAGGAGCTAGGCCTCTTCAGCCCACAATGACCAGGACAAACCCTACCACCAAAGAGCTCCACCACTTTGGCTTTCCAAGCACTCCTCAGCCATCGCTAACATTACGGTGCTCACCATGGATTCTTAATTAACCTGCAGGCAGGGGTGGTCTTTCTCCAGCTTTGTGAGGAAACTGAGGTTTCTCCATGGGTGTCTGGCTGCAAAACACTTGTAGTGCTGCCTGAAGGGAGTGTTAGCCACCTTGTTCATGGTGGGAGCCATGGAGCAAAACCACAAACTCATGTGCAGCCCTTGTTCAAATTCATCAGGAAAGGGAAGGAGCACCTTTGATGAATTTCTACTTCTGTAGATCAGGGGGAAAGCTATGATGTGGAGGTGAGGGCAGTTTGCGTGAAGAACCTTTCATCAGTGATGAGAGGAGAGATGACACAAGACAAGACAGGATTAAATTACATTTTCCCTCGCCAGGCAGAACTTCTGGAGGGATCAGACATGAAATGTGACTTTCTGTGGAGGACCTACCTAGATTGCAAGCAGCTGGTTTTCAGATCCTTTTATCTTCCACTTCTAAGCAGGAAAGAAGCTAAGGAGAAAGTTCCTAAACTTTAGAAAGATGCAATAAAATGTCATGGAAGTGGCTTAAATTTTGAAGTCGCAATGTGTAGTTAGTGACCAACTTCACGGGGTTGTTCCACACCTTCAATGTACTTGGTGGCACCCTGCTGTTGGCCCCACAACTCTAATTTTGCCTCCAGACCATGCCAGTGGTTTCTCCATGCTGGCTGCCTGCAGCACAGTTCCCTGGTGCTGATGCTGCTCTGACTTCTCCAGCTTAGCACAGAGCACTGGAAGAAACTCAGCTGCCTGGCCCTGCCTTGCTCTAGAAGCAATGGAAGTAGCAAACACATGTATTTAACCTTAAACAAACAAACATAACAGTGGCAAATGCAGCTATGGACAAAGCCTGGCAGCCTCAGCAGCTCTCTGTGTTCTGTGGCAAAGGAAAAGGCAGAGTAATGCCAACTTCAGATGCAAGCAGGTGAGATAGAGTGCCGTGCAGAGTCAAAAGCACCACACTGTCTCTAGTATTAATAGCTAATTTCATTAGAGCTGCACAAATCACCTGGTGGTAACCTTTTTGTTTATAGCTCTTGCAGGGGCACGCTGTGAAGTCTGCGTCACTCTTTTAGTTATTGTCTTTCCATGATGCACTTGTGGAGCATGTACTTCCTTGCAAACGGAGTGCCAGTTCCCGAAACCCACCTGCTCAAATGCACAAACCCTGCCTCCTGCTTCTGGGGGGAAACAGATTTATTAACCATCGACATCCACAGAGTAACAGAAACCTCCTGCTTGCTGTCTCTGTGCCAAGAGCAGCGGAGAGAAGGAGCTGCCATGATCCACGCTGCACTGAAACATTCACAGCTGCCACAAAAGCTGGGTCCTGCAGGGCTCAGGAATGCCAGTGACTTGATCCACCCCAGATCTGGAAATCTGGGGTCATCATGTTGTTACATACTCAAGCCCATGTGGCCATAAGTGACAGCAAGCATTAAAAAGCTTAGCCAAAGCTTTTATTTAACACAGCAGGTCTGAACATCTTAACGATATAAATAGGCACCATTAATACTTAGTGTTACCCAATTGCTGAAGTAGGTTATAGTATTTTTTAGTTTAATTAGGGATAGCCCACTATATAAATAGGCTGTGGTTATGTTTAGCTGGGTACAAGGATTAGAGACCAGCTTAATACAGAAGTAGATCCCGACAGACCACTTCGGAAATAGAAAGAGATTAACTCGACGGTAATAGTAGGGCCCAGGCACAATGACGAACCTGTGAGTAGTGGGTTTTGCTAAATAGGGATGGATGCTTATTGATGACAGCAGCCTGATGCCAGTGAAGTTTATGTCATTTCCTATGCTGAGACAAGGGCATCCCTTAAGTATTCTGAGTAAATACTCCATGGGAACAACATGAAAGACTAAATTATCGCTGACACTGAGGGCACGTGCTGTGTTCCTCGTCCGGCCTCTCATTTAGCACGGCTCTCTCCCCACATCACCAGCACCTGGCTTTTGGAGGTCGTGCTGCGTGGGCTTTGTTCAGACATCTGGAGCAGATCTCCAGTGTCCCCAGGTCTTAGGTTTTACATCTGTAAAATGATACGTGCATAACACAGTTCTTGTGAGAAATATCGGAAAAAGCACTGAGACAGTTAGAAGAAATCATAAGTGATGTGGAAAACACTCCAGAAATAACAATTTGTTTCTAACCATTTAAAAGAGAAGTTCTGAAGTGCTTACCAAGCTGGGGATTGAAAGATCTGGGAGCAACATCATTATTATCTGACATACACAGCCAGAGACGAGGCTCCTCCATGCCAAGCATTATACAAATGTACATCAAAAATATTACCCTTGTGCCAGGCAGCTGTCAGCCTTGTTATTAAACCCAAGACATGGAAAATGGGAGGAAACAAAGAGACAGCACTGCTCGACAGGACAGGCAACGGCCAGGGCAAGTCAGCATCACAACAGACATCAAAGCATTTGCAGAATAAGCAAAGAAGACTTTTATGTAGAATTTAACAGAGAAGGAAATAGCTCTGGGGTCCTTTGGGATCTTCTAGGCCCAAGGGGCAGCACAGGAAAGAGTATGGAGGAGTGGAAACTGTTGTTCAATTCTCCTTCGTTACTGCGGAAAAGAACAGGATTTTCTTTGCAACATGGTCGAGTGTATTTCCTTGCTACATAGCCCCACAGCATTTTTCATGGCTTTGTGCTGCCTATAGATTTACCATCCAGTCTGAGGCCATGCTCATGATCGATGCCAAAATGCAACATTTGGCCTAAGACAGTCTCTTAGCCTGAGTCCCGTCTGGTTTTCCCAAAAACAGAAATCACAGAGCATAATTAACTTGCCCATATTTAAGTTTTCTCATTTTTACATTTTTTTAAAAATGCTTAGAACATCTTTGGCCAAATTTTCAGAAGTTAGCATTAATTTCTTGCTGCCTTGGTGCCATAATACTTCCTTTAATTCCTTTCTTTAACCTTGCACCATAAAAAGTGTCTGAAAACTAGTTTCTTACCAAGCCTGTTGAGTTGGGCACGAAAACCCATGCCTGGAAATGCAGAATCCTTTATGTTACAAGACCAAAGGCTCGCCTGTGTGAGAACATAATGATATATGAAAATAACCACAATGGAAAAAGCCGAACAGATTTACAGTTTTAAAATAGCACACATGATACAAAAGTTCATGGGTCTATTTAAATTTCAACAGCAAAGATTGTGGCTTTTTTCATTAATGAAAAATGCATTCATTGCGGCTTTTAAGCGCCTCAATTTAGAAGTTGAAGGCAGTTTTTATTAATAGCACATGTAATCCCTGTGCAGGAGATTCCTGTGGCAGATTCGTTTGCTCCTTAAGCAGGCAGATGGAGCAGGGGGTGCTTGGCTGGGGGCCCTTGGCCGTGGTGGTGGTGCCATGGGCCCGCAGATGGTGAGGACGAGGCATGAAGGTCAGGACAAGGCTTCTCTGGAAGGAGATGTGGGCACAGATGGACACGAACCATGCTAGGACCTGGGTCTGAACACCTGGGGGTGAGGACAACGAGATGGGCTCTGTGGTTGCATCACGGCCATCAGGAGGGGAGCCAACACGATGCTCCGGGGAGCATAGGGCAGGACAGGTCACCTTCCTGGCTGTCACTGCCAGAGCTGACAGCTCTTTTCTCTTTCACACTCTTTATTCCGAGAAGTCCTCTGACGTACAGAGAAAGCTGGCAGACTGGGGCTGACACCATCGCCGCAGCCTTTCTGGTTACTGTGTGGATGCACATCAACATTTTCATGGAAATAGTTCACGTGAGCCAGGCAAGCAGAACAATTGCACTCTTCTCCCCTTTCTGAGAAGGCAAATAGCTAAGTAAAAACCCTTTTTCCAGTACATCTTGATGCTGCAGTAAGGAGTAAGCACGATAAATGTCCCAGAACCCACATTATCAGGATCCCCATAGGACACTGCGTTTCCAAAATGGCAGATGCCCAATCTCCCCTTCCCTGGAGGAAGCTGCCCTCCTCCACATGTCCCACCAGGGCCACTGATGCAGGAGGCCACCTCTTGGGAAAGGCAGCAGGGAGTATGAAAACTCTCAGCTGAAGTCTTCAGAAAGGCAAGAAAGAGACAAAAAGCAAGGAGGAGGTTTTAAGAAGGGTGTCATGCAATAGCAGAGCAGTGGGGAAAAGAGCCCAGGGCTATGACATGTCTGTCCCTCTGGTTGCCCTTTGAAGGAATTTGAGGAATGCCCAGAGCTGGTCTGAATACCATACACAATGCTTATTTTTTCCTGCTTGTTATAAATTCAGTGCTGGAGTGATTTCTGGCCCTACCAGAGGAATTCCAGCCCATCCTGCAGGTAAAAGGGTGAGATCCCTCGTTACTGGTAGGGTCTCTCAAACGATCTATGGAAAGATGAAGATCAGTAAATGATAATTTCCAGCTGCCAATGCTTCCAGTACGCAGAGCAGAGCTGCCACGCATGAGCCATGACGGCTCTCTGGAGAGGGGAGAGAGATGCCAGAATTGCAGAACCCCTTTACATTAATCATTTCACATAAAGTTTCCAGTGGAAACATTTTGGCACATCTTGCACTTGAAAAGCACATGAAAAAAAAAATAAATGTATGAAATATGTTTCTGCTTTTCAAACTCTCCCTTGTGTATTCCCCTAATAGCCCGATATTTGGCATCAGGCAGCCCCCAAGGCAGTTCTGGTGGCTCACAAAATGCGAGCAGGGGAAGCGTGGGAGCTGCAACGCCTCCTCGCACCCATCGGCAGCGAGGATGCTGTCTCACAGCTCTGCTTGCACGGTAACTCCCCAGCTATGCACTTTGTCTTGCGAGAAGTTGTGCAATGCCATGAACATTTATCTGGTGAAAAAAAAAAACAGCTCATGAAGAAGGCACCTGGCCCAGCCAGAGCAATCCTCCCAGCTGTGCCACCTGGTTCTCCAGCATCACATGGCCCCAGGGTGGTTCCCCCCTACTGAATGCAGCACCAGGGGGTGGTTCTGCAGCCAGAGCACTCAGCAGGAATGTTAAAAACATGCTAAAAGCTTGATACGTGTGTTTTCACTCTAACCCACCACTGCGGTAGAGATAAGGGCTGCCAGTCCCTAAAAAACCCGCAGTCTTGTGCGCATGACACTATACCAAATGTATGTATAATTCCCCAAGACCTCTCAAAAAATGAAAAATGATCTCAAATGCTGATATTTCTGTATGTATTATTCCCCTTTCACACCTCTGCTTCTCCTCTCCCAGGCATTTTCTGGCACTTAAGTAAGCAATTCGGTAGATTTCAGATCTGTCAAACACCCAGGTGGCTGGCATGATAACAGATAATAATTCCTCGTGCATCCCTTACACCGACAGGCCTCATGGAGCTGGTTGCTGATACAAGCATGAGGAAGGATTACTGCACAACAACACTAACAGCAAAAGGAAGAAATAAAAGGGGTGACAGAAGGTCAGAATAATTTATGTGATATATGGGTAAACTGTCAAAACAGAATCAAAGCATTCTTTCCTCTTTTCTCTGTTCTTTTTTTTTTTTTTTTTTTTAAATTATGATCATTTTTATTTTGTTTTTAGCAAAAATGCAGTGCAGCACTGCACCTCTCAGCTGATGTTTCTACACATGGGCTTTGAATGAACTTACACAGGTGGTGGTAAGGACACAAAACTCACGCAGATCTACAGAAGTGCACACACAGAAACTCAGCTCAAAGGCAGAAATGCTTTGTTTGGAAAATGTTTTTTAATTCAATGCTAAAAGACCACAAACATGAGAATCTGCTGGCATCACAAAAAGTGCAGGTGAGCTCACAGACCCAAGAACCACACATTATGGGTCGTATACTGAAATGTATGAAAAATATTTGTGTATGCATAGGTACAGTGCTAAGTTTTCCATTGTAGCTCATCTTATGTCAGAAAACAAAGAATTTCAACAAATTGTATGGGCGTTAAAAAAACTGCACGCTTTATAACCTCTCCATTTTCTGTGGTCTTGCTTTCCTTATTTTGAGCATGCTGTTTACCGTCTCCTGTTGCCAGTGGTTTGGGTTCCCCTTCTAGGAGCTTTCTGTTTGTTCTTTTTTTCATTCATATCTCCTCGTTCACTGCTGCAGCAGGCACAAGCAGCAGCGCTGGCTGCAGCAGCACGTACGCTCCAGTCCCGATTCGCTATTTTTGGTTCCTAGGAGCATACATGATCCTAATCAAATTCATCTGTAAGCAAGTCAAGTGTGCTTGATTAATTCTAATGAGGAAAATCTGAGGGCATATAATTTCTGTTTCGTTTGAGAGATGTTGAAAACTGGAAAGCCATGTAGGAACAAAATGCATTTCTAAGACGCTGACTAAACTTTGTCTTTCTGCATGTTAGCTGTAAGTATTGACAGGTTAGGAGTGGGGTTTCTCCGTTGCTGCTGCCATGGGGTTGAATATTTGTGCCTAGCTCTGCAGCCACATCATGGTTTGTCTCCAAGGCCATGAAATATTTAGAGGGATCCTTCCATGCATTTGAATTGCAGCAAGCAGAACAGTGCCTTGGGTCCCACACTGATAACTATTTAGACATCTCGTCCGACTGATTTCAGTAACAGCAGCCTTGCAGGATCAGGGCCACCATCACTCACCCCAGGGACACAAAGAACAAACCAGTTTGTACCTGGCTGCAGGAGATGTGCCAGCACCAGCGAGCCAGTGCGATGCTTCCCAGCAGCAAACCCTCCTTGGCTGGCAGCGCCCGGGGATTCCTCTGCCTGCTTTGCTGCAGAGGCACCGCCCGCACAGCAAATACATTGGCTGCTGTCTCCCGGTGTTTCGGTAATCCTGCTCATCATAAACAGCAGATGGTTGTCACTGCAGGCTGCAAAACAATTTAAGGCGCAAGCAACACCGTGCTGCTTCGGTGCTGCAGAGCAGGGAAAGGCAGCACTGGAGCGAGGATGCTGCAGTGCCTGGACTTGGACCCCAGGAGGAAACATGGGGGGAAATGTGGGCAGTGTGAGAGGGTAGTAGGTGTAATCATGTCTAGCATCTGTGCAGGGAACAGCTTGGTTTGGTGCCTATGTGTTGCTGTGAGTACAGAAAAGACAGCGTCTGTACTGTTCTCACATTATGCAAGGGGCACAAGGGAGGGAAAGTGCGTTAGACTTGGTCCAAAAACAAGTGCACAAGTTCTTCAAGTGCAGTGCAGGGGGAATTTGGGAGATGAAATCCAGCTCAGTAACCTACAAACCCCACCCAGCCCAACATGGGAGGATATAGGCACACAGGATTTTGCCAGTCAATGTTTTCAGGTGCTCCCAGTTGTGCACTGTCCTCACCCTAAAGTGCCACTGCCGTGTCCATGATTATTGTAATTCTCCTGAGATTCACAAACCACTTACTTTGGTGCCCACACTGTCGTGACATCCTGGGCCCTTAGGGATTTCCACCATACATCTGAAGTATTCAGCAAGACCCCTATAGCAGGGCCTGTTGTGCCAGAGGTTGTCCTTACCTTCTGTGCAGACCCCTCTTTCAAAGGCTAAGAGAGAGAGAAAGAGAAAATAAATAGCCTGCAGGTGCACGTGGGGTTAGGTGTGAGTTGTAGCTTGCTCATTAAGGTCAGTCCTCACCCCCACCTGCATGGCACTTGAAGATCTCGTGCACTGCTGGTCCCATGCCCTCTGAACCACGGTGGTGGGGGCTCAGCCCATCCTCACATGGCTCTTACACCAGTGAGGAAGTGAGCTGGTCTCAGGGGACACAGGATGAGGGCATCCATTCCTGGCTCATGCTGCATTGAATACCTGAACCCTGAGGCCACTTGTTTTGAAGTCACTGGCACAGTGTCTCCAAATTAAGGGCTTTGGGGAGTTCAGACATCTACAGACTTCGCTGAGGAAATACCTGACTTCAGCTGAGGGAAACCTAAATATTTTTGTTTGGACAGTACCTCCAAGGGAACGGATGGTCGGAGCCAACTAGCAGCAAGTTCACTTGTCCAGCCGGTTCAATATCTAAGAGCATTTGAAAACCGTGTGGCTTTAATCCTGTGTGTGTAGTGCAGTCAAGACTGCGCTATGTCTACTACACATCGCCATCGAGTTGAAGAGACTGCTCCAAACTCCAGTAGGTTTCATCACCCTCTGCACAGCCTTTCTGTTTTGCCTGCTGAGTTGCTGTCTCTCACCATCTCTTACCATCTACTAACGCACCTTTTTGGCTGAATTTAGACTTTATTGACGGAAATACATCCCTTGGGCAACTCGACTGGTGACAGTAAGGGGGCTGCACCCTGTGGAAGCATTTTCTGCTCTTGCAAGGGGCAAACCAAATCCCTTACTTTGTTAAGAAAGCTTAGCTTGCTGTTTCCAAACCTGACCAAAAAAAACAAACAAACAAAAAAAAAAAAAAAAAAAAACAACTTTGAGCTAAATATTGACCTCTTTTCCCCGTTTCATGGAAGAGGAAAATCTTCTGCACTGGCTGACTTTCTGTGTCACTGCTGCCTGTAACAGCACGGACAGAGGAGCAGTTTGTGCAGAGCCAGCAGAGCCTGAGCACCTCTTGTGGGCCTCACGTCTGCGATGTTTTTCCGTGCAGTGTGTTGTAATGACTGCCATTTGCCATAAATGCGTTCATAGCATGTGTTTCTATAAGTAAAGCTGTCGGCCCAACAGGAGTCCATCACAACGTGCAGCTTTGGAAACCTCTATGATATATCAGCAGTGATAGCAAACAGAAGGCACAACCATCCTGATTAATTAAACCCCGTACAGCACCTCCTAGCAACCAAAGGCTGTTTTTCTAACACTTCGAGCTGGGACTTGCAAGAGCATAACTTAACCACATGGGAATGCACTATCTCACTCTCATGAGCTCAGAAGTCTTTAAAGGAAACATTACCTACCCAAATGCTTTCTCGGAGATGCCATCAGCGGCCGGACACACAGCAGGACCAACAGATGGACAAGTCACAGCAGGCCAGAGGAAAAGGTCCAATGCCAGCTCGTGTATTTACAATTATCAACTCCTCTGTTTTCCTGAAAGGCTAACGAAGCCACCCAGTCAGACCTTGGTTCCAAACGTGTCCGCCATGGCAACTCACAAGGAGTTTTAGAGCAACAGGTTTTGTGTTCCTGCACAAAAACCGGTACCTTTCTGGAAGCCATAAGAAATACTGAATTTCTGTCACTGAGTCTGGACAGCGTAAAGTGTTGATAAACAACCTGAGATGCACTCATCCGGGAAATTCCCAGCTTTCACAAGCTTTTGATTGACACCCTGACGTACACTATCTGTACAAGAGCAGCCTGCAGTACCCACGTTGCGGTACGTTACTGCAGCCTCCAGCAATGTTTCCCAACTCTACTAGCAAGTGCAGCATGGCATCCCACCCTTAAATCTGCTTTCAGCAAATCTACATTAAATCTCTCTGCTTGACTTGTCCCTGGCAGGTTGTTATAGTATTACTTCAGGATGCCTGCAACCTTGTGTTTTTGAGGTGCATCTTTTGCTAAAATATCTCAGCTAAGGAAAGCTACCAGAGGGCGATCTCAGGCATCCAGAAATGTGAAGAAGAAAGGAGCCGACTTCCACTATTTACACTTGAGACAAACCAGGTGACTCTGCAATCAATGTAATTGATTTACCTAGGGGAACTGATTTGCATTTCAATGTGCGCCCACCTGCTGTGCTTCACCAGCTACAGGAGGTCAGCCCGCATGCTCTTTGCTGAAATTAATTAATGTGAGAAGGAGAAATTGATATCATAATTACTTTTCAACGCTTTATGTTACAGGAGGCCAGCAGAGTATGTTTATGACCAGTGGGGTCTCCAGGAATTAAGAGTATACACACCTGGAGACCATTCAGGCCCCTGTCTGGAGTCAGATACTTGAGCGTGAAGATGCACAGGGTGGGCTGGGCTGACAAAGGACCGCAGATTAATTCTGTTAATTAACGTATGAGTGCACAGAGGGGGGTCTCTGGAGACTTCAAGTTTCTGGAGATCATAAAAGCATGTTTCTGTTCTAACACTTGTAACTGATTCTTTGAATTCTAGATTATTATTATTTTTTAATTCTGCATTTTAGAACAATAAAATGCATTTTATTGACATTAAACCTTTCTCTGGTATTGAAGGGAGTGTCAGTGTAACCTAGGAAATGCTGCCACTCCTCACTCAGGTCAACACTGCGTTATCTACTTATGATGCTGGGGATTCCTCATCAGACGCTCCTCCTCTGCACTGACAGTAACCACAACGCCGGTTTCTCTACATCTCTCCTCTCACATACACTTCCAGCAACTCAGTTGTGCAACTCCTCTCCTAAAAAGGACAGACAGGCCGTTAACTGGCGATAACCTGCCAAACCATCACTGGAAGCTGTTCCTCCTCAATACCAACCACTCACAGGATCCCAGAGATGCTGAGGCTGTCAGGGCCCTCTGGAGCCACCCAATGCCACCCGTGCCCCAGCAGGGACACCCAGAGCAGGGTGCCCAGCACCACGTCCAGGCGGCTGCTGAAGGGCTCCAAGGAGGAGACCCCACAGCCTCTGGGCAGCCTGTGCCAGGGCTCCGTCACCCGCACAGCACAGAAGGGCTCCTGGTGCTCAGGGGGAGCCTCCTGGGGGCCAGGTTGTGCCCAGGGCCTCTCGTCCAGACAGGCTGAATTCAGCTGTGCCTCAGCTAAACCTGAACCAAGGGCCACCACCAGGCCTGGGGACAGGTGCCAGGCTGGGGCTGGGGCCTTGTGGCCTGCTCCCCAGCCACAACCACTGCCCCAGGGTAAACCTCAGGAGCTGGGCTCCGGGACACGAGATTGCTGCCGGCTCTCCAAGGCAGCACACAGATCAGAGCTTGTTATCAGCACAATTGACCGGCACAACTGTTGTTTGTTACAAATCACGTAGCAAACCCTTTGAGTCGGAAGCCGTAATAACAAAGGGCCATATGTTTCCTGGCTTTGCGGGTTACGTGGGGAGCTGGGGGAGGGTGGAGAGAGACCACGCGGGGAACAACCGAGTCCAATGTGCAGACAGGTCGGTGGGAATGGGGGCTCCAGGTCAGCTCCAGAGCCCAGGTTCGCAAGGACTTTGTGCAATCCCAGCTGGCAGCACAAGCACCCTCAGCCGCCCTGAATCAGGACCTGCTGCTGACAGCCGCTGGTAGCAGCCAGGGACTGGGCATTGGGTAATTAGTTTGAACTTGTCATTAAACCTGCCTGCCCATCAGGGCCTTTGGCAGACACTGCTTCAAAGCTGTCTGCTTTCAACACGGGCTCTCACCAGGCCCATCTCCGGACAGCTCAATAGGTTTTCACGGGACTGGGAAAAGCAGAGCACAAAGCAGCTTTGGCTGATAATAAACAACCCCTACAGGGGATTCCTGGTCACCAGAAGTTATCTGCCTGGATATTACAGAATGAAGTGGGAGCAGCACCCGTTTTTATATCAGTGGTACAGACAAATGTTTCCTCCTATTTCACCAGACTTCTCCCCATGACCTTGATGAACCCCATGATCATGATGCTGCTGTCCTGGTTGTTAGAAACGACCTTCAGATTCCACCAACTTGGAATCAACCCAGCCAGGTTTGGCTCGGATGCTGTAACAGAGATATCTTCATGGGATGTATAACAGAGATATCATCATGAGATGTATACTGTGCACATGGAGAGCACTCAGAGGTGGAGTGCAAGCTGTCACACATGAAGAGTGAAAATGGACAGTTCTGGGGAAAGACAACATCTCAGATACCTTCCTTAGCAGATCAGCCCTCTGGATCCGTAACTTTCAATTCTCAGCAGAGTGCAGCTGAGCACA
This sequence comes from Anas acuta, assembly GCF_963932015.1. Lineage (NCBI taxonomy): Eukaryota > Metazoa > Chordata > Aves > Anseriformes > Anatidae > Anas > Anas acuta. The sequence continues at coordinate 134,172,038 of NC_088980.1, forward strand.
CTGAAGGGATGATGGCTCATAGGCATGAGGGAAAAGCAGCTGGGGAATGCCAGTCTTGCTTGAACTGGCTCTGATGATTTGGAAAAAAAAAAAAAAAAGTGCCAAACTTAAAGCATTGTTGCTCTCCTATTCAGCTCTTACTCAAGGATTTCAGGAGAAGTGTAGCCTGACAGAAGTTTTGTGTGTGGTCTCAAGATTTTATTGCCTAATTGCAATGCAGCAAGATTTAATTCTGTCCCCCGGGACTCTGGCCCTCCCAAACGAAACGCCATGATCCTGGATCCTGATACGATGACGCAAAGTGGCCAAATTCGGTAATGGATAGAGCTGGGACCTTCCCTGGTCTTAACCACCACTGAAGCACGTCTGAAGGTTTATAATGGATTATAATGGAGCAACCTCTTTGAACTATTACCAGGCATTGTAATTTAGAGAAGCCCTCAGGCTGCCTTAAGTTACTTATGAGATCCTACTGTCTTCTGCTAGCCCTGGAAATTAAAAGAATGGAGCAGTTTTATGCAGTCATTTCTGCTTTTCCCTCTTGGCTCATGATCAGGTCTTGGCAGAGGGTGCCAGCATCAGCCGGATTTGCAGAGACTCAGGTGCTTTGAGACAGTGGTGCAGCATAAATGAATGCCTGCATTCAGTATCCACAGCCCTGAGTTAGGTGCATGCCTGGGGAGAACTGGGTACCTAAAAAAAAAGACCCACAGGTACCTATAGCACTAGAAGAAAGACACGAGGACTCTCCCTGCATGGTGGCAAGTCTCTGGCAGTGAAACACAGACCTGAGATTACCCCCAGGGACGTTAATGGATCGTGTAGGTGTTTAGAGACTTGAGATATTTCGCAGATCAGCCTGCAGCTGCGGGATGGTTTTAGGACGGCGGGTTTTCGGGTGCTTACAGCAGCACTCGGACAGCACTGAGGTAGCAAGCTCCGGCTGACGGAGCTGCAGTGCCCGTGCTCGGCTCTCCTGCCTGTGGGCAGCACACCGTGCCCTTTACATCAGCTCTAAACACACTCGGCGTGCCCTCTCTGCCAAAAGGTACGGCCACATCGTAACTCAGTGACGACAGAGCTCGCTGCTTTTCGTACAGGACACGGGCAGCGTGCCTCTTTCCTGCCTGGAAGCAGTTACACAGGGGTTGTCCTTCGCAGCGAAGCCTCCCTGCTGGTCACAGGCGCTGCTGATGCAGGATGGGGCAGTGGTCCTCTGTCACCTCACCCCAAAGGAGCCCTCACCAAGGGTTTTGCAGTCTCCTTGCATGCTGGTGGGCAGCCAGCGCTGCACGACCCGCACCGACAGTACCGCGGGCAGCTGCTGCCACCCTCAGGTCACCCCTCAGAAAAGCTCTGCCTGCCTCTGCTGGATGCTGCCTGAAACAAATCATAAAAAGCAAGCTCAGCAAAGGCACCGGCCAGTGTGATTCTCGCACTTGCTTGGCACGGGGTAGTTGCTTGCCAAGGCTGGCTCGAGTTTTTTTAACCTCAAGGCTCTGCGTAAGAGCAGGGACGGCTCTGACATGGACGGAGCTGATGCAGGACGGTCACGTCGTGTGCCCAAGTGGTTCCCTTGAGCTGTTTCGGGTCCAGGTGGGCAGGAGGCCAAGAAGCTGCACCAGGCGTGCGGGAACACGGGGCTCCGAGCGAGATGTGCCTCTCCTGGGAACGTGCCGCTGCAAGGGCTGGAACAGCCACAGGGAGATGGAACCAGGGCCAAAAAATAAATAAAGGGGTGACCTGAAGTCACCTTTAATTTCCCAATTCCAAAATCCCAGGTAAATAGCTGGGTTTATCCACCCTCCTCTTCCCATTATTAGCAGAGCATCTGCAGCCAGACCCGCAGCTGTGGCAAAGCTTGGGAATGAACACTGTGTGGAGCAATCCCAATAGTTCTTATATTATAACAAGTGTTTTGGTTGCATTTGCACCACCATGACTACATCAACACATACCAGCTGAGGGGCATAGGTCTCACCACCCTCGAGATGAGATAGAAACAGAAAAAAATAAATTAAATTAGAAGCATCAGGAGGCTTGTTGTTGCTCTGAAGGCTCTGCAGGAGGAGGGATGAGTTCAGATGGGGAAACATTGCTTCTGCCCAGTCATTTTTAGCCAGGAGGTGGGTTTTATGGCTTTCCTAGAAGCTTCTTTCCAGAGGTTGCCTGCATGCTGAAGAAGAGAGGAAATCCAAGTTGTTTTCCAAAAAATTTTGCTCATAAGAGTTTCAGCTCAGCAAGTTCAGTGATATTTTTGTCCCCAGCTTCTTCTTACCTCCCAATACTTGTCTGTTGAATTCCAACACCATCATAGCTGGTAGGGAACAAAAGCTCTAGCAAGGTGTTTTCTGAGCATGTGTTGAGCTCAAGGTTGAGATTTTAGACCTTACAACACTTTAGCAACTTCTTAAAGACCTTTGCAACATCTTTGGAGATGCAAAGCAACATCTCCAAATGTTGTCATGCAAAACAATGTACAGGAAGATGCAATGACTAGACAAAGAGCAGAACCATTGCTAAAAGCAACTTGAGGAAAGCTGGTGTTACAAGCTCAAGTGGCTTCAGGTGTAGGCAATCTTCCACTGCTCTCTGCATGCCCAAGAGCACTTGGTTAACACTGGCTTCAGGGAGCTGTCAGTAAAAGATCTCACAACCCTTTCCAGGCTGCTTTCATAGTGCCTGGCATTAGGTTTCCCACCACAAAAGATAATTCCTGTATTCTTTTGTCATATCAGGTCTTTAAATCTCATTGTCCCTGATCAGATTCTGTTGTTTCATATCCATCGCAGATTTTAGCTCTCAATGAACCATGGAAGACGATAGCCAGTGGCTGCTTCCCATCACAGATCTGTACTTTCTCCCTATTCCTAACACAGTCCAGAATGACAGAATGACAGAATAATGTACATTGGAAGGAACATTTGGAGGCCATCTAGTCCATCCCTCTGCTCAAAGCAGAGCCAATTTCAAAGTTAGGTCAGGTTGCTCAGGCTTTGTTTGTCATTGCTGGCTTGGGGGTTTGGTTTTATTTATCTGTTTATTTTTGGTGGACCATAAAGGTACACAAAAAGTAAGTCAGAGACATTCACGAATGTGGAATTTCTCACATGAAATAAATGGTACCAGATTTCTGTATGGGTAGGAAGTGCAAATTTTGTATGCATCGCTTGCAGTACGTTTGCCTGTCAGACTGAAAGGTATCAGAATACAAGAAAATGTTAAGTAGCAATTTTGTTACCTTACTTTAGCTTAAGAGACTTGCCCTGATGTACAGCCAAGAAGAAATGCCAACCCAACTGGCCTGCAGTTAACTGCCTTACCCCGTCACCTTTTTTCCTCTTTTTGCAGCTCCTTCCTTTGTTCATCGCATCCTTGCAGGCTGTAGCAAGGACCATTTTATGATAACTTTCTTTATTACGAAAATCCAACTTATTCACAGATCACTGTCCATCCCCTTAGCTGGATGAGTCAAGGAAATGGAGTATGTGCTCAAAAATCATACAAGATGCTTTTGTGCTGCCTATGTAAAAAAGGCAGCTAAAAGTCCACCAGGCAAGTTTAATCCTGAACACCTGCAGCTTCCAAAATGCTATCAGTATTCTTTGAGCATTTGTACTGCCATGAAGGTTGCAAACATTTCCATCTGGATCGTACTTTCAGATTTGCAGTGATTGACAAATCAATAGCAAAGAGAACTCACTGGCTCTGTAAAAGCTTAGAGACGTCAGCTGAGGAAACAAAAGTTTTTGCCAGTGTCTCCGTGAGCGTTTGCCAAGAGCAGGAGAAGGGTGAGACTTAGGAAGCCCAGCATCCAGTACAGAATATGGGGGACAGCATTCTCCCTCCTTTGACCAAATGTGATGTGTTTTTTCCTTTTAATAGTGATATCTGCATAGAGCAGAGAACGACTGGCAGCAAGAATAATAAGAAGAATCCAAAACAACTCCAGAATCACAGGCAAAACCTATGAGCCTCTTGCTCTAACTGGTAAAATCTAACCAGATCCCAAATCTGGGAGATTTAAGGGTCAGCCTTGAGTCGTGCCCAGAACTCTGCTGACTTGATGAGGCCGTGCAGACCCCTGCATCCACACCAGTTACGGGACAGGACAAAAATCCCACCAAAGTCAACCCATTCCAGCTGGAGGGAGGAAAAATCAGGCTGCTTCACTTTCATTGTTCGGCAAACTCCATCCATCAGGATGAATCTTGAAAAGTCAGGGGTCATAAGGGGGCTTACTCACACCCTAGAAAACTAAAGCCTGGGCCAAGGCAGTCATAAGGAAGAGAGGAAAAAGACCTTCAGCTAATTGACAGAAAATACCCAAAAACTAGCTTGCAGGGGCACAGGCTTTTGTCAGAGTGACTGACATCTCGCCTGCTTGGAAGGAAATTAATTAAAGGAGAATGAGGAGCATATGTTGTCAAGTGGGTGTAAATCAAACTAAGCAAACAAAGGAGCAGGGGGAGAACTCGGGCTGGCATCAAGGCTGCAAGAAAAGAGAACAGGCTGGAGGAAGCAAAGGCTGCAGATGTCTTTAGACACATTTCCTTCGCATCAGCTTAGATTTCAACAAGTTGATGAAAAGCTGGGTGAAAGGCAGCAGCAACCAATACATCTAAGCCTGGAAGAGGTTTCCAGAGAGTGCTCCCAAGCTGGTTTCAGCCTTCAGTATTATTTCTCTGGGTCCTGATTCTGTGGTGGTGCTTGTGCAGACGTGTTGATGCTTATCTCCTCCTGAGTGGACACTGCATCTCACGCCGCAGGTCCTGTGAGTGTCTCTGCACTTCTGGAAGGGCCGTCTTGCCTTGGTGCACACGAGGCTCTGTTAAAAACCAGATTTGAGCTTATCCTTCAGCTATGCTGTAAAGCCAGAAGTGGTTTTCCTCATTGTTCTTTATAGCCTTCCCAGATCTTCCAGCCGCAAACACATCATTTGTTTAAGCCACACATAAACAAGCATTTTCATTCAATGGAAAGCACATGAAAGAACTACTTTCCTTCTGTGTGTTTCTTGCCTGCAAGGGCTGGAGTCTCTCTGTGCAAATTCCTGGTGCTAACCCCAAGCAGTTGTCAAAGCTTGCTCCATACTTGGCATTTTAAGAAATTCCTGAGTTTATTCCATTACAAAATCATTCAGTCACTATTTGGCACCCTTTTGTAGCAGATGACGAGTCAAAGAGCTTCAAGATCTCTAAAAAAGGCAAACCTGTAACTGGACTTGATGTCAACCTGCCGTCAGAATACATCATGGACCTACTGCAGTCGTGATACAAACTAGTTATATATTTCCTTGGCAAAAAGTGAATAGAGTGGCAATTCAGACTGCTAATGAAAAATGATAGAGGGTCACCATCTAAATCACCAAAAAAAAAAAAAAAAAAAAGAAAAAGTGAGCCAAGATGGCTAAAAACTGAATCAACAAAAACAGTCATATGAAACCAGTTTAAAAAAATGATGGAAGATAAAGCAATAAATAAAACAACATCCTTCTGCCTGGTCCCAACCAAGAACACGCAGTACGCTTGTGTCTTTGGCACTGTGCCCTCTACCAGAAGTATCAGAATTTCTCCAAAATCCCCTCCCCCCAGCTAAGGGCTGGCAACAAACATAATATTGGTTGCATCTGTCAGCTCAGACAGAATAATAATCTTATAACCTTCAGCATCTCACACCCATAGCAGCACCAGGACTTCTGGCTGCCTCATACGTACTTCTACATACATACACACTATGTATTTTTCCTACTTTTACTAAAATACAAAGACTAACGGGCAATCTCTGCTTAGTATTGTTGAAAAAAATAAGCTGCTTCCACTGTGTTCACACCTGTGGTTTCTGCTCCTCTTGTTTTCCATGTTGCTATCAAGAAGCCACTGTTTGAGACCTCTTCTAGGCAGACCTGCCTTAGTCTTTGGAGTGGATCTATGAGAAACACAAGGTGGATGAACACTTGCATCCTTCAAGCACTGGAACAGACAGCCAAGGGCATTAATCAACACCTTATGTTTCAAGCATTGCACTAGAACACAGCCATGGATTCAACAGTCTTTGCCTCTGTCTGTCTGCAGAGCAAGTCTTGAGTCTAGGAGACTAGTCCTGCTTGGTGGGACCTTGGAACAAGCACTACTTAGTGCTCTACAGCTGGCATCACCGGCAGTGAATTTAGACACCACATCTGAGACCACCTGCTAGGACCTGACAACTCATCTTTCAGCACCAGCCACCTTCTCCATCCTTTAGAATTTCACACCTGTTAAGAAAAGGGGCAACATGACCTGGTGGAAACTTGAAATCCTCAATGTACCTTATCAGTCAAGCATCACATCACAGTAAGATCATGGGGCCTTTTCCTTGTAGACATTTTTCACCTGTGAGTGAAGAAATTCACATGCCCATGTGCTGCACTTTGTATGAAAACTGCATGAAGTTCAACAAGGCCAAGTGCCGGGTCCTGCACCTGGGGCGCAATAACCCCAAGCAGAGCTACAGGCTGGGAGATGAGTGGTTGGAGAGCTGCCAGGCAGAGAAGGACCTGGGAGTGATGGTGGACAGTCGGCTGAATATGAGCCAGCAGTGTGCTCAGGTGGCCAAGAAGGCCTACAGCATCCTGGCTTGTATCAGAAGCAGTGTGACCAGCAGGGCTAGGGAGGTGATCGTCCCCCTGTACTCGGCTCTGGTGAGGCCGCACCTCGAGTACTGTGTTCAGTTTTGGGCCCCTCGCTACAAGAAGGACATCGAGGTGCTTGAGCGGGTCCAAAGAAGGGCGACAAAGCTGGTGAGGGGCCTGGAGAACAAGTCCTATGAGGAGCGGCTGAGGGAGCTAGGCTTGTTCAGCCTGGAGAAGAGGAGGCTCAGGGGCGACCTTATCGCTCTCTACAGATACCTTAAAGGAGGCTGTAGTGAGGTGGGGGTTGGCCTGTTCTCCCACGTGCCTGGTGACAGGACGAGGGGGAATGGGCTAAAGTTACGCCAGGGGAGTTTTAGGTTAGATGTTAGGAAGAACTTCTTTACCGAAAGGGTTGTTAGGCACTGGAACAGGCTGCCCAGGGAGGTGGTGGAGTCACCATCCCTGGAAGTCTTCAAAAGACGTTTAGATGTAGAGCTTAGGGATATGGTTTAGTGGGGACTGTTAGTGTTAGGTTAGAGGTTGGACTCGATGATCTTGAGGTCTCTTCCAACCTAGAAATTCTGTAATTCTGTGAAAAATACCGATTATGATACCATGATTGTTTGAGCAGGATGGGCTAATCTCATCTGGGGGATTTTGCAGACTTCTGTGGGAGAATTACAGGTGGCATAGTCCATGTCCATATTCATGCTTCCTGTATTTTCCACAACCCGTTCTTCCAGTGAGAACTGTAATTTTCTATTTTTTGTAACTTTTCATCACATTTCCGAATCAGAGTTTCAATCTGTATCACATATAATGCCATGTTCAACCTGTAATTTGGGTAGTGCTGTCTTACCCAAACACCCAAGCAGCACACACCTTCTCCATGCCCAGAGGTGTGAGGGGTTACAGCGGGGTGTCCCTCTGGCTGGCTGGGTGCATGCCGGAGGAGCCTTGCACTGCCCATCACCACGCAGCTGCCACTGCCAGAGACCTGGCACAGCCTGGCATAGCAGGGCACAGATCACGTTTTGGGCTTCTGAACCTTGAAGCAACATTTCTTAGTGCCCACCTGCCAGCAATCCCTCCCAGAGCAGCGATGTGAGCCTGGATCACCTTTACACACAAAGCTGGACGTCCGAGCTCTCATCACCTCCAGCCTCCCGAGAGCTCCACGGTGCTCCAGCATCAGCTTTTCATTTATTTATTTAAAACCTGCCAAAATACAACTCCCCTGCAGGCCAAACAATGAAAGGGCTTCTCTGCCAGACGTGTGTTCTGCCAGCATGCAGCTACGGTTGTATTGTGTGGAGCAGTGCGCGGTGTGACAGCGAGCGGGACTGTCCGAGGGCAGGGACTCAACACGTGAGGTCCGAAGGCTGGCTGAGATAACCCCGAGGGACTGCCTTCGTCAGAGAAGATGAAACGTGACATGGTGTGGGTCCTGGGGCAAACTTCCTTCCATTATATACCCAGTTTCCTCAAGCGTTGCCAGCTGATTTGCTCCAAACCGGAGTGCACTCGTGTGTATCCAGTGGAGAGATGACCCAGGTCCCACAAACAGCAGTGGAACCAAACAAGCAATTAGTTTTTCATGCAGATGCACAAAACCACCTATGAAACCAGCAAAAGCAGAGAACAGAGAAATTGGCATCCTTCCTACAGACAAACAGGGGCACAACTTACAAACTTAAGGGCAACACAGATCTGGTATCTTCACTCAGATAACTTAATTACAATAATCATTATTGTACAGAATAGCTAAAATCTGTCTTTCTTGAGTTACAAAGGTGCAGGCAAATCTTGGCCTTGCTAATTAAAATAAGCTTGTGGGAGCCATAAGATACCAGACAGCTTTTGTCTAGCAGACAATGGGCACCACAACAGCACAGCACCTGTACAAGCATGATCACCACCATGCTCCACCACAGGCAGGGTGAGGAACAGGCTCTAACAGACAGCCTAAAATGTAAAAGAATTAAACTCTGTCTACTAACATCATTCTAATTGTACCAAGGAACAAAATTTGCGTGGCAAAAAATGTTCATAATTGATGTCCTTCTCTATCATTCCCTCACTTTGTTTTTCATTATTTGCTTGTGACATTCAGCTATCAAACTCATAATCCCTCTGAATTAAGTGATAAGTGTCTATGATGGAGACAAGTCGGTGCATCTGACTTTCAGTTCCCAAACTGCATCAAAATGTAAGGAAAATGTTTGTTGATGAGTTAGGATGGACTGTGAACTCCATGACAATCTAGGGGGAGGGAGAGCACTGTTATAGCATGTAGAACAAACCAATCGATTGTTTTCTGAAAGTTGGTTGGGATTTTTAATGAGCCACTGCTATCACAACAGGTTCCAAATACCAAAAGGTCGTGCAAAATGTGGCACAGTGCAGGATTACCACAATGCAGCCCTATTCTTGCTCGAGGTCTTTCAGATTCTGTAAGTTTGCAGGTTTTCTGAAAATTATCCAGTCTTCACAGAATCACAGAATTTTCTAGGTTGGAAGAGACCTCAAGATCATCGAGTCCAACCTCTGACCTAAAACTAACAGTCCCCACTAAACCATATCCCTAAGCTCTACATCTAAACGTCTTTTGAAGACTTCCAGGGATGGTGACTCCACCACCTCCCTGGGCAGCCCGTTCCAATGCCTCACAACCCTTTCAGTAAAGAAATTCTTCCTAACATCTAACCTAAAACTCCCCTGGCGTAACTTTAGCCCATTCCCCCTCGTCCTGTCACCAGGCACATGGGAGAACAGGCCAACCCCCACCTCGCTACAGCCTCCTTTAATGTACTTATACAGAGCAATAAGGTCACCCCTAAGCCTCCTCTTCTCTAGGCTGAACAAGCCCAGCTCCTTCAGCCGCTCCTCGTAGGACTTGCTCTCCAGGCCCCTCACCAGCTTCGTCGCCCTTCTTTGGACCCGCTCAAGCACCTCGATGTCCTTCTTGTAGCGAGGGGCCCAAAACTGAACACAGTACTCGAGGTGCGGCCTCACCAGAGCCGAGTACAGGGGGACGATCACCTCCCTAGCCCTGCTGGTCACAGTGTTTCTGATACAAGCCAGGATGCCGTTGGCCTTCTTGGCCACCAGAGCACACTGCTGGCTCATATTCAGCCGACTGTCCACCATCACTCCCAGGTCCTTCTCTGCCTGGCAGCTCTCCAACCATTCCTCTCCCAGCCTGTAGTTCTGCTTGGGGTTATTGCGCCCCAGGTGCAGGACCCGGCACTTGGCCTTGTTGAACTTCATACAGTTGACCTCAGCCCATCGGTGCAGCCTATCCAGATCCTCCTGCAGAGCCTTCCTACCCTCGAGCAGATCGACACACGCACCTAGCTTGGTGTCATCTGCAAACTTACTGAGGGTGCACTCAATGCCGTCATCCAGATCATTGATGAAGATGTTAAAGAGGACCGGCCCCAGCACCGAGCCCTGGGGGACGCCACTAGTGACTGGCCTCCAACTGGACTTGGCTCCATTCACCACAACTCTTTGGGCCCGGCTATCCAGCCAGTTTCTAACCCAACGAAGCGTGCGCCAGTCCAAGCCAAGAGCAGCCAGTTTCTTGAGGAGAATGCTGTGGGAGACGGTGTCAAAAGCCTTGCTGAAGTCAAGGTAGACCACATCCACAGCCTTTCCCTCGTCCACCCAGCGCGTCACTTTGTCGTAGAAGGAGATCAGGTTCGTCAAGCAGGACCTGCCTTCCATAAACCCATGCTGGCTGGGCCTGATCGCCTGCTTGCCCTTCAAGTGCCGCATGATGACTCCCAAGAGGATCTGCTCCATGAGCTTCCCTGGTACTGAGGTCAAACTGACCGGCCTGTAGTTCCCCGGGTCTGCCCTCCGGCCCTTCTTGTAGATGGGCGTCACATTTGCTAGCCGCCAGTCAGCTGGGACCTCCCCCGATAGCCAGGACTGCTGATAAATGATGGATAGGGGCTTGGCCAGCTCCTCTGCCAGTTCTCTCAGTACCCTTGGGTGGATCCCATCCGGCCCCATCGATTTGTGGACATCCAAGTGCCGTAGCAGGTCACCAACCAGTTCTTCGTGGATGGTGAGGGCCACATCCTGCTCCCCGTCCCCTTCCACCAGTTCTGGGTACTGGGTATCCAGAGAGCAACCGGTTTTGCCGCTAAAGACTGAGGCAAAGAAGGCATTGAGCACCTCCGCCTTTTCCTCATCTCTTGTAACTAAGTTTCCCCCTGCATCCAGTAAAGGATGGAGATTCTCCCTAGTCCTCCTTTTTGTGTTGATGTATTTATAAAAGCGTTTTTTATTATCTTTAACGGCAGTAGCCAGATTGAGCTCCAGACGAGCTTTGGCCTTCCTAATCTTGTCCCTGCACAGCCTCGCTACATCCTTATAGTCCTCCTTAGTGGCCTGCCCAATTTTCCAAAGATTATAAACCCTCTTTTTTCTCCTAAGCTCAAGCCACAATTCTCTGTTGAGCCAGGCTGGTCTTCTTCCCCGCTGGCTCATCTTTGGGCGCATGGGAATAGACCGCTCCTGCACCATTAGGATTTGCCTCTTGAAGAGCGCCCAGCCTTCCTGGACCCCTCTGCCCTTCAGAACCTCCTCCCATGGGACTCCACCAACTAGTGTCCTGAGCAGCCCAAAGTCAGCCCTCCGAAAGTCCAATACAGTGGTTTTACTGGTTCCCTTCCTGGCCCCGCCAAGAATAGTGAACTCCACCATTTCGTGGTCACTCTGCCCAAGACTGTTCCCGACAATCACATCCTCCACCAGTCCTTCTCTGTTTGTGAAGAGAAGGTCTAGCAGGGCACCACCCCTGGTAGGTTCACTAATCAGCTGCGTCAGGAAGCTATCTTCCACTTTCTCCAGAAACCTCCTAGACTGCTTCCTCTGGGCTGTGTTGTGCTTCCAGGATATGTCAGGGAAGTTGAAGTCCCCCACGAGTACAAGCGCTGACGATTTCGCAACTTCTGTCAGCTGCCTGTAGAACTCCTCATCCGTCTCCTCATCCTGGTTCGGCGGTCTATAGCAGACCCCGACCAGGACACTAGCCTTGTTGTCCCTGCCGATCCTAACCCAAAGGGACTCGATCTTGTCATTCCTAGCCTCGAGTTCTACAACATCGAAAGACTCTCTAATATAGAGAGCCACACCGCCACCCCTTCTGTGCTGCCTGTCCCTTCTGAAGAGCCTATAGCCAGGCATCGCAGCACTCCAGTCATGAGACTGGTCCCACCACGTTTCCGTGATGGCAACCAAGTCGTAGCCTGCCCGCTGCACGATGGCTTCCAGCTCCTCCTGTTTATTACCCATGCTGCGTGCATTGGTGTAGATGCACTTCAGCTGGGCCTTTACCTTATCCTCCGGCCTTGCCATTGTTCCCCCTGGCACAGCCCCAACAGTCCTTGCTTCAGCCCCATCCCCCTTCTTACCTAGTTTAAAGCCCTATCTATCAGCCCTGCCAACTCCTGACCCAAGATCCTTACCCCTCTCCGAGAGAGGCCCATCCCATCCGGTGCCATCAGGCCCGGTGTAGCATAGACCTTCCCGTGATCAAAGAACCCAAAGTTGTGCCGGTCACACCAGTCACGAAGCCACGAGTTTATGCGAACAGCGCACCTTTCAGCTTCCATCCCCCCTATCGGAAGGACAGAGGCAAACACAACCTGCGCGCCTGAACCTCTAAGTTGTCGCCCCAAATCCCTAAAGTCTCTTTTGATCGCCTTCGGGCTTCTCTTTGCTACTTCATCGCTACCAGCCTGAAAGACCAATAGCGGGTAGTAGTCAGTGGGCCGTACCAGGCGCTTGACCTTCTTGGCAATGTCCCTGACCCTGGCCCCAGGGAGGCAGCAGACCTCCCTACGGGTAGGGTCAGGCCGACAAATAGGGCCCTCTGTTCCCCTAAGGACAGAGTCACCCACAACAATCACCCTTCTTTCGTTCTTGGTGGAGGCAGTCCTGATGCGTGGAGTTGACCTCCTCACCCTAGGAATCCTCCTGGGAACACTTTCTACCTCTTCCTCAGTTGCTGTTGATCTCTCATTCTCCAGGGCCTCAAACCTGTTTTGTAAGGGCACCTGGGAAGGTGGGGTCGGAAGAGGAGGGCATCGCCTGCGATGTCGAGCAGGGACCTGTCTCCATTCCTCCTCAACTCCCAGGTCCCCTCCCTCTGCCCGACGGCGACTGGGCAGGGTGTCCACCCCCATTTGGGGTGTCTCACCCCGGTACCTCTCCTTGAGGCCCTGCAGGGAGTTGCTCCAGAAGTCTATCTCCCGCTCACACTCCCTGATGGCCCTCAGCCTCTCCACCAACCTCTCTTCTGTTCTTCTGGGCCCTTTGAAGTACTTCACTTTAAAGCTGTAATCTGATTTCTAGCTTTTGTGCCTTCGGAGAAGAAGGAAAATATAGTCATAAGAAAAATATACAGTGAAAATGTGTGCAGTACTCCAGTGTTTGACAAAAGGTGTCCTCAGAGGTAGTTAGCTAGAAATTAGATAAGCCTGTACTCTGCATGCCTGAGAAATGAAGTTTGTTTATTTTTCCAAGGAAAAGCAATAGGTGAATTTCATAACATTTTGACACAACAAGCCATGGCCTCAGACTTTAAGACCTCAGTGGCTATTGCTCCTACTAGAATTAAACTGTAAATAGAATTAAACTGTAAAAAGTGAACAAACACCTCCCCTTGTTATAAAGACAATTATACAGATACATAACTTTTCGTTGTCAAAACAAAAATCCAGCCAGACTCTTGTAAACAGCATATGCATGTATATAGCATTGCCTAATCGCACCAAATGTGGCTGATGGGTTGCCAGCTTTACAAGTAATAAATCATTATGATCCCATGAAAACCATATAACAAAGTAGACATACATAAGAATGCATATAAAAATAATCTTACTAATTATGATATCAAAGGAACAGGAGACTTGAAAGCAAAGTTAGATTCAAAAACCTGTATTACAATTATTGCAATTATGATTAACTTAGTAATAACTGTAACTTTTTATAAACCTCAGGAATCGTATAATCGCATTTATCCTGAAACCTCATCATAAACACCCTAAAAAATTTGGCAAAAAGAACAAAAGGTAACTGCACATTGGTTGTCTCACCATACCTATGAGGAGGAGGATGCAAGTGGTAGGGAAAGACATTCAAGTTTTATTGGGCAGGGGAAGTTGGACTCGTTACGTTCTGGAAAATGAAAGAAACATTCTCTTTGATCCTTTCAAGGAAAGGATCAGCTAGAGCCTGATGCTGCCCTGAGAAATGTTTCCATTGCATCAGCTGTGACATAGAGAGTGGCTTCTTTGAATTAGGCTTCCCCTGGTCTTGTCCAAGCTGGCAACTTCTAGATGGAGAAGGCTTTTCCAAGGAAGGATCTGAAAAAATGATGAAGAAAATTAATCAGAGAAAACTGAGACAGAGAATTTCAGTCTGAATCAATAAGCCAGTTAGTGATAATAAATGAGAGAAAATAGAACATCATATAGAATTGTTCTATGTCAATGAAAACCAAACATATGTATCCACAGGATGAGGGGAAAGGCTCTCTTTCTTGCTTATTGATCAGATTTAACAAAATCATCATCTGCTAGCTCAAAGATGAATCTTCTCACAAATAGATGGGAAAGGAAATATCCTATCTAGCAATTTCCTTTCTTTTGTTTTCCCATTTATGTGACATTTGGGTTGCTCCCATTCTTTAACTCTGAAGGTAGAAGTATGTTGCAGCAAAACTCAAGCTAATTTCGATTTCCTCCCAAAGGAGTCATTCCAACCAGCTAAAAATAGTTTGACTGGCTATTTCATTGACTCAGCACACTAGAGGTGGATCTCTAGTGCACGCTGTACATTCTGTGGTGGTTTTACCCAGCTGGGCAGCTGAGCTCCACCACAACTGCTCTTTCATTCCCCCTCCTCAAAGGGAAAGGGGACAAAATACAATGAAAAGGGCTCAAGGGTTGAGATTGGACAGAGAAATCACTGCCATCCTTCCCGAACTGAGCCTGCAGGGGCTGCCCACAGGCAGCAGCTCTTCAAGAACTGCTCCCACATGGCTCCGTACCACGGGGAGTAACAGTGTCTAAGTGCAGGCTGGCATAATTTGAACATCACTTACTCATACAAGAACAGAAGGTCTAATTTTTCAATCCTTAAGGAAAGATACAAAGACAATGAAATCAACAAGTGGAGTAAAAATAAGGAAAAACCTCACATTGTCATGGTTACAGAAGCTTTGTGCTTTCACTAACCAAGTCCTCCCCATTTTGGATAGAATGAGTTGAGAAAGGAATAGCTTTAGTTGAGAAAGGAATAGAAAGCTCTAGCCTATAGCTCAGAGACTTGAGAACCATCAAGCAAAATAATCACATCAGGTCTGTATTACTTAATTCCTTACTTATGTCTGTTGAGAACGTGTGCTTTTGTAGCCATTCCTTTGGCTCTTTTTATTGTGATATCTGTTAATACTACATATACATCTTTTATACCAAAAGGAAAGCAATGTAGGGCAGTAGACTCTCTTTCCTTTAAAAAATCGGAAATTGAAATTATCATTGCTGTCCTTGAATATTTAGAAACAAAACACCACATTTGGCACAATGGCATTTGGTTGTGATGAATCACTAGTTCAGCTGGCCATAGCTAATTCAAGGAATCAAGAGGCGTGATATAGGAATTGGTTGTTAGGGTAAGGAATGAATCTTTTCTCCTCTTCATCTTGTCAGGAGCTCCTATGGATCAGAAAAATCAGGCAATATGTGGCAGATCCCATAATGAAATTCATTATTTCAATCCTATTTTACTGAGTTTTCTCCAGTGACAGACTGTATATTCAAAATGGATGCACTTCCTCATCAATGGTCAGAGATAATGGAAAAGAAACTCACTTTGATGGTCTTTGTTTCCCATACAATCGCACTCAAGCAAGTCATGGGTAACACAGCTGGAATCTTCATGAAGTGTGAAGAGATTTTTGAGCTCCTCAACGGAAAAATGGATGTGTTCGGATGTCTTGGAAAGGTCTACAACCGCCCCAGAAAGATCTTGTTTGCTGATCTGTCTTTGATAAATCTTTTCTTCTATTGAGCCTGGATTGAAAAAACAATAGATAAACTGCAATAATTTTTGACCAGCACTTGCCAAGAAGAAAAGTCAAATCCATTTCTTCACAATATTCATAGGAAATGCTGAGCCACTATTTTCAACTACTAAAACAAGAGCAAGGAAAAGGTAAATGAGTCAATGTGATGTCACTATTTTAACTGAATTCAGAACAAATTATGTATATTTTAAAAGAATGAATAATTTCCAAAAACATTATCTCTCTTTCCTCTACTGGCAATATTTCAATAGCTGTTTCAGTCTGGAGTATATTTGAGCACCATCTCTGACCTGTGGTTAGCAGTCTGTAAATACGTACAGTATGTTTTTGACCATCTCTCCACACTCTGGCCATTGCCTGAAGAAAGGAAAAAGATGAAAAGCATTAACAGCATATGATACAATAGAATTACAGCTAAAACTTTGCATCTGCTGATCAAATTACCAGGTCTGCTAGCTCATTCAAAAAGATGTTGTCCAAAGAAAGCATTCCTCAGTAGCTGTCTTTGACTATTTTTATAAAAATATTCTGGTATTAACTATAAATTATTTTGAAAATATAATTTACTTTCTTTCTGCTATTTATGCTCCTCTTTGTGTATATTATATTAGGAAAGTGGGGCATTTATATCCTTCCTGCCAGCAATCCCCTCTTTACATTTCTTTTCTAAACACTAGCAACAGTTTAATATTTCAGGAATACTTGTCATTCTCCCCCATCTCCAATTCTTTTTTTTTTTTACCATAATACATCTTTATAAATGACTATTCCATTTCTTTTAAGATTGTAGTTTCACACATAATTCTTAAATAAACAAACAAAAAAGTTAAGTGAGTACTCTTATATGATTTTTGTCAAAAATGTCAGGGTTACATGCACATATTAGGTACAAGTACTCATAAATGGCTTGCAGTATTTGGCAAGCTGTAACAATTTTGAGTGATATAACAGTGTTTAAAGCAACGTGACAAGTGACCACATGGGGGTACTAATTCACAGTTGGAACAGGAGCAGGGACAAGAATTGGAGCTTCTTTCAGGTAGGTATTAAGAATTTATTATTAATCTATAATCAGAAGTCTCTTCCTGTGCTTATAAAAGTATTTTTTTTTAATTGCTATTATTAAGGAGTATTTTAACTGAACGCTCTTATGCCAACTAAATAATCCCTTAGGGCCATGTGCACAGTTACAAGCAACGGTACTAGCTTTGTTTTCTTTCTTTTAACATCATTGCCACATGATTTTCTCATTCTCTTAATTCTGATCAGGACCTTTCCCTTTCTCTTATGTACAGCAAATCAACAGCAACACTTGCTACACTGTCTAATCATAATCTTATTTCCTTTTTAGAAACAGCAACTTTCCAGTTTAAAAGTGATCAGAAGACAACAGAGAAATATAACTCATTCCTCCAAAGTAACCAGAATCTAATCTACTCTTTTCATTTTTTTATTGATGGGGTCCTTCTAATGATGCATATATATATGCATATATATATATATAAAAATAGAGAAATATTTTTTCTTTGCTTCTCAGAGTTTTCCTCCAGTATTGTACTTACCCAGATATAATGTGATACCGAGGTAGCAATGAGACATGTAAAGCCAGACATTTCAAAATCAATCAAGAACTCATTTGATGCCCATCCCAACCTACACATACACAGTTGTATCAGACCTGAATATCCGTAGCTGGATTCCAGTCGATATCATACAGGATCAAGTGAGATGCTCCGACCAGATTCAGTCCTACTCCGCCAGCTTTTGAACTCAGCAAGAAGATGAAAGCTGGACTGAATTTACTGTTGAAGCTATCAACTATATGTTGCCTCTGGGAGACAGGAGTATGTCCATCAAGTCTCGTATAAGAGTATCCATAACTTTTGCATGTCTCCTGTAATATGTTCAACGTCTGAGTGTAATTGGATACTAGTACGACCCTGTCAAGCAGAAAAGCAAAAAAAAATTATCATCTTAGACCTCGGCAAAGTTAAAGTACAACAACAAATTATTGAAGACAACTAAAAAAATGAAATCACAAGTCAAGCAAAAATTAAACATCAACATGAGGTTACTCATATTTCCTAGGAAACTTTTAATATTATTTGAAGCACTTACTAGATTTGGATGCATTAAGTCTTATCATCTAGCATTTGAATGTTAAGTAATTAATGTTTTCCTTCACAATAGGATTTGGCCCAAATCACAGATTACAGGGATCCAGAACAAACTATATATATATATATAAAATATATATATTATATATATAATATAACATAGCTGGCAGCATTAAGGCAGCATTTGCAGAGGATGTTGTAGCAGCTAATTAAAAATACATATGACTGCTTACTGAAAAAGCTACTGTGAACTTCTACAGATAGCCTAGAAAAATAATGATAAATAAAATCATGAAAGTCAGATAAGAAAGCAATGACTCTTGCCTACACTGAATGACTGAAAAGAAATGGACTGAGGCATGATGAAAAATATAACAAAAAATATAGTCTGGATTTTTTTAAAACGAGTAAGTCTCCTGGTTCATTACACTAATGACTCTTATTATGTCAGTGTTATTTCTCTTACATTCTGAGCAAATAAGCTTCAAAGATCTGAAAATCTTGAGTTTCTGTCCTCAAAGGTAGTGAGGATGACACTACTGAGAGGACAAAGAAAGATTTTTTTAATTGAAGCTGTAAACAATAATCACAGTTAAAGCATTTTCTGATATATTTTGTTTAGAAGTCTAAACTAAATGTACAAAATTCCATCAAATAATATTTTTTAAAAAATATTAAAAATATATTTTTTTAATAAACAGAAATACTGAAGACCTATACAAACAATTTCAGGGAAAATTCTGCAAATTAACATTTAAAATTTGTTTTATGTTATTATTGTTGTTGTTATTATCACAGCTGCCTCTACAATCAAACTAAATCCAAGATGTGTTTGTAAAAACTTTGCAAGGCAGACTTTTTGACAATCAACCTGAAATTCACACCTTTGTTTTCACTCAAAAGTAGAAATATAAACTTTAACAGAGGACTGGAATTGGGTCTGTATATTGCAAAAACTATTTAGTGCTAATGAGAGCAGAGAAACAGAAGAAAAAGAAACATGAATAGCACTGAATTAAAGTAAAAAAAGTTTTTGAAGTTATACAATATTGCCTCAACATGAGCTGTAAGTCAGCAACTCCCAAAGCACTGACATGAGGAAAGGTGTTTTTTCCTCACACCCCTGATTGTTTTGACTTACACGAAAGAAGGCTAGCACATTTAGATAGTTAGCTGTCACTGGTTTCATTGGATGCTAGGCATATAAACTCCCATGACAGGCTCAGATTTCTGATTTGTAAGAAGAGAGCACCAGGAAGAAACAAATTCCATTGCACAAGTGCCAAGAGATCTGCTGTTACTTCACACTACTGAATTACAGCTTGTCCTATTTAAGCATCAATTAAAATAAAAGTTAAAAGCTAAATACTTTTGAAATTGCTGGGCTTTAAGGTATGAGTACAGAAAAAAGTTATCATGAGACACAAGGTCACGTTGAGATTTCCATGAATCAGCAATTCCACAGTAACCAACCGTGTGCATCCTATTACCCCATAAGCAGAGGTTTTCCTACATGTCAGTGACATTTACCATGGGGGAAATACGCAGTTGTTGTGCAAGTTCACCTGTTAAGACTTGTTGCCCTGGACAGAAAAGGCAGCAAGCACTGAGCAGTTTAACATGATTAAAGGGGAAAGAACTCATAATCCACTCATTAAAAATATTTTAGTGCAATTTCAAATATTTAATACATTAAATAATTGCCTCAAGGAGATACAAAGCATTGGGAAGACTTTGCAGGTAAAGATAATTTGTCATAGCACAGAAGCTGTAGCAAACTCTATCCTAGTTGCTGGAACTCAGGATGAAAAATACAATTATATTTGCCTGGAAATATGAAGAGCAACTTTGAAAATTATGTCAGCTGCAAATCATAGGTTAGTAATTTAACAAGGAAGAACCAGAAGTAAAATGCTTAAAAGTGCTTGGCACCTCTGAAAACAGCTGCAAAGGTTTTATTTTAAATATTATGTCCCTACACATTTGAAAAGCAAAACAATATAGAGAAGGTCACTCTTATTATCTCCCTTTTACCTTACTTTCACACTTACCTTTCAGAAGAGTTGAGCTCATGGATTGCTGCTAACAACTTCACCAGCACCCGCAATTTTCCTGAATCAGTTTCAGAGAAAGTGTCAGAAGTATAATCTTGTGGAAAGACATCCGTTAGACCTTCATAGAGACTGGACTCATCATGCTCATCATTCATCAGATCACAGCTTTTTTCCTATTAAAAATAAAAGGATTCAAGGTTCATGTCCCCACTAAAATGTTTTCTGCTTTTTTATTTTTAAAACTTTACTGATAGCATTTACTGTGTTTACGCCCTCTAATCCAAGATGTTGTTTACACCTGAGAAGAGAACAGGTTGAAATACTGAAAAAGTCAAAAATGCATTTGACTTCTTCTCTACTTCAACAAACAAACAGATATACAGCCATAACTAAAGCTTGGGAAAACAAATCAATACTCTGTTTATTCTTTCTAAATCCTGTTATACCTTATCATGGAAGTCCAAAATCATTGACTTTTGGGGGGAAGACATTATCATTAGGATTCAGTTATGCAAGGGAAGTGAAAAAAAGCTAACAAGTAATAACAACAAAATAGAAGAAATACAGGTAATATTCTGCTGTAATTTGAAAATTGATGTTTCACAAGGAGGAAAAAGCCAAATAAAACCTCACAGCAGTAATAAATGACTTGCATTTGCAGTCCTTTTCACCCACATAGTTTCTAAAGGCTTATGCTTTCACTTACAAAAAAATTCGAATGCTTATATAATAAAGTAAAAGCAACAAACTTTACTTGACAGGGTTGTCAGTTATGTCAGGGATGTCTGCTGTGGACATTCCTACAAAGTCACAAAGAACCTCTCTTAAAGAACATTTACATCTCCACTCACCTTACTTGGACTTCGACCAGTGTCCAAAGAAGTTACTATTACTAAGTTCTAACTATCACATTATTTATCTATAGGAATGAGAACATTTCTGTAGAAATAATAAGGTGTACAGCATGATAGGATTCCAGGAAAAGTGAAAATTGAGACATCTAGTACCAATGACGTGTTGAACCTACAGTTCCTGGTATCACTGAACTCAAGAAATGTATGGGCAGGGAAGCTTCAGGGGAACCAGCAGACAGAGTATAAAGAATAATCTCTAGCTAAGTGTTCTGTGTAAAATTCACATTTGTATCTAGATCTACAAATATTCAGAGACAAAACTAGGAGGGGAAATAGATGAAGGCAACAAAGAACAAGAAAATACCCTAAAGCCACAGGAAGGTGTAGAGATACCTTCCTTGAGTACGTTCAGATTTCCTAATATTTACATTTTTGCAAGCAGATCTCCTAAAGCAAGTCAGATGTGAAAAGAGAGCATGGAAATGACCTTAACTAACATGCACATTGACCATAACATATTTTTAGTGACCTTTGTCCACTGAAATGACTAATTGCAGGCACCCACCCCCATGCAAATAGATACCTTTACAGCTTTAAACAGAAGACATGGATGATTGCAAAGTTTTTTCAAAGCTCCTATACATATTAGGTGAGGACTATTTTCTAGCCTGCCTTGTAAACAGGATCTAATAACTTGAGAACTAAGCAGTTTTCGATACAGTTCAAGTTGCAGTGCTGTTGGTCGGCAGAAGATTATGCTCTCCTTTTTTGGGGGGAGAAATTTGTTTATAACCTCCTGTGTTCTCCTAAGAATAAAGAGTCCAGTGAGGCGTGTGAGTTCTGCTGCTCTTTTTTCTCCTAATTCCTTTTCCTCCTAAAAGAACAAAGCGCAAAATTAATGTTCATCTTGCATTCCATCAAAATATTTTTCTATATGATTTTAATTAGGCAGCTAATGAACATTTTGATTTAATGACACCACTTTCAGCATGTGAATGTAATGATCAGTTCTACCATTAGTACCACTGCATTAGCTTAGTTCTAGGTTTGGTTTCTAAGGTCTTAAAGAAAGGAGAATAATATCTCAAAAGACATGCAAGGCTCAAATTATATTGCAGAATTTCTTTATGCAGTACAGATGAAGTAAAATCATGCAGATATTGCAGTATTGTGAAGAAACTGAGAATTAATAGAGGAAAATCATATCAAAATTTACATGGCATTATCAGGAATGCATGATGTTGGAAGTATATATTTTGCCTGATAATGAAAACACGGATGAAATGCCATGATCTCAACACACACATATTCCTCTCCCCCCCCACTTTGGAAAACAACTGAATTTATTCAAATAGGAAGCTGAGAAGCTTTTGCTGCCATTAGCAGTCCCAAGCTTCATTTTATTCCATAGAAAGCTAATTTCACTTTGCTCTCTATTAATTTCCTTCTATAACTGCATTTTTTAAATACTATACCATTGTTGCTGAAGGTTCTCTGGATCTGACAATGGGCTCCTCATATATTTTTCTATATGTGGACAAAGAACCAAGTACTCCCGGATTTACAAACTCTATTAACGCATAAAATTCTTGCAAGTCATTTTGGATTGGAGTACCTGGAAAGAGAGAAAAGTAGTTATGCATTTGGTAACTATTTATTGAAACAGACAGAAGTAAAATTGTTGAATGCAGTATTTAACATTGAGAAGGCATCCCGAGAAGTTTTGTTTCAATATGAATTACTCAGAGCACTGAATTAATCTAGAACAGTGATTAATAAAGTACTGTCTCCCTAACTGAACAGACTGCACATCTAGTTGTTTTGACAAAGGAATTCAGAAAGACAATTTCTAAATCAGTTTTATTAAATAAATACAAAAGAAAATAATGACTGTATATATACAGACTCCCGATTTCCTTACAAAAGTTCTTAGGCTCCTTGCCTGTCCTTTAAGTTAGACAAATTTTGCCTTTATTTAAAAAAAAATAAAAATTTAATGAAATAATCTGTTTTAGCAAGACCCAAGATTTGTGTGCTTAGTACCCATTGCCAAAATTTATATTGTGCTCCTGTCACATTTACAATCTTTTCCCTTTCCCCCAAGCTGGCACTTTCAGCATAGCAAAATATTACAAGCAACTATAAATACTAACCAGTAAGGATAATTCTCCTCTCACAAGGCAGACTAGTAAGGGCTGTAGTTGTCTTAATGGAGCTATTTTTCAGACGATGTCCTTCATCACAGATCAGGAGGTTAAATTCTATTGCCTGAATTTGTTCCAAAGATCGTAGCAGCATCTCATAACTGATTATCATAACTGAATAAAGTGGAGAACTGATGAATTCTTCTACTTTGTGGTCCTACAGGCATAAAGAAAATATTTCATACAACTATTTATTCGGAGATCACTCATCACACTATTTAAAGATCTAGTGTCTGCAGAAATTTTCCAGCATGACACAGAACATTTACCATCTCCTCCAAGAGTTGGATTATTGATTCCTTCCTAATTTGCAAAGGAAATAAGAGAGCTGATACAGCATTTTTTTTTAACTTTATTTTATCACCTCATTAATAGACAATTTATTATTCTTTTAGACCTTCAGATCCTCTGAGACACATTATCATGAAGGTGAAAAACACAGATTCCCTATAACAGCTTCCCAGTCCTGGCATTTAGGTTGGCTTCAAATAGATGATAAAAAAGATAATAACAAACAGGCATAAGTGGCTGCCTGTAGGAAGTTACCACATTCTGCCAGCCTAAAATTCCACCTGTAGTTTTAAATTGAATATGATACTCACTTTGTTAAAAGCCCTTAACATTGATGGGTTGGCCAAAAGCTAAATGCAGCCTAGGACTCGCAGAGTTAAGCCTATAAATAGTCCAAGAAAACATGCCTGTCTATTGCTAAATAAATTCAATTGATCTCTAAGCCCTGCATTAGACTTTTGTTTCTAAACTCCAGGATAAAACAACCAGAACAAAGTCTATTTTTTATCAAATGTGACGATGAGGAAACCAACAACAGCTGTCCATGTTAGACCATTCAAGTCTGAACCAGAATCACAGTTGTACAGTTCTAGACCCTATAGACCGAACTAGCTTTAAAAAGAAACACTAAATTAAGAAACCACTGTAATGTGAAAGGGAGCTCCTTCAATAAACAAATAAATAAATAAATAGAAACCTCCTAGAAATAGTTATTGGGCTTATTGATCCTTGTGGGTCCCTTCCAACTTGGGATATCCTATGATTCTATGATTATTTGTTTACATACTTACAGACCTGTGAATGCACTGGGATTGCTTACCTGTCTTGTAATTACACATAAAAATGAAAAATTCTTCTGTTGGCACATCCCTTACCTTTCCACTTAGCTCCAGATACTAATTCCTTGCACACTCTTTCCTGTTTCCTAACATTGTTCACTTCCTAAGCAGGCAACGGTAGCAGCTGACAAGCTGAACTATCTCTTTAATTTTGAAGCAGACCAACCTGGAGCCCCAAAAGGTATTTTTATTTCCAAACAAGATCAGTTACCAAAGACAGACAACTAAGTCTGCAGCCAGATGGTGTAATACACTGAAAGAGTAATACCACTTAATTACCACAATCTTTAGAGCTTTCAAGTAGGTGATTCAGGTGAATCCATGGGCCAAATCTGGCAAGTTAATCCCACAAAGTGCTGTGTGGTAGGTGAATCCCCACATCTTGCTCACGAAGAGGCCCAGCACATGATGGAGGAAGCAAGGAGCTGTGAAGAATAGGTTAACGAGGGCACGCACCAATTTCCCCCAGGTGTCTGAACTGGACCACGGCATTCCTGTTGCTTCCAAGAGAGCATGTTAAGTGCCTGTTTTCTGCCCAGTATTTTTACTGCCATTTGGGAGTTGATGGCAGAAAATTTCCCTCACCCTCCATTCCCAACATGGGAGCAGAGGAGCCCTGCTGGCAACACCCAGTGCTGTCCATACCCAGGCTCCATACTGCAGCCCTGAGGACAGATGCAACGCCCCCTGATCTTTTGGTGGTCAAGCATCAGAAGATGAGCAGGGTTTGGAAATTATTTTGTTTTCCTGCACTTTCGAGCAGCTTCCCTCCCCTGGCTACTCATTCGGAGTGCTAGAATCCCTTAAAAAGGAGAGTCCTGACATATTATAACCCCCCTGCAGCCAAATCTAAGATATTCACGGCTGTATATAATAACCTTACAAGTCATTTTCAAAGAATTAATTTATCCTCTTAACTAGCTGCAAGATATGTATGTATTACAGCCTCCATTTTCAGTTACCCGGAGTGACTTGACAGGTTTAAGCGAGGTGCCTGGAGCTTCGTAGGGAGCAATTGTCAGTCAGCATTAGAGCCCCATGATGTCCCACACTTACTCTTTGAACAGACCCTGCTTTGCACTAGTCCGAATCTAGCATAGCCAGTGAGGTGTAAATTAAAAAACGCTGAATCCTGAACCTTGCCTTAATTCCTTCTCCAGACTCTTCAACTTAAAAACCAGCCCAACACAACCTCTGTAGAAGTGATGCTCTGCAAACAGATCATGGGAGTTATGCTCTGAAACACACCTCAAACGCTGATAACGTGGATTAATGAGACCTAAATGCAATTTTTGTGAGGAAAAAAAAAGCAATGTCCTCTGCCTGACATTTGCATTTTGACAGAAGTAAACTGTACTCACATTTTAAAAGCAAATAATGTCCTGTTTTTTTTTTAAGAGTTTGTCACAGGAGGGTTAGGATCAGTTCTCAGTGCTTCAGCGTGAGAATGAGGAAAACACGCCTAACACATTTTGAAAAGTCTGCTAGTTCTTTGAGTGTATTCCTTACAGGCAAGAATAGAAAAATAAATAAATAAACTTTGAGACAAGCTCTTCCTTTTATGTTATACTGAAGAAATAACAGTAGGATAATTGCTGTTTTTCTGTAGAAGATAGACAGTAAATTATTTTTAAATACCTCATTATACCCCAGGCAAGTCATATTGCATCTTGCCTTTGCATGACAATGTACTCGTTGCTATTTGGGAGCACAATCTTAAAAGCTGCTGAGTGTCCTCAATCCAAATGGCTCCAATGAAATGAGTAGGAATATTAAAATTATTTAAATTAAAAGACAAATTAAAGCTACTGTCAGTTTGGGTCACGGTAACTGTCAGCAAAGTCGGATTTTTTCTTCCCAACATTATTCGTAGTAACTGAAAGAAAACATTTAATTATTTCTAATTACCATTGTCAGGCAAAAATTTTGCATATTATATTTTGCCTTGTATCCACTTCCTTTAGAAACTTCTATATTTCTCAACCTCTCAACCTATATTACATTACAGTTCTTGACAAGGCAATCTGCTTCATTTCCACATCTTGAAATAAGTTAGTAAGAAAAAAAAAGTGATGCAAAGAGCACCTATTACTGAAATGTACATGTAGACTGGCCCCAGTGGAAGATGAGTAGGTTCAGTAATTTCAGGGGTTTGACAGCAATAAGAGTGGTATTCAAATAAATAATTCCTTTACAAAATCTTATATGTTCTATAAAATTTACATCTACATTTAAAATAGTTTGAAAACTTCCACTTTGTCTGAAATATTTGCTGTTCCATAAAGACAGTAAAAATATTATAAGAAACTAAAAGCAGATTATGTAAGAGTTAGGTTATCTTTAAAATGAAGTATTTTTTTTCTTCGATGTAATTGTATGGAACATATAGATTAAAAAATAACTGGAAAATAAACATCTGTATCTTTGATGTAAACACTAATGTAAACATTACACGTTTACCATTTGTGTTTTATATTCTTCTTGTTTAGTAAAACCAAAGCTGTCAAGTCAGCTTTGCATTTCATCTGGTGTTCTGAATGCTTCATTCAGACATGTTAAGTGTCGGTGTCCCCACACTGGTGCCTCCCATACTCCTCTAATGTTTTACAGACACAGACCTCCTGTGTCTCCACTTCCTCCCACGGGGATGATTCAAACAGTAAGGACCAAGGAAGAAGCAAGGGAATGGTAGATTGTTGAATGTTCCTGTAGAAACCACAGTTTGTGTGTTTGCTCAGTAACTTCCCTTTTCTTTCTGTTATGAATGCTCACTCCAAATGGACATGGGAAGCAGAGGGCTTAGGAAAATAAATAGTGGATGGCGAATTATAAACAACAGAGCTTGACTTTAAAAGCTTTGGAAGTGTTAATAAAGGCATGAGAGAGACTTCTGTTCACAGCATGACAAACATCAGTCTGAGGGGAGATACTTTGAGATACGGAGCCATGCTTAAAGGGAAGCATGACAAGAAAGCCTTTCTGAGCAACCAGAGCAAGATTTGTATCTCCAGAGAAAGCCCTGTCAGTGATAGTACACCTTCACTCCTTGAACTCCTTGCTCTTTTATTTGTCTTTACCAGGTGCTTTCCTGACTGATGTGGTCAGTAAAGCTCACTGAAGCAGAGAGCCCATGCTAGAACATCGAGTTTCTGCAGTTAGACAGAGAGAGCTCTGTGATTCAAAAAGGAGGCAAGATCCTAGAGGTATACCAAGCAGATTAAAAGGTGAGATACTCCCTCAGCACATGGGATTCATCTGAGCAATACAGGAATTTGGGAGTGTCATTACCAGCAGAAATAGCTCCACAATAGGAGGGATAGGGGTCAGCGTCAGCCAGCTTCTTTATTGAGATTTGTACCTGTCTGCTTTCTTCCAGAGAGAAGAGATATTCACGTTATGTAACACTGAGCCTCTGGCTGTGGTATAAGACTAAATCATCCTTACAGAAACCTAACTCTTGAACGCGACAGTAGAGGGAATAACCTTCTAAAGTGACCTGAAGCAGACAGATGAAACAAGGAGGAAAAGTTTTCAGTGCAGAGCACCAGGGACTGCCAAAGAAACTGAGTACAAGTCAGTCAAGCTAGAAGTGGTGTTACATAAAACAAGGAAGGTATGCACTTTGATGTACAACAGAAAGCTCTTCCTTAAACCAAAGAGAGACGAGGAAGAGCATGCCACCTTTTACATCCGCAAAGGTGAAGCCTGAGGGAAGATACGACAGACGCAGGCAGAGCTTGAGCTATAACCTGGTTACCGACAGCTAAACGCACATTTGGACAACTACATGAAGGAGAAATGAAGTATTCCAAATAAATATTAATAGAGGATTACTAGTTTAGGTCTCTGGTTAAAAATAATAATAATAAAAAAAAATCATAAGTCCTATATTCTGAGCCAGATATGACCTAATCCCCTTTTGAAAATAAATCTTACCTGATCAACTGTAAAGACTTTGATCCTTTCACTTCCCAACCATTTCTGAAACTCTTTTTTCCAGTTTTTTACCAGACTCCCAGGGGTCACAATTAGTGCTCGCTTTAGTACAGGTTTGCATCCATAGACCCCTTGACGCAGGAGAGTCCAGACAAGTGAAATGCATTGCAAGGTTTTTCCTAAGCCCATTTCATCAGCAAGAATAGCTCCAAATCTGCCACTAACTCTGTAAGATATAATGATAACATTTTAAAAGATATATCTGTAATTATTTACAACTGTTTTAGGGAATTGCTTCTCAAGGTTGTTTTCTGAAGTATAAAGAACCTATTTATACTTAGGCTCTGCTGTAGGTTTTCATTCAGGAAGGACAAGAAGTCCTTAGAGAGAAACTCCTCATTTTTTACATTAATGCACTAGCCCTCCAAAACCAAATAGTTATATCTTCATTTAGAATTTAAAATATATTTTAAATAATTAAATTTAAATAATTAATTTAAAATATATAAAATATATATTATATAATATGTAGTTTTTTTAACAGTTGCATATGCCTTCTCTATACCTTCACTGTACATACTTCCTTCAGTTTCTCTATCCCAAATGACTGAAATATAAATTATATGAATAATTATAAATTACATGAATTATAAACCCCAGAAAGCAGTGTGCTTTAGCACGGGTCAGATTGTATCTGTGTTTTCAAGATGTGCTAATTTCAGCAGAACTGACAGGCCCTTTGCAGCACTTATCATATCTGGCAAAGTCACAGCAAGCACAATGATACATACAGGTCAGAAAAAAAAAAAAAAACATGCAACCTTTACTAGGAGAAAATTATTAATATTATTAATATTAATTAACTGAACAACTTCTCAAATTTCCCCCTTCCAATTCTTTAATTTCTAACATGAACATTAAAATATTATAGGTATTGAAATCCAAAAGAATAATTATGTTCTTACCTCATTCCCATTACGCATTCATATAGAAATACAATTCCTTCTTTCTGATGTGGTCGGAGGTTATTTGCAATGTAAGGATCCACAACTACATCCACTACAGGTAGACCTGCCTTATTGAACATCCACTGATGGCTTGCATTTGGTCTTGGCATAACCAGAGAATCTTGAAGTAAAAAAATATATGCAAATGTTGCACTTTTTTTTTAGTCAGTTAGCATAGAGTATTATTTATTTAAATAATCTACAGAAAAAGTAGTCAATGATCTGATTGCTGCTAAATACACGGTTTAATATATGGACCATTCTCAGTCAGAAAATGCACTTATCAACAGAACTTTTAGATAGCCCTTGAAATAATCTCTTCATAGCAGTTTCCAGAATAGTTTGCACTTTTCTCCAATGTAAAAGTGACAAACTGGCAAGTCTGAGTATTGTTTCATGAAGTGAAACTGCCTACCTAATAAATGTTGCATGACGGCTTTGAATACTTAGAAGAAGGTCTAAAACGTTTCTAAAAGGAAAGTCTAAGAACATAAAGAATGACCCACAGAAAGCCTGGACACTTTTTCAAGGGAATATTCTTGAAGATGCTGGGAAAGACTTCTCTTCTTGAGCAACAGAGATAAGACAATGATTTGCTAAAAAAGAGAGAAAGAATGAGAGTGAGCCAACAAAGGCTGCCACAGTGTGTGAATACAAGAATTTGACAAGTTTGAAGATATACAGGGGCAAAGAGAGCACGAAGGAGTGGGATATGTCCTTTGGCTACATCTGTATAGCAGTTTTGCTTGCCATAATTTGTTTATAAACTCTGATGTAATTATTTTGCTAGACAAAGTCCATACCAGGTTGCTTGTATTGATGCTATACAACCTCAGTGAAAAGTGGAATTGTCAGAAGACAGAATGAGAAAGCATTCACAGCCTCTGATATTTTTATGTTGCTAGAATAGATCTATATTGATAATTTATTCATGGAAATAGGTCAGTTGAAGGCTTGTATCACTCAGAGGGATTTTGTTTCCTACTGACAAAGGGCTGAGTTCTGATGGATTACATCAAATTGCATCTGGGTATACATAAAAGGCGATGGTGACAAAAATACCATTTTTCTAACAAAATTTTGCAGTATCAGAGATGGGGAAGAAGTGCAGTCTAAATGAGTTCTGGACTAAAAGCTTAGAAATCATATCTGGAAGACAAGGGTTTCCATCTTTGTCACTGTGCTCTGTTCTCTTGAGCACACAGATAAACAACATTTCATTTTGAAAAAGCTGCATTTTAATCAATGATTGTCATGGACCTCAGCATGAAAACCTTTGAATGCTCCAATACCAAGGTCCTGGTCTAGGAAAATATCACCATTACTTCTGAAAGAAATCATGCAGCAGAGCATTAAATAACCTATGTGATCCTCCTGAGTTAAACAACACTTATCACAGAATCACAAAATGGCTCAGGTTGGAAGGGACCTTAAAGCTCATCTATTTCCAACCCCCCTGCCATGGGCAGGGACACCTCCCACCAGCCCAGGTTGCCCAAAGCCCCATCCAGCCTGGTCTCGAACACTTCAAAGGATGGGGCATCTCTGGACAACCTGTGCCAGTGCCTCACCACCTTCTGAGTGAAGAATTTATTCCTTATACTTAATCTAAACCTACCCTTTTTAAGTTTAAAGCCATCCCCCCTTGTCCTATCCCTACACTCCCTGACAGAGTCCTTCCCCAGCTTTGCTGTAGCCCCCTTTAGGTACTGGAAGGGCTCTGTAAGGTCTCCCCGGAGCCTTCTCTTCTCCAGGCTGAACATCCCCAGCTCTGTCTGAGGGAGCACTTGATCCCACTGTCCATGTCACTAACAAAGATGAGTGATAGTCCAACCTGCAGATGTGTTGAGGGCTTTCCATATCAGGCAATTTGGGGAAGTCTCACAGGAGGTGCTCAAACTCACCAGAAGAAAAGTTACAGAAGGTAAAGAGCTAGAATAAAACTCAGCTTTTTAACAGAGTATTGCTTAAGCAACAAAGAAATTCATTTGGGTATAGAATATATCAGCTCTTTGCCAGATTTTCAGTTAGAAAGCTAATGCGGAATCATCATGAAAACACAGAAGCTGCATTACTAGAAACAACATAATCATGCTGAATTGAGACTAGAAGATGGTGCTAATGAAAGTGCTCTTACAAAAGCGCAAATGATATCATTAATTGCTAGATGATGAGGATTTCATTGTTTATTTACATAGCAGTCAAGCAGTCGCTTTGAAAAGCCTTACAATATCAAGATATGGGGCAAGAAGTTGGATGGAGGTAAAACTGTAGTAAGAATCCAGAACAACCTTTTTTAAAAAAAAAATAAGGATTGCTCTACTTAGTAATATTTCTTTAAAATTGTTTCTGTCTTCTATCTGAAAGACAAAGCCATCAGCAGAACGTAGTTCCTAACCAGCAGGTTGTATGACTGGTTTGTTATTGATCGACAGAAGAGCACATCTTGTTTAGATAAGCAATGGCACTTCCTGCATTTATCAAACGCTTACAGGATTCCTCTTATACAACTGCTTAACCAGTCGGTTTCCATGTGAATTCTCATGGCTTTTCAGCACAGGGTAGTTCTAGTATTACAAATCAAAACTTTTATCCCCAAATATATCCTGTTGAGTTTTGGGCAGTGAAGTTAAACTCACTGGCTGGGAAGAATCGGGCACCATCAGGAACAATTCTCTGAATCTGGTTTACCTGATCTATTACTGATCCTTCACAGCAATTACAGTGCTGCCATATTCTGCTAGTGCTTCACTGACCCCAGCGGGAAGCTGGAACTCATCTCAAACTTCTAGGGTATGTCAGACTGTTTCTCTGATCAACGTACACAATCTTCTTGGCAAACCTCTCAGAAACCACTCTAACCTGTTTCTACAGCCATCTGTAACAACTATGAGAAACTTGACCCGCAAAGCATTTCACTTGTTAAAGTGATAAAATCCTAACATGGCACTGACAGAAACACGACTACTTCATTTCAGAAATCCTACAGTAATACATAGGGGAAAGTGAATATCTTGGTTACACCCTCAACTTTTTTGACAAACAGAGGATGATTAAATAACCTTAAACATTTGAACCTTACTTGAAGCATTGGGATCATGGCGAGGTTTGCAGCTTTGAGAATTGTTGAGAATATTCTCTTTAGTATTGGGTTGACAGACATTTTTGAACGGTTTACAGAATCGTTTCGTAGTAGCTTGAGGTAAAGCAGTTGGGACTGTGTCATGAGTCGCTATTCCAGTCTGAAAACACCTGCCACTGCTGAAGTCATCTGCTGAAATTACACCCATCACTTCAATTTCTTTTCCTCCAATCATCAGTGTTTGACCTTCATCAAGACTGTCTAACTCTTTAGGTTTATATCCAGTACCTAAAAGAATATAAAAATGTATGAATTAGGACAACACAGCAAATAATACTTCCTTAACATCAGTACTCATCTGCAGGAAGGAAAAATAAAACTGTCAACAGGTATTTGATTCTTAAGCATTTGAATTGTTAAACATGTGAAAAAATGAAGTCTTTTCCTCCTTAACAGACTTGACATTTCGGTGGTAATGTTCAGAATTAGATACCAGAATATGTGAGCAAACATTCTACCATCCTCATCCCTGAGTTCTATTGAATGTCAAGTACTCGTTTAAGGGAAATTTATAAAAATCACAATACCATATCTTAAAAAAAATGGCAGCTTGCCTTAGTTTTAAACGTGTGTAAAACTAATGACCATTCTAGGTCCTTTTCCCTTCTTTTTGTACCAGCACGAACACCACTAGCCCCTCTTGCTGTTGATCTAGACAAAATATTCTTCTAAAACCATTCTCTAAAGTAGCTTTTCACAACTGGGAATATATGCTCTGATTTTTGCCAGGATTTATACTTTGCTCATATATATTATATATTGCTCATATATATATTTTATGCTCAATATTTTGCTCATTTCAAAACCTATCAGGAAGCTGAAGCATTTTTCTCTGCCCTCCTAGGGACTCTGTCAGGTGAACTATTCCCAGAGCAGCTACTGGTCAGTCTAATTAACAGATAAAGATGTAGTTCCACTTCCTTTTAATATAAAGATGTAAGAAAGACTTGTGGTTCCTTCTTTTAAACAGTATTCTCGTTGTTAAAACTCTCACATAAGAAATGGAAGGCTTACCTATAATTTATTTTCTTAACTCAGGGAGGTCAAAGACACCTCTCTCTCAGAATTAGAAGCAGGCACTTTTTATTTATTTATTTTTTTACCCCAGTTGCTGGATTTGTGCCACTCTGGATAAACGGGCTCAGAGTCTTAGTTGGGTCAGAAAAATTAAAAGCATGACTATGTTGACCAACAGCTAAAGCACTCATCTGTAAAAGAGGCAAAACCCCCAATGTTTTACACACATTGTGTCCAGTAGATAGTACATAGAAAGAATGTCGGGAGCTGCTTGCAAAGCTGTTTGAAAAAAAAAAAGTTTTCCATTTCTAGGAATGTGTCCTTCCGAAAAGGTTGGAAGGTGAAGATCTGGGTGCGAATTCCTTTAAGAGCAGAAATTTACTGAGCTGTTTCAAAGCCTAAGCAAGTGTTGAAAAACAGTCAAGCCAAAAGGCAATGGGAGGCCTTTTTCTTCCCCTCTAAATGCATGCAAAAATGCATAGTACTCCTTGTTTGATTCTTGAAAGAAAAATATCTGCTTTCACTAAAGAGCTGAAGATGCCAGGACATAAGAGAAGGAATGTGCCTTTCTAGTCGAGGTACCTGGAGAGGGTAGTTATGACCTATCCTTTGCTAATTTAAATTTAAAATGTCCACTGCTTACATTGGGGAATTGATGATTGTCTTAGAATCCATGAGCATTGCCAACAACTCTAAAGGAGCAAGTTAGACCAATGGCATTGGTATCATTGTGGTCCCCGACACAATCAAACACAGACAAAAGAATTTTACCGGTGACAATAAGAATACTCAATTTTCTATTGTGTTTTCTGCTAATTCAAGAAGACAGGACTTGAAAAAAACACAAGAACAACAGGGTGGTGGCTGATGCATTCCATGCATTACTCTCTTTCTCCCTGCCTTTTTCAAACCCAAGCAAGTCTGTACATATATTGCTTTGCTATAAATGAATTTGAATTAATTTCTAAGTCACAGACTGACCTGCAAATTGCAACTGCTTGGTCCTAGAAAGGTTCACAATGTCATGATTGTAACAAAAGAGCTGAGAAGCCACCTTGGCCCCAGTATTAATCAAATTATGTTTTGTAGCAACATTTTCCAATCCTACTTCCTCCTCAAATATTTTTGGCTCAGTTAGCAAAGTTAATTCTTTTTTTTTTTTTTTTCACTAAAAAAATACTGCTCCAAGTTGACTGCAGCCTATAGTTTGCAAGTCTTATTTTTAACTCTGATAACAACCCAAACTGTGTCTTACAGCAGCAGCTGCTGCTAAAACTGCAAGACTAAAAATTGCTACACAGTTGACTTTGGCTTGGCTGGAAACCGTTGCTATTGCTTGTCTTTCTGACAAAGATAATATTTTTAGCTGTTTGGCTGAAAAGTACAGCTCCAATCTCAGACGTTCCCAGTTACCATACTACTGACGGGAGTATCTCCAAGAACCTTACCTGTATATGTTCCCTGAATTCTCACACCTTCAATGCAGCATAAGAGCAACCAAAATCAACTACTTCTTCCTCATTTGGCATCTCAGCTGAGTTAGTACTGCCGCTCATTTCCAGATCCGCTCCTTGGACTAGCATTTGGTGGTTTTCTGAATAATGTTATTCAGCCTGCTCCAGCCTCCCCCATACATCTGCCTTATATGTAAGAAACATAAAGCCATCTTTCCATCTCCCACCACCACAAAAAAAAAAAAGACTCCTGTGTTTTCATCCGGTGTTCAACTTTGGTATTGAGAACTGTAAAATACCTAGAGGACCTTGTCTCTGTTATTCAAAGCACATTAATTTTAAACCAGTTTTTCACTTGCACAAGCACGCAAATCTACAATACCTCTTCCAATGTCTTTGCCTTCCATATCTTTCAAAATTACCGACTTTCCTTTTGTCACAAGAACAGCATCGCCTTCCCACTTCTTGTGCTTTTTCTTTGATGCCTTACACCACACAACACTGAAATATTTTGTAAGGCAGTCAGGTTCTTCCTGTGCTGCTTCTTCCTTTGCCGTTCCTGATGTTGGCAAACACGCTGCATCTAAAAGAGAAATAAAATACCAAAGAATATCTCAAGCTCTCTTGATGAAGCGTACAGTCATTTTCATTTCAAACAAATCAAGGACAATCTATGCATTTCATCTTATATAAACAAAGCAGCATATTTCCTCTCCTGGGCTGTTTATGTTAAGTTTGGACTGAGATAGAAAAGCACATAAGGACTCATCCTGAAATAGGAACCATTAAATTGTTTTGGAAAGTACGTACTTTCAGGAAAAGGACATTTAGAGAAAAAGGACAAAGTACATTAATCAGAGAACTCCTGACTTGACATAACAGATGAGGAGTGTGTAGAAAGAATAAAAGGAATGGCTGGAGAAAACAGAAGGGAAACAAGCATATGAGAAAATGAGAAGTCCTGGTGAGATGGTGCTGGGCGATGTTCTGGAAGCAAGGACGGGAATACAGGACTCCAGAAAGGGAGCAAAGGAGGCCAGTAAAGAGGTCTGAAGCTAAAGCCGTTAGTCCTAAACTTGCAAAATAGCTATAACTGTAATAATGCAAAAGATTACTTCAACTGTTTTCCTCATGGCCTTTAGAAATAAGCAATTATGCAGACATTGAAACAGATCATCTCTTGAGCTTGCACCCATTCAAATGATGCTACCAGGCTGAGACTGATTTAGATTTGTCAGCAGTTAGATCATTATAAGTATCACAGATATAAATGCTAATACAACATGTTTAGGTTAATAAGGTTAAGAAATCATAATAGAACAGACAGCTGTTGATTATAATATTGATTAAGAATAAACGCATGCTTCCCAGAGTTTGCAATCTGACATGAGTCAAGTAATGGCAGATAAGTCCTCAGCATTATCAAAAGGAATATCTGTAGCATTCCTTTTCAGCACATGCACAGCTTCAAAGAGAGAATCAGACTAATTTTCATTAAAATACCCTTGCATGCTGGTTAAAGGCTTAAATCGGTTTGCTCCTTTGATTCCATCTGGGATTCAACGCTACACAAATCTGTTACAAAAAAGCGCTTATGCCACAGACTAACCTTTCCAAAATTTCCAAGCGTGCTGGTATTTAAAGGAGAAGCAGCAAGAGTTGCTCACAGTAATGGTGAGGCAACTTTATAATAATATCAGGCACCTTCACAATAAATAAAGAGGCAACTTTATTGCTTGTACATCAAGTCTACATTTTCTTAAAATTGCAAAAAGCTAGTAAGTTACATACATAAAAATGAGTGTAATTTTTTGGACTAGTATATACTAAAGAAGTATTATCTAAATTAAAAATGCTACATTTATTGAGAATACTTTTCTCCCCAAAGCTGTCTGTAAGTTTTAGTGGCTGGATAGGACTTAATGCTAACGCAGTGCTTGATGTTGATCTTTTCTCATGGCACTGGCTGACAACTGTAGTGCCCCCCATCCCCAAGGGGTAGCAGAACAGCTACTGAGCACAGGCACACCACACGAGGATCAGCAAACAGACCAGATGACCTCCTTTTGAAATGTAGAGAATTCTGCATAGATGAAACCTGGGAAATGAGCCAGAGAGCAAGAATAAATCCTTACAGTTTTGCAAAAAGGTACAAGGGCTCTATTGGATCTTCAGTAATCACAAGTAATAAGATTTGGAGGAGCAAAGAGAGAGAGAAACCCCCTACGTTGCTAAAAATACAAGCCTGATTTGATTCTATTCTGAGTTTCAGAATGCAAGCTGATCCAAAAAAATACATACAGGATTGTTTTCTCTTCGCTTTTTCAACTGGTTCTCACATTTTAATCAGCAACTGCTACTTCTTTCCTCATTTTAAGATTTTACATAAGTTACTGCAAGAATGAGAGCCTTTGTTGCAGAACCTTCTCTTTCCCTCCTGAAGGATGCTCGTCCATAAACAAATGACTACCTCCTTATCTCCTGCATTGACTGACCTCCCACATGAGTTTGGTGACCCCTGAGATCTGTTTTATGGTCATTGCTCTTTTGCCCAGGGAGTCCTGCTTGGTGTTATTTGAATCACCAACAGATTAACTTTCAGGTCAAGAACAATTCTTCAAACTCCTCTAATCCCCACTTCAGTTAAGAATAATAAAATAAACAACGATTTAGAAACAATACTGGAAACTGCCAGCATACCATGCAACAGTTTCCAGCAGTGAATTTTGTGAATTCCAGTAGTGAATTTAGTGAATTTTTGAATAACAGTGAATTTTGAAAAGAAGGATTTCTAAAGCAAACTGCCCCCAGCGAGCAGCAAACTGGCTACCAGTATCCCCCATCTAACAGTGTCATGTTCCTATGGGAAAACTAAAACTTAGCAGACTCCACAATGCTCAGATTTCTTCCCTCAGTTTGTCTTCTGGATGATCATAATTTCTGATTATAGAAATATCCGTTAGTGATTTGCTTCAATGCTACATAATGTATTCTCCTTTTGCTTAAAACTACAGTAGAGTTTCAGATAAAAATGTATTTTTTCTTTCTTTAATCATTTTTATATAATGAAAAGTTTTCAAGTTGATCTTCTACAGAATTCCCTGGGATAAAAATCTAAACCTGTTCACCAACAACTCTGATCAGGTACTGGTGTTCA
Organism: Anas acuta; assembly: GCF_963932015.1. NCBI lineage: Eukaryota > Metazoa > Chordata > Aves > Anseriformes > Anatidae > Anas > Anas acuta. The sequence continues at coordinate 134,209,829 of NC_088980.1, forward strand.
CCCTTCCCTTTATGATACACTCCTCTTGTTGGTTTTGTTTGTACTTGGGATCACCTCTTCAACATCAAAGATTTATTCCCGTGCAATGGCAGAATAAACAAATTTTGTCAATACAGTGTCAGGATATTTTCATGAATCAAAATGAGACTGGGGTGGTATGCATGGTAGCTAAGTTCAGTATTTGATATAGGTATGGAGAGCAATGGCTTCTAAGGTAAAAACCCTTGCTGCCCCTACACAGAGCTGGTTTCGCCGAGATCCTGAACTGCAGGTGGAGATCCCGGGCTCCGCTGTTAATCAGTTGGGACTGCAAATAATAAGTAACAGGAACTATGTGTGCACCAACGAGAAAGATCAGGAAATCATGCCTGCTCATATCTCTCCCGAACGGCCTGCTGCCTCGGCTGGCTGCAGCTCCTTAACCATGAAGGAACCGCAGCAAGTGACATGAAGGAAGGGCTCGGGAATCTTAAAAACGTGGGTAATGAGGCTTTAAATGCTTCCACAAACAGAAACGCACCCAGCTGAAAGAGCAAGGGCTTAAGTTTCAAGATATAAAACCATCGCTTGCTTGATGTGAGGAAAAGCTCCAGCAGCCTTCCTGGAGGTGATGATTTACAGAAAACGGGACGGGATCCAGGAAAGGGGACGGGGGGAGCGTCCCGATGGCAAACTAGCTTAACCAGTTTCTGCCGAGCAGGGTTCGGAGAAAACACGGCGATGAAATGTGCTCGGCTACTCCAAAAACACCGAGAGAGCCGTACTATGAAAGACCACAAAACATAAAGCGCGTGTGCATTGTCAGTGAGGAGTCAGGCTCGTGAGGAGAAGTCAGGCTCCAGTGAGCAGGGCCGCGGGCACCTCAGGCCGAGATGGGGTTTAATGGGTGGCTTAACCCCATCTAACTGCGGGCTGCTGACAAAACCCGTGAGCTTTAGTGCTGAGCAGCCAGGGCGAGGCCGATCGATGAATCTCATGAGCAGCTGAGGGCCATATGAGGAAGGGAAAGAAGGAGACTGCCCCTTTCCTTTCTGTGTGGTCAGAGGGGTTTGAAGCCATGGGTCTGTCAGGTGGCTGAGCAGCTTTGTGCCTCAGAAAATTCCTTAATCAAAGCACTTCACGACATTCAGAGAGCTGAGGTGTACACAGAAGTGTGGTGTTCAGTATGAAATCCCTGTATGCTAAACACTTCCCAGGAATACTTAAAGAAATAAGAGACAGAGATAGCATCGTCCTTCGTTTGCAAAGCAATTGCAGTCTAATGATAAATTTAATACTAAGCTAACATGTCAATGTATATTATCGTGCCTTGAAACTGGAAAAATGTGTAATAACTCTCCTCACAGCACTTCTGTGGGACTTTTTATGAGAATAAAGCATGAAGAGTTGAGCTGACTTGCCCTACAACCATAGGAATCAATGACGGGTGGGACTACATCTGAGTTGCTGGATTACAAACCAGTGCTTTGTACCCCTCCTTAAAACACAAAATGTATAATAAATGTATAATGCACACATCAATATTGCAGCCCAAATGCAACCAGTGGTATTACCAGGGGAGGCCCACAGTCCTATCAGTATTTCAGTTATGGGCACGACCTACAAGGACTTCAGATACTGACAGAGGAAAGCCTAATTTGGACAATTTCATCAGTGTCCAAGTCCGTAGGGCATTTTTGTTTTAAGATTTATTTTTTTAAAGCAAAAGCAAGGTGTTTTGCTTTTATTTCTTCTTTCATTTCATACTAGTTGGGTGAGCTTGTTGAATGTGAAAATTAATTCATCTAAAGACTGGTATTTCAAGCAGGATTTTTTTTTTTTGAAAAATACATTGTTTGGCACTCAAACTTATTTTTAAACAAAACCAAAAAAGATCAAATACTGATCATAAACATCTGTTTTATGAGAACAAAAATCAGAGATGAATGCAGTTTGAGTCTCAACAAGCCATTATTCCTTGCAGAAGCTCTAAGAACTCGATGCTGTGGAGAAGAATCTAAAAATGTGGGGAGAAGGTAGCGCTTCTTTTTCCTTTTGGCCCGGGTAAAACTTTTCCATTCCTGAGAGCTAAAAGCTCTTGGAAATAAATGCAGTTTGCACATTCTCTGCAGCTTAATTTCCTGCGGATTACACAGTGGACATGCTCTAACCGAGGCCGAGAATAGCTTTCCCTGTAGTCACAGCTCTTGCAGCTTGGACCAAAGCTGGGTCCCCTCCAAGCCTGCCAGCAGGGAATTTTTCTCTTTGTCCCTCTTGTTCAGAGACAACGTCTCCCCTCCTGATGCTGAACAGGAAAAGATGGCAAAGGGGACACAGAGCAGCTGCATGGAAGAGTTCCTTGGGAGGAGAAGCCTGAAAAGAGGCTACGATGGGAAAGGCAGGCTGATGTTACAACAGTAAAAAAATGATGACTGGCAAGAGATTATCAGTCAGACCTGGAAGCTAAGCACACAGGAAAGGCTAGAAAGCAGTAAGGGAATGAAAAGAATAAGGAGACAACAGTTTATGTTAGAAGGAGGGATGGGGATGGAGACAGAGGCGGGCTGGGATGAGTCTAGGATAAGAGTCACGTAGCAGAAAGAGAGCTGGGATTTTATGAGCAAGAATGGGAGCAAGAAAAGCTTGCTGCAGGGGAGAAAACAGCAAAGGACAACAGGGCATTGCAGCATAAAAGATGGCACGCAGGTGAGTCCAGAACAGAAATGGCCATACAAAGATGTAAGGGCACTCAGAACAATTCATCCCCCCAAAAAATAGGGCCCACTCCACTTTCCTCCTCCTTCTAGTTTCACTTTTCTCCTAATTCAATTTTTAAGACTACCAAGGTTAAAAATAGCATAAAATTACTATGATTTTTAATCTCTTCCACTGCAAACTCAGGTTCGGCAGTTGATCTCCATATGGGTAGGGCCAGGGGACTAGAGCAAGGGGAGGCTTAGGTACAACATATGAGGTGGCAGCAATTAAGATTTTGAACTGGCTCCATTTGACCATGCAAGACAAATCAGTTCTGAATTTAGGACTGGTGCAGGACCCAGAGTCAGGCGAACAATTTGTAATGGACAAGTTGGTATAGACAAATGAGGAGCTAAAGCTTGGATGACCTTGCTGTTCTGCTCCAAGTCCCTTTGGTAATTTCTGCTCTTCAGTATGAAATATCTTCAGTCTTTCAGTTTGTTTGCTGTCAAAACTCACTGATCAAAATGCTGCATGTCACAATATTAATGGTCTACCCTGAATGCAGCAGCCTCCTAGTGCAGTCATTTGGTTTGTTACCTCAAAGGGTAAAGATTGGAGTTTCAACCTTGTCTGTCTTACACAAATGAAAACATTTAATTATAGGGACTAATTTAGAAATGTTAATTTGCTCTACAAGCCAGAAGAATAATATCTATAAGCCAGTGGTACCAAACTACCTTAACCCAACACACTTTCAAAAACCAGTCTATTTTAAGCAAATTATTTTTAAGGTTGTGAAGTTGAGCAAAGTTTGGAAATGTCAAAATAAGAGTTGATCTGCCACTGGCCATATGCACTAATGGTAAGTCTTTACAGAAATCAGATTGATTCTTAATTAGAATCAATCTCATTTGTAGTAACACTGAACACTTGAAGGTGCAACTGGAAGGTGTAGCCTGAATACATTAGCTGTAGGATGACAGAATGGTTTGGGTTGGAAGGGACCTTAAAGCCCACCCAGTTCCAGCCCCCTGCCAGGTCCCTGACCTTCTTGTGCTGGGGCCCCAGAGCTGAACGCAGGGCTCCAGGTGGGGTCTCACGAGAGCAGAGCAGAGGGGGACAATCACCTCCCTTGCCCTGCTGGCCACGCTGCTTTTGGTGCAGCCCAGGGTACGGTTGGCTTTCTGGGCTGCAAGCACACATTGCTGGCTCACTTCGAGCTTCTCATCAACCACCACCCCCAGGTCTTTCTCCTCGGGGCTGCTCTCCATGCACCCAGTCCCTGTACGGTGTTCTGAAGCACTGAGATAACGTCAGATACCGGCAAGGAAGCCTACGGATCCAGACCACATGACTGTGCAATTAGTGACTACGCCGCAATGCATGAGAGGGCTGGAAACCGGCTGCGTGCATTTGCAAGATTTTTGGGTACCTGCGTTTGTAGCCTGAATTTTCTTTTCAAATGGGAGCTTTCTGTATACAATAAAAGAGATGATAGATGCACTTAAGTTGAACGATGAGGAACATTCTCCTCATCACCATTTAATGAAACTTTTAGCTCTTAAGGGTATCAGCTACAGAGGAGGGAGGAAAGCTTTTACTTTTATATCTCCACGGCAGAAAACTATTCTCCTTAAACCTCTCAGCTGTCTAAAAATCCAACTGACTCCAGCTCCCACTTTAAAATTTAATGAACTGAGCTGAAAGCTTCTGTCAAGTCCACAGAAATAGACGTGCAGGTCCCATTATTAAAGGAAAAAGCAGCATCATTGAGGCTTCTGAAATGCTGCAGGCATCATTCGGCGCAGCAAGCCAGATCAGCGTGATAAAATATTGGAACCATTCAAATGCCATCCGAGTTGACTGCTTACTGCTCCTCTTAGTGTTGCCATCCACGCTGAAAGTTGTTTTGATTAATTTGTCAATTAAAGGCTCTTTTCCTTCAAAAAAATAAAAATAAAAATAAATGCAAAAAGTAGTATCGGAAAGCACCATTTGTACTTGGGCTCTGTAAATATTGAATGTTATTGTGATAAATGATAGCCTAAATGGGAAAAGTGGAAAAATTCCAAATATTTAATTTACTGAAAAATCCAAATTACTAAGAAGGATGGAAGCAAAGCAGTTATTAGACTGTTAAACAATCACAGGTTAATCAGAGCCATCTCAGAAAGCAGCCAATTTCTGAAGCAGCTTGCAGAGATTTAAATATGCATTCTCTTCTGCTTGAATGTTAATGGAAGGTACACAGCTAAACACATACGTGGGGCCTTGAAAAGATATAGTTTCACATTCTCTAAACATTTGCTATTGCTTCTACTGTTTCTTTTTTAATTGAAAATAAAACTTTGCTATCTACAAAATCTTGCTTATAAAATCCAAAGACTTTTAGGTTGTAGGAAACAGCAGGCAGAAAGGGATGTATTAAGATCATGTATACTTCATATTCACATCTGGTTTAGCACATATTAGAAAGTAAAACATTTTAATGTACTGGTTTTGCCTGTTAATTTTGAATCATCTTTAATTTCTCTGGATTGTAATAAAGAGTATTTAAAATAATCAATAGAACTTTTCCCCTCTGCCATAAGCATGGGACACAATATATTTCTACCTAAATTATTTAAACGGGACTGTTTAAAATTTATGACATTACCCTGGAAAGAGGCACACAAAGGATGAGTCATATTTCTGAGAGTTTTCATGTGTTGTGCAGCAATGATTACTTGCAGGGTGGCTGACGAAATCTTTGGAAAGGGAACGAGTAATCTTTCCAAATCAAGTTACATAACATTGATTTACATAAAAGTAATCCGTTCAATAGGCCAGGCAGAAAAGTAATATTTATGGCCAAGGCATAAAAACCTACGGCTTTAGCTGTAATTCTCGCAAGAAAAGCAAAACTAACGCGGCAGATGAGAGAGGAGGGAAGAGGAGAATTTTACCCTTGTGCAGGTATGGGGTGCTTACTGGGCTGCTTTTGCTGCTTCTAGACAGAAGAAAATTGAACCTGGTTTACACTGCACAGAAATTCCAACGCAAATTAATAAATTAATAACATTATTCCATGCAAGGAGCCATAAAATCAGGACACCTTTGGCAGAGCCTACTGTGTGTCAAGCCTGCCTGGTTTTGGTCCTGAACTGAGTACTTAGGAAACACTGAAAGCCATGGAGATGTGGCAGCTTTCCTCCACACACACCGGGTCCTCTTCTTGTTCCCAAGGGACTGGGAAACATCTCTCGATGTCACCTGGAAGGTGTTCAACCAGCTTCTGCAACACACACAACATTAGTTCTTATCCAGCTGCCATAAGTAGATCTCATTGGGTATGTGTGTGTATAGGTACACGTGCACACTCATCAGGAAAGGATGAGATATGAAAGGAACAGATTTTATCTATCATATGCTCAGCACTCTGAAGCACCCCACTACAGACTATATTTCCCAGGTTATTGCTGGTCTTGAACTTCCCACAGAAGAGCTGAGCGATTAGCTGCTCGGCTGTGTAGTTCAATACCTTTGAAACTGTCCTGAAAGCAGGGCAAGTGCTCGAGATCCGTGCTGTCACACCATCCCTTCTGGAGCCAAACCAAGTGGCTTCCTCACTGAGGCCACCAGGCGTGCCAGTGGCAAGCCCAGAGACAAATTGTCTTGTTTTCATTTAAGGAGTGCCCAGCGAAGAAATCACCGTGAAGCTCTCAGCAACTCAATGTGCCCAGTTTGGACAGATTCTCCCTAAAATTCAGTTATTAGGGACAGTAACAGAAGTGTAACAAACTTATTGCAAACAGACTGCACATTCTGTGCCTGCCAATGAGTTATGAAGTAGCCAAATGTGAGACAGCAATGACCAAAGACCATCCCGATGCCAAGCGTCGAGGTCTTTTGCAAAAGCACAGAGAAACCAGAGCACTACAAAGGAAAAAATATACATTTTTTCGGCTTACACATGCAACCCAAAGTCAGTGCCATAATATGATATGCTGTATTTTAATTCTAACATCCAACTTTATTCCAATACCCATATGGATGTATGGATTTGGGATATATGCCCAATTTTAATTGTGTTTCTGATACAAACCGTACCGAAATGTTCCCAGAGTCCACACAGAATCGTATTAACGGTAGCAACAAGTGGGCTAAGCGAAATTTACCTGCAAACTGCTGCGGAGTTATGATAAATTGCTTTCTTTCACATGATACCTTCAGTGATTAATAACAGGCACAGCCTGAGATTACTGCAACAGATCTTATCTGTATGTAAGGCAGAGGAAACATCATGTTGCCGTAACTAACTAGGAAAAGTATAAACTCCCTCCTGCCCCCTCCCCAAAGCTAGCTAAAGGTTTTGTCCTCTTGTTTCCCTGTTAAATTGAATCTGAAGTGGAACTGGCAATTTATAAACTCACTTATTTCAAGCACACAAAGCTCTGAACTTTAGAAGCAGGCGTGTTTTGAGGCAGCAGTACCAATCCAGACAAGGATCACACAACGCCATGCAAAGTGAGCAAAAGGCAACTCGCAGAGTGCTGTAAACAAAATGACTGAAACTGAACCGAACCAGGCCTTGGCATCAACGGCATACAGAGGGGCATCAGAATCCAGATAAATTGTTTTTTTTGGCTGTATTTATGTTAAATTATGCTTGTGATTGTGATTATGCTAACTACAGATGAGAATCAGCAAGAAACGGTCAGGAAAAAATAAATTAGCGTTTTTAATTCTGCTCACATACTTACAATAGAAAAAACGAAGTACGGTTTTCAAGTCTGCATGTTTCCTAAAGAGCAAATAACACGGAACAACTGCTGATGGAGTATGCAAAGAGAATCGTACAATATTTCTCTCGTGTGAGTAATCCAGTGTGACAACGTGCTGTGCTCACTCAAATGTTTGGGTACATCAACAAATCACTGTGTGATCACTAGGGTAAAGTGGTGTGCAATCCCACAGCACCTGGGAAACGCAAGGCCACCGGAGAATGGCAGTGCTTGCAGGCTGCTGAGCGTCCCAATGGGTTCCCCATCCCTTATCCATCCCTGCTTACGCACAGATCACAAACGAGGTTTTCAGCTACTTGAACCGTAGGTTTCAGAAGCAAGACTTTTATCTTAAAACTTTTTAAAACACCGTGATTTAAATTCTGAATGTCCTGGGCTAAATGTATGGAGAGTTCTGTTAGGTTTAACCTTTCTATAATGCAATTTGGAGCAAAAATAATTTTCAAGAAAACGAGGAAAAACAAAAAACTAATTATTTTTCCAATCTGTCTCTCTACCCTTGGGCAATACCATGAACTCCATCAACACAAGATTCAATCACCTTGTGAAAATGTTTTATGTGGGAACTGTGAAGAGACGGCTTCTTCAGCAAACCTGAGCATCAGAATTCACCACTTAGGAGCAATTCTTTAATAATGAGAAGCACGGCTACAGCTTGGCCTGTTGGCAATCCACGGGATGCGAAGTGTGTAGGCTCTGGTTTATGCCTTTTCATTCCCTGGGGAAAAAAGTCCCAAGCAAGAAAATAGGTGAAACATAAAGGAAAGAAAGCATTCGAAAGTAGTGAGGCGAAGGATGCTGGAAAAGGAGTATGACAAGCAAGATTAATAAGTCCTGCTTGGAAGACTTCCTGGTCTTGGAGTATGTCTCTCTTCCACTATTTTTACCTGATAATTCTGATAGGAGGCAAACACAGCCAACAAGATGATGACAGGAGTTGAGAGCTTATGGGCAGAAAAAGGAAAAGATAGTTAGGGAGCAGGTGACAAAAATAGAGACCAATAATTAGAGAGTTACTCACATCAATGAAGTTACGCACGATGTTATCACAATGATCACAAAGTTCCCAAAGTTCTAGTTTTTTTACTCTAATCCTAAAATGAAATTGGGAATTAAAACACTACTCGAGCCTGTTTATTTCAGTTATCTTAGTAGGAGGACGTGAACATATGGTAGAAATTTGCCCTTGCCTAAAATTACTCTGCTTGTACACAGTACACTGTAAACACGCAGACAGGGAATGGCAGTGCCAGGCACGGTGAAGGGAACGGGATTAGGGTGGGGGTGAAGGAGTGAAGGGCTTGCTGCCGCTGCTTTCACACACGCTAATGAAATATCATTATGGTAAAAATTCATAGTAGTTGAAGGTCCAGAAGGACTAGCCACAGCTGTGTGTGCGTGTACCCATAGTAGGAATACGTGGAGAAATAAAAAAAGGAGACCAGGCACCGAGAAGTCTGATGCAAACCTGACACTGAAAAGCAGATGTGGGGTGAGAAAGATCCGCCAGCACGGACAGGCGGGACATAGGCAGCACCAGGCTGCACTGATGTCACTGGCAGAAGAAATATATCTGTGGTGAAAGAAGATAAATGTCATGTCGCAAGTAAAGAAACAAGCTGCTCATTTGCATCCTTCCCCCTTCAATATCAGGGCTGTAACGGGCAGTTTGCTCTACCCAGAGTCTGAGCTTTGTATCTGCTTCGCCTTTCAGTTCAGGGAGGACTACACGCATTTGAAGGTTGGAAATTCCTCTGCTTCCAGTCCTCGAAATAAAAACGCCGTGCCAACAGAGGCCCTGGAGGTCACCTCGTGATGTAGCTCAAGGAGAATGGAGAATTCAAGAAAAAATATTCGAAAGTCTCTGCAGAGCATTTTAGTGGCCAAATGAAGGCTAGCAATAATTCAAAGCCACTGCAAGACAATAAGCCAGCTGGGAATTATCTTCTGGGCTAGTAAAAATCCATTTGTGTAGTATCTAAGGACAGAAACAACAAACTGGAATTCCTTGAAATTGGAAAACTGAATTCTGATTTTCAACTGAAAGGATAAAAGCAGGTCTCTCCAAATTATGAGTGCAGGGAATTTCGTGCTGTTACCCAGTTTCTGAGCAGCCACATTTCAGACAGCAAGGCAGAACAAATAAAATCTGTATTTATTTATCGAAGCCAAGACTTTGACTCGTGTAAACTCAGGGAAGAGCGCATCTCGTTGAAGTGTTCCTGGCTATATAAAAAGAGATCAATGTCCTTGAACTGCAGAAAAGACAGAAGAAAGGCAAGGTCTGAACGGAAACCAAGGCCACTCGTTCAGACACTGTCATCATCAGCGCAGGCAAACGTTCCCAAAAGAACAAGTGCTTGAAAAGCTCTCTTCTCTACAATACCCCTGGAAGAAGATGAGTAGGGGGCGATGCCATATAGCTGAGATCTGTTTTCATTGACTATATTTTTCCTCAAACTGTAAACCAAAGAATTATTTCCTCTACCCTCCCCACCTGCAGCCTGATAAAGGTGTCCTGGGCACTGACAGTCGAGATGATTTCTCTCTCCTTGCTGTCATAAAATTTTAACTACGATGCTTTAAGCTCGACTGGTCCCTCAGCTAAACTCACGTGCTTCCAGCCTTCAGTTTTTAATAAGCATTTATTCCTGTGGTTACAAAGGCAACCTGATTCACCCAGAGGACTGGCAAGAAGAAGCAAGGCTCACCGCATTTAAAGAGTCTGCTGGTGCAGACCAGTGCCCCATACACACACGCTGAGGTTCTGTGGGAATGGAGAAAGAAGCAAAATTTGGGAAAAAACAGTGACAGAAAAGACAATAGCAAGCAGACACAGGAAAAAAAAAAATCTCCTTCCTATTGCTTTTGTTCTTTCTGTCGTTGGGGCCCTCTGAGATAGGAGACCAGGGTGGAATTGCAACTCCTTTGTTCTCTTTTTCCTCGATTCTGTGCTTCCTTTCCTTTTCCTATGCAAGAAGTTAGAGGAAGAACAAAGTACTGTTACATGGAATAAGGAGCCAGAGCTCTAAGGCAGGTGCGGATCTATTCATAACAAGCAGAAGACCAAGAATTACAGACAAATTGGCCGGGACTTACGCTTTCCAGTTGTGGGTTGTTTTTTTTTGTTTTGTTTTGTTTTCCAGTTATTAGTGTTGATCATAACTGCAGAGGAAAGTGCTGCTGCTAGGACAGACAGAAGAATCAATTTCTTTCTCATTTTGGGCTTTTTATTTGAAACTAATCAAAAGACCAGAACAACAGCAGTTATAAAAGGTACGCAGAATAACAAAGAATCTTCTGTTGACTTCAAGTCACATTACTTACACACAGCAACTATTTCATTTTGGTAGCTTATAGTCGTCTAGATATCAATCAAAGGCACCTGCAACTGTCTCGGTTGCACATGCACAGTAGTAATTATGCATGCAAATGAGCAAATTAGACATTTCTGTGGCTGATCACCAGTATAATTACTCTAACTGAATATAGGCTCATGGTAACTGTACACACAAATTACGCACACATGCAGTTTTAACGATGAAGTATTGCCTTCACTGCCTCTATTTGGATAATTCCCTATGGAAACGCTCACCCACTGAAAACAATAGAAAGTGTTAACTCTTTAAAAGACTACTGAACATTAAAAAAATATAACAATCCGGTAAGTTTGTTTTCCATGCTGATATACCAGCAAAATTTCACCACTGTCAGAAGATTTACCAACTTGAAGAGCATATTTAAGCATCACCTTACTCCCCCTTTTCATCTGTATTTAAGAACCTGCAACTTCATTAAGATTAGGAAGGATAGGCAATTTCTTGAAGAAATTTATCATTTTTTATCATCCTAACCACTTAAATCTATGGGATTTGATTATACTTCAGACCAGAAGAGGTGGTGCACTCAAACCCATACAAGGTATTTTTATTAGGGTACATAAACAACAACATGTGAAATATGCCCTCATCTTTCAAGACCACATTTGGATCCATCCATATTAACGTAAGGAACAACTTTGCTAGGGCAAAAGTATTTATTATTAAGTATTTCAAGGGATATGACAGGAGTAATAAAATATTTAGATGCTGCTGTATTCTGGCAGATCGCGGCGTAATCGTATTGCCTTCAGCTTCTCCACTTTGATTTTTGTTCGCAACAGTTCTTCCTCCAGCTGCTGCTTCCTTTTCAAACCATCCCTTTTTTCTTGGACATACAGCCCAATCTTTCTTTGATTTTCTAATATGATCTGATGCTCTTCTTTCAGCATTTGCAGCATCTGCGGGTCAGACCCACACATCGGTCTAAAGCGTTCTCCGACCTCAAGCCTAAAAAACTCATCTCTTCTGGGTACGGGAGAGGGAGACATCATAACTCTCATGTCAACCGAAGACACCGACGTTGAAGGAGACCTCTCCATGATATGCACCAGCTGGTGTTCTTCCTCGTGTTCTAGGTTCTCACTTTGCTGCGCGTCTATAATCAACGAAGGAGGAGGTTTGACATCCTCTTCTGACTGCAACTCCATCATGACTGTCGCAGGATGGTGATCCAACATTGCCTGTGGTGAACTGGTACCAGCAATTGTTTCCTTATCGATACTAGCGCTAGAACACACAAAATCAGATGTAAATCACCCAGTAAAAACTATTTTAAAAAGACATAAATGCAAGTAACCAAAGCTTCATTTGAAATCCTAGAGTTTGCTAGCTACAGCTGAAACTCTGCTTCATTACATGAACACCGTGTGCACCCCTCCTTCCTTCTAACACATGTATATGGCTTTGTCTTACGCAGATGCTACTGCTACTATGAGGGGTAGCCTAGAAAGAACAATCCTGGTTGGCCCTTCCTCTGCACCAGGATAAACAGGCAATAGTGATAAATGGTTTATATAATCGAGAAAGTGATTTTAAAAGGGCATAGCCTCAGACTGAGCGGGCTATGGCAGAAACGTTTCCATCTCCCAAACTTACTCATCTCGTCCTGTCCCAATGTGTTCCCCATTTGTGACTCACGCACCTCGATGTTTGTTTTGTGTGCCTTTTTCCATGTAAAACAATCGCTGCATAAAATTACACAAAGCGCCTGGGGGGAAGAAACCACAGCCCAGATGATGACCCTGCCCCGTAGATTAGGGAATCCAGCTAATCCTCGCTCCTTCCCTACGAAGCAGTGATCTCACGATTTCTCTCAAGCTTCAAGAGGAGACGTGGAAATGTTGCCACTCAGAACAGCTCCGCGCTGCATTTTTCCCCCTTTTTCGAAGTGCAACACCCACCTGACTCATCTGCCTTTGTGCGGAGCCCTGAGTCAGCAGCACCTCCAGTCACGATCTGACATTACGCTGGCTTTGATGCTAATAGCGGCCCCAGCTGTGCCTGCCGACTTCTCCACCACTTGTTTGAAACCCCAGAGCTCTGCACATCGCTCCCTGATTGAGGCAATACTTTTTTTTTTAAAGCCAGATCAGCTTCTTGAACTATTTTACAGTACAGGAGACAGGAGACGGTCCCCAGCCCATGAATAACTGAGCTGCTGCTAGCAGCTCAAGGCAGCGAGGGGATCCACGATGAGCAAAACATCCCCAGATGCTCCCTGGCCCTGGAGGACCTGAGTTGCTGCCTAATAAAGGGGCAGGGTGTGTGGCTGTGTTTGCACTTTCTTTTTAAAACCTCCTTTTGAGCTCTACAAGCCGCAATTTGAGCAACACTGATATTAAAACACTGCCCGTGAGCAGCAGGCGTGGGTTCACATTCCCAGAAGTACAGGAGGAATTTAATTTCTACATCCTGCTTCTTGTGGAAGTGCACAGACTCCTTAGGCAGACACCAAAAGAGAGCATTTTCTCCTCTGCATCTCCCATGGCCTGCAAAACTCTCAGTTCAAGAGAAATAAGCAGCCATAGGTGCAATTTCCAAGGGACCCTGAACTAGCCCAACATCTACTCAGATGCAAGTGCGATTTCTAGAATGAAAGCGTGGAAACTTCAAAATAGTCATTTGTAAGAACGAGCAACAGGGTCAGAGAAATGTAGTTCACAAAAATTACTTCTGCCAATCACCCAAACTATTTAAAAAGAAGATTTCAGACAGAAAAAGTCCATCTGAAGGAGGCTTTTGGAAGCAGAACTTCCATTTATCCCCAAGAAAACATTGGGATAATCTCAATTCTGTCCACCGCCACCTGAGCTGCCTGTGAAGTATCGATTATACCACCTTACTCCCTCTTCCTCATGCCACAAAGCTTCGCCTTCTTTAGGGCACCTCTTTCTCACATGCCTTTCCCTCCTTTTCCTTGAGCATCGGGAGTTATTTTATTATTTTCCTGCCCCTCTGTGCCTCCCCGGGGCCGGCTGCAGCGCTGGGTTTCCCCCTCTCCACCAGCTCAGCCTCGCTCGGGGTTGCTGGCTCCCGGCCAGCGTCTCGCCTGCAGACGATGGAAACAGCTAGCAGGAGAAGCAGGTCATTGTGACAGGAGGAAACGGAGAGGGAGAGCAGAAAGAGAAAGTGAGAGAGGTTGAAGAGAAAGAAAAAACAGCTCCGATTTAGGCTAACAGCCTCCAAACACTGCCAATTTCACCTCCTGCGGTGTATTTCACCCGAAACTTGACCATTAGCAAACCTCCAGGTAGCTCAGACGGGGCTTTTTTTTCCCCCCTTTCGGTGTCAGCCTCCTAAGAGGAAAACAATTAGAGGGGGAAGAGAGAAAGAAGGAGTTGGGAAACAAAAGGAGCGCCTGCACGGTGGTTACTAATGTTGTTTCTGACAACTTGGCTGAAAGAAAGACAAACAACAGTTACCACAACTGGGGGATGGTATTTCGAACCCTGGAGGCACCCATGATTCGCTAGGTTTTGTTTAATCACCGTGAGCTAGAAATTGCTTAAAGGTGCAATTAAGAATTTGGATTCATTAGAAGTTGCATTTCCTTCCCCAAAAGCTAAGCCGTATCCTAGCGAGTTAAAACCCAGCGCAGGGTTTTCAAAATCAGGGGGAAACGCAACTCGGAGTTAAAATTAGAACTATCAAATAATGATGTAATTAGGCAGAAAAAAATATATATTTAAATGATAATCCTTCCCTTCGACACACAGTGCATTGGCTGTTCCTAGAACAACCATTTTGGGTAAGCAGCAATCAAGTCAACGTTCCCAGAGCCATAAAAGCCTGCAAAAAAAAAAAAAGCCTAAATTATAGGAGACAAACTACGGAGATCATTAGCTCTTAATCATTCATGAAAAGCGTCACCGCTTTTCATAAGCTGATCTGCAAACCCAAGTTCTCACACTGTTGTGTTTTTTTTTTCTCCCCCTTCCTCCTTACAAAAGTTGGTAGCCAAGACACTGCAACCTTTATTAGCGCAATTAAAAGCCTCGTTTTGTTCCAGGGAATTCTTTGGGACCGTTCCTCCAGGGGCATTCACCAGGAGCAGCAGCAGCACAGCCCAGTTGCTTCAGACTTCTTTACGCCAGGGACCCGCAGCAGCATATTTTTAGAGCATCTGGCACGTTGGGATTTAGACAATTGCTACCATTCAGTTCAACCAGTGGCACCACGGATCCAATTCGCCCTGTGCGCACACGCCAGCCCTCCGCAGAGCCTTTGGCTGTTGCACCAAGGAGCAGCGTGGCCGATTAAAATATGGAAAGTTCACTTCCCATTAATCCGTTGGTGAAAAAGAGGGGGGAGGAAAAAAAATCAGAGCTTTCTCAGGATTTCTGAGAGTTATTTGGCTTTTTTTCCCCCCTCCTCCCTACCTTGCTTTTTGTATCGGGAGGAACCAAGCCCTGACCCAGGCGTTTTTTGATCCCTCGAGGACCAATACAGAACCAGCAGAGTGTTGCGAGTCAGATATGAGGGGCATTAGCCAGCTGTGGGAGCAAGCCTGCACGCTGCCTGCCTGTATTATGTCTGGCTCAAACCTAGACAGTGTGTCTCACTTTACTGAGCAGTGCAGAAAAAAAAAATACTACAAAAAAAAAGAGAAAACTTCTATAGCTGCACCTCTCGGTTTCTCTCTGTGTGCATTTAAACCACCTACCCTACGATGCAGGGCTGCGTGGAGTTTAGGCTGCAATGAGCTTTGCTCCAGTTTCAGAAAATCACCCTCGATGCAATAAAAGTGTTTAAAAAAAACACTCACAAAGGCACCGTGGTGCAGGCAGTCCATTTTTTTTTAAAGGGTTGGGATCAGTTCAAACGTAATACGCAGACAGCGGAGTGAAGGAGAGGAGAAAGCTCTGGGAACGAGGTTCCTCAGCTCTGTGAACTAACTTTGTTAAAAATCTGCTCTAAACTGCTAATAGTGCCATATGTTGCAAAATGACTGCAGTGTTACCTTAAATGGAGGAGAATAGCCATCACTTTGCCAATGTTTGAATAATCTGCCTATTAAAAGGTAGGGGAGGGGTAGAGGTTGGAGCTACTCTTTCCCTTTGATTCTCCCTTAACCCTCACTTTCCAGAGTATGACAAAGGCTGAAGCAGGCTTTGAAAGAGCTGAAAAATGAATGCAGTGCTAAGTCACCAGAGAGCTTGCCATAAAACAAAAGCAATATCATTTAGGCATTGTTCCCAGTTTGGGGCTTTTTCCTCTCACGACCGCTTCCTTCAGGACACTGCCCACGAGCAACGCGTCGCAGAGCAGACAGGAGGCGCCATCATTTTCACCATTCAGTAACAAAACCAGGAGGAGGAGGGAGGGGAATGGAGAAAAAAAAAAAAAAAAAATCTCTCACCTTTGTACACCGCTCCTGTCTCTTAAACACACATTGGAAATCTGTGGAATCATCTCCACAACTTTCTTGGTTGGCTCGGAAATGCTGCTTTTACAGTCGGAGGGGGTCTCCTTTTGCTGCAGCAGCTCCTGCTTGGCGTATTCTTTGAGCCTCTTGTACAGCGTGCGCAGGCCCTGTGCGGTACGAGGCGGGCGGTCTACTCCGATGGCGTTGTAGTTATCAGCTATGATATCCCAGCATTTGTTTTTCTCCACTATGACCGAATGCTTGTTGGTGTGCTCCTCGAGAATTTTAACGTAGGGCTTCACCAGCTTTAGCAAATCGAGCTTTTCGGATAAGGTGAAATTGGAAGATCTGGCCTTCCCCACCATTGTGAGCTGGGAATGAAGGGAGCCGGTCCCCAAGCCACCATGCAGTCCCTAGCTCTGCTCAGCTCTTTTTCACAAACAGAAAAAGATCAGGCTTAACTAGGCTAGTCTCATTTAGGCCCACGCCTACAAGGGAGGGTTTATTAAAATTCCTTCAGCTTAAGCTGACGCAGGTTCAGGAAATCTGCTTAAGCCAAGCCTGACCTACATAAGGCTTCAGACTGAAGAAGACGAGAAGAAACAAGCAAAATACACTTTTGTATGAAGAGCCCAGGCACACGCAGGATTTAAAGACATAAAGGTTTAAAGATTAGCACGTTACCCGGCTAAAAATTACCTAATTTAGCCGGAGTAACAAGCTCTGACACATCTCCCTCGCTCTCTCGCACATCGCGCAAACTGAAACCGCACTCGGGATTTCGCACGCAACGGGCGGCCGAAAAAAGGGAGAGGAGAGAAAAAAAAGAGAAAAAAAAAAAAAGCAACAATTGTTTTTTTGGGGGGGCGATTTATTGAGTGTTACACCGAGCGGGCAGATAAGCGCGGCGTGTGTAGGGAGCTCCCTCAGAGAGCCCCCGGCCGGCCGCCGCGCTCTGCCTCTCTCTCTCTCTCTCTCTCTCTCTCTCTCTCTCTGGCGGTATTTGCATAATGCTGGTCCTGCTGTCAATCAGCTCCGGCATATCCTCCAGCTGGTTAGGTTACACTCGGCCTTCCAGCAAAGCTAAGCTTCTCCTGCATTTTGCCAGCCTGCTCCCGCTACCTCCACAGAGCCTTCTTAAAGCGGCAGCCACCGCTCGCGGCCCGGCGTGTGGCGGCGGAGGGAGAAAGCGAGCAAAAAAACCCCCCCAAAATCCTGGTGAAATAATGATAAAAATAAAAAAAACACGCCCCAAAGGCGGCGGTGTGAGGGCTGAACGGGCTTTTTATCCGGCTTTTTCTCCTGGCTGCAGCCCGCAGCTGTGCCCTGCTGGAACATGCCTGCCTCTCGGGGCGTGTGGCATCGCTGTGGTGGCTGCGAGACGGCCTGACCTGCCTCACGGGATGGCTCTGTCCCAAATTTCTGGGTCTGCCATCACGAGTGGAAGCTCAGGGAAACATGCTACCTGCATGGTGATGCTTCCAGGCACTCCTTTGGGGTGAAAACCTGGCTTTTAGGGGCACGACGTGCGTGCTGTGTCGGTGCCTCCCCTCTGCCCGCTCCCAAGCGCATCACCTTGAGCCAGGCCTGAGCACAGAAAACGCAGGCGAGGTTTGAAATTTAACAAAATGAACAAAGCGGAGGAAGCTGCAGGTGGAAGGGAAGGTGCTCAGCACCACGAAAAGCAGCAGCTGAGTTTGAAGAACCGCGGACGTCGCTGCAAGAGGCCAGAGGGTGGAAAGAAACACAAGCTGAGGTGGTGGCAAACAGCTTCTACGGCTTAACATGTTCAGCCTTGACAAGAAGGGAGCCTAGGAGGGGGGGGTGAAGGCAGGAGAAATCTAATTATAGCTTGAAATATCTATCTGCAGGCAATAAGGATCTAGGTATAAACTTGCTTGCTCGAAGGGGAAAAATCCCCGAGCAGACGCGAGCCGCAATCAAAACAAAAAGCCTGAAACTAAACGAAAAGGAGACTTTCACCGTGAAAAAGCAGCCAGCGTTTACAACAACAAGCGTGTTTGGAACAACTTCCCGAGGCTTGGCTTGCCCACGCCACCTCACAAAACTGTGACCGGTCCGCTTTGCTGGAGGCTGCTTTCAAGCCAAGCTTAAATAAAGCATTTTATGGGCTGAAGCCCGTTTCGGGAGAGTCTGAGAAACAAAATACTGCTGTGGTTAGGAGCGCCGCGTGAAAACCACTACTTTTAAACACCTAATCCTTCCCTATTTCCTCACGTTTCGCTCTTAATATTACTACAGAGTGGGGTACTAGCGGTTAAATAAAATAAAATGAAATAAAAGGAATATGCCTCATGTATTTTAGGCCGATGGGAGTACAGGAATCAAGGAGCCAGAGAAGAGCCCACCCTCAGATGTTTAAGGAGCTGTGCAGGCCCCAATTTCTTGACTTTTAGTGACAAAACTCAGGGCTAGGCTGTGTGGGTGAAGGCTCCACTCCACAAACACCCAGCAGATGTCCACCATCGGGCAGAGGAACCCAAAAAAAACCCCAGGAAAGAAGGGGAGCCCTCGGCACGGCTGCTCCAGGCCTGCCACAGAACCAGGGCCCAGGCCTGGGACCCTTCCCACGATGCTTTCTTTCGAGCCAGTGCCCGAAGGAAGCAGTCTGAATTACATATTGTTCTGCCGGAGTGTAAAAGAACCCTTGTAAAAAACGCAGCCGGCTGCCAAACAAGATATTTTTTTCCCCTATTTCTTTTTTTTTGTTGTTGTTGTTGTTTTTAAATAGTTCTGCTCATCAGCCTAAGGTCATGTCAGTACTCGGGTGAGAAATCACGGGAGGTGAGAAGGCTGCATATTAGCATCACGTGAAGACTTCTCTCAGCTACCAAAGGTGTAGCAATAAGACAGCTGAAATAAAACCCTGTTCTCCCCCAGCCTTGCTGTGCTTCTGCCCCTGCCCTGTGCTGATATTGAACTCAAAGCAACTTTTTTCCTCCATTTCCTTAATTCCTTCTTTTCAAGAAGCCTGATGCTTCCCAGTTTAAATGTTAGCATCTAAAACCCCAGTTTTCAAGTGGATGAAATCTTCTTCTTTGGAAATTCGTGAAAAATGGGAGCTGTGAGACTAGATCGGAATATCTAGAGAACAGAAAACCATCACAGTTACTAAAGGACTTTGCAACAGGCCCTTGCTAGGGTTGCAGAACTTAAATAGTTGGGAAATAAGGCTCGAAACTACAGGTAATAGGTAACCCCAGGGCTTTGCAGTTGAAAATTATGGAATAACTGGGGAGAGAAAAGGGAAAAGGATCCTTTGTCAAACACGCTGAGGAAGAATATCCCCATGACAAGCTTTTATTTTTGAAGAAAAAAAAGGGGGAGGATCTCTACAGAGTACACACAAACACAGAAAATTAAGGAGACCCTAAAAAAGAATGTAATGAAAGATGAAGTTTGGAGCAAACTTATTAATGAAATGAATTGCACTGGTCCAGGCTGGGACCTTTCAATGCAAATAATATTAAGTCAGTAAAGGGCTGCTGAACTCTGTGAGGGTGCTCTGCCCACAGAGGGGTAGCTTCAGAGTAAGTCTAAAAGACATTTATAAAGAGATCTATTTTTCTTTTATTTAATGTGTAAGCAAACCAGCTCTGGGTAGGCCTGGGTTTGGCATTTGCAGTCCGTAGACGCCGGAGAATCTTAAGAAGAAGAGAACAACTGCAAGATTTGATCCCAAATCTGAAGTGAAACCCTGATACCCCTGTGCTTATGAGAAACCGTAAGAGGATTGAGCAGCTCCGGCTGCGTTACACATCTCTGAATATATTGGGGCGTACTGGCAGCAGAAACATTTGGCAAGCACCGAGGCAGTTGCTCACTCGTGCAAATGGGATTTGGCAGCTGCAGAAGAGGACTTGAGAGGGTCTGTAGGTAGCGAGGGCTGCACAAGTTCCATGAGGTCATCGCACAGCCTTCTGCGCTGACACACCAGCGAGGTGGTGCCAAGCCATCCGATCCGCCCGGAGGGCTGGCTGCAGCAAAGGGTGGCTGAGAAAAGTTTTCGGCTCCAAAGGTCTCCCGTGGTGACAGCTGTTTCGTGGGTAAGCTCCCAAATTAAGGGGCTCAGGCATTACTCATTATGAAGAGGGCTGAGGATGGTGAAGAATTGAGGGCCAAAAGTTGCAGAAAAACTTTACCTGGAAGCTACTACGCTTGGACAGATTCTCTCCAGATTCCGAGAATTATTTTAAGATCATTTAATTTAATTTTCAAACAGCTTTCCCATTTCATTCAGTTTTTTTCTCGTTTCACCATCACCTTTACACTTCTTCTTCCTACCCTCACCATACCTGAACCCCTCAGACTGCTCCTTTCCCTTATCCTTGCACAAATATTTCTAAACCTCTGCCCAGCATTTGGGGTAGGGGGGGCAGGAAAGGAAAAAAAATAAAGAGAAGCTTTAACTCTTTCTTCTGCATCTATTTCTGTCATCACGATCTACCACGTATTCAGGCCTAACATCTAACTAACAGTTCTTGCAGCTTCTGGGCACTTGGATCTCAGGACAAGGCCAGAAACCCCAGAAGTTAACAGTGTAATTATTACCTTTGCACTGCTCTCCTGAAGCTAGCCTGAATTATGCACTCCAGAGCTCTCGTGTCCTCTGAAATTCCTGGCGTAAAAGCTAATTATGCATCCGTCCCCTCTGCTGATGCTAAGTGTTGTCTCAACATCTAGCCCACTGAAATGGGAAATATTCAGATTAGGTAATTACGCCGGCCTTCTCCATGCCAAATTTTAAAGGATTTATCTTCATCTCAATCTGACATTCCAGCCCACACATTCAGATCTGCAATCATCCTTCAAACAAGTTTGGCTTAAAGCTACAGGGCTCCGAATTATCCTACTAAGTGCCCGTAGCACCACAAATAAGCTCTTCGCTTTGTAAGTTAAGAAAAGGGAGCAGCATCGTTCTTTACAAATTCAGGAGTGCCTCCGGTTCCTAAGACACTCTTGCACCTTCTCTGATCCTGGTTTTATAATAAGCTTTTTGACGACTGACCAGAAGCAGCCAGGAAATACAGGAAGGTTTCAAAGTATGGCTTTCTCAGGATATTTGTGTTCTTAAATCCCCATTAGCAAGATAGCCTCTAGAAAAAAAAAAAAAAAGGATGTAAGAAAAGCCAAGTTTCTGCAATTCTCCCATCTTTTGGAGATTATTCTTTAATAGTAACCTCAAAATACTTCCCTACCCACTACTACGTGCGTTTGACACAGGGGCAGCTTTCTCCATTCTTCTGGTGTGCTCAGAGCAGCTATTTTGAGGGCCCTGAGATAACAAACTGCCTTACCGCTATCCCGTTGGCTTTAGGAACGTCGTCTTGTGACAAAGCTTCTGCTGGGGGGGAAGCCTAAGGCCCGAAGCCAGAAGCTGGGGCTGAACTCGAGTTATGCTGGCATGGCAACAAAGGGGATCCAAACAATGGGCAGAGCTACAGAAAGATTTGGCGACTATCTTTGAAGGGATCCGGGCCAAGTCTGTAAGAGTGCTCATTATAGCTCAAAAAAACCCTTCCACTTCACTTGAATAAGGCATTTCTCGTCCTTTACCTGGTGCTTACATTCTCTCCCATCATTTTCATCCCTGAAATCCAGCTTTGTATCTGTTGGAGACAGGAGGGTGCTGTGGGGGGAGCAAACTCACATCCCACCCCCACGACGGGGCTTTCTGAAGGGTGGGAGTGGAAAATATCCGAGAAATTTAGAATGGCAGTGAATTTCCTCTTTTGTCCATCTTCACTCCTTACACACGGCCTGATAATAAATTCTGATAATGAAGGAGAAATTAAGAAGGAAATTATATGGACAGTTTCCCCCAGAATGAATGAAGAAACTGGAACTACCTTTACTGCTAAACCTAAATTGTTAAAAAATAGTCTCTAGACAAAGCGTCTCCCAAGTTCCTTATTTCAAAATCACAGTGTTAGGTGATTTCATATTCTACATATTGCAGACTATATATCATCTATTTGCATGCAATTGCCAAGGAGCTAAATAATAGGAAATATATTGGCTTAATCAGTTCATTTTCCAGGCCCACTCCCACCCTGGAAAAGGGAGTTTCCTTTATATCTGCAGTTTCAACGCTAGGTCTCTGTGTCTGCACTAAAAAGAGCATGTAAGTCTTTTTTCTTCTTGCTTACAAATTGTAATTTTTCAATAATTTATGATAAAAACAAAGGAATAAAGCATAAAAGATTATTATCTTTACGTGCTGCATAGCTCTATTCAGTAGTGAGTATACCTTTTGTTATTGAAATGTAAAGAAACCAGCAGTTTGTGTTGTTTCATTGCAAAGAAGCAAACACCACTCGGTTTATTAGGCAAGCTTCTACTGAAAAGCTTCCACATTAACCCCTCCAACTTTTTGGGAAGCATTGGGTTCCTTCCATCTAAAACAACTCTGACGTGCGTTTCCTTTTCTGACCATGCAGCACCCTTCTGATTTCCAGTTTCCTTCCCCTCTCCTTCATTATCTCCATGAGTCCAAATGCACGTATCAGAGCACAGCTAAGTAGGACACAGGAAAAGTTTATTTCGCTGCCATTTCACTGCCCTTTTCTCAAACGTGTGAATATCCTGGTTATGTCATCTATCATTACCTAAAGCCTCATTATTCACAGGACAGCTATAGATGATCACATCAAATTATAGGCTGTGTGGGACTAACCATGGAAATATCGCCTGGGTTTGTTTTACAGCAGCCCCTCACAGTGCCTCGCAGGTGGCCACCCAGCCCAGGACTCGGAGTTAAGAGATTGCTGCTGCAGTTCAGGAATGGTTTCCCCACTGCAGACCTTCAAACAGGAGAGGCAGGGAAGTCACGGCTGCTGCTTTTGGTGCTTCTGAGCACAGGAATAGAAACCCTTAAGGACGGGGTTCTGGTCTGGCCTCTACCATAAAGCAGGTGAGGAATCTATAGACCATAAAGCAGGTGAGGAATCTATAGGAAGAGTGAGGGGAAAAAAAAATAAAGATTGAAGACTCATGAGAACAAGAGCAATGCCAGCACCACAGCGATTGCTGGCCAGCAGGGTGCTTGGCCAGGAGGTGACAATCTGCAGCTCTACCTACCAGGGCTGATGGATAAATGAACGCTTCTGGTTCGTTTAGCAAACAAACATCACAAAAACCATCTCTGAACGGTGTCAGATCAGAGACATAGACAATTTATTTCCAATATATTTACTCTAGCATCAGCCTAATTTTCTAAGACACACTTAGTTGTTATTAGGAGCTACACGTGGTTACCCAGTATCTTTTACCCAAAGAGTTAACTGCTTTACCAACTGTTTATGAAAACATGCGAGGGGCCCACTGAACTGCAGCTCCACCAGTAATACAGGCACACAGTAAAAATACTCAACGGGAATATCTTTTCCAGCTCAATTTGTAAAGGGCAATAATGAAATAATAGAAATTACAATTAATACTTGCAAAGATACTTCAGTAACTCTAGCAATGGTATGCTTCCTTATAAGATGTCAGGTGTGAATGTCTTTGGTTGTGTTATCTAGCAACTGGAAATAGGCTGAAATTGCACAGTACGAAAAAAAACTCAAAATAGCATTTTTTTAATCCTCTGATTAGCAGTGATAGGCAATTGAGTGGTGGAGCCAAAAGCTGGAGGAGCCAAACAATCCCATTATGAAAATAAAAATGACTTAACTGAGGAAAGAGGTTAAACTTTACAGGCCAACAAACTCAGCAAACATTAGCATCCCAGGGCGGTTGGAAAATATATTCACAACTCCATGCAAATAATATCTACGGTTAACATCATAAGCATGAAAAACACTCTGTCATCATCGGGCCAACACTTTAATCCTGTTCTGAAATACAGTTACTATCTGTCTGCGCTGCTAGTTCAAAGGTAATCTCCGAGTTTGGCTTCTGACAAAGCTTCCCTTAGAAGAAGCATTAAGAGATGGTAATGATGGATGAAAGACAAGGGACAAGAGCTGTTCGTCTCCTCGTGTGATGTAGCAAAGCCAGAGGAGAAACAAGTCAAGGTTCTCCTAGATTAAAAATGCCAACAGAAAGTAAACTGTAAACCCAGATAATAAGCATAAATTAAATTTGTTATATATATATTTACATATAAAATGTTAAGTTGAAGAAGGTAGTGCAGGTGAGAACCCCAATCCTGGCCAATCCCTCTTACTAGCACCATATCTGAATTCATCACCTTGCAGAGCATAAATCCAACAATGTAATCCAGACAGAGCACTAAGACACCGAGGAGATATTGGTCAGAAATTTGCCTGTCTGGGGATTCTTCAAATTATTTGTGTTTGTTTTGTACTTGGTTACAGGACCTCAGAACGGAATGAGGACAAGTAGAAAACGAGGAGTTTTAAGAACTGAAATAATAGTCCAGACACATAAATTTCAATTTCTGTTCAATATTTCTGGGATGGTAAAGTAACTTTCACTTCTAAAGACACACAGACTTATCCAGTAGAGGCGTATGAGAAAAATAAGTGACCTCCCCACAGCACACCTGTTGGCAGTGGCGATGAATATTATGTTCTGAGTATGAAAAAGGGACCAAAGTGATTGCCACACCGCTTACCTCTGGAAACACACAAACAAAAGAACCCGGGCTGATTCCTAAAGCAGTAATAAAGTTTATTTTCCTACAAAGATGCGTATTTATGAAGAAGCATCATTTTCCAGTATTCAGAGCTCAGCATAACCACAGTTAGTAATCTGCTTGTTGAACGCCGTAACCTTGCATCTGAAATAGCTTCGAGCCCAAACCCTGGCACCACCACCACAGCTCTCTTAAAACTACATCACATCTCTAGGTTTCACCCTACAACAGTTGCTACAATCTTACTAAAACCTCTTTAGAGGTTTTTATCTCATCTTGCAGAACTTCAGGGTCCTTCTCATTTTACTTTTGTTAGTGAAATTTTAGGAAATAAAGCCTATTTTGAGAAGAAGGCTAGAAAAGCAAGTATTTTTTTAAGCTAGACATGCTGTAATTTTTAGATTGATGGTATCTGATCAAATCCTTCCTTGTCTACACCCAGAAAAAAGGACACCGTGTGTCAGAGAGCAAGTTTTATTGAAAGCATGCGCAGCATTCTCGGGGCTGGGTTTCAGAAAGATAAAGCTCAACAAGCAGTGCAGTTGTCCGACTGCCCACAGGTGTTCCCTAAGAATTTCAGTGGAAGCTGGGGTATTTATTTACACATTCCACTGCTGCACTGGCAACCCAAGCACAGCAGCTTTCAGCACGACATGGAGTTAGCAAACAGCTTATCATCCACATTAAATGGTACTGAGACAGTGAACCAAAATAATGCATGCACACAGACTGCAAATCTTAAAATTGTCTTAACGCCCCTTTAATAGGGAAGTCTTTTTTGGTTGAAGAGACCGACAGTTAGATATAATTCCGTTAGGACATTAATAAATAAAGAAATAAATCAATAGTGACTCTGCTTTTCACAACTGGTTCCCATTGCTTTTGAGTTTTGAATTGCTTTGACAAACCAAGTTAATTCACACTACTTTTAAAATCCTTACTTTATACCAGGTTTTATCAGAGCTTTACAAGGAGTTGCAGGGTTAGCCCCGTGGCACGAAATGATTTTGTCGGTCACTCAGCAAGGAGTGCAACATCAACGGAAACAGATCACAACAGAGAACCCACGCCAGTTGCAGGTGGGACACATGATACCAGAAAATATTTAGTATCTTTTCCGTTTCATAACTTTTTTGTTGTTGGGAAGACTGCCAGTTTCCCCTGCAGGCCACAGGAAGGTTATTTTGGGGAAAAATTCCGCCAGTTATCTTTCAAATGCACTGCCAGAGAGAACCAGCAGGCACAAATTTGCGCAGATGTATGGACACGGAAGCAGGACAGCTCAAACAGCTTGTCCCACACGCACCGAAAGATCTCTGCAAGCATGGGCACCACGGGAAGAACTGGGAGTTACAGCACGCTGCAGATAAACACAAAACCCATAAAACGGGGCATAAAAGACAGCTGAATTGTCCCACATTATTCTTGCCAAAGAGAGCACCTGATGGAATTGGTTCCCTGCCCCAGGGGCCCATCCAACCCCATTTTCTGAGGGTGAAAGCCAACAAGAAGAGTGAATAGGAAAGGTTCTTCAGAGCACCTGATGGAGTGAAGGGGGTTGTTCCCTACCTGGGTGTGGAACTTAGAGGATGCTTGAAAGAGCGCCGGGGATTGCACAAGACTTATAATGCAATTCTTACAGGAAAAAACAAAAAAAATCTGGAGAGCTGGGCATACTGCCTGGCTGTGGCTGTCAGTGGGTGATCACCAGCAAACATCGAGCTGGGCTAACTGGGAAATACAAAAAGGGGTTCGGGAGGCAGGTTTTGGAGCAGCCATGAATCTGGGCCAGATACTGTAGAGACCAGAGGGTCTCTACACACGAAGAGTAGAAAATGAAGACGCTCAACCTCACTGTTCAGGTCCATCAAAGTCCGTTTGCTACCTTTCAGGTGCTTCACTACCTTTGCAGTGCTTACTAATTAGCTTTTCTGAGTAATACTCATTATCGGGGTAAAAAAAATAATGAATGGCACACATGAGAGAGCAGAGCCAGTCCTGCTCTGGTTACACAGGGTTAACAACCCACGCTTGAGCCTCAATACCCACCAGATACACCGAAGAAAACTGCTCAGATCTTGCATTGAAGAAACTCTCAGAAAAGTGAATTCCCTCAGTATGGTTAGCATTCTCTGCATGAGGCCAACAACGCATCCAAATTACAACACTTCTCTATTATTTGGGGAATCCCAACTCTCTTTGTGATGTTACCCTGGGTAACAGCAAGTTGATTATAAGTACTCTTCTCAAGGACACACACCTGAAGAGCAGCACTACCAACTGCCTCTTAAGATGTCAACTTTTTGAGTTTGTTTTCCATTTAAGAGACTCATTTAATGTTTGTTCCTGTCACACTCGACCAAGTAGAGCACCAAATAATGATCCCATTGCACAACACGTTAGTATTTTATAAAAATTTAGGAAGTAGCACGTCACTCATAAGCTTTTAAATTCTCTCACGTTACACAGCAGTAAGAAAGAACGAGCATCTTACCGGCTTTGGGCGTTCTTAGCATTTTCATTTCCAACCTGCTGCACTTACTGCCGCTGTTCCACGCTGTTGTTGTCTTTACTTTTGCAGTTGACTCCACAGGTTGTGTAAAATTTACAGTTTGATTCTGGCTGTGTATTTTAGAAAGCCCTGAATCACTTCCCTGTTGCTCATTCATCTGCAAAAGAGAAACAATATCAGGATAGCGTTTCCTTCGAGCAGTTGAAGAGAAATTTTTTAAAAAAGCAACCAGAAGGGATCTTAATAGACATGTGATCCTCATTATCAAACTGTCTACGTAAATATATACAATATTACACAAATATACAAGTCCCGGTGTTCAGAACAGTAAGTGCAGGAACACAATACCAAACACTGGTTGTGCAAGTAGTTTATGACTTGATTTAATAAAAGTCTTCTACAGATAAAATTAATAAAAACTGTCGTGTTCTTTTTGGTCAATACTGAAGGTTTCAGAGGAAGTTTCTTTTAGCAAAACTGCCATTTCATTGGCATTTCATTAATAAGTATCGTGTTTTCTGAAATTGCTTTTGTCACAGCATTCCAAACATTTGAATTCAGAGTCCAGGCCAACGTGCCTCATCTGCATTGAGAACTGTATTTGGGCTCAGAACTAATTATCTTTATTACCTATATTATTAATACTAATTACTTTTATTCTAAAGACATTTTTCTGTATGCATTTCAGAGTGAGAGAAACGTATTTAGATCAAATCTTGTAAGAGCAAAGGTACCAACGTCTGTTTGAAACAGACTGATTGTCTAAGCTGGAATCGGCTGTGGTGAGCTCAATGCTACCTTTTAGTAACAACGGTGTTCAAATAGATATAATTTTTAGTGCATTGTTCAGTTTTACCTCCTTTAATTTCATGTCTTGGTCCACCTCCTTAGTTTCAGTCTTGGGACAGAGCGCATTACTTCTTCCTGGTGGTATAAACCTCGGCTTTTTGGCTACATTTCCTAGCACTTGACTTGGAGCTGCCGATCGCCTCATATTTGGTTGCACTGCTCTGGAAAAAATGAAGCAGATAAAACAACTGAAGTCAGAACAGGCTTAAATATATAAATAGATCCATAGGGAACAATAGAAACATACTTGAAAAACAAAAACAAACAAACAAAAACTTGCATAGCATAAAAGATTTTCAAATAACAATTTTAATTCATAAACATAACATATGAAAAAGAAATCCAATTGCAATGCCTTGTTTAAGTACTAAGAAAGATAAACTACAGCAATTTCTGCAGTTGAACCTTTCCTTTTTCATTTGAAAAGCCAGAAATGCAGTTCTCAAGAGCAAGAAACGCTCTGGAGATGAACGATATTGGGCTTCTTATCAAGCTGCCATAGCATCTTCCTTATCATCAACTGAGGTAACAGAACTAACTTAATTTTGAAAAAAAAATTAGTAAACAATGAACAAGGAACGGTGAAGTTATATATCATTTCTGGAAGTAGCACTTTGCATCAGACAGTCAATTATATAGAATCACAGAATGGTTTGAATTGAGAAGGACTTTAATTTAATTGAAAATTAAACTGTTCTGCAGCAAAAAGAGGCTGCTATGTACAGGACACCTGAGCTGCTCTGATGCAAAAGATGGGTAGTGAAGGAGGCCAAGAGCGCAAGGACAGAAAGTCGACTCTCATGTTTAGAAAAGTAGTGCCTTTGAGAACTTGATGTTCCTTGCATTTTTTCTAGTGTTCCTTTGTGGTCTAAGGAAAGTCATTTAACCCAAACTTTCTGACAGTAGAGATTTGTCCAAGTGCCTGATTTAAGAATCAGTCTCATTTGTAGTAACACTGAATACTTGCAGGTGCAACTGGAAGGTGCAGTCTGAATACATTAGCTGCAGAATGACAAAATGGTTTGGGTTGCAAGGGACCTTAAAGCCCACCCAGCTCCAGCCCCCTGCCATGGGCAGGGCCACCTCCCACCAGCCCAGGTTGCCCAAAGCCCCATCCAGCCTGGCCTTGAGCACCTCCAGGGATGGGGCATCCACAGCTTCTCTGGGCAGCCTGTGCCAGCACCTCACCACCCTCTGCATGAAGAATTTCTTCCTAACGTCTAATCAAAATCTACGATTAGATTTGGATATCAGTCATTCCAATATCTAAGAGAAGTTTGGAATTCAGTAAAGAACGACCTCAAAATTACAGCTGAGATTACCACTCTGAACTACGTGCACTTGAACAGTGGAAGGAATGTACTCGGTGTTTTCCATTGAAGTAGAAGACTGTTATCCTCCCAATCAACCTCAGAACAAAACCAAGCATACACTAAAATTAACATGGCAAAGTATACCTGCAACCATTCAAATAAAAAAGCTACAATCTTAATACTTCAAAGAAGAAACAAAATCCAATAAAGTAACCCAGCAGCTCAAATGACAAAGATAAGCACGGCACAGCAATTTATGAACCAACTGCAGATCCAATCACCTCCACCATCCTGGAAGTATTATTTGCATCCATCCTGAAAGTATTATTTGCATCCTGTTCCAAGAAGCACTGTGTATTACTGTGCTTATTTATTTTATTTTACACTATTCTGCACTCCAGTGGCCTACCAGGGCACAACAGCTTTTCTTTCCCAGGTCTGCACAGAGCTAGTAACAGAGCACTATTAAAACACTTTGCAGGCATGCAGACACTATCTATGCTGCTGACAGTACTGCTGTCTCGGTTACATCTGCACATATTTGCATGATTTGCACATAAATGGTGCTGTTTCTAGATGTAAACCTTGATGGCACAGCAGCCTCCTATAACTGCTATTACTCCCACGGTGGCTGTGCTGTTAAAAATACGAGGGAAGAAGAGGTCTCTGTCAAGAGTTGTGGCAGCTCGCACAAATTTGGCCTGCTGAACAGCACCATTAGCACCTAACAGGATAGGGGAGTGGCTCTGCCATGGTAAGAGGAGCATGGTCAAGAAATGGGCTTCCTCTACCCAGCCCTGTGGGTGACGGTGAGACTCGGTCTTTTTATAGGGTTGGTGCAGGCATGGCCAGGCCGAGGAATAGCTCCAGATTCCAGCTAATTTAACCAACAACCAAATGTGCCCTTTGAAAGGAGAGAGTCACCAAGAACTGGAGTCTTTCCATCCCTGCACCACGTTGGGTTTGGTTCTGGGGAAGCTGCTGGAGGCGACGATAACGGCGCTGCTCTGAGCAGTCACCCAACCACACCACAACAAGCGTACCGTGAAACCACAGCCTAAAACACCTCCCAGCTGCACCTGGTTCTGCAAGCAACGCACTCCGTGGCGTGTTTCTCTCTGCACATCTGCATGGAAAGGAAACACAGGCACAAAAAGGACTGCGAAGCGGGGCAGGCTCAGCCCAGCGCCCCGCCACAGGGCTGGCAGCCACGGTAGCACCAGCCCGGGGGCTGCTCCCCACAACGCTGGGGGCTCCTGGCACACCCGAGCAGGCTGGGCGCTTTCTGGACGCGGTCAGGAAGCCGTAACACGGGAATATTTTGTATTTTTTCCTGCAGGCAGAGAGCTGTGCCCTCGGGTGTCGGGATTAACCTGGGGGGGACTCGAATCGAGCAAGGATTTGGGTACAAAAAGCACCGCGATCGCTGCTAGTACCCACGCTGCGCGGGTATTCAGCATTTAGCGTAACTAAAACAACTAATTAAGCAAGCTGCCTCCCACAGGAGGCTCGCAGGAGACCCCCCCGAGTTCCGTGAGGGCCGGAGCCGCCCGAGCAGCCCCCGCTCCCTGCTCCCCGCCCGCCGCCCCTGCCCTACCTCAGGCCCGGCCGCTCAATTCGCCCGCCGCCGTCCCCCGCCGGCCGCGCTGCGCATGCGCCGGGCACCGCGCCTCAGCCAGCGCGCATGGCTCGGGGGTTGGGAGCCGCCCTGTGCCACACTCAAGATGGCGGCCGGGCCGCGCTGGGGGCGGGAAGGGCGACGCGCTGCCGTCAAGCGGCGCTGTCGCAAAAGGGCCGTTTGCGGCGGGCGGGGCCGTGAGGCGAGCGGCGGCGGCAGGTGGGTGCTGGCGGAGCGCCCTCAGGGCTCCCTCAGGGGAATTGGGGGGGTTTATGGCAGAAATCAGCCCCGTTCCGCCCCGAAAAGCGGCCTTGGTGGCTCCTCAGGGCTCCTGAAGTGCTCTGGTGCCCCTCGTGGCTTTGCTGAGCCGCCTGCGGGCAGGGCAGGGCTGTGGGGAGGGCTGTGGGAGGGGGAGCTCGGGCCAGGCTGCTGTGGGAACCGCGTTGAGGGGAGAACTTGGAGGACTTGAGGCAATTCGCTCCTAAAAGCAGCTGGTTCCCCGCTGTGCCCCAAGTGGCTGTAGAAATAGCGTGTGTTGGGGCACTTGAAGGGGGTTAGTCTGCTTCTTCGGGCATCAGTGGTGTCTTAAAGTGGCTTACAGGGGCTGTGGCACTGCCATAAGGCACCCCAAAATGTCACTTCTCTGTTGCCTTTGTTGTGTTGTCTTTGGGGGAGTAGGAGCTGAAGCAGTCGCGTGTTAATGGCACGCCAGGGCTGGGCCCGGCACGAATTGCTTGTTCTTCCACCCACAAAAAGCTTCTGGAAGTGTGTCTTAGTGATGCACGTCTTTAGTGTCATCGTGATTCTGACAGCCTTTGTCTTGTCACATAAACACTCTTTAAAAATTACAGAAACTACCCTAGAAGAAAAAAAAAATGCAGGTTGCTAACATACCACAGTCCTGCTTTTACAACAGAATGGCTTTGCTGTGCTGGGTGTTTGGCAAGCTGTTCCTTTACGTTGCTGGGACCTGCCTACCACCTGTATTTTCTCTATTTTTACACCCACCCAAAAACCCTCTGAAGGCAGAGCAGAACACAGCTCAGGGCTGCCTTCAAGCGTGCCTCTGCCTGGCAGTCTGGGGTGACAGCTACTGGAAAAGGATTTCATGTCTGCTGATTGTGGCTGGGATGGAGTTAATTCTCTTTGAGATAGCTGGCATGGTGTTATGTGTCGGATTTGTGATGAAAACACATCGATAGCACGCCGATGTTTTAGCTGGTGCTGAGCAGCATTGACACAGAGTCAAAATCTCTTTGTTTCCATGCTGCCCTGCCAGCAGGGAGCTGGGAGGGGACACAGCCCGGCCAGCTGGCCCAAAGGGACCAAAGGGATATCCCGTGTTGTACGAGGCTGTGCTCAGCAAGAAAGCCAGGGGGAAGTTTGCCAGGGCTGCTGTTGCTCAGAGGCTGTCTGGGGATCAGTTTGCTGGTGATGAGCGGTTCCGTTTTATATTGCTTGTTTTCCTTGGGTTTGTTTTTCTTTGCTTTTTTTTTCCTTGTTGTTTAATTTCTTTTTTCACCTGCTAAATTGTCTTTATCTGAACCCCCAAATTGTCCCACTGTTACCCTTCTGATCCTCTCCCCTGTCCTGCTGTGGGGTGAGCAAGCAGCTGCGTGGTGCATAGCTGTCTGCTGGGATAAGCCACAACGCTGGGGGAGATCGTTGCGTGTCATGGGGAATTAAAAAATAATAATTTAAGCAATGGAAAAGTGAACAGCATGTGATAGCTTCTGGTTTCTTGCCTTCCAGGTTTGGCATCTGCAAATTCCAGGTTTCCTCAGGGACAGCGTTGCTGGTAACGGCCAGGTGATGGGCAGAGCTGTGGACCAGAGAAGCCAGAGGCAAAGTAAGGTTTGGAACTGTTAGTGGAGTGCGGGAAGGCAGTGACACCTGGTGTAAATTTAAAGTCAAGAAAGGAGGAATTACAGGGAGGGAGAAGAAATTGAAAATGATGTAGTTCTGCGGTGAAAGCACCGAGCAAAGTGATCTGTACTGCTAGAGTGTATGGCAGCTGGCTGATCTTCTCCCTCTGCTTATTTCTTGACTAAGTACATCTCTTGAAGGGAAAGCTGCCTGTGGTCCTGGCTAAAAATGTGCCCTGACCCATCGTACAAGCAGCAAGGGTAGTGGTGTTGTGTAGGGATGTTGCTGCTCCAGCATCAGTCCTTCAAACATACCGACTGATTGCATTGTTTACCTCAGACATATTTATCGCACTCGTTTTTCTGTCAAGCACAAAGGAAGTTTTGGTTTCCTGCTCAATAAAAATGCTCTTTCCTGCATGCTGATACTCCTGAAACTTGCTGAAATAAGCTAAACAGCGCCTCGAAGATTCAGTGTTCAGGGATCAACAGAGTGTGCACAAGCTGTAGCTGACAGCGTCCGCAATTCCCGTGGAAAAGAAACCCTGGAGCAGCAGAAATAGAGAGTTCTGCTGATGTATATTATGGCTCTGTGAAAGTTTTCTGCAAGCTGAATCCTCTGGGATCCACCAAGCTAAGATCCACAGGCTGCTAAATGCAGACTGCGAAATCTGCCTGGGACCTTGTCAGGAGCCTGGAGCGTGCCACGTGCTGCTGTGGTTAGTAGGAACAAAACACAGCACTGAAACCGTAGCAGATGACGTGTTTTGTTTGGGCAGTGTACGTGCTGGCCTGTGTTATGCATGCTCTCATTGCAGGTTTTATTAACTTTAATCTTAGCAGTCACCCTGTTAACACAAGCATCTCTCACGTTCAGTAAAGATACACTTTGTTACTCAAATATTTAAGATCTTCCAAATTCCAGATTTATATTGCGTTAATGAAGAGGAACCACCAAGTTATTTTTTTCCCTCTAGAGCAAAATATTACTTTAGTCATTATCAATATTACTGTAGTCATTAGAGATCCTTACTGGTCTTAACCAGGTCTAATTCAGACTGAGAGCACCCTAGACAAACAAATCAGATCTCTGACCAGCTAGCACAGATTATCTTTGAATGTTATATTGCAATTACTAAATCTTGTCCTAGGGGATTTAAGTGATGAATCCCTTTCTAATGTTTTAAGTGTGCAACCTTAGTTACGCTGTTTGTCAATGCTATGAACTTGACTGTGGTGGTTTTAAGAACAAACTGTGTATTTAAGGAATAGCATTTTAACAGATTTCAGTAGCTACTTTTCAATAATACTGAGCTCTGTTGTCAAAGAGAGACTGGTGATTATTTTTTTCCCTAGTCTAGTCAGATCTCTTGTGTTGAATTGTACGTTTTACAGTGCCGTGCTTTTTAAAGCTTTGTTTTAATGTTTTAATGCTGTTAGGGCAGCTTTCCATTCATCAGCTGGCCGCTTAGGCATAGGGCATGCTAACTTAGGGAACGCAGCTGAGCCTTCTCCTTTCTAATTTTCTTACAGACATAATAAAGCAGTGATGAGAAACTGAAGGAAGGAAGCACTGCATATGTTAAAGATCAGAAAACTGTTTCTGAAGTATTTGGACAAAGAAAGTATATAAGAAGTAAAATCTAAAGAGGTAAGACATTTTCTTTCTTGTTTCTTTGAATTATTTAAAGATCTCGTAACTAATTAACCTATAAACCCTGAGTGGGTTTACAGAAGTGATTTTGTATGTTAAGGAGGAAGGCAAAATCTGAACCATTTTCTTTTAAGTGAGCTCTGAGTTTTGCCAAATTCTAATAGGCTTTTTCTCATATCTTTTTGATGAAGGTAGATTGCCTCTTAATTTTTCTCCACAAAACTTTGAAATCAATTTAAAAGGTACTCAGTTTTATAAAATAGATCTTGTATGAGAAGAAGATAGCTCCTCATGATTTCAGGGCTATTGTGAGGATAAATTTTGACTTTCTTTTTTTAACAAATGTCTGGGCTTTTTTCTTCTCCCCAGATATAAAGTATTTCTCTAGGCATGTGGAGATTTCATGCTCTTCCCTCTGGAATGGAAGTCTACAATGAGTAGGGAATCTCAGGTTATTTTTTTTTCCCCTCCAGTATGAAAGCAACGCATAAAGTTGTATGGAGTTCATAAATGCAAAGTCCACTGGCTGGTGCTACCCCAGTTACTGGCTCTAAGTGCTTGTGTTGTCACCAGTACAGTTCTATTTCAGCTCTGCATTCTCTGTATTTCTACATTTTGCTTCCAGGCCTTCTGTGGATCTAGCCGTAGACAAAGAACAAAGAGGACGAAGGCAGCTTTATTTCTCTTTGCTGTTTTAATAGGTTAGAAGCGTGTGGGAAGCATGGGTTATGACATCGAGCGGTTTGTTGGCTATGTTAACGAAGGGCTCTTATGCTCCATCTGCCGTGATGTGTTAGAGGATCCGCTGCAGGCTCCTTGTGAACACGCTTTCTGTACTGCCTGCATCCACGGGTGGCTCGTTCATCACAGTAACTGCCCTGAAGACAGACAAGCGATTGATGTGTCTGTGCTACGACCTCTGTACAGGTACACAATGATCTCACTGTATGTTAAAATTATATGAATTTAGGAGTTTTCAACTCTTGTCATTTGCTGTCACCCATTTTCTGGAAACTGATGACCTGCATGGAAGCATTTTGTATTCATTATAACTAACTTTGGAGGTAGGAAGGTTTCAAAATGGAAAGAACGCTTTTGTTCTCCACCTTTTTATATCTTGAGTGCTGATAATAGATGTGTGCCTGGATATTACCCTAGGTATCTTCTACAGTACAGTGCCAAAACTTTCCCATATCTTTTTAGAGAAAGTGGGCAATGCAGTTCTTGAGAACAAACTGAGCGATGTATATCTGTTGTTTTTCTTTTCAGTCCTACAATTAGTTCACATTTTTGTAATTCCTGCTGTTATCAATACTCCCAGTTCCATCAGTAGACACTGCTTGGTGTTTAACTCTTGTATTGTCTAATTAATCTGGCTCAGATTAACAGTTATGTTTAAAATCTTCAGCTGCAGGCGTTAAATTAACTCCGTTAGTACTCCCATTACTTCTGTCACTAATGAGAGTTTACTGCATTGAAAATTAAAATATAATGTACACAGTTCAATTTGTACATTGTTCTACTTACACATCGAACAAAAAAACACCACATTGTTCAAATTTAGAGTTCAATTTATGCACTGTTTAGTCTGTACTCACTGTGGCCAGTCTGCTTTGGCATGTTTATAAACACAAGCTAAAACTTAAATGATGAATGATTAGCCAAAGTGTTTGGTGATATCTGCTGAACTAATGAAAAGGCACAGTTGAATTCTTTATTTCTGAATTGTTTTCTTATATTTGCACATTTGATTGTGGAGACTGAGTTTTCCACTAACATTCCATTGTTTATTTTAAGCCTGCTATTTCCAGTATTGTCACTTGAATGCTTAAAAATAAATAAATGTGGGAATTGATTATTCACAAATTTTTTTAATAGAAATTTGAATTTTAGTTTCTCTTCCCAAAGTAGAAAATTCAACTTTTTCAATAATGATCAGAGATTTAAGAACAGCTGTTCTTTTGTACATAGATATATGAAAAATGATTTAAATCGTCTTCAGCTGCATTGCAAAAACAGAGAGTATGGCTGTGAAATGGTTTGTTCTCTAGAGTCCATCGACCGGCACGAAAGGGAGTGTGAATACAGCCAGATACCCTGCTCCAATGCTGGTGAGTAACATTCAAAATCAAATCCTATATATAAAAAAAAATCAAATATTCAGAAAATGTGTATTTGGCATCTTTCTGCCAACAGGATGACAACAGTGGCCATTCATTTCTAAACAGAAATTTAAAACTTTCGCTTGATCTACTCTTTGCAGAAGTATTTTTAAAGGCAATTTATTACCCATTTATGGCAATCATGATCGTTAGCAACAAATTCTTATCCAAGAACTAACCAAAATGAATGAGAGTAATTTAGACATCTCAAACTCTCAAAACGGAAAGACAAATTCATACATTCAAAGTTAGCAAAATAAATACAATAATAATAATACTAACTTTGAAATCCATCGATATAATAGCACCTGCAGAAGTCAAACGTGTATAGGTCACAATTTATGAAGCTAATTGTCTGGTGCACATGCAGCCACTCACTGTCTCCTGTATTTGACAAAATTATCTTGGAAATGAGAATTTTTAACTAACTTTTTATTTGTTAAATTGATATGTTGGTGTTAAGGTCTTTAAAACAAACCCAAGCTTCCTGAGGAAGAAACATACCATGAAAAAGAAACGTGCTGTTAAATTTTCCAAGCTTACTCCATTCACAGTGTTGCATGCTCCTAGAAAAACTTTAATTTCTAATTAATGACGTTAAGGGCGTAGTTAAGTCTGCCACTGTAATTAATTATGAGAAGATTAAGTTGCTAGCGTTGCTCCTGTGGAAGTTATAACTTCTCTCAGCAGTGGCTGTTGCAGGTGCTTCAGATTACTGACAGAGTTACAACATCTTGTGGCTGCTGCATGGCATTCAAGGTGTGAGCTCTTCAATTCTTGCTCAAGAGTGCACGAGAGTGTATTTTGACTACCTCAATTAAAAATCATTGCAGTTATTAATAAAGCTCTTCTGGAGGGCTCTCTTTTGCAGTTTCCTGTTATGGTTTGTTGGCAAGTTTCATTGCTCTGTTGTTTCAGTTTTCCGGTATCTAATTTTATCCCTAAATGAAATGAAAGGAGCTATAACATACGCTATAGCACGCAGTGCCTCTCAGATTCAAAGCTAAGACCACAAGTTGCAAGATTTAGTGTTAAATGTAGCAAAAAGCTATGTAGTATTTATTTCTGCTCTTAATCGCTACCAATTTGCAAAATTTGTATCCTGCCATTTCTGTGAAAATGCTTCTATTTTTGCAACAGATACTAAAAGCTCAGAAATAATTGCTCCTGCTTTCTGTGGCTTAGTATGTTATTCATAGGACCAACCAATGGCTAGGAAAACAGTCTCACCTGCTGTTCTACACTACCTGTTCTAGGACCCTTTTTTTGAAAATTTGATACATTTAAAGAGAAAAGAAATGAAAAACACTGAAGTTAAAAAAAAAAAAAAAAAAATTGCGTTCTTCTTCAATTCCAAACATTACAAGCTGCTGGTGTCTTAGCTTGGCATCAGTGTTGTCATTGCTGAAGCTGGTTTAATGCCAGACCAGTGGCAGAAAACTTTACAAAAAAAAAAAAAAAATCACTTCTTAATCAATATTTTCAAATAATTTATAAATGTTTTAGAGTTTTTGAGAGTCTGTATTAGTTCCAGTAGTGGTGTTATAAGTACTGAACTTCATATTCTAAAGAATCTGCTTTTTTTTCACTTCTTAACAGATTCACAGATGCTTACCTCAGGTTACTGCAGCTTACTTACTGAAGTGGTCATGCTATTAATTATTTAAATGCTGGTGTTGTAAGTGGTTGACTTCATCTCCTTGTTCCCTGCTCAGGCTGCACCATTCAGGTTGAGCGGCGCAACCTTGATGTTCACCTGGCAGTGTGTGAATATCGGAGCCGCGAGTGCCCCAACGGCTGTGGTTACACCATTCTCAGCGCAGAAGACACGCAGCACAACTGCGTAGCCGAGCTAAGAACCGAGCTAGAGCTACTTCGGTACAAATCTTCTGTTTCTTTGCTGTTTGTGTTAGTCTGGGCCTAAAATCACTGCGTAAAGCGCTTCAAATACTAGCACGGGAATCTGGTATGTGTTACATAGTCTGTTCATGAGTTGATATTGGTGGGCCAGGGTGTTGTCATTTGTCCATGCAGACTTTAAATTCCTACTGTTTTGATTTTCTGTTGCTGTTATTTTTTGTCCACGTTATTACAAATCCTAAAATACCATTGATTGCAGTTGAGCACAACAGCGAGCTGACTATATAAAATGACAAAATACCTACCAAGAACTGGGCTGAAGTTAGAAACTTTATTCTTCCATTGACCTGATACAGACCCAAGGTCACGTTATTTAATAATTTAGTTTATAAATTTACAAATTCTCCTGAATATAAAAATCTCTGATTATTTTTGGACTGGTAGGTTAAATCTCACAGAGTCTAATTTTCAATTTTGATAAAAATCATGCTTACCATTTGGTCAATATGCATCCTCTTGACAGCATTTTCTTATTTCCTCTTATATACTTTAAGATAAATATGCTTATATAAGTGTGTTCTTATATGTGTGTGTTTTTCTGTAGCTTTTCCTTTCCATGATGTTCCAACTGGGCTGTTTTTTGGTTTTGTGTGTTTGTTTTCCACATTCTTTCCTGTCTTTTATCTTTCCACCATGTCTTGTGTTCTTGACTGTTGTGAAATCTGGCTCAGATCTGTTTTAAATGCCTGGAGGCGGGAGGAATTCAGGTATCTGGTTACTGACCCAAACAAGGTTACTGTAGTAACAGCTAGTTTTTGGCTGTGAGTCTGTGTGAGCGATTAGGTTATGCTCACTTATTGCCATCGTTTAGTCTCCACCATAAAAGTGACAAACTGCCATGTTTAGCAAGCCAGTAATATTCACACATTATCCTGACTGCGTGTGCTTAGTAATATCAAGCAATCATACACTATAAGTAAAAGGCAGTAAATCATTTAAGGTCATAAATACACGATCATAGAATTATTTCAGAAATATGATGTATTTTTTCCCTGTGTAGGCTGTCCAAGGTCAATGTGGTGCCCTCTCAGCAGAATACACTTTTTTTTTTTATGCTAGACTTTTTTTTCACCAGGACATTCCATCAGGAAAAAGGAATAACACTAAACACAGCATGATAAGCAGCAAGAACGTGTCACTGGAAACAAATTTATAGATAATGCTATCGTGCCTCCAGAGAGGCATCCTCTAGAGCGTGATGGGAATCGGATCCGGCTATCTGCCTGCAAGAAGGCTTTGGGGAATTTGAATTTTATTTTTTATTTTTCTGTGTGAACAAGATGTAAAAAGGAGAAATACTTTTTTAGGTCAGAAATGATCTGCAGAGTGGAGGAGGCAAAGCATGAGATGGAGTCAAGGTTAGATTCACAGAGGAGGCACATGGTCCAGAAAGAGAGCATTCTGCAGAATGAAATCGAAGAACTGAAGGTAAATATGATTCCCTCCCTCCTTTCCCCCACCTTTTCCCCCAAGAGTCTAGCGTTTTGCTCTCCCAGTAGCAGCCTTTTCTTTTATAAATGCAGAGTCTCAGATAGATGGGAGTTAAATCAAGGATGGGAAGCAAAACAGATGTTAGCATAATGCTTTGCCTAGGGTAATCAGCTCTGAGAAGCAGCCTGAGTGTTGCTTTCATGCAGTTTATCTACTTCAAATTCGTTTGGAGCTGGCCTGGATACCTCTGTACAAGGACCGCATTGTTCTTTGTGCATGTAACACGTCAGCAGATCATTCTGAAACCCGTTTTCAGTGTCTAAACAAAGGGCATACATCACAAATCAAACGTAATTAAATATCCAGCCCCTTTTTTGGTGCTGTTCAAAGTGACTTAATCCAGTGCTGCGCTGACACAGAGCCCTGCTGCAGACAGTGGTATTTATGCTATCAGCTGTGGTCAGAAGGTTGAGAAGTTGCACTGTAAATTAAATCAAATAACAAGCAAAGCCATGTTATCTCTTCACACATCCAGTTCTTCTTATATCATCAAATAATGATTATTAAGGCCCAAAGCAGTGGGGATGCTTCAGATAATAAGCTTTTCTTTTTTTAAGGGATTTGAGTTTTAAGTCCTTGAAGAATATATTTGAATGTAACCAATCCCTTACTTTGGTAGGGGTCTTGAGATAGAAAACTTAAACAGCAACTGGATAAATCCACTTGCTGTTTAACATAGTTTATAAGAAAATTTTTGCACTTGTAGGAAAACTGGTTTGGAATTTTTGAAGAAAGACCATCTAATAAGGTTAATGCTGGGTTGTGTCTTAAATTGCTTACGTTTCCTCTGCTATCAAAACCAGCGTTGCTTTTTCTTTATAACCCACCACACTTATAGGCATGAACAATTCAACTTCTTAACACTATCACTAGGGAAGAGTTTGTTGGTTGCAGGAAGTTTGTCCTTGTGTTTCAGAGTCAGATGTCCCGGATGATGTCAGATGTCCGTTCCCTGATGGCTGCGGAGAGGCAGCATCGCCAGGAGCTGGAGCAAGCAGAGCTGGAAAAACGGGAGTTAATGGAGCTGCTGAGGGGGCTGCAGAAGGACTGTCGGTTAAGTACCACGGAGGGAAGCAGGAAGCCAACAGCCTTCCGCCCACTGACACGACTAGAGAGTGCAAAAAGGAAACCCAGGGAAGTGACAGTTATCTAAACAGAAGTAAGCTCAAGAAGCATTTTTTTCCCTAATTTCTGTGACCATCTGACAGGTTTTTTTTAACTCTTCGTGAATGATTGGTGAACTTCATATCGTTTCTGATTTGTTTGCTTTCTTTTTAAGCCTGGATTACAGTTTTCTGTCCTCTTGGGCCATAAAAACAAACGGGAGAGTTTTCTCTTACAGAACACTGGGTATTAAACCTGGTAATCTGCACAGATGTTTGTAGCTCACGTTTTCCTAAAAAGAGGGAAGAAAACTTGTTTTCTGTCTCTTCAGTGTGTCATTTACAGAACTCTTTGTACCATGAAAAACTGGAATCTTTTAAAGTCAAGGATACTTAAAGTTCTTTTCTTTTCTGGTCCATTAGAGTCCGTTTCAGTCCAGTTTATGCTTATACTTGAAACGGGGGGGGAAAAAAATGTGATTTATCTGTAATGACATTTGGGATGTACTTAATTTGGGGAAAGTCAGCAACAGAAATTAATAGACTTTGTATCATCTGTAGGAGGTGCATCTCCGAGGTGAAAAGAAAGCACTTTAAATTCTAAATCTACTGCTGTGTAACAGCTTCAGGTGGGCTTGGCTTACTTCTGAGCTTCTCTTACCTTCCCAGGCTGATACAGACTGCAGGGCTATGTACCAGACCCAAGGTAATCGTGTTACCTAAAACCTGTTACGTAGATCTGTGTGCGACTTGGAGGTTGGGGGAGGGGCTCTTGCATTTTATTTGATAACTGGAGCTTTTCTATGTGAAAGTATTAGCTTTCTACAGGATCCTTGAAGCCTAAATTCGGCTTATTCAGCACTCGATATTTTTTAAAAAACATATAAATGCTTTGAGAGTGGTGGTCTTAACCTGCTGGGCAGCTGAAGGCCACCACAACCACTGACTTCCCTCCTCAAAAGAAGGGGGGGAGAAGGAAGTAGGAATCAAAGAAAAAGGCTCACATGTTGAGATGAGGATGATTTAATTAAAGGGGAAAAAGTGGGGGAAAAAAACAAGCTTCCTTCTGCTTCATTCCCCTTCCCCAGCTCTTATTGCTGAGCGTGACACCACGTGGCAGGGATGTCCCTGCCCCACCTCTCACCCTCCTGGTTTGGGGGTGCTGGAGGGAGCCTGGGGGCAGTGCCAGCGCTGTAGTGGGGTTTTTCTCCCTCCAAGTGCAGAGCTTTGAGTAGCTCAGGTTTTCTTTTGGCACATTTAAGGCTATTTGAGCATTAATGTCCACAGCAGAGGAACGTTTGCACGGGGGCTTGGACTTCGAATGTCTTAGTTCTCGAGTCCGCAGCCGTGTCAGAGCTGGGATTTTGCAGCAGACTGACAAATACTGGACTGAGGGGATGTATCCCTGTAAGGACTGGGGTATGAGTGAGAAACCTGTACAGCTCAAAGACTTTTCTCTAAACTTCTCACAAAGCCTGTTGGCATTGTTTTCAGAGCTATAACTAAGCCATATTCTGCCTTCTGGTGCAGCTCTTCAGTGGAATAGCTGGGGGAGAGCCTGGCCTCCTGTTCACTGAATGTGCTAAATCAGTTTTGACCTTTCAGGAAAGATGTGTGCAGGTGCAACAGTCTTAATAAACCAATTCCCTAGTTTAGAAAGCAAATAGGATACTGTGCGTGCTTTGCTGTCACTCAGAGCAAAGCTTTTGTGGCTAACACCGTAACCAAAGAGAGAGGCAGCAGCCTTCTTCAGCACATACACTGCATGGGAAAAACTTGTGGCCAGCGTTCTCCTCATTTCAGGCATTAATAAATCCTTGTAACCTGGACCTTCAGTGACACTGAAACAAATGCACATGTTCGGTTCTCGTATGCTGAAAATCTAACACAAATAACTCTCCTGTAAAACCTCTTTCTTTTTTCTGACCGAAAACATTCACAGGAAGAGTTACAACCAAATGTTGATTTGGTTTTCACTTCACACTGTGTGTATTCCAGATTAAACTCCACTCACTGACAGCG
Source organism: Anas acuta (assembly GCF_963932015.1). Lineage (NCBI taxonomy): Eukaryota > Metazoa > Chordata > Aves > Anseriformes > Anatidae > Anas > Anas acuta. The sequence goes on from NC_088980.1 coordinate 134,253,169, forward strand.
CTGAGGTCGTTCTAGCTGCCTCTTCCAAGTCCTGACATAACACATCTCCTCAGCAGCCGTATGTAACGAGGTGGGACAGGGAAACAGTCGCTGTGATTTGGGGATGATCCCCTTCCCTCCCACCAAGCATCCAGTGGTCATTCCACGTCCGTCGGTGTGAGTACTAAAGCTGTAGGTAGAAACTTAGAAAGCTGTGGTCATCTCGTGTTCTCCGTGATTTTTGTGACCATTTTGGCTTTCACACTGATTTTTTTTGAAGCTTCTTAGCCTCACCAGATCTCGTGCTAGTAGAATCAGGATGTTTTTCTGTGTTCTATAACCGTGTGGTTCTGTGATGTGATTTTAATCTACCTTGCTTAATGTGAAAGAAGAAAATTCCTTCAAAATCCTACGGAACTCAGATGAGCTGGAGCATCCGTCCCAAAGTGGAGGGCAGGAACGATCACCCCATCCTTTCCATTCTGACCAGGAAAAAAGCAAGTCATTAGCTCTGTGTGTTTTTTATAACAAGATCTCTGTTTTTTTTGAAGGATTTCACTCACTGATTTCATGACTGAATTCTTTCTGGTGTAGGAAGTAGGGTTTATTTAGTATTTACTTAGCATTCGGTCTGCTCTCTGTCCCTTAATTGACACAGGTGGTGGGAGCTGTATGAGGAAACACGCCCTGGGTGGTGCAATCCCTGCAGTTTCCATTTGCCAGCTCTGGAGAGCATTACATGGCATTAGAAAAAAAAAATGAGGCTAAGTCCTTGTCCACAAGTGAGTCCTAAATGCAGTAGTACCAAACCTGCAACGTCCTCAAACAAAAGGCACAGAGAGCCCGTTGGTAAGTAAAGTACCAGAGGTTACAAGGTGTTACAGTGAGTTGAGCAAATCCTTATCCTACATTAAATTGAATGAAAAATACTAAGAATGAATTTAAAGAAACTAACACTAAAGCAAGTGATAAGTTCATATATGAAAGAAAACCAACACTTATGTATTTATTCTGAAGAGGCCAGTTAAAAATACCTTTAAATTAGTTCCCTTAAATTAACTTCTCCACTTGAGAGGTCAAATTCAAAATACTGCTCTCTCTGCTTCCTTTAATGTTAAAGCTACCTTCTGTGTTTTCCTGCACTCTTCCCAAAGCAAAAATTTGTCAGAAGCCTCAGCCAGTGTGGACCTGTGCTGCTCATATTATTTGGAAAGGGGATGATGAGTTGGGAGTGCTTCTGATAGGGTTAGCTGAGATTTTATGAGACTTAAAATTAAGGCCCCTGCATCTGAGTCAGCTGCAGGACAGAATTTCACCAGCCTTGCTCATTAAGATGACCATTTTTAGTTTGTATTGGATTAACAGCCCTGGGTGAGGTTGGCAGGGCCAACAAGTTGACCAACCAAAACGTTGACCTCAGGAGGCCGAGAGCAGGTTGCCCAGCACCATGTCCACCTGGCACATACCTACACAAGAGTTTGCCAGGGCAGGGAATTATATATCCAAGCGAAAAAAAAATAATACAGTGATCTCTTTTGACCAGAAAAATGTGTTTTTTATCTCAACTGTTAAGTGTTTTTAGGAAAACATAATGCATTAACAGCCCCTAGTCTTACAAATTAAATTTTCCAGATGCTGCCCTCTCGGATGGTTCTGGCATGGTGCTTTTCTACAGCTGTTTTCCTTCCAAGTGCTGGGTATTTCAGAGGAGCAGTACCAGCCTTTCCTTTCTCACGTACTGCCAAGGGGATGAGGTAGGGTAGGTCAGGGAGATGTTACAGGGTTGAGAGATGCCTTGACAGAGACCTACACTTCTATGCAACTTTGTACTAACAAATAACCACTGACTCGTCTTCCAGCATTATGGTTCACTGCCAGCCTAGCTACGTTTTCTACCTTTCTATATGCCTGGATAAAGCAGTGCTTAACAGACCTTGATCTGTACAAGAAGCAGTATTTGTATCACTTTGAAGTACACTTTGTATAAAAGTTGAACTAATAAAGGATTATACTGTAATTAATGCCATTTGGGTCGTTTCTTTCTGTTACAGAAGTTTGAATATCCCCATTGCTTGGCTGAAATAGTTGAGTTCAGGGCTGCTGCCTGCACCTTGCAGGAGTTCCTGAATAAACCAACCTATAGGGTCAGTGCACTGAAGCAGTTAAGGCCACGTTACCAGTTGTGCATCATTTTGCCAAATAGAGCAAACACACAGCACTGAAGAAAGCAAGCGCTAGGTCAAGCAGTAACCCCCCTCTCAGGGGTTTCCTCCTGCCTGAACTCATCTAAGTTCAGGAATAGGATAAGCAGACCTTTTTGAAGGAGGGAAGAGCTAGCAAAAGCTGAAAACTCCTGGACATGACAGTCCAGTCCTGCACAGACAGCATGAAAATAAACTGACACAAAGGGGAAAAAAATCAATTCACCGTTCATCAGAAAGCATACACAGCTTGTCTCACCCTTATCCCACAACCTCAGCCTTTGTCTGTGCTTGACTGTGCCATTAACTGAACCAAAGCAATTTCTGCAAATTGAGCCAGAACAGCCTTTATTGACCACCTTCTTTCCCTACCACACACTCTCTGGCACCAGCTCTGTGTACTCAGCCCCAGAACCACAGGAGGAAGAGTTGTATTACCGTAGTGCATTGTGGATGGGTTCTACTTTACTTGCTCTTCCCAAGTGTTTTGCTCAGTGAGTAAGTGTAGGGATCACTAAACAGGGTTTTGTCATTGTTATTAGCTTCCACCGCTTTAGCACTCCACTTTGAAAACAGAACCTGAACATTTCATTTTCGGGCAGGGTATAAAAAGCAAAATTTAATGCTTAGAATGGTATTTAATCATGGAAGGATTCCAGTTTCAAGAGTCAAACCAAAGAAGTCAGCTTTAAACAGCATTATTTCACATTGGATTTATCCAGGAAAGAAACCGCTTTGCAGTGAAGGGCTACAGAACTAAATGCGTTAAGACATATACTTCTTTTTCCAGTTTGACTAAATTTACAGATTGCATACATCTTAAACAACTTAAGCAACCCTTTATTTCCTCCTAGGTTGAAAATGATTAGTGTGACATGCCATATATTTTAAACTTTCAAGAACAAATACTATATATGTACATATTTATTCCATGCCTGACACTTTTCATTTCAAATTCCCTGACAGAAAACGAATGATTCATATCCCTGCTAGTTTCAAACACAGTAAAGTTTCCAGAAAAAAAAACAAAGAACCTTCAACACGTGGTCTAAAGGAGCAAGTCAGCTTGAAAAATACTGATGCTGCTCCTTAAAAAAAAAAAAAAAAAATAGCATTAATAGCTGTAAAGTCTGAGAGCTCCACCCATTTCAGTCATAATTGCAGTATTGGTCAGATTACATCTTTGTGTTATTTTTACCGTTCAGAAATTTGATTTTTGTTCATGTCATTTTAAACACTTAAATGTTTAAACCTTTGTGATCTGGTATTATTCCCTTTCACTGCACCCAGTCAATCAGCAGAAGCTTACCGCTCTCACAGGCTATGCCCGCTTTGTGCGCAGCCCTCCAGCGTGGGGACGTTACGGCCCAAAGTCTCCTCAGAGAAAGCGTGCACAAAATGGTTCAAATAGAACACGTCCTTATTTAGCCAACCAGCATAAAGGTAAAAAAAAATCCGACTTGAAGTATGATCATATTTTAGAAACAATTCAAATAGGTGGTTAAAGTTTGATTCCAAGCAGACGAGCTGACCAGAAGTCAAGATTACTTCAAACAAGGACACTGGCACTGGGCTTTGTTTAAGCAGAAGCTGACCCCTTTGTAGCACTTCCACAATGGCAAGAAACCAAAGCATAAGTGAAAATCAAGCTCAGCTGACAGGGGAGCTTGTAAAAAAAAAAATAATCAAAAATGGTGTATGGCCTTCAGTAAGAGGTACCACTCCTCACCCCATCCAAAAATGCAGTAAAGGGTGATTGAGAACTGGTTACTTCTAAGAAATCCCACGGAGCTCAGAAGAACACAAGTGTAACATGAAAATAAATTTAGAGGCGGATCTACTGGTAACATCTCTTCATGAATTCCTACTTCTCAAAGGTTTTTCCTCTTTGCCATGTATCTAAATTTTACAGAAACAAAAATCCAAACCAAAATTCAAAGGGAAAGTTAAACTTTACTGCTCGGTTTTCCATGCCTGTGTCCTCTCCACTGCTTCAGTCAGCAGATCGGCAGGCAACCATCATGAACTCCAGACTCCCAACATTTCACCTTAAAGCATCCATACTCTGCTTTCCAACAAAGTGACTTCTGCTCCTAATGCATGAACTGGAGTTGTAAATACTAGAACGTTCTCTTACTCATTGAAGAGAACGACGCATTTTCAACGATTTTTAACAGGAACAAGATCTTACCCAAGTGTCTACTCATGTTACCAAAAGCATACAACAAAACCCATATAAATTACAATTATGTTTGCATTCTTTCACAGATTGATTCATTTCAGTCAATCTTCTATCACCTGCTACTTCAACTGCTCTCAGACGTACCTCAATCATTAACAACTGAGACGGGCTAAAACAAGGGCTAGTGGCTCTAAACCTGAGAGAAAAAAACTAGAATTGCCTTACATAGATTTTTTTTTTTTAATTTTCTTGCAGTAATAAGTCACACACAAAACACCTGTACCTTTCTTTTGGCACAATGATTTTTTTTTTTTAAAAGTCCTTCAAGTCAACTCAACGAGGTTCTTTACTGAATGTTGTCTACTGTCCACAAAAAAAAAAGTTAAAACATTATTTCAAAAGGAACAAAAAAAAATTTACAATTGTACACAAAAAAGTCTTGGATTTTATTGAAATTTCAAGTCTTGTATCAAACAAAAACTCTTCTTCAGACAAAAATATTCTCTTGGTGTCCTCCGGATCCCACCAACTCTGAATTGGTCCTTTAGTGCCTCCGTTTTGTCATCTCACAGAAGTCCACGCGGCTGGGCTGTTCCGTTAGGTCTCATTTTATCGCGTGAAGGAACGCACATGCCGACCTCTTCCACTGCCTCCACTAACAAACTTCCCTCTTGAGCCACCACTGCTACTACTATTAGCACTTGTCCAAGATGGTCCAATTCCTCCCCGGCCTCTGGAAGCACGATCGCGAGGACTCGGTCGGTAGCCTTAAAGCAAAGAAAAGTATACTCAGTTGGAAAAAAAAAAAAAAAAAAGCCTAGGCGTAGCAGGCGCTGTGAAAGCATAAGAAACGAAATCAAGACGAGACACGAACTGGGTCTGTTTTCTCCTTTCAATTTTCACCTTTCTTTTAGGCAAGCGCTTTTGTTTTGATTGGCTCTGTAACTACCGCGTAGCTACGAAGACAACTGAACTGCGAAAAACCGATTGCAAAATTAAGATTCTGCGCTCAAGCGTTCAATTCAGCAAGTCTTACGGGTTACAGGACAGTTCTTACGACAGTACGGGTTTGACAGTCTCAGTGACAACTGTTCATATATGCTTAAAGCATTTGCTGAATTTCAAGGTGTCTGCAGCATCCTTGCACGGTTTCATTTGTAAAGCAAAAATGAAATTCAAGGAATTTTCTATAGTTCGATGCCCATATGAATACCATGTACCTGCGGAACTTAATGGTCTCAGTGGTGGCAGTGGACCCCTGTTAAAATTGCTTTGACCACCTCTACTGTCATTGTAGGTTCCTCTGGGCGTACTCTGGGCGCTCCAACTTGAGCCTCGAGCGCCTTCACGGCGACTGTAATTTCCTAGATATGGGGAGAGAAAAAACGCACGCTCTTGAGCAAATCTTTTTTTTTTTTTTTTCCATTTTAATCCTTTGTGATATTCAGGGTGGATAAACGTAGCATTTACATAACTCAGACAGATAATGCTACTCTGCATCAACTTACCCTCACTATTTTAACTCAAAGTGTAAGTTATTTTCCCCTGATCCTGTGCATAGTACAATATCTACCTTCCAGACATGAAGTCAAGCTTTAAAAACATTCACATTAATTCACATTATCTAGTGTACTGAGATAGACCCCTATACTTTAAGGTAAATAATCCTACACTTTACCTTAAAGTATATGTAGCAGTGTTTGTGGTAAAGTAAATCCTAGTATGTATAACTTTTATAAATTAAAATATTTGGTTTCCACTGTGCAGATTTGTCTTAATTGTCAGGTGGAAAGGAAAGGAATGCAACCTTGTCTGTATATGAAAAAAATTTACACTCTGTAACTAGAATCTCCAGGTTCAATCAAACTGCACCTTGCTCCTGTCAGAATCTTCCATCCTTTTATTCGAGCCCCATTTAAATCCAGAGGTGGATTTTGAGGTTTGATTTCAGGAACTACCACATCAAAAATGGTAGGGAGGGCTTTGTATTGTCAGTGTAGGACTGCATCTGTAAAACACTCCAACAGTTGCTATACACAAAACCATGACATCAGAAAGAAAACAGCTAACTCTTTGTAAGAGAGAAGAGTTTAGTTCAATTCCACAGCACATGAGAGAACCTTTTTAGTGCCAAACAACTTCTTTCCTTCCCAGATACACTGGGACCAAAACATCACATGCCAGGGGTGATTAATTGCTGGAAGATCGGGCTAGTATTACCGAAGCATTTTAAGCATTCAGTTACTACAACTCTGATAGAAGAGCAAACGTACCTTTTGAAGCAGGTGGGGTAAAGAACCTGTTCTGGCTGTGAAAAGCTCCCCGTCCTCCACGATTCCCTGAGAACCCACCACGTGAAGAAATCTTCTGGGACACTTTCGGTGGCCTTTTGGCTGGTGGTATCCCATCCGGAGTGACGACTTCTTTGCTCTCCGCAGCAACAAAATCATCCACGTGCATGGAGGGCGGCCTGCTGGTGTTCTGCTTTCTCTGACGGAAGATATCATGCGGTCGGATTCCTTGTCCAAATCCTCCCCTGCCTCTTCCTCTCGGTGGCGGCACAACGTGAGCTCTCTTTGCAGGCTCTATGTATTCAGATTTCCCACTGTCACGACAAACCACAGTTTATTTAATTAACAGAAAAATTTATTAAGTCAAATATTCTTCATATTGGAGACACCATTTAAAAGGTATTCAACATTTTGGGAATATACAAAAAAGTGCTAAACATACTAATTATTTACTCATTAAACTCATCTTACCTTGAAGTTATGAAGGTCTCATGCTTGTGCTTGCCAAGTTTGAAACCTTTTGTGGTTTTTGTCCGGCCAGGGGATGATGGTTCTGACAAAAATGACCTCTCCAACTCAGCTTGCAAATCGAAGTCACTGCAGCCCTTCTCCGACAGCTCGATTAAGTCAACTTTTACCTGCAGTAACAGAGGGTGTTTTATCACAACAATCATCACTAGCACCTCTGAAGAAGAAAACATGCTGCACCAGGATGGATGAGATTCAGCAAGGGTCCCAAACCTACTCTGGAGGTCCTCCTGCTAGAGGATTCTCTCCCTTTTAATGCAGTAGTGTGGCTCAATACAAAAGTACCATACATTAAAAAGAGCAGCAGAACTGCAGCAAAATTGTCTTAAAGGTTCTAAGTTAAGGGCTAAACTTTCAAGTCTGAATGCCTGTCTTGTCACTAAATGACTTACGGTAAAGCACTCTTAAGCTACAGTTCCAGAAATTTATCAGTGCTGCTTTTATATGGGAATGAACAGTTTGGGTTTTGCTTAAAAAAATAAGTGTCTTTGCAAATAAATATTAAAAAGTAAAACTAAAAAAGAAGGAAGGCAATGAAGTCAACAGAAAGTAACCAAGCTAAGGCATTAACAGCTTAGTTTTTAAAAAAGTTATTTGTGAAAACTTTGTGCATGTAGTTCCTTTTTTTTTTTTTTTTACTGTCTTTTTTTTTTTCCCACCCTTGTTCACGTCAGAGCAAAGATTTTGAAACAGAGGAGAGCTATCAGGCTGTTCGAATATTGCTCCAAGGACAGAAGATGAGCAAGGAAAAGAGAAGATAAATCCTATTCCTTGTTTAAGCTTAACACAAATTACTGAGAAGACCCAGCAGCAACACAAAAGCAGGTTAGGACTGATGCAACAACTGCAACTCCCTCCTACATCAGAGGGCTACAGAAGGTGCCAATTCTTTGGCTACTTCCACGTGAACTTGGGAGGTGTTTGATGACAACCTTTAACAAATGCCAGCCCCCCTTTATGTGGGTCAATTTACAGGGGTGAGCGAAGGAAACAACGCTACTAGCTCAGGTTAGCCTGATATTTAAATCCCCTTCAGTAACGTTGATGAAGCCCCTTACCATATCCAGATCAGTCTCAATTTCTTCAGCCTGGAAGGGTGAGAACCACATGGGCTTCAGCTGGTCGTCCATCACGTCTGCCAACACGTAGGTAGTCCTGCAATGAGACAGATGCCTGATGCCTGTGGGATTATGAACTATGGCCAAACACAAGCATGAGCAGCGCCACGGAACCCAGGGGAAATATTGCTGCCCTATCCTTGATAGTTTTATGGAATTAAATACACTGGAACTAGTAAGGAGTAGCAACAGCACTTCTGTTGAGATCTTGATTGTAATATAAAATGCATAAATTATTGCATGCTATTAAATAAATCACAGGCTGTACGCCCACACATTTATCTGCTTTACCTGTTGTTAAACAAATTCTGAAGAGAGTCTGGTGCAGAAAGAAGAGGCTCCACATCTTGGTCACTTAGTGGACAAGAATCACCTGCTGATTCCAGCATTTGCCTGACGCCAACGATGTTGTCCAGCAAGGATTCAAGGCCATCGTCTTCCTTAGAACGATCCTAAGTCAACACATTACAAGACAGAATTTGTTCCCCTCCTCAAAAAAAAATACATTTTGATAATTATTTATAAAAATACTACATGAAACAGCATTCTTCGTCCTTTATTACAATAACAGTCTTCTCAGCAGTAGCCAGTGCTCTCTCTTTTGTGTATTATCTGCCTTTTACCACACAGCTGTCTATGCTTTTATGGTGTGTAAATACTCCCTGCACAAGGGGATCCCAACCCTACCTGAAGCTTCTTAAAACAACAGCAACAGCTATTCCCAATTCTGCAAGGTCTGCTACAAAAACGTGTATCCTTCTCATCGAGAAGTCTACGTTGTTCTAAAATCAGAGTCAGATACCAGATTGCAATGTGAACCCGATTATCCAAATTCTTTTACCATAACATGTTTCTCCAGATCAAGCAGTAGATTTTCTGGGGTTTCCTCCTTGCTCTGCAGAAGATGTTTCAACTCTGCAGTGGTCAGACCCAGCGTTCTGCCTGGGTGAGATCCATCCACTTCCATCAGGCTCCCATCATCTCCACAGCATCCCTGGAAAACATGAGGGATGGGAAATAAGTAGATATTTATTATACTTCTGGATGGCAAACCCCTTAGAACTCAAACAAATTAGAGAAATCAAAGGAAGCAAATTTACTCTGCATATAATGCAAAGTATTTTTAATTAAGTCCATTTCCATACGCTAGTTCAAATGCTGCACCAAGATGAATCCAATCCTTTCCCATATAAGCTCAGGTTTGTATCAGAGAACTAACATTATTTTAAACGTCTTTCTATACTACTTGTTAGTAGTTCTTATATACTACTGCATTTTATTTATGTCATACTTTCTATGCTACATAGCAATACAGCTACTCTAACACATCCCCATCAAATCAGAACCTGGATGCAGCAGCACACTATTCGCCTAGGAAAGCCAGTACAACTAATTCACAGTTTCACCAATTACACAAACATATTTTCTGCACAGAGTTGGCACTTGGAATGCTTGCTAGGGTCTTTTTTTTTTTTTGTATTGCCAGCGTGACTTCTCGAAATACTTCATTTGTAGCTTGAAAATAAATAATTGCACTTTTCTCCTCAAGAATCATTATGCTATTTTCTCCTGCTGAAAGCAAGCTTTTATTTATTAAACATATGTTCTGCCCAGCTTTCACAGATTTCATTACAAAATGAAGATGGCACTAACACTACTCATAGAAAAGCCAGACTCAGCAATCTAAATAGTCACCTGCTTTCTGAGATCATAGGTCCCAAATGCATCTCACCCTGCAATTTCAGAGTAACGCAGCTGAGTTTGTCTAACTATTCCATACTCACTCACCAGTGTATCCGAGTTTAGAAGCTGCCGCATAAAATCCAAGAAAGAAGAGGCCAGTTCCCCTGTGTCTTTGCTGAAACTGGTGATTACTCGCTTTAATACAGTGTACAGAGCACTGCTGTGTTTTCTTAGGGAGCTGTTTTGTTATAAAAAGAGAAAATACTTTTTTAGTGCATACATTGTGACCACCCTGCTGTAACTTCTTATAAGAAAACAATATATATTGCAAAACAAGTTTGGTACAATTAATAATTATGAAATTGGGGTTTGATTACAAAGCTGGAACTTCATTGCTTTCTCTCTATCCCACTGTTCTCACCAGGGCTGTCTGCAGATATTTCAGCCTGCACGTACACAGCTACACACACTACAACAATATCTCGAAAACCTGCCTGAAACTGGACTTCCACCTTGTGGGGGAAAGGCAGGAGTACAGAAGCTTTGGCTTGCACAAGTGCCTTGTGTATCAAGCAGGACTGTGCTTGCAGTTTCACTGCATCCCACAATGCCCAACTGCAGCAGCAAAACCAGAAACATAATCAGAAATGGCAAGGCCATGCACTGAAGCTGACAGATAGACACATGGGAATCCCAGAAACCACAGCATCTTTAACCTACTTATTTTTCACCTACAGGCTGTGTAGCTTGTTGAAATCTGAGCAGCACAGCTCTGTAACATTCCTTAGAGGAGTGTTTTGAGCAGCCTTTTATTGGCAAGGCTCCAGATGCTAGCTCACTCTTTTCAGGAACCTTGCACCCTTCTTGCCTCTCTGCACCTCACTTTTGGTGGGCAGAAATGGGTCCAAATATAGGACAGGGAAGAGTGCCAAAACAACGCAGTACTGTCCCCATATGCATATGTTCTGTTCAAAAGGGAGGGGACTTAATAGAAATAGTTAAAAAAAATCCCCGTTTCAAAAGCCCTAATTGCCTGGTGGTTAAAACACTCTGGGGAAGTTTTTTCATCTAAACTGAATTCCCTTAAAACAGGGGAAACAACATACAGCTCTTCAACATCTCAGATGATAGCTGTATCTACTGCTTTACTCAACAGGAAAGGACACCAGCACTGGATCTCATTTTAATTCTCCTGCCTTGGGGTGGGAGGAAATGGAAGACAAGCTTTTTTCCCCCAATACTTTATCTGCTTCTTAAAAGAAAGCGCTCCTGCGTGCCCACTACAGAAATGATTCATAGGTAAAATCTCAAGTGGAAGAGAAAAAAAATAAAGAAAAACACGGGAAAAAAGACACCTGAGTATAACACTGAAGCCTCAAAACAGAAATGAGAGTTCAGGTGCCTTGTCTTCAGCATTTCCTGCTAGATAGAGCGATCTCCTACTCAGTGTGCTGCATGCAACACTAAGAGATATTTATACTTTTGTAGGGAAAGTGAAAAGAGCTTCAGCAGTTTCTTACAGAGACCAAAAAGTGAACTCAGTGTTCAGAAACTTTTATACTAGAAATATGATCACTTGATTATTAAAAATAAGTGTTCTTCCCAATGTTATTTTTCTGCATTTTAAACAGTAAAGTTTTAGGGATTCTCACTAAATGTTGTCATTCTAGCACCTGTCTTTCTAGACATCTGATTTCACACTGCAGAAGTTTTAAATACCTCTAAGTTGTCAGAGATACCTTACGATACCGTACCTCTTTAAGTGATAGAAGCCGTAGTCATGCTCTGTAAGGAACATCATTGTTCGGATGCAGGTCAGCAGACAACTGTAACTGCTCTCAGAATTGGTTAATGTTTCCATTAAGCTGTCACAAATTAACGGCAGCAGATCCTTGTTTGGTAAGGAATTGGAGAGCTGCTCTAATTCCGACACAGAGCCTTCTGATGAACTTGGCAAAATGAGGGCAATATCCTACAAGAAGTGATTATTACACACACAGTAAGATAGACATAGCTGCGTCTGACACACCAGCAAGAAGCATAAACCATACATTATGTCACCAACACTAGGTTCTTTCACTACCCCTTTATCACCTTATTCAAGCATTTGACAGTTATTACTGCCACTAAAACACTAATCCAGTGTATCCTTTTTAATTTGGTTCTGTCAAGGGTTACAAACCATTACTGATTTTTCAAAACAAAAGCTTCAAAGGGTGAGAAGTGATGGCAAAGACACAACTAAATGCCAGAGTAACTGAATAGTATCTTATCTCTGCATTCAGCTCCTTGCTTACAGAGTCCAACTGTCCCTTGATCTTAAAACATTCATCCAAATTCAGAAGTTTTAAGCAATACCTACAAAGTTTAAGATCTACTTATAAGATCCCCTTCATATTTTATGTGGCATAAAACAAGATGGACTTTCACAATGAATTTGCATAGGCAAAGAGCTCTTGTTTATATAAATGGCTGACTGATCTCTGCCGACCAGCGCTCAACCATCATTTGTATAAATGCACCAAACCAAAAAAAAACCATGCATGTAGTAAGATAATTAAGGATGTAAATATATGCAAAAAAAAATGAGAGAACACCTGGGCTCGTCCATTAATCAGTTTTCAGGTAATATTTCCTACTCTGTTCTAATAGACTGTGTTTTGTTGTAATTTTCCTGTGTGATTTGTTTGTCTTTGTTTTTAACTGTGGCAGCAGCCTATCGTCCATACCTTCAGATTTGCAATGTATGTTTAAGAGGTTTCAGTTAGACAGCTGAGACCCAGATATTTATTCAATTGAGCAAAAGGTGAATAGTGACAGCATAAGTTTTACCAGTGGCCCACGTTACAAAATCTTCCCAGGAGGAGGAGAAATGACATTCCTCAGCTGAGAGGACAGACAGTCTGCATGCCAATCAGCCCACGGTCTCTAATGAGCTACCAGAACAGTGCACACAGAGCAAAAGAGATTTCATAAATTTAAAGATTTACGTTCAAGAACAAAAAGACTGGCAGCAAGTCCGCCAGAGCAGCCAACCATACACAATTTCTTACTTTTTGTATTTTTAAAATGTTGGATTTTTTCCCCCTTCAGGGAAAGAAACAAACAAATGAAAACAGGCACCTAATAACAACCTAATTTAATGTTTTGCCCAAAAGTGCCAACACACATTGTGCATTAGATGTATAAAATACCTGATCGCAGAGGGACTGCAGAAGAGAGGTTACATATTCAGCACTCTGTTGATGAGTGACGTTGTCTCCAGCTGACCGCATTAGAGCCAGGAGCTCCTGGAACACTTCTGCATACTTCTCATCACCTTTAGTAGTTCCGTTGATAAGATGCAGAATAGCCAATTTACAAGCTTTGTTTGAAGCCAGGGCATCCAATAAAGCAAGCAGTCGAGTGGTTTGTCCAGTGTATTGTTTCTCTTTATCTTCTGTGTTGCTGAAAGGATATCAATGCACATTGAATACATAGGAAAAACTGCTCTAAAATGATCTAAAAAGCTATAAAAATAATTAGAGGAGTCATAATTCCACATTTTAAACACCTAATGTATGTAAACTTACACTTTCATGTACTTTTTAAAAGCTGTTTAACTTTCACTAAACATCTTTCAGTTGCATCATAAATTATCTATGCATTTAACACACTACTGCATCTAATTATATGTAGATAAATATGCTTTTAAACAGTTATCTAATTATATGTGAATAAATAGGATTTTAAATAAACAATACTCATTGTTTCAATGTCTTCTGACATGGCAGTCTTCAACTTCCTCCAGCTTACAAATATCTACATTTCCCTGTTTTCCCTGTTCCTGTTTTACTGGGACTTTACTGCAAATCCCAGTAATATAAACTTCACCTCTACTGATATCAGGTCAACTTTTATTATTTATCTTAAATAAGTCTTGTAACAGTTCACTGAATAAATAAGGCTTTGTAGGGACAACCCTAAAAAAGCCTTCTTAAAATACTTTCCATAATGTGAAAACTGAATACCTGTATGACATGGTTTATTGGTAACATCAAGCAGTATCAGGACATGGTATAGAGAACTGGACTGAGAATTCATTCTGTTCATAACATAAGTAACATTTCTGAAAGTATTTTTCTCCTGCTAAATCTACTGCAGAGAATTTGGGCGAATTTAATATTCCATTTGAGAAATCTTTGCAATAGCAAGCCAAAATACCTCTGCAGGTCTTCTACAATCAGATCCAACACAGTCCTCATGATAAGAAGAGCAGTGGGTGAAGCCAAGTCACACAGCTGAACACAAATACGTCTCAACATGTGCTGAATAGGCTGGCAAGAAGAACCAGAGAACGATCTAACTATCTCTTGGATCAGCTTGGCTTGAACGTGAAGATGCATGCTCCACAGCTTCCTGGTGTTAAGTGCCACTGCAATATCATGTGGCTCGATTACCTGCAGGAACAGAAGAACAGGAGGTTTTTCCTTTAGGCTTTTATCATGAAAAATGAATTCCACAACAAGGTATAAACAAATACTAAGCACTGATATTGCCCTCATCAGAAACACGCAATGCCATTTGCATTAATATCAGTAAACAACAGGGCATGGTTCCACAAATCAGGTATTCCTAACTCCTTCGGGAGCATGGGTTTTTACACATCTTTTACGCTTAAAGATCTCAAATTCAAGATCTGTGCCTTAATAAACTAAGAGTTTGGCATTCAGGGTTAAATTTAGAGGTTTCCTAGCCAACCATTTAAGTAATACAACGTAAATCTAGATAATCTGACAACAGACAGAAGAACATATGACTGTTAAAAAAACCTCCATATACATGTAAGAATTTTTTTCCATCAGAAACATATTTCCAAAGAATCTATGTGAATATAAATGCTTTACAAAAACTTTAATCCACTTTTTCATGTATCTGTTCTTTCTACAACTAAGAAAACGGTCAAAAGTGGTCTACGGGTTATGCGTAATAAAAATTCTTTAAAGAGTAAATAAATCCAAATCATACCTGAGTTGTCTGCATGGGCAGTGGAAGAGGCAAGAGTTCTGAAAGCAGTATGAGTCCAGAGAAAAAACCCTCCGGAATTCTCAAAATCGAGGAGAGGACTTCCTTTAGCATTAAAGACCAAGTATTGTTTGCCAGAGTTTCTTCTGAAATGGTAAGTTTTTCATTAACACCCTGCGTAAAAGTCAGCAGGATGTCAACGATGTCATTCTGAATTTTCTGCTCATCGCTATCTAAGCGGCCCGAGAGCGGGATAGAACACAGGAGCATGTGTAAAGAGACGAGCGCCGACGGGACGCGCATGTCCTTGAACTCAAAGGATCCGCCCCGCAGGAGTTCTGTCAGCATCGTTTTCAGGAGCGTCAGCGTACAGCGGGCCATGGAAATCGTCGTGACTCTGTGAAGGGTGGTGCCCATGTTGACGTGGAGTCGCCAAGGCTGAATGAGGATGCTGTTCAGCTTCTGCAGGACCCGGATGAAGGTGTCCATTCCCTCGGAAGAGAAGAGCTGAATAACTGCAAGGTTCCATTTCAGGTCTTTCTGTTGACCTGTACAGAAAAAGAAACAAACATCTCTGTATGTCTAATTCCTCCTGGGAAATCACAGTTACGCTTGGGACATTTTTAAGTAAGAAACTCAGAAAATTGAGATTTCTATGCTGAACAGTAGAAGTACATTTACCATACCTTCTACCATAGGTGGCGGACACGCTACATGACACAGGACACGAAGGGCCGTAGGAAGGCCAACTCCATCCGGGGTCATCAAACTGTCAATATTCTTAAAAACAAAGTTAAAATAATCAAAGTGTATTAGAAGGAAGGGCTTTATGAAAAATACATTATTAGCTTAATGGCTACTCTTTCATTCCAGTCGGACTATCAGATTGTTAATCAAACCGAGATGCTTAATTACACCGACAAGCAAATTTAACATAACTTACAGAAGACTCATTTTACTGCCACTCATTTTCCACTTCTTTTTTTTTTTTTTTTTTTTTGAAAAACAGGTCCACTACACACTAATTCTGATAATCTGCAGCTATCCAAAGAGCTCTAAAGAGACTACAGGACCAACGTATCAACAAGTCCACCAGAACAAGCCTTGGAAAATTAGTTATGGACAAAATACAATTAGTGTTTAAAATATATAAATGTATTATATACCTACATACATAAATACACAAAACTATGCCTTTATCATTCACTGACTAATATCAGCCTCTGTTGAAGGAAATGGAAGCATTTCAGTAGTATCTATTGAAGCAAAGAAGCATCCTCTGGGAGCTAACTTCAGGAGAAAGCAGTTGGAAGCCCCTTTCAGATGTTCTGTTGAAAAAGTATCCTGTATAAAGTGTCCTTGCTAACTAAAGCTGCAAGATGAAGATCTGCTGCCTGCTCAGCACAGGTGGAAGAGCAACTTGTCTCTGCCTGCAGAATTACTGCCCAAGATCTGCCAGCTGAGAACTCAAGCTCCTATGCTGATCCCTCTTCAGGCTAATAATCTCTTGGCCCTAGGATCCCAGGGGGTTCCCCTGGGTTTTGTACTCAGTTACCTGCAGTTTTATTTCAATATGTATAATTGAGAGCAAGAACTGGCTTAGATTATAAGCTTTAATAAACACATCTATTTTAGATAATATTTTTAAATGTTACTACATGTGTAATATAAAATATCAAAGCTACAAAAAAGCATAAGCCTACGGAGCACAACTAAAAGATAGCATCTATCTGTATTTTACTAACCTGTTTGATATATTCAATGAGATTTGGAATACAGTTTATTTCAAATCTAAGATTTTTCAAAGGTTCAAGCCACTTGCTGAGCTCTGCAGGGAGAAAAAAAAAGATTACCTACAGTTAATCAAATAATTTGTCAAAGAAACTATAAAACTTTATGTCCTTAATTCACACGAAGGGTACTAAGTGCAAGGGTGAAATCCATGAGGCAAACATTGTAGCTGTAACCAGCTGAGAAGCATCAACAAAAGCAAGACTTCAGAACAGCAGGTACACTTCACATACATGAACAGAATTTTTCTCAAGTCAACCTGAACACAACACAAATAAGCTGAAAATTATGTACCTATAATTAAACATTTTCTAAAAGGGTCCCACTAAATATCTAAAAGGGTCTAAATATCTAAAAGGGTCCAATAAATAAAAAGCCATTAAGAACACAGACACATTCTCCTTAGGTTATCTGTAATAGGTTACTACAAACTGAAAATGAACATCCTATTAAATGCCCAAATGTATCCAGTACCTGCACCAGTAAGACCTATCCTCTCTGGAAGTCTTTACACATTAACAGATTCTCTCAGTCCAGAATAACCTGAACATCCCAAGCTTTGGGAGAAGAGATTTCAAGTTTCAAAACCCATTAGTTCTGAAAATAGGCAGAATAATGGGAAGGTTCAGAGGTTGAATGGCTATGAATCAACTACTATTCTCAGCTTGATTTCATGATTTAATAAACCAGTTCTCACTTCTCATGAAATAGTCTGATCAGATGAGATGAAAAGAAATAAAAGAATGGCAGAAAGGGAAATTAAACTAAATTTTTGAAGAATTCTGGTTTCTGTTGGAGCATTTAAGTTTTGGGAGAAACTGCTGGCACACGTACACACATCAGCGAAGCAGCACAGAGCACAGCCCTGCAGCTTCAGGTCTGGGTGCCAGAATGGTCGCCAGCGGGCTCTCTCTGATCTGCTCCATTCCAAATGATCTGGGTCTGACATGCAAGTCGACACAAAGGAAGAAATAACCCAAATCACAATTTGGAAGTCAAAAGATTTAGTAACAGAGACCCGATCGTTCCATGCCAGTTGGCCCAGCTGCCAGGAAACAGTCCCAGGAATATTTATTAGTATATACATAAGCCTACATCACTAAGGAAAACAAAAGTAAGAGTCTGCTGGCTAACTAGTTAGCCCATTTTTACTGAAATTTGCTCTCTTAAGTTATTTTCAACACAGAAACCATTTCAAACTTCCTGTAATTATCCAAAATTCATGGCAGTTATTATTGCTTGAAAAATAATTTAACTATACAGAATTTCCTATTTAACTCTCATTAACAGGGGGAAAAAACTGCACATCATCTCTGTGACTCAACTAATCAGATGCAGCTGGAAAAGGAATTTCATTATATGCATTAGCCAAACCAGATGATTGTGAAGTGCCAATTACCCACATATAAAAGGTTTCTCCCATACATTCCAACAATTCAGCTGATAATGACACACGCCCTACCTTGCAATTTGGTGTTATTTTCGTCTGCCTTACAAAGCTTCAGCAAAGGCGCCGAGTGCTGCTCCAGCATTTGGACATCACTGGAAGACTGAACCACCAGCAGAACCAGGATGCAGGCGTAGTTGTAAGCAACTGACTTCTTAGACTTCGAGTCTCTGGAACAATGATAAGAATTTCCTTTAGATCTCAGCTAATGCAACTGGGTATTTCTCACATTTTCAATCTCTGACACCTGAAAATCTACCTCCAGAACTTATACCTTCAGCAAGGCTTTCCCCATATGGTTATTAAAAAAAAATAACAATCTCCTGTGCTTTTTGAGAAGTGAAAGCTTTCATTTACATTTATTTATCATCCACAAGAGACCTGAGTACTGACTAGAGTCAACTAGTCAGAAAAATCTTCCCATAACTTTGTTTCCATTTTTTAAATCTTGCTTTAAAAGCCCTGCTACCTGAAGTAGTAAGACTGCCTGTCCAGCAAAAACAACTTTTTTTAACACATACAAGAACTTCGTAAACTGAGAGATTCCCAGCCCTGAATAGCATGCAGCATCTGGTTTTCCCAGCCAAATCTTCTGCTCGTTTCAAGATGAAATCTTATACTTTAATGAAAAATGCCTACTAACTGATTTTTTTCATACAAATGAATGTGTGACCTGTATCACAACACCTTTGTGGATGACCGCCACAAATTTTGGGCATTAAATAGTTGATCACAACTGACAGGCCTGATTTCCAATAACACTGTCCTACGTAAGATATTTTTTAAAAGATCATGGTCTAAAAGAACACAGATTTTTAGATATACTATTTTTGAATATATTTTTAAAAGGTAGATACTTTTAAGTAAAAACTTAAAGGATGCAAATATAAATTACCCTAAAGCTTCTTTGGAATAGTACTCCATTAAAGTGATAAGACTTTGGAGGTTTTTCTCCAGGCTGAAGACATGAGCCACGGCAGATCTTCCCACAGGGTTAAAGGTGATCAAGTAAAGGTTGTGAAGCGTTCCCAAGAGATCCGAATGGTCGGTTTCCTCGCTGGCCGTGCACCGCTGGAAGTGGCAAAACAATTCTGAAATGCACTGTAATGTCTGCGTCGAGTGCAGGAGCCACAGGGCAAAGGTGTCCTCGTTTGCACCATCGGACTGGAGGCCTTCCTCTTGATCCGGATCGGAAAACTGACAAAGAGCTCTGATCAGCAGGTTCGTCGCCTCGTACTCGGAAATGAAGAAGAGGAGACCCTTCTGGGACTGCGCCAGGAAGCGCAGGAGGTCACGTATAGCTTGGAGCACACCCGGGTGCACACCCGTCACTGGAATAGACAGCAGCAAAGTGATACACTCCAGGAAATGGTGACTGTGAAGATACCTGAAAAAAAAAAAAAAAAAAAGTACAAGGAAATAATCAGTAATGTTACAACCATCTGCCAGTACAGTACAATAATAAAATACAAAATTAATTCAGTGCTTACTGCTCTGTGGACTAAGCGAAATGACTAATTAGGAAGTAGTACAAAATTCTAAGCACACAAAACAGTTGCTGGAATATTTACAGGAAGCAAGTCCCTAAATATGAAGTACTGATTACCAAAACCAAGCGTCTGCCCCACAAAAACCACACCCTATCTTTTATTAAATTTGCTGCATTTGAACCGTCATTAATAGAGCATTTAAAACGTTTAATGCAGTAAGAAACCAGTCATTACCACGTACGTAGGAGGTGATTTGAAGACTGCTTATAGATGCTTCCATTTAGCTGTGACCCTACACTGCTGCTATCAAAGAAAACTGCTAGTTAGCATTTAGAGAAACACTTTCTAGCCTGAAACTTGCTAACAGAGAAATAACCCAGGGAATCCTTTAAATGGCTGCATGCAGACAGGCCTCAACTCGTCTGCCCACGTTCTGGCACACTGAGCTCGCCGACAGAACAGCACGCCGGCTTCTGTTTTGCCAGCTCAGCACACAGACAGAGGTAATTCCAGGCTCCTTTTATCCTTATGCACAGACACGTTCTTAGAAGATAAATGAAAAATGCTTTCCATCCACAACAATTTTCAAATACGCACTCGTGCAGCACCCAGCACAGCCACCCAGGTCTACGAATGCAACTGAGGAGCTAGCACACTACCAGCAGCAGCAAGAGGTGGACATTTTGCTATGCACATGGTAGGCTTGACTGAAAGCTAACAACACAGCAAGTATATTAAGTATCAAACTCTCTCAAAACAATCCAGAATCTTCCAATAAATACAAGGTAAAACACCTAGAAAAAAGAAATCCCTAGAAATACCTACACCAAGTTGATGGAAATACATTCTGAGAAGTGACCTTGCAAAAACCATACCTGAACAGGACAGGGTAAGGATCATCCCTTTCTGGAGGGCCTGTAATGCGTGCCATGGTTGGGAAAGATTTGACGGGTGGCTGAATCATTGTATGAGGAGCAGTTTCCATCAAATGGAAGATTTCTTCCAGCAGACTCACGAGTTTCTCCACCTCTCCTTCGCTTATGTTGGAAGATTCCAAAAGGTGATCCATATCCATAGGAGCCTCCACATCGTTCTCATATTCTTGGTTGGTTCTGTCAAGCCCTGCCAAGTCCTGGTCCTGTTCTGTCTCCGTGTGGTTAGGCAGAGGAGGCGTGCTCTCGGCTAACTGATCGACCACCTTTTTAATATCCGACAGAATCTCATAGAAGTGACACTTCTGGAGAATTGCAGAGCCAGCAGTGACTACCCTCACAGTCTGATCTAACAAAATGAGTTCAAGGAGTTTCTGATAACCACTTTTTTCATGCACGTCTACGCCACCTCTCAGAAACATTTCCATTCCCTCGGTCGTACTGATAACGCTATCCAGAGCTTTAAAAGCGTTAAGCTTAAGGGAGGACGATACATGGTCTGCAAACAACAGCTCAAACAACACATTAATAACTCCCGCCTGCAACAGTGCCGTTATTCCTTGCGTCCCACATTCCCCTAATGATGACACCAGTTTTGTCCCAGCTTTGAGTTGCCGGACATTCAAAGCGATGGGCTGCTTGAGAGCTACCTGAAGGTTTAAAGCTTGCAGGGTCCAGTCTACCAGCTGGGTTATGTAGTCCTGCTTTGTGTCTTTAACCTGCAGATAGCTCAATCCTTTTACTATTAAACTCGGAATTTCTTCTAATGCAGTCACCCACTTTGCACCCCTTTCCTCTTGATACAATTCCAGCAGTTCAGTTAATTTAACGGAGGCTTCCACTGCCCCTGAGTTTTCTTTTTCCGGGTCTTGGTCCTTTATTTTAGCAACTTCGTTCTCAAATACAGTCTTGTAAGGGCAGCTGAAGTACAGAAGAGGTCCAAGCTCCCTTTCAAAAGGTTCATACGTCACAGGAGGCACAGACGCCAGATCCTCAGGAGTGTACTCAATATCAAAGCTCGGATACTTGAATGTTTCACGTTCTAGATCAGCAATTCCATCTTCATCACTTGAAATCTGCTCGTATCCATCATCTCCTAAAAAGGGAAGGATTCAGTTATTAAATAAAATTAATTACGGATAATCCAGTTCATAAATGCTGAGAGGATGCTCACACTAAATAAGAAAATCTATTTAATACAAATATTACTGGTTAGGAAACAATCTTATGCTACTATACAAAAACCTTTCTCTCCCAAGCTCTAAGTGAAAGCCACAGCCAAGAGTATTTTTTGTGACAGGAGAGACATTTAGAAAAACAAAAACATTACTACAAAAATATTGTCCAATTTTCTTGTGATTCTATCTATCATTAAAGATCCACCTTGAGATTTTGCACAGACATCAGCAGGAACTTTGAATAATTCAAGATGACAAGTACTGACATTATTACATAAACAATTTTATTTGTTAACTGAGAAATAATTTGCTTCTCAACTTTCCTATTTCTTTAAACAGATCAGATAAGAAGATCCAGTGTTCTTTCTTATGTATAAAATCTGTGTTTTCCTGTTTTGTTTTGTTTTTTTTATAGGAAGTGACAGAAAGATTTACTGTAAGGGAATAAATATTCCTACTGTTCTCCTTGAGAGATATCAGAAGTATATGTACGGGACACAACGGTGCACTGACCATTGCAGAATGAGACCCAGTTCTTTACACTCCTAGTCATTGTAATGGTACTGCCTTCAAAATTTAAAGAAGTAAATGATTTTTTACTCAGCTTCTAGTAACTTTACTTACCTTCACCTTCCTCCTCCTCTTCGCCATCTTCTTCATCTTCGTCTTCATCTTCTTCCTCCTCTTCCTCATCAGGAATGCTCTCTACTGTATGCCCATCATCTTCTTCCTCATCCTCCTCCTCCTCAACATCCACATCTTCTTCATCATCTCCTTCTTCTGGTTGGTCTTCTTCCACTTCTCCCTCATCAGAATACTGGCTTTCTTGATGAATGGATGTTCTGTCAGGAGAAATGGGCTCGAAGTAATCCTCCCTGTGGTCCACATCATCTTCTTTTTCCCCAACCACTAAAAAACAATATACAGAGTTTCAGAAATCAGAGTACTTCTGTGAAACTGAATGCTCAGTAACATTTTAGAATTTTGCATTACACATTGTGGAGGTGCAAAAGAACATCCTGAAGAAAATTTTCA
This sequence comes from Anas acuta, assembly GCF_963932015.1. Lineage (NCBI taxonomy): Eukaryota > Metazoa > Chordata > Aves > Anseriformes > Anatidae > Anas > Anas acuta. The sequence goes on from NC_088980.1 coordinate 134,276,028, forward strand.
GATGTTTTGGCAGAACTCAAGCAACAATCACGCAGTTCAGCAAGATTGTAAAGAATTATGTGAGGAGTTTTCAGTACTTTAGAGATTCCAGAGGACTCAGCAGAAGCTGCAAACAGTGATGGAGGGGAAGGACCACAAATAACAGAGGCAACAAAAAACTCATAGAATGAGCAGTATGATCAAGCAGCATAATGATCAATATATTAATTGAATGTATCAATTTAAGAGTTGGTAGGTTTAAGAATATCAGTAATTAATTGATATAATTTAAGATATCCAACAGATCTTCTTTCAAATTCCTTCCCTAAAATAGGAATCTGTCCAGCAGGGTAACAGAAGACAGGAAACCTCACAATAGGCATCAAAACACAATTCTGACTCCGATAAGCATTGGTGCAGCAGATAAAACACAGCCTGGTTCTACCTGACACTGGCATAGGTTCATCCTCATCATCGTCAGGAGGAGGAGGGCCTGGAGGTGTCCTTGGTCCCCTAGGTTGTGGTCTTGGAGGACTGCCATTGAACTGGTCTTCTTTCTCTCCATCAGCTATGTTTATTATGAAAATAAAAATTTGCATTCAATAGAATTGCAGGAACAGAAACAGTACATTTTAGGGTTTTAGTTCTACTTTGGATAAAGGAACATGTTTTCCCAGCTGTTATTTAATCTGTATTTTACCTCTGCAGTACATGAGGCTGTTTTCTGAAATCACTTTTGATGTAAACAAGAACTACATCAATAAGCAAGGTTAACACTACAGATGTTTTTAACATAAGAAGGATCAAAATTAACATGGTTAATTGCCCTTTTTTGACTTTAGCACTATCTAGCAAAACTATTCCACTACCAATAACAACAAGTTACCTAAAAAAAAAAGGGGGGGGGATTATTTTACAAGAGAGAAGTAGATTAAAATATAAGAACTATTCAAATTTGGCAGCACAATACCTGTACCTTGAAAAATTTTAAATCTAAACCCAAAAGTCCGGTAGAAATCTACTCATGAACTCCATTCATGGCTATTCTAATGCCAAAATTTTGTGTTTGCAAAGCAAACACTTTTCTGTAATATGCTGTTACATACAAGCCACAAAAGGAAAGCTAATTATGGCTTCCAGTTTTTCTTTCTATGATTTTAATGCTTTTCCAACCTTATTTTTTGTATTATAACCATATAAAATTAATGAGTTCACACGGGTTACTGAATTTTGATGATCCTCAGTTATTTGCAATAGAACAATTAATCCACTCCCAATAAAGGACTAGAAAAGGGTCTACTCAAAATCATTCAGCATAAGTCTAAAAGAAAATACAAAAATATGGACAAAAAGCTAGAAAAATAAGGCCAGTGAAATCTCAGATGTTAAAGAACTGTGTTTTCAAATGCCATAATGTAATTTTGATATCTTTTTTTTTTTTAAAAAAAAAGAAAAAACAAAAACTACATCCTCTCACAAGGCTTACCATGTTTTGGGTTTCTCTTCAAACCAGGCTGTTGCTGGGGAGGAGGCGGCGGAGGTGGAGGCGGAGGAGGTGATTCTCTGTCATGACTGATTACTCTGTCAACTGAGCCATATATTGCCAAAGTCAGACAGTTGTACCATCCTCTTAGAACCAATCCATCTGTGTTGACCTGTTTTGTTTTTTAAAGGAAAGAAAAAGCACTTATAAAATAACTATTTTGAAGTTTTCTTTTGTGTTGTTTTTATCATTGTATCAGTATCTGCATAAAGGCAAGAACAAAGAACTGAACATTGAAGGATCTTTGTAACCCGCATTTTGAAAACTAAGGAAACTTTAAACATACCAATCATTACAACCAATAAGCAATCTTTCTCCAAAAGCATTCAATTACTTCCAATATGTTTGCTAACTAATACAGCCTACATGCTTGTATTATACACCCAGTTAGTGAAAAAAAAACATTACCATGGGTCACAAACATACTGATCAGAATGAAATAAACCTACACAGAACTGAGGAGGATGTGCTTCGTTGTGGCCTGCAGCCATAACATTCGGATTCATCTTTGCTCATAAGTAATGGATACCTCTGCTGGCAATCTCAATTAGAATTGTAAAGCAATCATGTCTTCCACAACACATGTAATTTATATAGCATCCATAATGGAGACTCTGAAGTCGTACGTATCTGAACTACAGGCAGAATTTATAACAACAACTTCAACAGTAAATGTTTTACTCAGTTCCAACACACCACATATTACCATGCTTATACGCAAATGACAGGCATGTAAAAAAAGGAAGTTTAAATGGCATTGCATTACCTTTGCATTGGGTCTGAAAATAATTGAAGTATTTTCATCATATTCGAGGCTGTTAAAAGTGAAAAAAAAAAAGTTATTTTCCATTAATATAAAGCACGTTTACAGAAATTGCCAATAATAAAATACTGAACAAATATACGCTCCTAAAAACAAGAGTGCAGAACCACTTATTTTCACGTTTCCTCAATACATTTGGGCTCTGTAAGCCTAAAAATAACAGAATTGTCTCATCTTTGAATCACAAACCTCTGTCCTCCCAAACAAACTGGAGCAAAAGGGCAAGGAGAATACAAACTAGCAAAAGGCAGACGAAACAAGAAAAGTACAACAGATACAGATTTTCTATCGTGCATGTTCTGCACTCAAAACTTCAACAAGACAAAAAGAAAGGTAGCTAATGAAGTCAAGAAGTAATTGTGAATGTACTTACCTCCCCAGCCTATCAAAAACCGGGGCACTTGGCTTGCTGACATTGTTGAAAAACAAGTCCAGTTGAAATGTATGTGGGGATGTCTCTCTGGAAACAGAACAAAGGCAAAAATTAAACCCATCAAGCTCCTTGTCAGAGTAAGTAGGCCTAACAAGGAAAAAGCTTCAAATTTTACTGTTTAAATGGTTCCCCCAAAGTAATTATGAGAGCAGCAGACACACAAATGCATTTTACCTTTTTAGACAGGAAGTTCTATGGAAATACACAAGGTGAGGGAAAACTAATAGGATGGTTTTCCTGAACCAGACACCCTATAGCTTTCACTTACCCGTAAGCCCTACTGTCGGGCAAACTTGTGTGAGCTCTCACTCCGGGAGGAATGACACGTACTTCATTTATGTAAACCACGCACGGGAAACGAACTACATCTATATTGGTACTTTGCTACAAAACAAAAAAGAAAGAAAACCGATGAAATGTAAAATGGAAGCCACATAACATATTTACGTGGTCTTTATTAACCAAACTAAGGTTGCAATCATAATAAATTATAGAATTCAATCTGTAAAATGTTAAATACTGGTAAACAGAAAAGATTTTTAAATGATCTTCTAGCACTTATTTAAATATTTGACACTTTCTTATAGACAACATTACAGGTTTATTTACATAATCAGTGATTTATGAGAATCTTTTAAATAGGAACAGTTTTTCTTCAACAGAAGGTATGCTGGTAAAGAGAAAAACTGGAACTTTAATTATTGAAAGAAAGACTAAGTATACAGTTCCCTTTTAAATAAACCGTATCAAGTTTATTATGAAAAATACTATGAAAAAGTTATGAAAAAATAATCTGTGTTCTAATTTTAAAGATACAGAAATGTTAAATTTCACACCTAATATCAGTAATAATTGTGATACTATAATTCTGTTTTGCTAGACCTATACAAAAAAAAACCACCATGTGACATTTGTTTACCAATTCTGCAACATCTGAAAACCTTTTGAAACTGAGATTTCTGTTTACAACACAGAAACAGCAAATGTAAAGACAGCAGCACTCCTAAAAGCCTGAGCAAACTCGGAAGTAATTGTAAGGTCACTGTGACTTCCTGTGTAGTAACCACCAAACAATTAATGCTGAAAGTCTCCTATTACTAAATTCATTTTATTAGGTGTATAAAGTGTATGCCCAACCTTAAACATAAAGACTTTCCCGAACAGAAGCTCGGAATCACACATCTCAGCTTCCAGCCAGCAAACTGGATTAGCAAAGACTGCACTAGCAAAACAAAAAAAAATCTGTCTATCAACATAAGTGAAAAATGAAAATTAGAAAAGTTATCTTCAGTAAAAAGTTACAGAACCTTCATCACGATTACAAAGCAAAAGAAACCCCAAAATTATCAGCACGAAGCAAGAAGGTACTAAGATTTTTAGAAAGCTATTAACTGAAGAAATAATCACAAGCAAAGTTTTATGAGGAACACTTAAGCGTGTGCTTTATGACACATACTGCTATAATTTAAGAAAAAATATCTATGCCTGCATCTTTTAGTGTACAAATACAGTATCTTGTCCCAGGGGCTGAGGTGTCTGGTCAGGAAGGTAGAACAAAAGGAGCCTGTGACAGGAGGCACAACTTCATTAAAGGAATGGGGTGGCTGTAACCCCCATGGGGTGATGGCTGTGGGAGCTCTCTGCTGTGCCTCTCAGAAAGATACACCACCTGCAGGACTCAAACTTTGAAGAAAGGCTGCTGCTAAGGAGGCTGTGCCCCCGGCAGCACAGCCCTGGGACAAACTGGTGAAATTCTACTGGACTATCTCTTAATCCCCATGCAGCAACTTCATCACAACACAACTGAACCCAATTTCCTTTTTCTCCAGATCATGTATTAAAATATATATATATATATATATATATATATATATATATATATATATATATATATATATATATGTGGTGGAACTGCAGATGTTAAACTACACAGCTAAGTCAAATAATTTTATTAGAAAACTAAAGGTTACATCTCATGAAGTGTAAGTTCCAAAGCAAGACTGATGATCCATTTAGCTGGAGAATTATCATAACAGGAAGGTGGTTTTTCTGCAATACGTAAACTGCTTTGTTTTTAATAAAAACTCAGTGTGGTTCTGGTTATGAAAAAGTCATTGGTGAGACTGAAAGTGCCAGAAAACAGCCTAGAGAATTAAAAAATGTTCAATAAGAGTGTGCACTGTGCTGGAGGAGATGGGGAACAGCTAGGGTGCCCTACCCACTGCTGTCTTAAATTGCAGAAGTAGAAATATATTTGGGGATCCATGAATGTGGCACTAGACAGGACTCCAGAATGACTTCTGGTTTGTTTTTAATCATAGCATTAGCTCTAAACGCTTTGTTTTCATCCTTGTACCCGTCCATGCATGGAGCTTCCTTCAGGTTACGCTAGGATTTATATCCCCCACCTTCACAGCCCCCATCCTCCCTTCTGAAGGGGAAGGAGGACCAGGCCTTGGGCAAACCCTGTTACCACAGGGATGCTCAGGCTCCCTGCAGCAAGCTATTTACTCACTTTGATTATCAGTTATCGAGCCTCACTTGAAACGAAGCATTTATTTATAAAACCTCCCCCTGCTGAAGCCGGCTCGAAACGCTCATTTTGCTCCCGATGCACAAAGCCCAGGGGTCCCCCAAACGCTCCCTAAAACCCCGGGGAAGCAGCAGCAGCAGCTCCTCCCGGCTCCTTCTCCCCCCACAGCCCCACCACAAGGAGCCCCACACACCCTATCCCCTTCCCCTCTCCTCCCCGTCCCCCAGCCCCGAGCTGCCGGCCGGGAGGAGGCTGAGGAACCCCCCCTGCTCGGCGGGCCCCTTCCCCGGGGCTGCTTTTTCCCTTTCTTCCTCCCTCTGCCGATCCCCGCCGCCTCACCTCGGCGCTCTGGTGCTTGAAGGTGTCGAGGAAGAGGAGCTCTGTGGCGGTGTCCACCGCCATCTTAGCGGCGGCGGGCGGGAAGCGCTTCCGGAGGCCGGGCGAGCGCTTCCCCGGGCAGGGGCCGCCGGGGCCATGACGGGGCGGCCGCGGCCACACGGGGCTGTGGGGAAGGGGACGGGTGGATGAAGTTTGTCCCCTGCTTCCCAGCAGCTGAAACCTTCAGTGTGTCCCCTCAGGAGTCCCTTCACGAGTCACCTCACAAGTCCCAACCCCACCCCGTTCGCCGGAGCGGGCTGTGTGGGGCTGCGTGAGTTTGGGGTTTGTCCCCATAACAGCAAAGCCCCGTGGTCCTTTAGACAGAGCCTAAGAAACGCAGCACCTCTAAACTGCCCCCATGCTTCTCTCAGTGGTGCTAATAAAGCCTCCTGAGCCCTGCCTTGTGTTTGGAACAGCTTCATGGCATTACGCCTTCTTGTGTGCGCACCAGGAACTGGCGGGGCTCCTCGCTTCAGAGCTTGCTGCTCTCTCGGCACCCCACAGTTTCGCTTGGCACCGGGAGGTTGCAGGCCTCCAGGTCGGACCTGGTACGAAAACATTGCATCAGTTCAAGCCAGGGTGTGGTTCCGTGCCTCCGTTTTCCACGCTGAAACTCGCTGGGGAAGGTTGGTCCCCACGCCACGTGCTGGGAGCTGGGTCACGACACGCAGCTCCGCAACCAGTTCTGTTGGTACCGCTGAAGACGGGGTTTGGGGCACTGCTGAAGCCATTGAAATAATCCTGCTGCCTCCCCATGCTACTTCAACAGATGTGCTTCAAATACCGCAAACTCTTCTGCAGAAACACCAGAGAATTTGGGAATCAAGGGCTCTCATACACAATACTGGCAGAAGACTGGCCAGCTTTCAGTCTTGCCCTGAGCTGGGACCCTCCTTTGCCCTGATGGACAAACAGATATAAACCCCTAAAGTGAAATACAACATTTTTATATGCGTATAAAAAACCAAAAACCTGAATTTATATATAGTTTGCTGAAGTAACAGAATGCCTCACAGATGCTCATGGCACTTGCCACGGCTTATTTTGGTTATGTTCATAGGCTCTGTGTAGACTTTTAGACATGAACATATTTTGTAGGTGTACTCCAAGCGTGGCACTATGGTCCATACCACAGTCAGGTGGCTTCTCTGGGACAGTAGCACAACTGGAAGAGCTAGAGCCAGGAGTTGCAGTGAGTGGCAGGGGAATTCCAACCCTGCATCGTTATCTACAGTGACTCCCTGCTGCAGAAACAGCTGCGCCTCTGGATGAGAGAATGTGACTGTAATACCATGCTTGGTGGTATTACATTTTATATTACATTCAGATGGCTGTGAATACAGTGTTGTTGGCTTTGGGGCTTGGCAGAGCTTACAAGTTGGCATTTCTTTGCTGCAGTAAAGCAGCAGTGCAGTAAAGCGGCACTGCTTGAATGTTACAGCCAGCTGTGCGATTTCAGGGAACAATGTAGGTATCTGCAGACACTATTTAATAACTGATGAAAGTGGAGAAAATGATTTGGTACAGCTCTGCTGATTGTCCCATCACAGTTTTAAAAAGTTGTTTTTTTGCAAGAAAACCTAAGTGTGATATAGGGAGCCATGATGGGAGATCTGGCATGGACCACAGGTCCCCACGGGAAGGACACCAGAGTTGCAGGTGGTATCATGAGCTGAAGACCCTCCTGTTGAGTAAGAGAGCAGGGTGGGAGGTGCAGAACTCATAGGGTTGTAGGAAAGCCTTGGAGAAAGTGGGATGTGGAGATTAACAAAAGAAACCAGGAAGAAAGGGATTGATGGGTGAGAGGGGAAGAAGCTTCGGGAACACAGGTAATAAAAATGTGGTTAGATAGGTAGGTCTCTTGCTGCGGTCAGGGAGGCGGAGTTAAACCCAGCTTCTCAGCAGGAAGGAAAATGTGAATAGTTTCAGAAATGCCTTGAAACAGAAAGTGGTACAAAGCAACCTGCGGGGGGAAACAGAACTAATCCAGAAAGGGAAAACCAGGGCGATTAGCAAAGGGGCTGAAAGTGAGACAGATGGTGGGAAGGCAGGCAACAGAAGGCGTATGAGAGGAGAGAAACACAGCAGCAAGGTGCTGGGAGGAACCTTAGGAGGTCGTCGTGCCCCAAAGCATCCTAGTACATTCCTGTAGGTAATAACACTGATGTCATCTGGAGGATGACACTTCATGCACGGGCTATGCTTAGCCAGGCCTGGGGATAATGCACAGCAAGGGAGAAGCAACCAAAATGCCAGGAGCCCGGGCAGCAAAACATGGGAACCTGACCGACTGGTGCATGCTGTCAGACCGGATACTGAAGGCATAAAAGAGGCAGGGTGGAACGGGAACCGTGGCTGGGAAACAGGCATTTTAGGGAATGTGTTACCCAAGAAAAAGGAAAAAGAAAGGGTAATGCCACTACAGGAGCAATTAGTGGTAAGTGGCTTCAAAAATTAACAAATAAATAAAATACTGATTAATCAAGAACCCAGAGACATAATGGGAACTAAAAATACTTCTAGGGTAAAGCTTAACCTATAAAAAGGTTACTGTATGCAGTGGTAGCCTGCTGTAGCAGTAAGGCAAGGAGTCTGAGCTTTCTGGATGGAAAGCTGGAAGACAAATTCACAGAGAAAATGGGGGGCTCTGACGTGCTCACCTCACGTCCCCGATACCAGCTTAGCATGGCACATTTCTGCCACCTCCTTTAAACACAGGAATTTGCTCCAGTGACTGCCATTATCCAAATCTTACACCAAAAAGGTCAAAAATTACTCCAGCCAGCTTTCCACCATGCAGAGGTTGTTTAGTGAAGCCCATAAACCATGGAGCATGGCCCTGGTGACAATCCCTGCAAGGAGCACGCTCTGCAGCCCAACAAAGTGCATCAGGATCAGGCCACCCGGCTGTGCTCAAACATTTGGGGGCTACCAGGATCCCAAACCCCAGAGGACTTCCAAAATGTGTCCTGAGCCCTGCTGCCAAAGCAACAAATGTGCATGGGGTAGCAGGAGACGGTGCGGGCTGCGGACCTGCACCACAGCAGGATCAGCCATGAAGGGAAGTATGATGTGTGCTATCATCTTGATAAATATTTTGGGAAGGGGCACAACAGCAAAGTTGGAAACACACAACTAGGGTGTTAAAGAAGTATGGGGTTTGAAAGTTAGTGTTACTGGGGGATTTCACTGGGGAAAGTTAGCGTTGTTTCTTTACCCTACATTCGGGAACCTTGTCATAATGGAAAAGGGCTTTCTGATCAACACGTGTTTAAAACAGAAATTTCACAGTGAAACAAAAAAAGTAGTAAGGAAGAAAGAAAGAGGAGGTTGTCACAAGGAGCAAAACCACCTCACAAGGAGCAAAACCACCTCTGCCTGTGTATTTGTGAGGGAAGGCTGCGTGAGGGAAGGCTGCACAGCCGTGGCGAACCTGCTCGGGGCTCCCCTGAGGAGCTGCTCCTGGCTGTATGTGGTGCCAGAGTGGGGTCCTGGCTCGGCTATGGGGTTGTATGGTTGTAGGGTCGTGCGGTTGTAGGGTCCCACCAGGAACCAGCAGCCCCACCGCCCCCACAGCGAGGCGCAGCCCGGCGGGCGGGCAGCACCCCGAGGGCGGGCCGAGCGGGCCAATCCCTCCCATGGCAAACTCGGGGCTGCATTTTGGGCAGCAGAGGGGTCGCTCCTGAGGGCTCCCCCACACTCCCTGAGGAGAAGCGAGGCCCTGAGCGGCGCCGCCCGCCTCGGGACGTGGCAGCGCCCATGGCGGGCGGGGCTGAGGCGGCGCCAGGTGAGCGCTCCCCGTACCTGCGCCACGTGGGGGGCGGGCAGCGAGCGCCGCGGCCCCAAACTCGCCCGCAGCCATTTGCCAGCTTCCCAGGGGTGCAGGCAGCCCTCTGCCTCCCCCTCGGGAAGGAAACGACACCAATCCTACAGATCCGAGCGGGATCAGCTAAAGGGGGGAGGGAAGGAAGGGAAGGGAAGGGGTTGCCCCCTGCGCCGCGGCTGCAGGTGGGGGCTCTGCCGGCTTGGGAGAGACCCGAAGAGGGAAAGTTTCTGGGCTCTTCTCTTCCCCCCTTCCTTCCTTCCTTTTTTTTTTTTTTTTTTTTTTTTTCCTCTTTTTTTCCCCCTTTTCCACTTGCCTGGCGGCACCATGACGGCGTCTCCCGACTACCTGGTGATCCTCTTTGTGACCACGGCGGGCACCAACGGGGCCAGGCTGGGCTCGGATGAGCGGGAGCTGCTCCAGCTCCTGTGGAAAGTGGTCGACCTGAGGACGAAGGAGGTATTTTTCCCCCCAAAGGAGGAGGAAGAGGAGGAGGTGGGAGCATCCCCAGCTGCTTCTGCTGCTCCCCTTGCCCCTGCTGGGCTGGGTGCCCCAGGAGCTGGGCTGGCTGGGGGTGCCCCAGGCTGGAGCAGGTGGTGGTGGTGGAGGGCAGGGCTGTGGGGTTGCAGGTTGGGGAGCTCAAAACCGGGTGCTGACTCGCTCCTCCTCTGCTTTCCTTGGAGCTGGGGTGCCCTCACGACGTGCTGGTCAGGCCCGACCACCCGGAGCTGACTGCTGAGTGCCAGGAGGTCACCAAGGTGGACGTGGAGAGCCTGGCGCTGGCTCCACCGCTGGAGCAGGCGTTGAGACAGGTGACAGCCCGTAACCAGCCGCAGTCCCTCGGTGGTGGGAGGTGGAAGCCACCTTAGCATCCGTTTACCCTCCTTCCCCACTCACTTTTGGGATAGCAGAGCCCGGCACCGGGCACTATAGCCACACGTGGGCCAGGCAGCCTGGACCCTGTTGGCCTTTGTGGGGTTTTCTCTCTTGCCTCGTGCTCTTTCACCTCGGGAGGTGGGGTTGAACCCTGAGAGGAGGATGAAGGTTGGGCATTGCCCAGCTCTCATCTCCTGCTGGGCTCTGAGTTGCAGCTGTGGCTGGGTCTTCCTTAGTGTAGAAGGGAAGCCAAGTGGAGGTGCCCCTCAAAAAAGCTGGGTTTATGGTGAGCTATCTGTCCTGGAAAGAAGGAGACTGTATCAAAGCCTCAAAATAAACAGGGAGGTGTGTGTGGCTCTCATTAAGGGCAGGGCTGGAAGTCTTTTTCCTATCCAACATGCCCTGTCTGTGAGGTTTTTCTGCCCAGGTGCTCCCCCAGCTCTCTGCAAACAGCTTTATGTCTCCCTGCAGAGCTCTTGCAAGTGAAAAAAGAAATATTTTTGTGGTGTGGGCTGAATGTGTGGCCACATCGTGGTGGAAAGGGAAAAGGGGCAATTTCCCTATGAAGTTAATTATCATGGGAGTAATCATGTGCTTAGCTAGTAAGAAACAAATATACAAGAGGCTTTCTCAAAAAGGAGTTCCAGCCCTGTGATCCTGCTGACCAGGTTTAATACTGCCAATTGATGACACTTCCTCCTGCAGCAGCTCTGATCTCTCACATGTGTGTCTTTTGTTCCTGCTTTCAGTTTAATCAGTCCGTGAGCAATGAGCTGAACATTGGTGTGGGTACTTCCTTCTGTTTCTGTACTGATGGGCAGCTGCACATTAGGCAGGTTCTGCATCCTGAAGCTTCCAAAAAGGTACGTAGCAGTTGACTGAAGTCCAACTCTTGGTGTGCTCTGTATGTTTTTCTTGCGAAACTGATCGACTTCTCTTTAAAATGCGTAGTACGAGGAGACCTCCACACCTCTGTGATTCAATCATTGCTCATCAGTCAATATACTTGTCAGACTACAAGCCTGCCCACGTGGATGGCATGGGCAATGTCTAATGCGTGCGCTGCCCTGAGAGAGGCTTTTAGAAGTGAAATCAGAAGAATAACTGTGAATTGAGTGTTTGAGAAAGGAGCAATGCGCTGAGAGGTTGCTCTAAATCTGACACTCGTACTGCTGCGCGAGCCACAATGGGCTTAAAAAACGAAACTTTGGGAATGTTGCCAAATAGTTCGTGATTAAGGCGGCTGACTGCCTGTTGAAATTTTTACGTTCACCTTTAGCAGCTTTCAGTCTCCATGCATTCAGTTGACTCTGTGAGGGCGGTGCTTGTGTTTGTAAGGAGCCGAGCAGTGGCATGAGGCAGGCTGAGCGATGACGAGTCCCCTAGTCTAGAGTTTTCCATAACTTCAGAGTTGCCAAATTGCCAACAGTGTTACGAGCTCCTGCCTAATTTTCATTAGTGATAGGGTTGCAGCACTGTGCTGAGTCTTCAGGCCTGAATTCACTGCCTCAATATTAAAATCTGGTCTTGTGGTTTGCTGTGAACATGCATGGCTCAGTAGCAGAGCTGTTCTGCTATCCCCACCGGCTACTGATCTCTGCGCCTATCATTTTGCTGCTTGGCCTTGGAAGGGGCAATGCTGCAAGTCTGTGCTCTTACAAAACTGATATTGGGTGTTTGTTTCCTAATACCCGTTGGTGCCATAAGTATTGATTGACACTTTTAAAGCTTGAGCAGAGAAGCCACGAGCATGATTCATAGTGACCAGACCTGTGTATGTGTAACAACAAACTTTGTCACTTAGAATGGGCTTGTGTTTTTATACAGTTGTTTGTTTGTTTGTTTGTTTTCCATGCAGCTAAATGATGTAGGTAAAAGAAGGGAGTACCCCTACAAATATTCTTATTTAAGTTAATTTGGTGCAAGTGATTAGGATCCTTTTTTTCTCTCTATATATTCAGTCACAGTGACAGGACTCATCAAAATCTTCTGTTCCTGTTTTGTTTCAAATTCTTCATTTGAAACTTGCTCAGTGCTGCCTATAGATCAAGTAAATCAGATGCTTATGAGACTTGTAGTAGTTTTCTGGTGGATACCGAATGCTGAGGCTGGTGGCACGTGTACTGCGGAAATCCAGATCTGTTCAATAGCCTTGTGATTTCTGCCGGTGTTTATTTTAAGGCGCCCAGTCTCAACCAGCCTAGCAGCTCGTGGTATTCAGACAATAAAGTGATATCAACTGCTTCAAGGGAAACTCGGTGAAGTACAGAACTCAGTCTCTTCTCATGGAAGCAGAAAAATAGCCGTGCTAAAACGAGAGCAGGCAATCCTGGCGAGCACGCCTGCATTTTCATAAGTTTGTCTTTAAAGGATGTTGTTTGCCTAATGCACCTGTCTGTATGCTAAGATAAGCTCTGCTGTTTTCAAAGCAGAACTTGTTACGGAGCCTAAACTTCTTTCTTCTGGCTTTTTAAGCGTACATCCACATATGCTGCCGTTCTGTTACAATGCCAAGATGCTAACTAGTCATTCTAGACAGAAAGTTAAGTAAGGGCTTTCTGTGATTTAGAGGCACTGCAGGCAGACAAGTAGAACACAAGCACCGAGGCTGCGAGGAAGTCTGGAGGAGAGGGGGGGTTGTGTTTGTTGAAATAACTTCCCTGCTTCTTCTCTTCCTCATCCTGAAACAAATGAAGGGAATAAAGCATGTGAAAGATGTCCTTGTGGGGCAAAAAGGGTTTTATTGACACTTTCAATGGGCTTGCTCCTGGCTTCATGCGCCGTAATTAAAGCAGTTACCAAGCATGGACTGATAACCTCTACACCACATCAAACCTTCATCTGCTCCGTTTATTTTATTTTTTGATGGGAATAAATATTTGAAGTGTGACTGCTCTCTGAAAACTCAGCCTTGTCTGCAAACCAAGACATCTTCTGCTAGTCTTGCAAAATCTCCTTGGCTCTATAAACCGAACCGAGTGCCCTCTGGCTTTTCGCAGTAAAAGCTGGAACCAGGAATTGATGATAAATGTTGCAATAGCACGCGTTTGCTCTCCTACGTGTATATTGGATTTGAGGCACTGGTAATGACAGCAAACTCTTCTCTGGCAGTGAGAAAGCACATTTTTCTTTCTTAAATCACAGAAAGGAAGCTGCTTAAGCAAAAAAAAAAAAAGTTGATAAACATATTTGGATGACTATGAAGAGCTATATGAGCTACTCTGCAGCAGAAATATTTTAGTTTGGTATTTTGTTGTCTTTTTATTCCCCCCTCTAGCCATTGTAAGGAAATAGTTGGAAAGTTTAGTATGTAAAGACACAGTAGAAGATGCTTGCCCCGGCTGACAGACGGTACCTTGTCCTTTTACAGAATATCTTACTGCCTGAATGCTTCTACTCCTTTTTTGACTTGCGGAAAGAGTTCAAGAAGTGTTGCCCTGGCTCACCTGATATTGGCAAGCTGGATGTCGCGGCCATGACAGAATGTATCCTTTTGACAAAGATGGTGCCTGCTACTGTTACGGCTTCGGCTGGATTTTGGGACAAAGATGTGTGAGTAATGCTTGCAACACGTGTTCAAGGGTGATATAACCTCAGTGAGTGACTCGGCGCTGCCCAGAGCTTTCTCACAAAGATAAAAACGTACGAGAGTGCGTGGTGCAATGGGGGGAAATCCTGTTTCATCTTGATTTCTGTATGCTTTCCTTACTACCTTTATAGTTGTCCTTTAACCTTCACAGCTAAATGTGACACATTTATTCAAATTGTTGGTGTGAATCTTGAGTTTAAAGTTGTGAGCTTGCTCGCTGTGTTGGTTAATTAAATCTTTATTTTTTTTTAGGTAAGAGTAAATGTTGGGAGACCTCTTCATCTTCACTGTTAGGAGGGGTAGTGGTTACTCTTGATGTGAACGGGTAGTTAGCCTTTAATTCAAAGGCAGGGATGCTGCTGGTGCACGTGGTATCCAGCCTCAGAGAGAGGAAGAAGAGATAAAGGATCTTGAGAATTATAAGTTGCTATTAATAACTTCTTTGACTAGCTTCTTGCATCTGTAGAGTGATTGCCATTAAGAACTGGCATTTTTCAGACTCAAAACTATGTGACGTCTGAATTACAGTAGCCTTTCTCTGTAGGACCAGCATCACCAGGGTTTTGTACCTGTAGTGAGAGGGGCATAAAATATCGATGTAAGTGTGTTCTGTTAGTTTGTGGCTTTATTTTTTGTGTGTGTGCTTAATTAAAGGTTGAATGCTGGAGGCTGTCTGCTCTGCTTCGTCATCTGCAAATTAAGATGCATGTCTTCTAGCGAAGGGGCAGAAATCACTTTTTTTCCCCCTACTCTGAAGCAAAGTGGTATATTTAAGTGGAAGAGTGTGGACTTTTATTTTGCTTTTTCTACATAAGTGTTTGCATAGTCTAGAAACCAGATGATGGGGGCTTCTAAAAGTGTTAAAAGCCTAATACATTGCTTGGGGATGCTCTGACAGAAAACATGAGCTGGAGAAGTTAAAGGCAGTGAGCTACTTCAGCTGTTTCAGAGAGATGCCTTTACTTTCTTCCTGTGTGAGTGCCTGGTGTACATCCTGCTGCTGTGGAAACACTTGTATGACCACAGACAGCTGAAGGGTCACTGGGTAGTTAAGGTACGATGACTGATTGTGCACTCCCTACATGCTGGGAGAGGGGAGCAGACCCCACTGCCAGTACCACCTGGGTCTTGGTTGCCAACTGCAGGTAGTTTTTCCTCCAAGGTCCTAAAGGTTTGGCTGGGCTGAGTGATCTTAGTTTGAGTGTGAATTCTAGATCCGATCTGCTTCTCTTCGGGTGTGTGTATGAGTTGATTCTGTTTTTATCTTTGGGGTTTGTCTTGTTTTGTAACTGCTGATGCATTATTTGTAAACTTGCTGTGTTTATGCAACGTGGCTGGAATTAATTGTCCGTACCCCACACTGTTTGGGAGCCCTCGCAGGGGCTTGGAAAAAGAAGGGTGCAGAGCCAAAGAAGTAAAATACTTGTTTTCCTCTTATTGCCCAATATGCTAATTTTTCTTTTCCCCTCACCTTGCTGAGATGTACTGATTTACACACAGCCTGACACCAGGGAGATTAACTTAATTGCACCTGGAGAGTCTGTACGTGCGTGTAATGCTTGCGATAAAAGTTTTGGTTGGAGCAGGTGATTAAGTCTGAGGATTAGCCCAAGCAGCTTTGTGCCTAGTGGTTTTTTCCCCTCAAGTGAGGCAGCTGCCTTCTTTCGAAGACAGTTAGGTAGCGAAGAGAAGGCTGAGAGAAAAGCATCGTATCTGAGGTGGGGATGGGGAGGGTGGATGGAGAAAGGGAGATGGATGGATGAAGAAAATAAAAGCTGGTGGATGAAGCTGAAAGGAAGCTGCAGGATAGTGCCAGAGCCTCCCCGATCTCTTTACTCTTGCAGGAAGCGACCAGGTTTGTTAGCGTTTGGTTTGGGGGTTGAGCACAGAGCAGAGGTGTAGATCTGCATTCACAAATTGGTGGGAGCAGAAGAATGAGTTTGGGCAAGTCCCTTCATGTGCCTGGATCCCTGACCCAGCCAGGAGACGGCTGGGATCAATGGGAGGAAACGTGTGTGGTGTGAGAGAGCTGTGGGAAAGCTGGCCCTTGGTCTGCAGTCACTTCAGTCGTTAGCAGGCTTTCAAATGCTTTTATTTTGGTTGGTAGTGTCTGATTAAACAACAAATTACAGGCTGGTGGAGAATGTGCTCTCTGGTTCCCAGCAATCAGAGGGAATAATTTCCTGCTGCAGTCATTCAGGAGGCATATTCCGGGGTGTCAAACGCTGGGTAGTTGGTGCTTGGATGTATACTTAGTGCTTGCCTTCTTTGCATGATGGTGAAAAGGAACACAGGGACATTAAACTGAATAACCTGCCGACTATTTTTTCCTTTAAAAAGAGTTTTGGGGACTTAATCCTTCAGCAAACGACTTGAAATTGTGTATAGCAATGAAACCATTAAAAATCTAAGAGTTCAGGTGAAAACTTTACATTGTGTCCCCTGCTCCCAAAGAAAGTGTGAATTCCTTGTCCAAACGGCCACTGATTTATTTAATACAAGGTAAGGCAGTCTTTAAAATGCAATCGCATTTGGGAGGCTGAGGAAGAATTGAGATGAGTTTAACTGCTGTCTCTGCCGCTGCCTCCTAACTTAAGGTCTCCAGCAGGTTTTTGGTGCAGGAGGCAGCCTTGTGGCAGGCTGTCTTCTGCTCCTCTTACACAATGCTGACTGAAGCGGGACGATTATGAGAAATTTTGAGTAACAAAAAAAGCTGGGAGAAACGATCGTGTTCTGGCAAAGGAAAGGACTTGGTGCTGTTGAAATCTCTCGAAGCCTGTGTAAGGACACAAAAGAAGCAGGGCTGTTCTTGCACCTTCTGTACCTCCCATACTCGCTGCACTTCTTGATTTGCAAAGCTTGCTGAGCCAGTTTTCACTGCTGTGAGTGCCTCCAGGGTGGAGTGAACAAAGCTTGCATGACTGTTCGTAACTCGGTCTGCAGAAGACTCATCCTTTGCCTCAAGATTGGGCGTGCAGAAGTCATTAAATGGCAAATAACTATTGCTTCCTCCCGTCTCTGGTTTGCTCCACTTGCTTCTGAGCTGGGGCTGTGAGGATAGCTCCTCGCTAGCAGGGTGTTGTCAGGAGAAGCACAGCAGGGCTCCAGAGCAGTCTGCCTCATGCTCTGGATAAGATCTGGGTTCTCCAATACTGAAACTTGTTTTTTTTGACCTGGATGTTTTGAAAACCGCCGTGCAGAGCACAGCTAAACCCAGCAGGATTTAGCCCTGGCTATGAAAAGCCCATTAATGGGTATTACCTGACAAATCTTATGCATTGCTATTTGTATATCCTGTGGGAGCACCCAGGAACCAGGTAATATCAGATTACTTTAATCAAAATAGTATTTAAAGAGATTTAAGTCTCTTCAAGCAGAAGATTACAATCAGAATAAAGGGGGAAAAGCATTGGTAAAGAACATAACTGTAACGTGCTCATGTCATCTCTGCTAAGTGAGCGTTAGTTTTCCTTTTGCTAGGGTTAAGAAAGGAGGTGAGACCCTGGGAGAGACAGCGTGGGGGAAGAAGGCTTGGAGGACACTTGGAGGTGAAGCTGCAACAGAATCAGGGTTTAAAATGTCTCCCACGCTATGCAGATGAGCCTGACATAGGATGTGCCACCCCTCAGCGTGCTGAGTGTTACAGAGGGGTGGTAGCACAAGCAGGAAAAGCCTTGTTCCCTGTCCTGTCTTGGTTTTTGAATGCATCTTTTTGCCCTTTGCTTCACTTGGATTGTGTGTACCTGGTATTGCCTATAGTAGCTTTAGACAGCTGAGTCCATTTTTCTAATGCTTTAAATGTGAGCTTAGATTTATCCACTGAATTCAACTCTTTTTGCTAATTACCTAGGATGGACAAGCTTTAAATATCAGTGTACACATGTGTGGTCTCGTCTACCTTCATAGAACAAGTGGTGATTCTCTTTTAAAGGCTATTCCACTAATTTTTTAAGCATCCTTTCTTTCCAGTGCCCCAGATCAGAGGTCCATCTGCCTGTGGACAGACACGTTTATTAAAATTTCCACTTAGTTGAGGCTGTTATAAATGTGCTCCTCCACATGTGCAGAAAGCAATCAGTTTTATTCTCCCGTGTTGCCTAAAAGCCTTGCTTGCAGCTAATCAGAAGCAGAGGTGTGAGCAATCTCTCCCCTCTCACTCCTACTGATGTTGATGAATTTCTCCCTCCCCTCCCACTGTGTTTGTATCACTCTGGAAGGTTTTTTGCACAACCATCTCCCTGCTTCTCAACACCCGGCAGCGATTTCTGTAGGCACGGGGGCATTTTTAGGAACTACCTCCTCAATATTTTCAGTGAGAGGTTTTCCAAGGAGAATACAAACAGAGAGGGGGAATTTGTTTTGTTTTCCTTGTGTGATGGCCTCGCTTCGGCGTCCTCCCCTTTCACCCTGCTGCGTTCCCACCTCCTGCAGCTGATTGCTGGTAGGGATCCTTGGCTCTGCAAACGGGAAGTATTGAAGTGTCTCCTCGTTGTGACAGCCTGCCCTCACAGCCAAGCTGTTGCATGTATGCACACGTACGCCTGTCCCTTGTCCCAGTGGCTGTCGAAACTGCTGCCTGATTCCTCTTCCTCTCTGGATTTCTAATTCCTGCATTTTCAGCAACTTCTCCTTCCCCAGGTGGGTGGCAGAGGCTCTGCACAAGCACCAGGAGCTGCAGGGGGCCGGTGTCAGGCAAAGGAGGAGAAGCCCTCCTCTGTTTTGACACGTGAGTTGCCCAGAAACATCTGCGTGCTGCTGATTAGATGCCGTGAGAGGGATGAAGGCAGCCTGCTTGTGGATTATTTTTCTCTTCAGCACTCCCCACACACACACCAGCTTTTCCCAGGCAGTTGTGGGGGAGAGACAAGCTTGGGTGTTTGGCTT
The DNA here is from genome assembly GCF_963932015.1 of Anas acuta. NCBI lineage: Eukaryota > Metazoa > Chordata > Aves > Anseriformes > Anatidae > Anas > Anas acuta. The sequence goes on from NC_088980.1 coordinate 134,294,889, forward strand.
AGGAAGAGAGAGTGCAATGAAAACGTTCCTTGTTGCCATAATTACTGGTGGTAGTCTCTTACACCATGTTGTGGGGTTGTTTCATGTGGCTCGTTTAGGATTTTTAGCTTGGTTTTAAGAAAGCCATTTAGTGTTTTTACTAGTTTATTCCAAAGATGCTGGGAAGGGAAGGTGATGGCAATGGCTAGCAGACAATATTCAGTGGAGCAGTTGGCAGATCACTAGTTTGTGTTTGTTTTTTTTTTTTTTAAATATAAGTCACTTCTTACAAGAACATCTGAAGCTGATTAAGCACAAACCTCTTACTTTCCATACTCAGCACACACTTAAAACCAGCGAAGTGTCAAAATCAAATTAGTCTTAAAATTTTAGTGCTGCATCTTTCCTTTCCCTGCTGTGGAAGAAGAGTTTGGTTCAGTTGAAACTATTTTTTTTTTTTTAAGTGTTCTGAGCATTAATTGATGGCTTGTCCTGAGATTTTAAAAAAATAAATAAATAAATCAGTTTTGTTAGAATGATTTGCAGTCATCCCACAAGTAATGGGAAGACGATGACACTTTTATCCTCACCTCTGAGATGCTCAAAAGTTGTTCTTCAGTCCAAAGTGCAGAACTCTGAGCATTTGAAATGCATCTTGCGTACTTGTGTGGAAATGCGGGTGAGTAACTGGTGTGTTTGTCTGTTTTGAATGCCTTGCATTGCTGCATAGCTGTGCCGAGATAGGTCTCACTGTTTAGGAAACACATACATTTTTTGCTCTGATATCTTGTTGTGCAGTGATAAGGCACGAGAACAAAATAAGTCCTACTTCAAACTGTGTTGGGGCTGACTTGTTTTGTTTGTTTCTTAAACATTCTTCAAAGAAGGAGATGAGGATGGAAAAGACCCTTGGAAAAGCCAATACAAATTGGCTTTATAAATGGAGCAGAGTTGAAAGGAATCTCACTGTTCTGTAGTTTGATGCTACAGGGAGGGGCAAATACAAGAGGAAAATGGGGGGGGAGGGAGATACCTTAGTGAACTTTAAAAAAATTTGTGAAAAAATGATACCTGTAACTTATATCAGTCTCCCTCAAGCACAGATTTGTATCTGGTCGGTCTACAGACTAAGACAACATTTTCTGCTCTCTGACAGGAGAGCTTTTCCTTGCTATCATCTTCCAACACCCTTCAGATCAGAAAATATGTGGGCTGTGGGACTCTGCTTTGTCTCTTGGGTTTTCAGAGTGATGAACTCCAAACCTGATTCTGCTAATGCTGCGGGAGGGCACAAAGCTCAGGCTGTACCTTCTAACAGGCAAGATTTAGACCAGGTGCTGCTTGTGAATTTTAGCAGTGGTAAGATAGCTACTCTACTTTGGGATTTAGCTGTTTAGAAAATGTGTGGCAAGTCCTCTTATTTTTAGAGTTTGTAGTTGGTTTGCTTCTCTTCCTTCCCAGATCTTCCTCTAGAACTTAAAGATCTTAATTAAAGAGGGCAGGACACCAGTCTCTTCTGCATGCAGGATTGGATCTGTCTTATGCTCACGCATTTCATATGTCTGAATTAAATATGTATGCCCTTATTATGGGGTCTCGTGTCCCCAGACACTTTCTGGAGTGACCTCACACTCCCGCAGGTGGCAGTAGTTACAGGCTAAGGCAGCAGCTAACCCGGAGCAGCTGATGCATCTCTGCAGGAAAGTGGATTAAATCTTCCCCTGAGAAGTGCCTTACCATGAAGGATAACATGAAAGCTCATTGCTCTTGTAGGAGACCAATTAGAAACCTATCCTGTGATGATTGACTTAACTCCAGCGTAAAGATTTAAATCTTGACAAGAACAGTTCAGCGCTTCCCTATGGAGCCTCTCAAGTTGAAGATATGGGGAAGATTATTTTAACACTAATATCTGAACCATACAGTAAGTGACTGTGATGAACTAGTCTTATATGTTGCTTGTTTGTTTTCTGTTGTTTTTTTTTTTTTGTATGCTGAGGAAAAAGGAAATAACTTGTACCGTGTTTCCTAGATCACAAGTTCTCAGATCCAGAACGAGTGAACTACAAATTTGAAAGTGGGCCTTGGTATGTATCATCTCGCTCTTTTTCTTTCTAAAGGCACTGCTTGAAAAAGTACTTCTCTGTATTCCTTATCTGCATATAGATGTTGTCAGTATTTTTATTTTATCTTGCCACTGCTGTGGAAGTAAATTAGATGTTTTAAGTGGGAAAGGGGGGTAGAAAACTGCATCAGATGCAGGACTGAAGCCTAGCAAGGAAGCTGTAGCCCGCTAGGTGCTGTTGGTTCTGGGTTCTCCTAATAAGTGTGTATAATAGGTGTTGAGTGGGCTCTCCTGTGAACAAAGAACTTCTGCATTTTTGCAGAAGTAACCCTTTTAGTATCAACTCTTAAGCTTTTCCTGCAATTTGCTTCCCAGATAGTGAATATACATCATGATGATTTTTTTCTTGCATAGGGAAGATGCATTTCCATAAAGATACGGTGCCAAACAAAAGACTGCTACCAGTAAATTGCTTGAGCTATGATGATTGTCTTCTTCCCAAACATGTTTTAAACATAAAGCTTCATCTGTGCTTGATGACTTTTTAAAACATAATCTTGCTTTTCCATGTATAAATACAAATTTTTCCTCACTTTACTTAGTCCCAAGTACTGACTTCCCTCCTCCAGATTAATGAACTCTCATAAGGGTAGATGATATTGGCAAGAGATGATTCTGAGCAAAAAGAGGCAAGAAAAAAAAAGCAACAGTATTGGCAGAAAGTATCCAGTGAGATTAGTTCAGGCAGCTATTTGTTTTAGCATTGTTCTAAGATTTTTTTTTCCCATTTCAATAATGAAATGTTGTGATGAGGTAAAAGATTCCCATCTTATTTGTGATAATAAGTGGAAGCTGATGGGTTTCATTTCAACATTAGGGTATGTCATCAGAGAAGATAACACTCTTTTATTTGCACAGGCACATGCACCAATTGCTTATTTTATTAAGGCAAAGTATTAAAGTACGGGATTGTGAGGAGCACTTCTGGACAGATTTCTATAGGAATGGCCACCTGAGAACTAAAAACACAACCAAAGCCATGACCCTCCTACGGCAGGGCACAAGCACAACCCTTGTAGGAGGGGAGGCAGCTGCTTAATCAATCCCATGCTCTCTGTGCAACAACCTGGCCTTCCAATAGCCCTAAAAGCAGCCGTGGGTAGCTGTTGTCAGTGTTTTGTTCTACATGGCGTTTTTAACACGCAAGAGAACAAAAGGGACTGTGGTAATGACCAATTAAATCTGGCTCTCTGTGGCTGAGCTATTCCCATGCTAAGCAGTTGACGTCGCCTGGAGCTATATTAAGTCTCCAGCAGCACAGCGATGGCCTCGACATGAAACGTTCAGGCTGAACTCCTTGGGTGAAGTAAAATCTGAAACAAATCTGGTCTTAGCTTGTGAGTGGCTCTTGCATGCTGGCACAGAACAAGCACGGCTCTGCTTCAAGCTCTACTTACCCAAAATAAGAGCAAGTGTTCCATTGTAGTGCACCAACCCTGTTCACACAACAGGGAAGCACAAAACATCGGTGTGTCAGGAGGGGGGAGTGAAGTGGGAATGTGCTTGAGAAGAGAAGAGCTCAAGGGGCAAGCGTGGTGGGGAGCTGGGAAAGGGGCAGCTCAGCAGAGCTTGCTGTTTGCTGTGATTTTGGGCATGGGTCTCAGGAAGCCCTGGCAGTGCTTCCCCCTTGCCCAGCACAGGCAGGGGCTTGTCACATTTGTGTGGATGACGAGCATTGTTTCTTCTTTTGGTGCCTGCAGCAGCAAGATGGAGCTTGTGGACGACAATGCTGTCATTCGAGCAAGAGGACTACCTTGGCAGTCGTCTGACCAGGACATAGCGAGGTTCTTCAAAGGCTTAAACATTGCCAAGTTAGTAGCCAAGAACTTCTCTCTCCCTCTGTAGTGCTTCATCTGCTCCAGTCATGGAGTTCTTCTTCTCTCTGACTTGAATCTTTCAGGGGAGGTGCTGCACTCTGCCTCAACGCCCAGGGCCGGAGGAATGGGGAGGCTCTCGTGAGGTTTGTAAGTGAAGAGCACAGAGATCTAGCGCTGCAGAGACACAAGCATCACATGGGGAATCGCTACATTGAGGTGTGTGCCACTGGCTTTGAGGACCTCCTCTCAACAGGAGTGCAAATTGCATGTCAGTCACGTGCTCTCTTTTCTTCCCTTTCGTTAGGTATACAAGGCAACAGGTGAAGACTTCCTTAAAATTGCAGGAGGTAATTTTTAGGGGATAAGAAGGGAGGGTTTGTTCCATCGTTATCTGTAACTTGGGGTTGTAAACGGCTCCTCTTGGATGTGGTCTTACATTTTTCTTTACACGATCAAGTAGGTAACCGGTGGGTGATAATTAGGTACTCTGCTGGCAGTCCAAGCTGTTCCATGACTTTTGTCCACCTCTTTTTCCACGCCCTTACCATTTTCAAGCAGCCTATTAAATAAGGATTTGATCAAACAAGGTGATCTCGCTTATGAGTTTTGTTCAGAAGGTAATCTTCCTGAACGAGGGGACCTAAATGTTACTGATTGGAAAAACTGCTCAGGTTTTGGTTTTCTGCAAAACAGGACTATTGCTGTTGCTGTGGAGACTTGCACATAAAAGCAAACAGATATCACAGCGTAAATAACAAGGGATTTATGGAACTGATTTTTCTTCAAATGAAATCTTCGATTCTGACTAAGGGGGAAATTTTAGATGAAATACTTTATTTTAAGGGGACTATTCCCAAACCTTGAACTAAAAGACTGCAAAACTTGTTCTACTCATCTTCCCCCAGACTACCACCCTCCCTTTATGACTGCAAGCGTACAGAATTTAAGATCCAATAAGCTGTTACGTACCTACAATACTGGCTTAAAATCCTTCTTGCTTCCTAACATAAATTTGTTCTGGGGGTTGTAGATGACTAACTGAGCGTCTAAAGTTAAGGTTTTGGAGTGGGAGAGGCTATTATGTTGTTGAATAGATGGCTGATAGATTTGGTAATAGTTGCACCATTCAAAGTAAAAACACTGCTTGCTAATGCTGGAAAATCGTATGTCTGACACTACCAGACTTGTTTTGTATATCAGCTTGGCAAAATATGCTAGCTGTAAGTGAAAGGACTGTGCTAAGGTGCAGAATTGGGTAGCAGGTAGATCTGGATAGGGTAGTGTAGGCTTATATCTATGAGCATTAAGGTCTTCTAAAGATGCTGGAAGTAGAATTGTCAGACTTTGACAGTTTCCTCAGGATAGGATGAAATTCCTGAGCTGTCTTCAGCATGCCCTTCTAGCTTTCTTTCCAAGCATAATGGTCTGGGAACTTGATTGCCATATATATTTGGCAGGCTTTGAAGTCACAATATAAATTAAAAAGGTGAGGTGCAAAGCAGTACTCAGAAGCAGAAGGGATTCTGCTCAGAAATGGTTTTGGGGAGGAGGAGTTAGCTATGCCGGGCTTGCTCAGGGTTTTATGTGGCTGCCTAAATTTGAGTGCTTCTCTACTTCTTTTGCTAAAGGCACTTCCAACGAGGTTGCACAGTTCCTATCGAAAGAAAACCAAGTGATTGTCAGGATGCGAGGCCTTCCTTTCAACGTGACGACGGAAGAAGTGCTGACGTTCTTTGGCCAGCACTGCCCTGTAACAGGAGGGAAGGAGGGAGTCCTATTCGTCACCTACCCTGACAGCCGGCCGACGGGGGATGCCTTCGTGCTGTTTGCTTGCGAGGAGTACGCGCAGAACGCGCTGAAAAAGCATAAGGACTTGCTGGGAAAAAGGTACATTGAACTCTTCAGGAGCACTGCAGCAGAAGTTCAGCAGGTAGGTGGCAAATGTGCTTCTTCTAGTCCTGCTTTGGCATTAAGTAGTGCCAGCAAGTACTGCTTGGCCATGACAAAAAGTTCTTCCTTTTACTTGTGACAACTTTCACTGCAAAGAGTACTGTCCAAACTTCTGTAAGGTTTTGCTCCCCCTGCATGTAGGATCTTATGGTGTATGGATGTTCTTAATCACACACACGCATGCAAAATATGCATACATAAGTGTGTATAAAAGAGTCCTTAATTTTTTTGTCGTCTGATATTCTTGCAAACAGGAGTTATAGATAATAACAGTATCTGTAGTGTAAAGCAGTAGACCCATGTAAATTTGAGATTTTGATGCCTCATTTGAAGGGTTGACAGTGAGAAAACATAGCTGTAACTTGCTACTCTTGTTGTAGTTATCCCATAACTTCTCTGTTTAGCAAAAACATCTGACACCTGTGTAATTGAATATTGATATTGTTCAAAGATGATTAAAGGAAAGCGATTAAATAGCTGGTAAGCTCTTGACTGGGTGGGGTTTTTATTGTTAAGACTACTCAAATCTCAGCATGACTCCCTTATTTCTAATGGTGCGGCTCAGTGACACCACCCATGTTACCTGATGTGCTATTGCACGTCAAGGCTGTTTGGTAGTGAAGCATGTTTCCAGTTCATAGACTTACCTAGAGAGTGAGTATCTCACATAGAGGAGATAATTTTTTTCAGTAGAAATGGCCCCATGACTATATAGACAGTAGGATGTTTTCACAATAAAACTGCTGTAGAAATACTGGTTTCATGCTCTAGATCTTCTGAGAGTTGCATTATGGTTCAAGTGATTTTTTTTTTCTTGGAAAAAAAAGAATCAACTTATTTTGGAGAGTTTAAAAACTGTCTGCAAAGTGTCTGAATTCTAAGCATTGCTGCTGTGGTTGAAGCCCAGAAACTAGCTCACTTTTTTTTTTTTTAATGCTGCCCAGACTGAAAATTATGTAACACTAATCCCATGAATTGAAAAATAAGTCAGGAAGCTTTTTGTAACCTCTTTCTGTCTTGCACAGGTGCTGAACAGGTACTCTTCCACGCCTCTCATTCCTCTCCCAACGCCTCCTATTCTTCCAGTATTACCTCAGCAGTTCGTGCCTCCCACTAACGTCAGAGACTGCATACGCTTGCGTGGCCTTCCCTATGCTGCCACTATTGAGGATATCCTGGAGTTCTTGGGGGAATTTTCTACAGATATTCGGACCCACGGTGTCCACATGGTGCTGAATCACCAGGTTGGTAGGCGCCACGTTGCTGGACACGCTGCTAACTGCACGTGTGTGTTACAGGCTCCTCCTGATGATAGTATCACCAGTAGGGGAGCACCTTTGGGATTGACACTAATGACATCAGTTGGCCTCCAGTGCTCCTCTAAAAATGAACTGACAATAAATGGGCTTACTTGAACCACGCTGTAACAGCTGCCACATCTGCTGTAGAGTGGTTTCTGTCGCTGAGACCCAGGTGCCTAAAGCTAAGCCACAATCTCTAGAGGTGCTCCTATAGCACCAGCTGTGATCCTACACTGCTTGAACTGAAGAGTCCTGCTCAACAGCTTTGATAATTCCTCTTATGTGAGGCATATCTTTAAAAACAAAATTTTGGTCAACATTAACTCACCAAGGAGTGTTTTGCCCCTGGCTTTGCCTCGGGTGTATTTGAGGCCATATATGACTGCAGCCTCGTTGAGATGGAAGGATTTCCTATGGCACAAATCTAAAACTACAGCTGAAGTTTCAAGTCTCCTGAACTGCGGTGCTACTTTCCTTGAATGGCTATGGCTAAACATGTGGATTAGTGGCTCACTGACACGTGTAGATAGTTTCATCATTGCCATTGTTTCCTGGAGGTAGTTTCTAGCAAAATCTTTTAGACAAAGGCACGTGTTGCCATCTCCTTGTTTATCTGCATAGTTTTGTGACTTTAAGGGGAGGAGAGGGCAGCTCCTCATCCTCTGTGGAGATGATTTGAGTGGCTCTGCTGATGCTAAGCCTATGTTGCAGCTGCAAACTAGTTCCTTTTCCCAGAGTAAAGCTTCTCTGTTTGAGGAGCATGGGAAGAGAGAAGGGACTAGAGTTTCTGCAGCACCTGTCTTAAGATTGCTGTGTCTGTGAGGACTTGACCTAGCCATATCTAAGTCAGAGCTGAAAAATGATGAGGAATGTGCAGGTCTGGAAGAGACAAATAAAAAGATGCAGATCCTAAAACACAAGTAATTGTTCACGCTAGCGTCAGCCTTTGTCAGCAGTAATGAAAGAACCTGGAGGAAGAGTGTGTGTAGTCCTGAGAGCGATCAGCCATCCCTGCCCAAAGCTGTCACCTTTCTTTTAGGTACTTCTTTGCCCAACTACTTGATTTTTATCTTTTTGAATATTCTCATTACTCCCACCGCTCCTGTTTCCAACCCTCTAATCATAAACAAGCGTGTAAAGGATGGTGCTATGGTTTTTCTTCCCTCAGAAACTAGAAGAACTGGCCCAGAACTTAAGTTAGAGCTGGCTTCAGATCTCTACCTCTAGTTTTGGCTACTTCAAGTCAGCTTTATGTGGCTAAAGTGACTCTTCCTAATTGTGTATCCCACCCACTTACAGCCCTGTACAAGGATCTAATTTTTCTTCTTTGCAAGCTCACACCAAGCCTAGCTATGTGATTAGCCTTAGGCTAGTGACATTTTAAATTATTCCAGCCCATATTGGCATTAACAAAATAGAAAATAGGCTTTTGACTGCGTTTTTTTTCTCAGTTAAGTTAGCACAAGTTGTTGGAAGGATGCCCATAAGATGCACCAGGTAGACTATGATTCCCCAGCAGTAGTGAGGAAACTTCAGGGAGAGTTTAAACATGCTGATAGTTGCAAGAGTCTGTAGGGATGCTCTTTACTTTGGAGATAAATATTTTTATGGCTGAAGAGTGTTTTTAACAGGACAAATCATTGTTATGCTGCTACTTCACGGGAGCTCCAGAAACACTTCTGTTTGTCTTTTTTTATAGGGACGTCCGTCGGGAGATGCTTTTATTCAGATGAAATCTGCAGACCGAGCTTTTCTGGCTGCACAGAAGTGTCACAAGAAGACAATGAAGGACAGATATGTTGAAGTCTTTCAGTGTTCTGCTGAGGAGATTAACTTTGTATTAATGGGGGGCACTTTAAATCGAAATGGCTTGTCCCCACCACCATGTAAGTTACCATGTAAGTTTTGCATGCGTCTTGCCAATACTCTACGCTGTGTGCGGGTAGGTGTTGGAGCTGCTTTCTTGACTCTGATTCTGGTTCTTGGAAAGGAGTCTCAGATGGGGGTGGTAAAATGAGGCCTTTTCGTGATAAATCAGCAGCTTGCAGTCATTATTTTTCCCTCTGGTTGCGAATTATTATGACTGAAAGACTACTTTCAAATTCCTCTTGCTTCTCCAGTAGCAAACTTCCCCTCCCATTCTTGAAACTGAACTTGGCCAGGGTGAGCCATGACTCTGAAAAGTAATTTGACTTCCTAAGGCTTAAAGAGCAGTTTCCCATTTAAACTGATTTGTGTGTACGCTTTTTTCATCATGGTGAACGTGTCAGATAAGTCCTTCCACTTTCAATCCCCAAACTTAATTCATGAAACCATTGGAAGTGTTCTCCTTTGGAACTTATCCTCTTGTTGTACAAAACCGAATATACTCTGGGAGTAAAATACAGATCCTTTTGGTCTCAGAGAAACTATTTCATGTACAATTCTGCTCCCCAGAGCTGTTCAGATGAGCATGGACTTCTAGACAAACGTTTGGGGAAGATGCTTTAAGAGCTTAAGGGCTAACCTAGTAAACATGCACGCTGTATAAATCTGAGCCTAGGGGAAAAATAATACTTTGTTTCTAAGATAATAAATGGTAAGGCAGTAGAGTAGGAGCTTTCTCTCTGCACATGTATTACTGTTTATCGTGGCGTTTCCAAGAAACATTCTCTAAACCCTCCTCAGAGCTCCCAGTCTGACAGTGAATTTCTTGGGTGTGGTTTCTCCTGAGCTGTGAGTAGACCTTCAGCTAATCTGTAGGAGTTCAGCTTTCCGGTTGACCAGCACTTCTTGCAATGTGAGGTTCATCCAAGCGGGGAGCTGCAGTGTGTGGTCCTACGTGTGACAAATCCCAGACAGGAGCTCCTGAGAGCTCCTAGGACAGGTTCTTGAGTAAAAGTCTCAAAGCCTGGGAATTCTTAGATGGCAGAGTTCCTATTTCTAAATACAAATGCAAGTGATGTATTTCTCAGATAAGCTTTTTTTGCTCTGTCACTGCCCAATCCCCCAGTGAAGGGAGACGTTAACTGTTGGTTTAAAATAAGCTTCTGTGTCACTTATTCAGGGCTATCTAAAACTTTCATACAGTTATGTTATGGTACTAGAGAAGAAAAGGAATAGGAAAGGAGGCAGTTTAACTATGTTTCAGCAAGAGGTGAGGCATTATGAGGCCCTCACAGCTAAGTGCAGTGTGTTGTTAGCATTCAGTTTAAAAACACACAAACATGAGAAGCTGCAAAGTCTTCTTCAAAGTCGTCATCTGCAAAGAGACCCTGTTCCCAGAGCCATCAGTGGTTTCTGATTTTTGTTACTGCCCTTTGCTTTTGACTGGGGGTAGAAGGACAGACTTTAGTCTTGCAGTCAGGCCCATAGCAGTGCCCCAGCTTTATCTTCTGTGATGAGCAAGCAAATGAGAAACCTGTGAAAGCTCCTTAATTACAGCAGAGCTGTTCAGCTAATGGAATTCATATACATATACATGCTGGGATTTTTGAAGGTCTTAACCTATTTTTTGTTTGTCCCTTTAGGCCTTTCACCCCCTTCCTACTCCTTCCCGACTCCTGCAGCAGTTGTGCCAACAGAAGCAGCTCTGTACCAGCCATCCATGCTCCTGAACCCACGAACACTCCAGCCCTCCACGGCGTACTACCCTGCTGGGGCCCAGCTCTTCATGAACTACACAGCCTACTACCCCAGGTAAAGCAGAAGAGAAAACCAAGCAGGAACAAAGAAGTCTTCTTGCAGCAAATGCACAAAGCTCACCAAAGAACGTTGTCTGTCATGCTAAAGGCTTGTGCTACAAAGAACAGCTTGTTCAGTATCTTGTTCAGGGAAACAATTCCAGGATATCTAGGGATTTCCCAAGTTTTAGACTATTTCAGGTAGTGATGATTTTTTTTTTTAAACAAGTTGCACGGTTACAGTGGGAATTCTGTGGTTTTGTTTTTCTCTCACATGCCTCTTCAACTCATTAGGTTGCATCATTGTGCCCTTGGTAGGAATTGATTATGGACACTCCTACCTGGGTCCACAAAGACACCTTTGGCCCCCTTTCAGAAGGGGTGGATTGGGGTCTTGCCTTATAACGTTTCCTGAAATCCTGCCTCTTTGTTTTTTGTTTTTTGTTTTTGTTTTTTTTTTGTAATAAAGTAACATTTGACCTTTACGGTGAAAATTCTGTTTACTTATTTATGAAAATATTGCATTGAAGCATATGCGTATTGGATGCATATGTGAAACACGTGCCTTGGAGCATATGTTCTCCCTGACCTCATGAACACCTCTTGTGAAAGGCTCTCCTGCACAAACTACCCGTCTTCTGCAGAACAAAGACTCTTCGTACCTCTTGTTCTCTGCAGTCGTGAGGCCTTGGAAAGAGCCACGTTCCCTACAAGCCATAAACTGCTCCTCAGCTGTCAGGGGAACTGAGAAAAGAACCCCAAGTTTTCAATCAGGTTCAGGCGAGAGCTTTTTATCTCTGGAGAAGGGTCCAAATAGCTACTTTTGGAGTTGTTGAGCAGTACGGACTCTGTAGCACCTGTAAGATAACCAAAGTTTTCTAACTACTCTAACTAAACTAAACCATTATGTCTGTGAGCTGCCTGTTTTTTTCATTAAAATGTGTTTTTCACTCAAAGTTAATTTCTATAATGCTTTCATGTGTCTTATGGTTATGACATGTTACCAAACTCAGCCTCTTTCATGTAAGATCAAAAAAATAAAATAAAATTCCAGAACTTGCACTGGCAATATACAACAAGTTTCTCAATAATAGCTCTTACATCATGAGAACGCAGTGCCATTAATAGTTCGGTGTGACTTTGGCGTTTTGGGTGTCTTAATCTGCAGTGGCTAGTCTATAATTAGTTTAAGCGGCAAGCCCAACAGAGACCTCACTGAATGGGGATCCCACACGAGTCCCATCAATGGCTGCGTGATCTGTGGACATCTGTTGGTTACAGACTGATCAGTCCAGGTCAAAATATCCTTTTTGTATGCCTAACTGACAGCAATTGTTCCCTAAGAATGGTACAGAATTCTGTAGCAATCCTTATAGCAGTTACAAGTACCTGTGTTTGTTTTATTTTAATGGTAATGTTTCTGGAGTAAACTTGGCTTCTTTCCATTTTATGACACCTGTTTGCTATTTGGATATTGCTTTTCTGTCCAATGTGAATGTTTGGTCTACAGACAATTTCTACATGACTCCAATAGACGCAGTGATCCCTTGTGGCTGATATTTTGTTAGAGAAATGAGTTTTATTTTATCATGCAAGTTCCTGTGCTTTGTAAAGGATGCAATGAGCAATTGGGTCCCTTTCATGTAACAATCAGAACTTTTTAAATGGAGTTTTCAGGTTCTGAAATTTAATTAAAAAAAAAAAAAATGTTAAATATGTGGTAGGGAAGAGCAGGGTACCCGCTGTACTCAGTGGTGCTTTTAAATGCACATACATGGAAAAGCAAAACTGATCTGGTGGCTAATGATCAGACAATGGCTCGTAAATCTATCTAGTGAATATTTATGGCAATGAGGAAAGTTTCTCTGACCAGCTGCCAAAATATTCTACAGCCCAAGTTTTGCAAGGTCAGGTTGCTGTAGAATAGCCAATTCCTTTTTTAATTTTTTTTACACAGTAATTAACCTAGGTGGCAGGCTTGGGGGAAGGATTGTTTTGGTGTTCTACCAGAAACCCGTTCTTTATATAACTCTTCTTAATACTCTTCTAGCTTTGGTGATGAAACACGAGGACATAATAGCATTGAAGGCATCCATTTCTTTAAGATAGCTTTAGTGACCTACCAATGAGAAGGAGGGAGAGCGAGTTATTCAAGATCTGTCAGCCTTTGATATCTCTGTTCAGCGTGTAATTATCATCTGGCAACGTGTTCTGACAGCAAACCAGTGGTCTCTATCTCCGCCTAGTCCCAGGCTTTTGAGAAAAAGAACAATGGGATTCAGGGGAGGGATGAGTTTCTTTCCTTACCTAATCCTGGATAAGTAGGTGCACTAGCTGTCATGTGCGTGTATGTTGAAAGTAGTGGATAGCTGCATTACTTGGCAGCTGCTGGCAGGTACTATGGAAACTTTAGCATACACACACTTGAGAGTTACTGCTATGGGGTTTATAGCTTTAAAATAAACTTAATTCAGTGTATTTACTCAGTTCTAATGCCATTTTGATCAGTTCTAAGCAATGCCTTTAAAACCTCAAGTTTCTGACAAAATGCTAAATTGTGGGAACACGTTTAAACATTTTTAATCAATATTTTTGAAGAGTGAAATAGATGGAAGAGGCTTGTGTTCAGTGAGTAGTGTGCTGGTGGGACTTGTTGCCAAAAAATGACATGGAAGCTGAAAACTGATGTGGGTTCAAACAGACTGAACAAACTCAAGAGCAGGAAATTCATTGTCAGCTAGTGAATACACAGAAACCACATCTGGCTCAGGAAGTCCTTGAACCCAAAATAACTGGGAGTGTGTTTTCATGCTTGGTGTCCTACGGTAAACGATTGTGTTATTGAGCTAAGTTGGGGAGGAAAACGTGTTTGTTAGCATCTTCAGAGTACTGTTTGTCTTGAGAGATTAGTTCTGCTTGTGAACTCTTCCACAGTGTGGTTGTATTCCCCTCTGCTAGTCTAAGTTTGGTGGCTAAGTTTGGGTTACGAAGTTATTTCCCTGTTACCAATCTATGTACAGCTCTGCTCACTGCAGTGATTTGAGTTTGTCTCTCTGTGTGGTAGACAAAAACATGGTTCTGGCACTTCCTGCGTGAGGAAATCCAGGGGAATGTGTCATCACCTGTAAGCTTCCACCTCCTTCTGCTATGGATTACTTTTATCTATGCACTAATCAACTTGTGACAGTAGATTATTTCTCTATATGCATATTGTGTGTATATATTATACATATTAATATTACATGTATGCATGCATACATACATAAAAATGTGTGTTTATTAAATACCAAGGTCGGGGGGGAACTCGTAATTCATAATTTATCCTCACTTTTTCCCCCAAAACAACCACCACGGAGAACAAGTGAGGCTTTTTTATAACCTTGGCCATTGCTTAGGTCCATGTTAGAGCACAGCTCCCAGCTAGTTTAAACCAGCAAAACTAGGAAGCTGGAACAAGTGGGGCAGATCAGGAGCACTACCAGAGAGCTGCTGCTGGTAGCTTTGTTTGCATCTCTCTCTGGCTCACCAGGATCACTTGACAGAAGTAGGTTAGATAACAGCCATATGAATATTTGGCTTTGGAGAGCTGTCACAGATGGAGAGCAGCAGTAGCCAGAAACAAAACATGGGCTTAATTGTGCTGATAGTAATACTCCAGACCATGGCTCTTACACTGCAGTACTTTTACTTTTTTTTTTTTTTAAATAAGTATGTCAGGTTGGATTGCAGCTGTAGGGTATGGGATAACTGAGGTTAAAACCTACTGGTCAGTTGCTGAAATGGAGCATTTTTGGATCGAATGGATAGAATTTGGATTGTGTGGCAGAATCCGAGACTCTTCCTTACCTATCCTTGCTCATGGCGAGTCTGTCTCCACTATGGATTTGTGAAAACATCCTGCAGGAGCTGAGCTTTCCACTTAGTGGCACAATCTTAGCGCTGGAATGATTGATTTTGGGGACACCTTAATGATTCACTTCTGAAAGCAGAGATAGCTCGTCAAGCACTGGATCAGCAGGGCTGCCTTTAACTCCTTTGGAGAGAGAGTGCTTTAGCAGAGAAGATAAATCATTGCACGCCTTCATAGGTTGTCATTATCCCTTCACTTACAGGTTTTAATTAGTCAAACTGCCTTAATGTCTGAAAAGTAGCAGAATGGTAATATCTTGACATGAAGTTACCTGTTGATCAAGGTAGCAACATTATTTTAAGAACAAACTTAACAAACAAACAAAAGCCTACCTGATAGTGTCCAAGATCTGCTTATCCCACCAAACCAACCACCGCCACGGATGTCAATGGAGGGTCTTAAAAATCCAAGTTCCTTTAGTTCACTTGGTGTACTGGCTGAGCTGATGTTCAGCCAGAAGGTGACGCTAAGAGCTGCTGACTTTCCCTCTGCTATCCGGTAACTCGTGGATTAGTACGAGCGATTAGTTGATATTACAGTGTTTAGCAAGCTAGATGCAGAGATCGGTTTGGGGCTAGTTATTGATTTTGTGTATTTACAGCACCGTTGAGCAGTAGGAGAGCATCCTTCTGTCGTTCCTCGAGGCGTGTGTGTTATCCTAAACTTCACTTGTGATGACAAAGGGATCTCAGGCAATTCAGGGTGCAAAGATATGTCACTAGATGCTCCTCTTTACTCAGCAGCAGCCACCTTATACCAGGGAGTGAAGTCCCAGCACTGCTCAGGGCAAACTAATGCACTTTTTGGTGGCAGCCAACACTTCTGGTGTTCCTTTTGCTTCCTCTTGTCGTGCTACTGCTGCCTTGTACGGATGGGATGCATCGAGTGGGCAGCAGGCTGGCTGCTTAAACGTGGGGATGGCATCTGTACCCGAGGAGCTTTTGGTGTCTGCAGAGGTTGAGGTGGGTTGGTCTTGGAGTAAGGCTCCTTAAAGTTGAGAACTTTGTTCTCAGCAGGCCTCGTAAAGCTGGGCGATATTTGTACATGATTAAGTGACAGTCATGGGGATCTCAATGTTTCTATTTGATGAACGGGTGACCTTATGATTTAGCACTCTTACCTTTGCTATTTGTCAAGCTACATGGGCTTTCTTTAAATATGGATAAACATTCCAGTCCTAGAAAATGAATTATTCTGGTTATGTAAATAGTTGTGCTAATAGCATGCCTTGTTAGGTTTTGAGAACAAAGTACCAGGTTAAAACTTTCAACTCTGGTAATTACGCCGCAAAATTTGCTAGTTCTGCCTCTCTCAAACTTTGTGTGAACCACTTCTAAAAAGGCTTTATCCTGCAGTTTCATTTCCTCCTGCGTTTGGGCTGCTTTCCAGTAATGAACATTATGGGCATTAAGCCGCAAGTCCCTGTATACGTGCGCGTTGTACCCACAGTCTGTGCCAGCCCCAGGAGCAGCTGAAAATCCCTGCTGGTCTCTGAAAAATATTTCCTGCTTGTAGGGCACGGGGGTGACCCATCACATTTCCTTGAGGTTTTTTGGCGGCTGCTTAATGTGCAGTTTACACTTCGGCTACAACTGAAGATGGAGAAAGTGTAAAAAGAAAACCAAACAGATGAGTTCTCCAAGTTGTTTTTCACTGCCCACTTCCCTTTCTTGTCTTTTCCCAGGGCTGTACCTAGCAGTGTTTCTCTCTGTAGTGCGGTGAGGGACATGCTGTAAGGCTAACCTGCAATACAGGCCCTGGCCTACAGCACGTAAATTAATGTGAGCTGTCAGTCAGCAGCCTGATGAAAGGATATCTTCGGTATCTGTTGGCACAGAGCAGAAAATAGCTAATGCTTACACCAAAACCCTTTTCAGGACACAGAGAGCAAAGCTAAGGGAAAAACAGAAGATCTGCAAGGAGGGAGCTGAAGGCTGTCTATGGTGTGAGAGCGAGTGGTGCTGGGCATGTCTGCGGTTCTCTCTGACCTGCCAAATGCTTGGCAGAGACCTGAGAAGCTGCTTGGTTATGTATGCTGCCTGCTCCCACCTCTCGCCTACTTGTAATACAAATCACAGCTTACTTCTGGATATTAGTATTTATTAAACAACTGCGTAGTGTGTGTGTGTGTGTGGAGCAATTAGGAAATCAAACGAGAGACAGCGATCCTCGATGTTTCTTCAGATTTCAGTGATGAATGTTTGGAATCCCTTGAGGCATACAAGTGTTGTCTGGATGCCAATATCAACATGTGAGGACTTGTTCTTGCATCCAAAACTGATTTCTAAAGCTTAATTGTGTTTTATTTTGAGAGTCTTTGGAGAGCACCACAATCTCAGAAATATTGATTTGGAAAAAATCCAATCTGGCCGTCGATTAGACCCAAGAAGGATCAACTCGTAGGGAAAAAAAGGCTGCGTTGGGAAATGCTTCATCACATTTGATTTCAAGGACTATATTGATACAAAAAGAGCTGAGATCTTGCACTGCAACACAGTATAGTGATGTGCAGCTTTAAGAATGACTGTAGAAATCCTCTCTGACCCAATGTAAAACATGCCAGTGTTTGTTCTTGGTTTGTTTAACTTGAGAACGTAGGCCAGAAGAGCTATTTATCTTGGACACTTCTCAGTAAGTGTCCCCATCTGCTGCTTTTCCATCTTGAAGAAGGACCACTCTAGGTCTTTCACTGCTGTTCCTCTCGGAGGATGTCACCCTTCAACTTGGGGGAACACTGAAATGGCTGGGGGCAGCCCGTGTGTTGTCTTATATCAGGAATTAGAGCTGGAATCAGGAATTGGTGCCCTTACCCTAACCTGGTGCAGAAGCTGTTCACCTCCAAGCTGGTGTTATAACTTAGCTCAGAGCATCTTGGTGCAAAGCCAGCAGGGTTAGCCTGGGTAGCTGGAGCTTGAAAAGGATGTCTGACTTCTGCTATAACAGATAAGGACCCTGAAAAAATATTTACAATAAATAATAAAGGGGTTGGAAGGGGGAAGGCTTTCGTGGCTTGGTCCCCCAGTAAGAGTAAGGAAGGTAAAGGAGCTACTGTTCAGCACCAATCCTTTCCTAAGGGAAGCGTCGTAGCTTTGCTTTGGGGAGGAAGGTCAGATTGCCCAAGGTGTCTTATTGTGGGTCTGATTTGTGGCGGTGTTTCATGTTGATTTTTGTTGCTTTTTAGTTTGCTTCACCGTATGGGGAAAAAAGTACTTTTTCTACTTTGCCTCTTCTAAAGTAGTTGACAGCAGAAAGCTGCATCGCGCTCGGTTTTGTTGTTGTGTTCCTTGTTTTTCCTCACCATGAGTTGACTCTATTGCAAATAAAACTGGGAAATGTCTCTTTCATTGCTTTTCATATGAGTTTAGAAGTCACAGTGCTGGTTTTGTAAGGATCCTATAAGAATTTAAACTGTTCTACCCGAACTTTTCTCTTATGGTGTTCTGTTTTTTGTATCAGATGCACAAATTAACCTTTTTTTTTTTGTGGCCTTACAGCTGAAGGAGTATGTATGAAAACATAACAGAGGATTCATGTTAATGATGTTTTTCACAAAGCCATGAAATTGCAAATAGTCTGGGGGGAGCACCTTGTTCAAAGAATCAGAGTAAATTGTATATTTTAAGTGTCATACGTACATGTGTCTAGCAGGAACTGTAAATGTGTATAGATTACCTGCCATTTTAGCAAAAAGCCAATATTTGATTGAACTGTCAAATAAAAATAAAACAAGGATCTGTTACCTAGTTCTGCTCTTGTAAGAATTTGAATAAAGCTGGAAGACCTGACAAAGAATAACAAAGCTTCCCCTCTCTATAAACTATGTTTTGGATGTTAGAGAAGTGTATTTTTATTAATCATGAATAAATTATATTGAATATATCGGCATTTACATTTCTTTAAAGCAAGACAAGCATCTACCTCTGTAATCCTCAACCTGCAGCAGTTACCGGGGACCACTAAAGATGATGTGCCTAAAGAGTCCATGAAATACAAGAAAATGAAAGACAACGCTGCCTTGCTAGCACTGCCAGCAGCCGTAGAGTGCTCCTTGGTTGTGAACGTCTTCTTTTGGCATTGGTCTACCTCTGCTACCTCATGGAGTGAAGAATTATTCAGAAACCAGTGGCATCCATCGGTATGTGGATCCAGCTGGCAGTAAACATGTTAAATTTTTTCTTTAGAGAGCTGGAGAGTGGCTGTGGCTGTGCAGGAGATGCGTTGGCCCCTGCTCTCCAGGAACGCTGGCATGAGACCAGCCACTTGTGGCTGCTGGAGCTGGTGGTCTTCAACCGGGTCCTGGGTGTTCCCGTGTGCTCCCCTTTTAGGGGAGGCTGCTCTTCCCAGTGTGTTTTCTGTTGGTGAATGACTCTTGATACTATGGAGATGGAGGATTACAGATGTCATTATGTAGCCTGAACTTTGATATCTGCCCAGAGCTTTCATAAAGGTTAAAGCAGCACAGCCAGCTGCTGGCTCTCTCCTGTACTAGCCTGGCTTCTGATTGTTTGTGTCTCAACTTGTGTTTGTAGTATGCAGTAGGGGATGGACTTGTACATGCAAATGATGCGGCCAGGACAGTGCCCAAAGAATGGATTTGCATTTAAAGGTCCCAGCAGTTAGAATTCCTTAGAGTAGGTAAGGATAACAAACCCAGGAGATGGGTCAGGGGGTAACATAAGTGCTTGCTTCAGATAAACACCACAATCAGCATCACTTTTCATTTGCTGCCCAAGAAACATTGCTACTCCTTGCTATGTCCAGAATGTCACACTGATTTATAAGACCTCAGCTATTAAGGCCACCACTGAGCAGGTTTTGGCTACTCCAGTCTTGTCGTGGGCTGCTGCTTTGTGTACTTCCCAGAGCTTCAAGCTTTCAAACTGGGGCTGGGAGCCTCCAGAGATTCAGAGACAGCTCTGAGGAGCAAGGTGTGGAGATGTTATTCGTCTGAATATGAGCCAGCAGTGTGCTCAGGTGGCCAAGAAGGCCTACAGCATCCTGGCTTGTATCAGAAACAGTGTGACCAGCAGGGCTAGGGAGGTGATCGTCCCCCTGTATTCGGCTCTGGTGAGGCCGCACCTCGAGTACTGTGTTCAGTTTTGGGCCCCTCGCTACAAGAAGGACATCGAGGTGCTTGAGCGGGTCCAGAGAAGGGCGACGAAGCTGGTGAGGGGCCTGGAGAACA
Source organism: Anas acuta (assembly GCF_963932015.1). Lineage (NCBI taxonomy): Eukaryota > Metazoa > Chordata > Aves > Anseriformes > Anatidae > Anas > Anas acuta. The sequence goes on from NC_088980.1 coordinate 134,314,818, forward strand.
AGTCCTATGAGGAGCGGCTGAGGGAGCTGGGCTTGTTCAGCCTGGAGAAGAGGAGGCTCAGGGGCGACCTTATTGCTCTCTACAGATACCTTAAAGGAGGCTGTAGCGAGGTGGGGGTTGGCCTGTTCTCCCACATGCCTGGTGACAGGACGAGGGGGAATGGGCTAAAGTTGCACCAGGGGAGTTTTAGGTTAGATGTTAGGAAGAACTTCTTTACCGAAAGGGTTGTTAGGCACTGGAACAGGCTGCCCAGGGAGGTGGTGGAGTCACCATCCCTGGAAGTCTTTAAAAGACGTTTAGATGTAGAGCTTAGGGATATGGTTTAGTGGGGACTGTTAGTGTTACGTTAGAGGTTGAACTCGATGATCTTGAGGTCTCTTCCAACCTAGAAATTCTGTGATTCTGTGATATCCCAAGGCGGAAGCGACCCATGACGATCATCAAGTCCAACTCCTGGCTCCACACGGGAGCATCCATTAACCACACCATACGTCTGAGATCATTGTCCAAACGCTTCTTGGCTACCGGTAGATTGGTGCCATGAAACCTTTCAGCAGGAGCAAGTTCCAGAGCCTGACCACGTTTCTAAGACACAATTCCTGATATTAAGACTGAACGTCTCCTCTTGCAGCCTTTTATACCTTTTAGAAATATTTGTTTTATAAATATTACAAAATTCAGATTGAGTTGAGACTTCATTTATAACACTGGCCAACCTGTTCCAGTGTGCAGTGACCTGCAGGGCAAAGAAGTCCTTCTCCATTTCTATAAACCTTCTGGAGAAGAATCACCAAGGCCAGGATCATTATTGTTGACAGTTTTATTGACTTTTGGTGCCATCAGCACCCCCACCCTGATCTTTCTCCTCCTCCACCATGAGTGAGAAACAGAAGGGGTCGCTGGAATCATCGTTTCCTTCCCTGGAGGTTTTTTCGTCCTCTATGAGCACGTCATGCAGCTCCTCCAGGAAGGTTTCTGCAACGGCCCATGTGTAGTGGGTTTACATGGCAATGTTTTGGTAGCAGGGGGCCATAGGGGTGGTTTCTGTGAGAAAGATCTAGAAGCTGCCCCATGTTTGGGAAGGGCCCCATTGTTTTCCAGATCTGAGCCAATAAGCGATGTTGTTTTGCGCTTCTGTGAGAGCATATTTAAGACAGGGAAAAAACGCTGCGACACACAACAGCCGGGAGAGTCAAGGGAGTGAGAAACAGCCTTGCAGGTGCCAAGGTCAGTGAAGAAGGAGGGGGAGAGGTGCTCCAGGCGCCGGAGCAGAAGTCCCCTGCGGCCTGTGGTGAGGACCATGGTGAAGCAGGATGTCCCCCTGCAGCCCATGGAGTACCATGGTGGAGCAGGGTTCCACGCTGCAGCCCGTGGAGGAGACCACGGTGGAGCAGGTGGCCCTGCACCGATGGAGGCTGCTGCCTGTGGAAGACCCCTGCCGGAGCAGATTCCGGGCCGGACCTGTAGCCCGTGGAGAGGAGACCACGCAGGAGCAGGTGATCTGGCAGGAGCTGCTGCCCGTAGGGGAGCCAGGTTGGAGCAGTTTTCTCCTGAGGGATGGACCCCGTGGTACGGACCCATATCTGGAGCAGTTCTGGAAGAGCTGCTGCCTGTGGGAAGCCCACGCCGGATCAGTTCATCAAGGACTGCATCCCGTGGGTGGGACCCCACAGCACAGGGGACGAGAGTGACCGAGAAGGAGCGGCAGAGAAGAAGTGCTGTAGACTGACCATAACCCCCGTTCCCCCGCTCCCCTGCGCCACTCGGGGGGAGGAGGTGGAAGAGGGTGGATGGGGGGGGAGGTGCTTTTGGTTTCTTTCCTTTGTTTCTCACTTCTCTAGCTTGTTAGTAATGAGCAATAGATCTTACTATCTGTCTTCTTATGCTGAGTCTGGTTTGCCCGTTACACTAATTATTGCGTGATTTTCTCATCCTTATCTCAATCCTTGAGCCCCTTTCACATATTTTCTCCCCATTCCTCTTTGAGGAGGGGGAGTGAGAGAGCGGCTGTGGTGGAGCTCGGCTGCCCACTCGAGCGGAACCACGACACCATGTAGCCATCATATCGGGACAGATTTCTTTGTCCAGATCATCCCTGGCTTCCCCACTGCTGCTGCTGCTGCTGCTGCTGCTGTCAGTGGAGCTCTCCCCCTCATCGGTGTCCAGAAGGACATCCCCCAGATCTGGCGGCACTGGTGTCAAGCTCAGGTCGTCAAACACTTCTTCCACCAAATTGGAGGGGACGAAGCCTCTACTGCTGTCTGTCTGCTCTCCTATATACCAGCCATCCTCATCCATCTCCCCAATGACATAAACAAACTGCCCCGCCGTGAGGGGAAGCTCTCACTCTGGATGCTTGTTGGGACTATCAGCAGGGTCATAGCTGTTCAGAGCTAGGAATTTCCGAATCCTTGCTGGTCCTTGTCCCAGTGAAGCCTGCAGGTCGAAGGGCTGCTGCCAAGTTTCCACTTCTTGGCTTTCATCCGCAGCGCCCTCCTCTGCAGGCAGGCAGGGCCCTGGGCTGTCCTCTGCCGGTTGGGATTCGGAGGTGGCTGGGTGGGTAGGTGAGAGCTGTGGCAGACGGGTAGTGGCAGGGCTGGATTGCTCGCTTTGCAGCCGCTGCAGCTCCTCAGCGAGCAGCTTGAGTTGTTCAGTTTGATGGTGGCACCGATCTTCCAGGTCGGCCACCTGGGCTCGTAACATTTGCGAGGCTTCCTCGTGCTGCCTCTTGCCTTCTGCCTGAGCCCTCTGCAAGCTCTCGAGCTCCTGTTCTTTCTTCTGGAGCACCAGCTGTGTCTCCAGGTGTTCTCTCTCCAGCTGTGGCCCTCTATCTGCAATTTCCTTGAGCGCTTTCAGCTGGCACTCTGCCTCTTGCAGCTGGGCCTGAAGCTCGCTGGCCTGTTGCAGGGCAGAGTTTTGCTCCTCTGCCATTTGCTCTACCTGCTTCTTCAGGTCAGCATTTTCAGCTTGGACTTCCATCGCTGTGTCCAGCTGCCTTTGGAGGTGAGAATTTTCTTCCTCCAGTCGTTTTTTTTCCTTGCTCAGCTGCGTGAGCTGGGCAACCAGCACCTCCTCGCTCGGGCTGGGGGCACTCTCACAAGGTGGCAGTGCCTCAGCGGAGCTTTGGCTGGGTGGAGGCCCTGGAGTCTTGCTGGCCTGGTGGATGGCCTTCAGCAGGGATCTGCATTTCTCCTCCAGCTGCTTGGTAAGCACCACCAGTTTTTCCTTGGCTTCCTGGAGCATCTGGAGCTCCTGGCACTCTCCCTTGGTGCTCGCCTCTCTCAGGAGGCATTGCTTTGCCTCCAGGGCCTGGCGTTGCTTCTCCAGGCCGCTCATGGCTCGCTGGAGGCGGGCGTGCTGCTCCAGCATCCACCTGAGTGTGCCTGGCAGCACCTTGTGTTGGTCGGAAGGTTCTGGAACCTGCAATCACCAAAAGAGAGAAAGGGTCGGGTTGGAAGGGAGCTCAAAGCCCGAGCTCAAAGCCCACCTCATTTCAGCCCCTGCCAGGTTTGGGGCCCCCCCAGCCTGCGCCAGGGCCTCGCCGCCCTCCCGGGGAAGGATTTCTTCCTGATACCTGACCCAAACGTGCCCTCCTCTGCCTCAGGCCGTTCCTCTGAGCCCCCCACTGCACTCCCTGACAGAGCCTCTCCCCAGCTTTCCCATAGCCCCCTCTAGGGACCTCAGGCCGCCCCGAGGTCTCCCCGGAGCCTTCTCACCCCCAGCTTCCTCAGCCTGTCTCCTCACCTGGACGTGAGCGTCCTTCACAGGGCGGCGGCTGCTGCCCTTCTCGGAGCCACAGCTTTCCTTGGCTCCCTGCTGAGGTGCGTCCTGGGCAGGCTGAGCCCGTGTTGGCGTCTTTGGCTCTGCCTTGCCCAAGGGCCCTTCTTGGCCCTTTGTTCCCTGGCTGTCCTCTTGCTCGTCCTCAAAGCCTGCCACGATGTACTTGATGAAAAGCTGCTTCTCCAGCTCCAGCTCGTGCTGCAGCTGGCGGATGCGGGCGGGCTGGTCCCCATGCGTCTCCCAGCGCAGTTCCTTGAGGACAGCCTGGAGCTTGGCGCGGGCCGCGCTGCTGCTCGTGCAGGGCCTCCGCAGCTCGTCGGCCAGCTGCCGCTGCAGCTCCCGCGCTTGGTGTGTGGTAGCGTCGCGCTCCTTCTGCAGTGGCTCCTGCGCCGCCTGCAGCTCGGCCGCCTTCCACCGCAGCATCTGCCGGGTCTCGGTGGCGCGCTGCTGCCGCTGCTGCTCCTGCAGCCGCTGCGCGTCGAGGGCCTGCTGCCTGTCCCACTCGCACTGCAGCTGCTGCACCAGCAGCTGCTGCTCCCTCTCCTCCGCCTCCTTCATTTTGGAAATCTCTGCGGCGAAGTGGCGCCACAGCTCCTGATTATGGGACCCATCAGGACCACCAAGTCCAACTCCTCACACAGTGTTGGGCTGGTCGGCCCGCTGTGTCAGAGGGATGTTTGGTTGCCCATTGCCTTGGGGTGCTTGGTGTTTGGTGGTGTTGGGATGTAAGGCCTGGTGTTCGGATAAATCACCTTCTTTTGTCCAGTAATCACAGAATCACAGCATATTGCAGGGACAAAACTAGGAAGGCCAAAGCTCATCTGGAGCTCAATCTGGCTACTGCCGTTAAAGATAACAAAAAACATCTTTATAAATACATCAACACAAAAAGGACTAAGGAGAATCTCCATCCTTTACTGGATGTGGGGGGAAACTTAGTTACAAGAGATGAGAAAAAGGCAGAGGTGCTCAATGCCTTCTTCGCCTCAGTCTTTAGCGGCAATACCGGTTGTTCTCTGGATACCCAGTACCCTGAGCTGGTGGAAGGGGATGGGGAGCAGGAGGTGGCCCTCACTATCCACGAAGAACTGGTTGGCGACCTGCTACGGCACTTGGATGTGCACAAGTCGATGGGGCCGGATGGGATCCACCCCAGGGTACTGAGAGAACTGGCAGAGGAGCTGGCCAAGCCCCTATCCATCATTTATCAGCAGTCCTGGCTATCAGGGGAGGTCCCAGTTGACTGGTGGCTAGCAAACGTGACGCCCATCTACAAGAAGGGCCAGAGGACTGACCCGGGAAACTACAGGCCTGTCAGTTTGACCTCAGTGCCAGGGAAGCTCATGGAGCAGATTCTCTTGAGAGTCATCACGCAGCACTTGAAGGGCAAGCAGGCGATCAGGCCCAGTCAGCATGGCTTTATGAAAGGCAGATCCTGCTTGATGAACCTTATCTCCTTCTATGACAAAGTGACGCGCTGGGTGGATGAGGGAAAGGCTGTGGATGTGGTCTACCTTGACTTCAGCAAGGCTTTTGACACCGTCTCCCACAGCATTCTCCTCAAGAAACTTGCTGCCCTAGGCTTGGACTGGTGCACGCTTCGTTGGGTTGGAAACTGGCTGGATGGCCGGGCCCAAAGAGTCGTGGTAAATGGAGTCAAGTACAGTTGGAGGCCGGTCACTAGTGGCGTCCCCCAGGGCTCGCTGCTGGGGCCGGTCCTCTTTAATATCTTCATCGATGATCTGGACGAGGGCATTGAGTGCACCCTCAGTAAGTCTGCAGATGACACCAAGCTAGGTGCGTGTGTCGATCTGCTCGAGGGTAGGAAGGCTCTGCAGGAGGATCTGGATAGGCTGCACCGATGGGCTGAGGTCAACTGCATGAAGTTTAACAAGGCCAAGTGCCGGGTCCTGCACCTGGGGCGCAATAACCCCAAGCAGAGCTACAGGCTGGGAGATGAGTGGTTGGAGAGCTGCCAGGCAGAGAAGGACCTGGGAGTGATGGTGGACAGTCGGCTGAATATGAGCCAGCAGTGTGCTCAGGTGGCCAAGAAGGCCAACGGCATCCTGGCTTGTATCAGAAACAGTGTGACCAGCAGGGCTAGGGAGGTGATCGTCCCCCTGTACTCGGCTCTGGTGAGGCCGCACCTCGAGTACTGTGTTCAGTTTTGGGCCCCTTGCTACAAGAAGGACATCGAGGTGCTTGAGCGGGTCCAGAGAAGGGCGACGAAGCTGGTGAGGGGCCTGGAGAACAAGTCCTACGAGGAGCGGCTGAGGGAGCTGGGCTTGTTCAGCCTGGAGAAGGGGAGGCTCAGGGGCGACCTTATCGCTCTCTACAGATACCTTAAAGGAGGCTGTAGTGAGGTGGGGGTTGGCCTGTTCTCCCACGTGCCTGGTGACAGGACGAGGGGGAATGGGCTAAAGTTGCGCCAGGGGAGTTTTAGGTTAGATGTTAGGAAGAACTTCTTTACCGAAAGGGTTGTTAGGCACTGGAACAGGCTGCCCAGGGAGGTGGTGGAGTCACCATCCCTGGAAGTCTTTAAAAGACGTTTAGATGTAGAGCTTAGGGATATGGTTTAGTGGGGACTGTTTGTGTTAGGTTAGAGGTTGGACTCGATGATCTTGAGGTCTCTTCCAACCTAGAAATTCTGTATGATACTCTCCTAGCAATGCACTGATGCTTTTAGAAGCAGGATATAGCATTCATTAGGCAGAATAAGCTACTCTTTTTTTTTTTTTTTTTTGGTAACTGCAAAAATCTAATTTCTAAACTACGGGTTGAGGTAAAATTGCAGTAATGAAGTAGGTTGTGTCTGTATATCTGGCAACTACTTTCTTGCTTTGTGAGCTTCCTGACCTGACCACTTCAGCCTTTCAAGCATGGCTTACTTGATCCTCTGTGCATCTGCATCTCACGTAGTCAGTAAAAAGCTGTTTTTTGGCTGGTTTGAAAAGCTTAAACCCCATCCATACATCTGATAATCTGAGGCCGTTGTCAGATGCTTGGTAGCATCCTGAATTAAACTATGCGACGCTGCTTCCCATCCACACCGTGCTGCTTGTTCCTGAACCTGCATTTGTACCACGGTGACCTGGATCAGGGAAGCTGCACCCGTGGAGGAAAGGGTTCATCTTCCAGGCAGCTTTCAACCACTCTGGGTTGCTGAGTGGGAGGGAGGAGGATGGTATTACCACCCTGTAGCTGATGGTAAAACTTCCCCTTGGAAACTAAAGGGTTGTGGAACAGTGAACGTAGTCTGGTTTGCTCCTAAGAAAAACGGTGTTTCCCTAACAGAAAGTCATTGAAATCCTGCATATGTAATGTGAAAACCAATGCTTTTAAATTTCACTGAAGATTTGGTTGTTTGGAAATGGAGAGATTAAGATTTGCTTTCATGGCGGGGTTTGGTGACATGCACAACCCTTTCATGCAGATTCCTCCAAGCTTTCTGGTGTTTTGAATAAATGCAGCAAACCTAGATGGACATCTTGATCGTATTCTCAGTTTTACCACTTCTCAAACCAGTTGTGCTCAAAGAGAAACCATCAGAGCTTTGGAACTATGGACCTCTCGCTTTTTAAGTTAATGCACAATGAACACACACAGTCATCAGACCACTCAGCCCTTCAATGAGCACACAGATACTGAAATCATGAGATGCCTTGAGGGTTTCTTGTTGTTTGTTTTTTTAAGTATTAAGCTGCTCTTAAAATAGAAATAGTTTAGCCAGCACCTACAACCTCTCATACTATACCCTTTGGAATATGAAAAAAAGCTTTCTTTGCCTAATTTTGCACACACTTCAAACTTTTTTAAAATGTTTTTTAAGACCTGATTGTGTATTTGGTATTTTTATCAAACAATGTTTTCATGTCTTGTACATGTTTGTCTGATTGTTCTGTGCAAAAGAAGCCTCTGTGTACTTCACGGTATCAATTGAACTAGGTGTGCCTTACACAGCACAGAAATGTAAAATTATCTGAAGAAAAAATGCTGTAACTGTAAATATATATATACATATACACACATAAATGTGGGATGTTAAATGCTTTGCCTCTGATTCTTACCTTGTACATGCTCTATATCTGTTTGGGTATTTACATTTAAAAGAGCTTACAGATGCAGACATCTCCAAACCTCAGTCACGCTGCTTATTCAGGAACTGACAAGCAGTTAACCTCTCTCATGCTGTAGTATTCCTGATTTTTCTACCCTGCTCAGTGTATAGTGATCTTATATTTTCTGTTGTGAGACCCAGCACCCACTCTCCTTTGAGGGAGAGCAGCATCTTTACATACCTACTGTACTGTTACTGGTATTGGAGAATGGAAGGGGGGGTTGTGAGTAATGCATGTTAGGAATGTCTTGCAAGTGCAAAAGTTATTGCCCAGCAAGATAAAGTGTTTGGCAAATCAACCTGTCTCACTATTTAAGAAGGCACAAATCCACAACGCTCTGGGCAGGGTTTGCTATGTTCCTCTTAAAGCAGCGTATGTTTACTGGATGACCAAATTCACAACAGTACCATGGTATCTATGAAAGTACAAGAGAAAAGAGAAAGAGCTGGAAGATTTCTGCTTTGGCAAAGATGAATGATAATGGAAATGAGACTATATCTTATTTAAAAACTGAATTTTCCCCTCTTCATTTTCTTCACTCTGCTCTTTCCTGTGTACCACCTGTCCCCTTCCACACTTCCCCTCTCCCCCAAAACCACATTACATTCCCAGTAATCTAGATTTAAATATTCTTCTGGGAACCTTCGCAATGTTAGAGTCTGATGTGTTTGGGTATTATTTTAAAGCACCGTTCCGTAAATGTGAGTATATTGAGTAGGATTAATTGATGCAAAATATTTTAAAATGGTATTTCTAATTTACCTTTCTTGGAAAATGGCTCTGCCTTTGATTTTGGAGCACAAAGATAAACTGGCAGTCACGCAGAGAGAAAATTAGCCTACACGAGATGGCAGAATGGAGTGTTTGCATATTGACTGCCTAGGAGTGCTCCAAGCGTGCCAACACAGACAGTGAATGACTAGATGGGAAGCAGTAGTCAGAAAAGGTTTGGAAGAATATATTGCCAACTGATCTCAAGTAACAACAATGAAATGCTTAAAAACAAAACAAACAAACAAAAAAAAAACAGGTAAACGTCACACTGGGTTGCACAAATGGGACGTTTGCTTGGGGTGCCTTTGATCTTTTTCTGTTCTTCTGTGGAGTGCTGATAAAACGTTAGGAAAAAAGTTGTATCTGACAAGTAGGACAAAATTGCAGAAAGCTGTGGACCAGCTGCCGAGCAAACAGAAGGGACCTGGAAACAGCTCCCAGGGGCTTGTTGAAGCTCTTGGGGTTGCTTAAGTTGGCAAAAAGGAGACTGAGGATAGCTATGGTAACAGTATATTAAAAAAATGACTGTTAAGAGAAAAGGTATAAGTTCTTCCCATTGTGGATAGGACCAGGGGAGCTGGATGGAATTACAGGCAGGGCATTAAGGGAGATGGAACAAACCTTCCCATGCTGGCAGTAGTTAGGTATGGATGTAGACTGCCTGGGGAGGCTGCTTGGTGTCCACCACCTGGCACTGGTTGGCTGAGCACCCATCAGAGATGCTGCTGGTGCAGCTGATCCCGCTTTCAGTCATGAACGTGGACAAGATGGCTTCTTCCCGTCCCCTCCAGTCTTGTTTTTGTAGTGGGTTTATGTTGCAAGGTTTTGATAGTTGGGGGGGGGCTGAAGGGGTGGCTTCTGTGAGAAGAATCCAGAAGCTGTCCCATGTTAGGTAAGGGGCGGGCCCACTGCTGGCCAGAGCTGAGCCAGTAAGCGCTGTTGTTTACGCCTCTGTGAGATCTGGTTTAAGAAAGGAAAAATAAAATAAAATAAAAAATAATAATAAAAAACCCTGCTGCACACTGCAGCTGGGAAAATGAGCAGTGTGAAGCAGCCCTGCAGCCCCCCAGATCAGTGCAGCAGGAGGGCAGGAGGTGCTCCAGGCACACAGCAGAAGCTCTCTTGTGGCCTGTGGAGAGGCCCCTGGTGGAGCAGGCTGTCCCCCTGCAGCCCAGGGGTCCCACATGGAGCAGATCTCCACGCTGCAGTCCCCCCATGGGTGGAGCAGGTGGATGTGGCCTGGAGGAGGCTGCGGCCCATGGAGAGCCCCCGCAGGAGCAGGCCCCAGGCCGGAGCTGCAGCCCGTGGAGAGGAGCCCACGCAGGAGCAGGGGGACTGGGGGGAGCTGGCCCCACCCATGGGGGACCCGTGCTGGAGCAGTTTGCTCCTGGGGGATGGACCTCATGGTGTAGACCCATCTGGGAACAGTTCTTGAAGAGCTGCTGCCTGTGGGCAGCCCACACCAGCTCGGTTCAGGAAGACTGGCTGCAACCCCTACTCTCCTGTTCCCCTGCACCACTAGGATGTAGGAGGTGGAAGAGGGTGGAGGGAGGGAAGCAATACATTTTACTAATCTCCTTACTCTGTTTTCCCTGTGATGATAGCTGTTGAGTGATCTCCCTGTCCTTATCTCAACCCTTGAGCCCTCTGCATTGTATTTTCTCCCTCTTTCCCTTTCAGGAGGGGGAGTGAGAGAGCGGTTGTGGTGGAGCTCGGCTGCCCACCTGTGTAAAACCACCGTGATTTTCTATGATGATTCCACTTTCTTCTTAGGGCCCTGACCTCAGATTTTATAAAGTCAGATGCACATTTTAATGTACCTGACCTGAGGTGTGTTTTATGTTATTTTTCACAAGCTCATATTTCATATTTGATATTCTTTTTATTAAGTTCAAAACTGGGTCTTTTATTTTTTTTTTCCAAAAACTCAGTCTGTTTTAATTGCCTACAACATTAAATACTATTTAACCTAAAGCCGAATACTATGCCATGCCCCTGTTTTAATGGTTATATGTTTTAGAAATCAAATAACCTAGAAATTATGTGATTCCTACAAAAGGGAAAAATGTAGATATAGTCAGCTTTCTTTTGCAAGACTAATTGGCAAATCTCACCGCTTTGATATCGTTGAATTTCTTGGTTACCTCAGTTAGGAACAGGATCTCAGCTGGAGGCAATTTTATTTATTTAAGCAGGAAAGCCTGAGACTCCATCAGGAAAGATGAAAGTCCGGGTCCAGCTTTCTATGGGGTAAGGACTATCAATTGAACTTGAGAGGTGAATCTGTCACTCATGTTTTGAGATGTGTAGGTAGTATGTCATATGAAAGATTAAATAACTAGAATTAATCTGGAAAAAAGGTTATGAAAATATATATTATGCTTTCTTAAAGACTGTATTTAAAATCGCTGTATTACATGCAGGAAATTCAGTTTATGAACTACAGTCAATAAAACCTTTTAAATCTAGTGGGTTTATTTGTTTTTAAAAAAATCTAAACTACAAGAGTATACCATAACTTTTTTGTTTTTTGTTTCTTTTTGTTTGCTTGTTTTGTTTTTAACTGAGTCTCAGCAATCACACTGTCTTGAATTTTACAATTCCAAACTTAAAAATCTAAAACTGAATATTTATATACTTCCTTTAGTTTTTATAAGAGTTTAATGTTTAGATTTTTTTAATAAGTTTTTATTTAACACATACTTTCCTTGGTTGGTATGCCAGTATGTATAGCAAGATACCTCACTGTTTGACTAGGAACATTATAATCTTTATCTTGTTTTAACACAATTTTAAACTTCTATCACAATTTGTTTTCTCCAAAAATAATGCCATGTTTAAGCCAACACAAGTTCCTAAAACTCCCACTTTAATTTTTTTTTTTCTTCTACTGGCACTTTTGCAAGACAAGTGATGTAAGGAGGGATAATCTCACCATAACATCTTGTTCTGGCAAAAGATTTTCGTTGGACTGTGAAAAGGCTGCTCGGGCACCGCCAGCATGCCCCGTGCTGCAGCAAGGGCCTGGGGAAACTTTCCCGTTGGCTTTAATGAGATCTGGCGCCGCCTGTGTGAAACTCTCGGGTTTTTCTGAAAAGTAGAGAGAGCCTCCTTATCACGGGAAGACTTCTTGGCAGCCACCTGAAGAAGCGTTGATATCAGTGCCTATTTGGCCAGTTTTGATAAGAGTACATTTTCTTATCCCAAGTTTCCTATGATGCAGCCAGAGCCACCAAAACCAAACCATTTTTAAATTATGGAATGCTTCAAGTGTTTACTTATGTTGCGGTCTGTGGTTTTGGGTTGTTTTCTTCCTGAACGCTGCAAGCTGAAAATAAATACACATCCATTAAAATAACTTGCAAATGAGTACCCCGAGTCTGCGAACACGAAGTGTTTTCAGCACGTAATTAGTAACTTGCTAAGGAAAACTGTCTGTTCTGGGATTCCCACATCTTTGCACCCATGTGGGCTCAGCTCCCTGCGTCCTCACCCACTGATGGAGCCAGAAGCTTCCTTGTAAGCCCTGTAGGTCTCAGCTGCAAGTACATTTGGAGTGAGACGGGCCTGCTTCCTTCAGTGCACCTTCACCACCTCTGGTTTGAGAAGCTGATGGGCGATGGTGTGGAGCTGGGTGGCAAAGCCGCTGAAAAGACCCGACTGCAAAGCACAGGCTGTGGACCTAGGCCAGAAATCAGCTATCAAGAAGCACCAGGGCTGCGCTGAGAAAAGTGATTAAATATTGATCAAATGCATTATTAAAGTAATTAAATATCCAACAAATATCATTTATTTCTGTGAGAGAGGTGGGCTGCGAGTGTCAGTCTGGCTGGGCAAGATTTAGCAGCCACAGCTGAGTGGCCCTCATGTGAACACCAGTACGCCCGCCCCTGACTGGCTATGGCTGCCTATGAGACGTCTGAAATGCTGAAATATTAAACCCAAAGAAGGGTCTGGAAAACCAAACCTTGTTTCTATTTGAATTTATGGCTCTGTCACCACCTCTGCCTATAAGGCATGTCCCCGTTCATCCCCTGGGGCCATGGTTTCACAGAGAGGGAGCAGAAGGTCCCTTCTTCCTCCTCCCCACCATGCCCCCTGCCACCACACGCTGCCTGGGTCATGGGCACGCCTCTGGAGGCCCAAAGGCACCCTTGGGCATAGAGAAGCAACAGATATTTGTTGCTATTGGAAACCTCGTGAAGTTCAGCAAGGGGACGGGCAGAGTCCTGCACCTGGGCCAAAACAGCCCCAGGCACCAGCACATGGCGGGGGCTGCCCAGCTGGGAAGCAGCTCTTCAGAAAGGAGCTGGGGGTCCCGGTGGGCACCAAGTTGAACACGAGGCAGCGATGTGCTCTGGCTGCTGAGAAGGCTGGTGTTACCCTGGGCTGCGTTAAGTAATGTGTTGCCTGCAGGTTTAGAGACTGCTCAGCCTAGAGAAGAGGAGGCCCGGGGGATCCCATCACTGTCTGTACATCCCTAAGGGGAGGGTGCAGGGAGGACAGAGCCAGGCTGTGTGCAGTGGTGCCCAGTGCCAGGACAGGAGGCCCTGGGCACAACCTGGCCCCCAGGAGGCTCCCCCTGAGCACCAGGAGCCCTTCTGTGCTGTGCGGGTGACGGAGCCCTGGCACAGGCTGCCCAGAGGCTGTGGGGTCTCCTCCTTGGAGCCCTTCAGCAGCCGCCTGGACGTGGTGCTGGGCACCCTGCTCTGGGTGTCCCTGCTGGGGCACGGGTGGCACCCTGCCAGCCTCAGCATCTCTGGGATCTGTGGTGCTGACCCCAGCTTGGAGATGAATAACCAAGGGTGCCTGCACAGCCAAGGGGAGCTCCAGCACAGAGTCAGGGATGTGCATAAGCAGCACTGCCATCAACACTGTGTGCTGGGCGTCAGGGCTGTCACTAGGCCATCAGAGGATCACAGGCCTGAAAAAACCTGGATAACATTGAAAGAAGGCCAGCTGGAGACAGGACGCTGTGCTGTCACCCCGATGATAGCACAAGGACATCAAGTCACCCCACAGGCTAATTCCACCAGTGCTTTCAGTGACGGGTGAGCAAGTGGAAGTGTAATACATTCCCATGTGATATCAATTCCTGTAGTAATTTCTTACTGATTTGTGAGCCTGAATAGCAATAAAAAGCTGTCCCTGGATCTAGATATAACCTATAACATATGCTAGCTCTGTATCCCTCAAGGGACTTCATATAAACGTGGTCATTCGGCTGCTTCCATGGGACCTACAGGTCCAGTGCGACCACTCTTGGGCAGATGCTCCCAGCTACCACCAGGTGATGCCCAGGTGGGACCCACTCAGAAACAACATGCAGAGCACCTCTGAACATGGGGAATTTGGGCAGAGGCTGAGGCTGTGCCAGCCCTGCCCCCTGCACAGCCAGTGCCCCGATGGGGAGAGGGGACGTTCCCGCTTACACTGCTGCAGTTGCACTCGGGGGCACGTAGTGACAGACCAAAATAAGAACTCAGAGGAGTGCAGACACAATTAATGATGACCTTGTAACAGAGTTGGAGTGAAGGATGGAGAAAGTCATTTCTGCTGAGAGTCCCAGCAGCCAGCAGAGCCAGCTTTTGGCAGGCAGAGGCATTGCCCACCCTGTCAGGCTGTTGGAGCAGCCCAGCATCACTTCTGCTTCTCTCGGGAGGCTGGGGGTGACCCTGGGTGAGATGCTCTCCAAACGGAGAACAAAGCAGCCCATTTGTTAAAAAAGTTTCAGCCCCTGTGAATCTGCTTGCAAGGGGAAGAGGGAAGGGATGCTGCACGGAATAAATGCTTCTTCTAAACAATCATAAATAAGCACAAAGCTGCGAAGAGACATTTCTAGGACACCCCAGAGCCAGTCCCAGTCAGAAGACCCTTGTCACTACTATAATACAAATCACAGATGAGCTATTTTTACCAACCAAAATCTCGGATGGAAAATGCAGTCGTAAACAGATGGAAAAATCTAGTAACAGGGAGCTGATAGATGGGTTTTAATACTTGATTCATTTTCAGAAAGCGACTGCAAAAGCAGCACAATGGACTCGCACGCCCATTATTGCTCTGTGACTTCAGATAAAAAGGTCTGGTGCCTGGTGTCCAAGTCTCAGGCAGGCTTGTCCTCCTTTCCAGGCACTCATGGCAAGGGGAAGAGCTTTTGGGAAGAGAAGGGGGCTTTGGCACCACCACCCCATCTTCTGGTCACATTCAGGGATGGGCAGCAGCCTGGGCACAAAGCAGAGCTGCTCCCAAAGCAAAGAATCACCGTGGAAGCCCTCTCTTGGCCACAGCAGGTTTGGAAATTAATGCTGCTTCTGGTCCATTGTGCAGGTGATTTTTTCCCCCTCCCAACTCGTTATAAAACCTATGAGCTGTGACCGGCTTTCTGGATCCTACACAATGGCAGCTCTGCTGCTGGAGCATCCTGACCGCGGCATGGCATGTAGCAGCGATAGCCAGCATTGTGTTGGGCCGCAGCGTGCACTGCTCAGCCTGGGGAAGAGGAAGGCTTTGGGTGGAAATTGGAAAAAAGAAAAAAAAAGGCATCATCTCCCAAATCTGCCTATATATGCAGTGAAAAATTGGAATAAATGTATAGTGGCGGAACCAACTGGAGGGAAGGGAAATTCTGGTGTAATTAAATGAACAGACTGAGCAACCAGATGCTCTTTCATTTTTATTTTTATTTTTAAATTTGTTTTATCTTTTACAAATAAAAAAATGTTTTGGGGCCGTTGATAGGAATTCTAATGGAAATGCACGACACAGTCCTGGTCAGCTCTGAAGGCAATCTCTGGAGCAGAGAAGCAGCCGTCGCCTTGAGGCAGCTTCACCCCGTGATGCTCTGTTTGGTTCCCCTTTGCCCAGGGAGCAGCACCGCCGCACGCAGGCGGGACCAGCATCAGAGGTGACTGTGCATGGAAGGGGGAAATGCCCCTCTCCTGATCGTGTTTCTCCCCGCAACACACGCTGGGCACACCTGACAAATCCCACAACATGCGCTGGGTGCTGACAGCTTTGCAGAAAGCTGCTGAAGGTGGAAGGCAAGGTGTGCGAGGCGCTTGCACATCTGTGTTTCGCTGTGTTTGACATGGTGAACTAATCACACGAGCTCTGTTTCAAAAGCACCCTGCAGATTAGGTTGGTGAAGAGCTTCTTAAAGCGCGGACAATGAAAGTGCCTTCGGACTAAAAATATGGTGCTGCTCGTGCCAGTGTATAACAGCCATCGTGTTTAATCTAGGAGGAAGCCGCTCTGTTAAGAGCATCACTTTATAACTGCTTTCACCTGGGAACAGAGTCCGTGTTTCTGGGTCATTCCTTCAGATCCCAGTTTGTCAGGATAAAAGAGACTCCCCTGAGCCTCCTCCACCTGAAACGGGATGGCCCTCGGCGTGATGCACTCCGGTAAACCTCGCAGCCATCCATAGTGCAACAAAAATAAAAGCTTCCAGTTTGTGGGCAGCTGGTGCAGGAGTTGATGCCCGTGATTTAACAGGTCCTGAAAGCGGTCTCAGGCACCCCATTTGGAGGCAGTTGGTGTGGAACAGTTCCTGCTGCTGAATTCTGGCTGTTTCAGTACCAAAGGCAGGCACTGCTGCCTCTTCTGCACAGCTTGTCCCCACCTTCTGCAGAGTGGGGAACCTGGTGGCAGCAGAGCCTGAGAAAGCCCTGGGCTCAGGGGATCTGCGTGTCACCTTACTCTTTGTCAGCCGAGCAGGCCAGCTTCCTTTTTTTTGGCTCCCGATGGCTAATGAGCATTATCTCTAAGTGGGAGAAAGTACAAACAGCTTTTATCTCGAAGAAACCAGGCGGCATACCCCAGCAGCTTGGAGCCAACCGCATCTATCTGCACAGTTAAAAACCGCCGGCCCCTTATCTGCACAACCTCTTGCAACACGGAGACCTGAGCTATCCGGCTTTCTGGCTATCGAGACAAAGGCCAAGGCTCGGAGCTGCACTTCCAGGTTTCATTCAAGTCGTTTTGCTGATCGGGAGTTCACAGGGGCTGGTGCGTGCTGTCCTCAGCCAAAGAGCCCCGCCAGCAGCCCCGCTGTTATCATAGAAGTGAAACCTGCTTAAACTGCCGTCCTGCTATCGAGCAGCCCAGTCCTGCTGCAGACAAGGGGCAGCAGGTAGTCAGCTCGGGGGCTGTTTGATAAATATTGGTGGCGAGGAGCGGGGAGCACTGCCACGCTCCGCAAAAGGTCCTGAAAAATGCTCCGAGGGCGAAGACTGCCAGCTCTGTTGTGATTTCGAAGCTCAAATAATAAATGATTCAACAACTGTACAGTTATCATGGGGATGAATTCTCATTGAGCCTAAAATTACCAAGCTGCTGACGAGGACCTATTTTTAGTATCAGCAGATGTGTATCTTGAAAAACATCAGCACAAACCTACTACTGTGTGTTTGTGTATGCATGCGGGCGCGCGTGTAATTGAGTTTTCTGCTGCTTAAACAACAAAAGCAGAAATAAGGAGATGTCTGATCGCAGCAGCAGACAACGCAGCGATTCGGGCTGCTGGCGGCAAGTGGAAGTCGCAATTAATACCTGGTAGATGATAAAGCAGGAGGAGTGGACAGACGGCCAGCGTGTAACCGAACGAGTGAGCAGACCCCTGTCATTACTGGCAGCTAACGTGCTGCAGGAATGGAGCACGTTTTTCATTGTTTTCCATTCTGTTTTCGGTGTCTGGGAGTATCTAACGGGATGTGCCTGTCTGTGTTGTCACAGCCTCGCCGCACGGGAAGACGAAGGCTCAGAGCTGCCACAGGCTGCTGGCACAGATCCTGAATCTCTCTGCTCGTCGGCGATCCCCGTCTCCTTCACACGCGAGGGAGGTGCAAGGAGAACCCCCGGGAGAGCACGCGGAGCAGGCAAGGTGCTGGTGCAGCCCACGAGGCGATGCATCGGCATCCTGTACCGCTGCCAGGCTGTAATGGTTCCTTATTCGGGAGTAAAAGGATGGGTCTGGTTTTGCCAAGCACGTAGCCAGAGACATCTCTCTGCTAGCCTCTCAGCGTGCGGCTGCAGTATGTATAACGTGCAAACCGGGCTCGCTAGCAAACCAGCCAAGCAAAAATCAAAAGCAGCGTGTTACAGCGGAGAGGAATAATGGGGCATTGCAGGGGACAGTTCAGCAGTTTTGCTCAGAAGCAAATGAGCTGTGTGAGTTTCGCAGAGGCAGGGATGGAGACAACTGAGCGTGCTGCAGCGTTTAATAGCAGCCAGCAGCACGCCCCGTCTGCACTGCTGTGTGAGGTGCAAAGAGCGATGGAAAAATAATAATAATGGCATTTCAGATCAGAGAGAGAAGGATTAAGGATCTAGAAAAGCCCTTGTGCTAGATACGTTTGGAAAAAAAAAAAAAAGAAACCAAAAAAAAAAGGTTTGAATGATCTTCTATCCCAGAGCAAATGATGTGAAGGGGCCTGATTAAACCATCCATCATTTCATCATTTTCCATTTCTGAGATTTAATTAGGAAAGGTCGGCTACAGTTGGCTCTTCAAAAATGTGCTGGCCATATATGCTCTGCTCTCGAGGTATGTGCCCCTATTGCAAATGTCTCAGCTAAGAAATACCATAGTGGTCCACCACTGCAGAACTTCTTTATTATTTATTCATATAGCTGGGCTTGTAAGATTTAGGGCTTGGGGGGGAGTTTTGTTTTCCTTAGAAGAAGCTGTCCCCGTGGAAGCCAGCCAGCCAATATTCCTGACGAGCTGCTCCCATTCACAAAGACTGCCTGAGCGACTTGGCCACGTGGCTGAAGACTGAACAGGGGGTGTCGGGGGATCTGGGCAGCTGAATTGCCTGGGCCAGCCCTGCCCTGCTAAGCCCATGCCATGTGGGCTCCCATCTGGATATCCCGAATATGCCCTTGCCAAAAGAAGAACGGGCTGGTACGCTTTGCAGGCTGAAGCACCGGGAGCATAAACACGTCTGAGAGAGGGGCCTCTGGCTTGTGGCTTGCCTGAAGCAAAGGATGTGGCTTTAATTCTGGAGCAAGCAGACCTCACATTCAGTTCTCAGTTTGAACTGAAAAATGGACAAAAATTAGAGGTTTTTGTTGTCCAGGCACAGCGATCTGAAAACTCCCTACCTGGGCACTGGGTTGGGACATTTTCTGGTAAGTCGCAGGTTCACAGCGAGCAGCTTCCTGAGACAGAGGGTGTTGTCAGCTCTCCTCGAGTCCCAGGGCACTAGATTTACTGAGACAAGACCTGCCATTATGAGCACAGTCCTCACAACACCAGGGATGGGCTCCTTCAGGTCTGGAGGAGGGCTTTCGTCTTGTTCCTTTAGGGATTGAAAATAGCCCTTACCCTTGGGCACACATCAAATTGGCACCGGTTTGTTCCCTCTAAAGTCCCAAAGCGATCCAGATGTGAGCCCTGGGGAATGTTTGAGTACCCGAATCATGGAAATGACACCTGGTCCTTTCTGCCTGCCCTTTTCTGTGCGCAGATTTCAGTGGGGAAGGGCAGAACCTAGGTCTCGAGGAAACCAAGGACACTGTGAGCCACAGGGCTGTATGTGAGGATGCGACTCGAGATCAACTGCAGTGAGTGAAGCCACAGCAGGAAAAAGCCTTGAAAGGATGCGCTTGCTAAGGGGCATATAGGCTACACTCGCGTAGCCTGGATTCCTTATTACTAGGATTTAAGGATTTAAGGAAGCACTGGGTGAATTTCCCCCACTGCATTAGAAAGGAATATTTTGCTTTAAGTGGATGCGCCAGCTTTGCAGGATAATTCAGGCTGAAAGGATCTCAGGAGGTCTCCAGTCCATCCTCCTGCTCAGAGCAGGGACGGCTCTGAGGTCAGATCCCGATGCTCAGGGCTTTACCCAGTCTGATCTCAGATCACCCCCAAGGACAGGGACTTTGGCATGTGTGGAATTGCAGAGGTAGCCCCTGCTGGCAGCACGAGCACCGAGGCCTTCGGTACTGACAAAAGCTTTGTCATCCTTGCTGAATGTGCAGCCAGGAGAGCAGCGAGACAGTAACAGAGGCTGTTTGGACTTCTCTTCTGCCAGCACAGACCCACAGGCCTGGAGGCAACCAGTGAAAGCACCAGGGGAAAACCCCAGAGTGACCCAGGCGGGTGATGAAGCCAAGATCTTACCAAAAAAGAGGGAAGGGCTGGGTGGGCACCTCCTGAGGCTGATCTCTGTGTGCTGGGACTCTGGCACCACATTGGGGAAAGCTGCTGCGAGCCCGCCTGAGTTCCCTCTGCCATGCCACTGTTCTCCCTCACCGGGAAGCCTGTTTGTGCCTACAGCTCTCCAGATGGGCCTTTAATAGCCTCTTCCCTCTCGCAGTGGGGCTCCATAATCTGCTCTCAAAGCTTTAGCGATCACCCTCGTGAGGGGGGCGAGGCCTGTGCACCCCTCAGCGTCGGTAGGTTGGCCTCGAGTGCCTGAAGCCATTCTTCTCCCTCCAGAATCCTTCATGTCCTTGTGTCGCTTCAAACCATGGCAGCTCCTGGAGCCTTCAAGAGTTGATTATGTGAAACTGGCACTTCTGAAAGACCACTGCTGGTGTCAATCCATTAATCGCCTCTGCTGAGCCACAGGTGTGCAAATAGATCGGAGTGGGCTACTCATGGCATTGAAATCAGCCACTCTTCAGTGAGTGATCTTTGCTCTTTCTATTGAATTTTATCATTGACGATAACCTCCTTTCTCTGACTAAAAACTTTCTGAAATGTAGGGACTTAAAAGTGGTGCCTCCAGGACAACACAATTTCATGTTCCAGGTGCTTGTGCCTGTTGTATTTATAGGTGAAGATCAGTGTGTAATATCAGCTTCCCAATCAGATACAATCTAAAAACAGAAAATGATTATCACAATTCAATTTTGAGCTGAAATTTTCTTATCTTTTTCTCCTCAACCTGAAGGAAAATTTTTCTGACTCTAGAAAATACAAGAAAAATCTTCACTCTTGTGAATGAGAAAAAAACTTTCAACCAAGTTTAAAGGTACTGGAGCCAAAAGAACTGAGACTTATAACAGTAGATCGATGAAAAATATTGTGATCATGTCAGAGCTAACTAAGGTCTCACTAACAATGAGGACTTTTGCTGTGTTTAGGAAGAACAGATGAAACAAAATCCATTTGAAATTCCATTTCTAGCAATAATTTAATAGATTCTGATGGGGTCTGATCTGCTTTCACTAAGATAAGGCCAGTCCAGGAGCAGCTATCAAGACAGTGCACACACCAGACACAAGTGGTATTAAACAAAAAAAACCATTTGCCTTTAACTTAGACAATGAAACAGAAAACATAATGGTAGGCTTCCATATTTTGGCTGCATCCTTTTTTTTTTTTTTCCATAAAAGTCTAATTTTAAAGCTATTTAATAGCAAACACCTTTTGTTTAGGGCCATTCTTAGTGTTAATAATACAGCTTCAAAGTGCAAGTACAGTTTCGCTGGCTCACATCTGAACCCATGTTTGTGTGTGCTTATCCCTAGGACTCGAGCAGCTCTGTCTTAGCACGGGCTGAAGAACAGGAGTGTCACAAAACAAATGTGCTGTGGAGGGGTCTCCAGCAAATTAACAGGAAAAATGAAAAAACAGGACTCTGGATCACTTCCACATCCCTGCTGAGGGAAGTGATTTGACATTCAGAAGCGCTTGATGTAGAGTCACAGAATTATTTAGGTTGGAAAAGAAACTTGGATTATCACGTCCAAACATGGATCATCAAGTTCAACATCTGTGGCCCCTATTAAAGGGGAAAAAGAAGGGGGAAAAGCAGATCTACACAAATGCAGAGGTGGGAATTTCTGTTACTTCTATTCTGCTACTGGTCTGGCACACTTCAGGCTGACATATTCCTTATTTAATTATTATTATTTTATTTTTTTTCAGTGGGAATAAGATTTCCTTGTCTTGTGACTCAGCAGAAGGGTCCTAGACCTTCCCGAGGACTGAGCTGAGTGGCAGAGGAGGTTTGTGTTGGAGGAGAGCAGAAGAGCTCTAGCAACAAGATGGAAACCTCACAATTTTTTACCTTCCCAGCTGATGTACAGATGACATGCCACATTGGCAGGGCGTACCTGTACACAGACTGACAGCAGGGCACTGCCAGAATACCAGCTGCTAAAGCTGCCTTCTATCTAACACCAGGAAAGGATTAAACACCCCCTTGGTTTTCATCCTTCTGCAGAACCTGGGGATGTGCATACACGTGCTCTGTCACCTGCTTCAGCACTATTTGGTTTCCCGTAGAAAACCGCTTGTCTTGTGGAAATGGCAAGGCTTTGCTAGGGAGATTTAAGAGCACTAATAACCCAATTTTTCACCTTAATTTAGAGCCCATGCTTCTGCAGGTTTAAGCCTTTAAACCAGGGCAATTGTTGTGATACAGACAGAGTAAGTCTCGACCTCTTGTGGCAAAATGCTTTGCGCAGCAAATACTTAGCATTAAGCCAGCCAGTATCCATTTCCTCTAATTAAAACTTTTTCATCCTAGTGCTGTTTCATCACATAATACCAGGTGAAAAATGTATTTCTTTAATTCAGTGCTGCTCCTGAAAACGATGCCATTGAGTTGTATGACTAAAACCCCTCCAGACTGCAAAATCAGCCAGGGCTCCCCTTTGGAGTGGAGGCTGATGGAGCAAGCCCTGCCACATGCAGGGGAGATGTGACACCCCTCCAAAAGCCAAAAGCAAGTCTCTTTATTCTCTAACTTACCCCTTGGCTTCCAACTGTAACAGCTCCAGAAGTTTTTGCTGATTTTTTTTTTCCCTTACCTTTCCAATTCGGGCTGGAATTGAAGGTATCGTTAAACTTCTTCACATGGCTCAGGAGCTCGCAGCCTTTCTTTAACACCTCTTCACAAAAGCTCTGCCAAGTCAGTGACTGCCAGGTATACTCAGAGACAAGTTTTTTTGTGGTTTCTTTTGATCACCGATGTCCTCGTGCCCACAGCAGCGAAGGGCACCCTTAGCTAAGTGCATTACTCCACCAGACACTGCCAGATTAGGTCACGGGAGGCAAAAATAATACAATTTGGATCCAGGATGTTGCAGAAGGAACAGCTGATTCTGGGTGCCTCTGAACTGATGAAGCCTGGTTTCCTGTAGCTGCCTCTGCTGTGGATCCTCTGCTAACGTGGCTGGTGCAGCCCCTCTGCCTCTGAGGGCACCGACTCCTGCTTTTCTAGCAGGCTGCCCCTTGCCACAGGACTTGCAGGATGAGAACCCCACAGGGCTGACAAATTTGACAAATTTGAAGTCAGCCTCACAGCTAAAGCATCATTTTTGGAAGGGTGGCAAGAGAAAGCAAACAAAATGAATTTTCTCAGGAAAAAAAAAAAAAAAATGTCATTTTTGCATTGCTACAAAGGTATTGATGTAGGTATCAGCAGGGTAAGTGGTGCTTTCCTGCTACTTGTATAAAATACATAAAATACATAAAAAGGACATTCCCACAGAAGTGGACAGGAGTTTTTCTGTTATCTTCATCTGCTCATTTCACCGCAGCTGGGATTTCACCCCCCATGTCTGCCCTGCAACAAACCGAGCACCAAAGATATTTGCAACTTGCCCTCCAGCTAACATAACGCACAGCTTCTAAGAAATTAAACAGATCTGGGCTACCGTGAAGTGACTGAGCTGCAATATTTGAAGCCAAGTGGAGATGCCAGTCAAAAAGTACGTGCCAAAAAAGCAACCGAAGAGACCCTACTTAATATTTAGGAAAAGCAATGTCATAGAAAATGGCATGGAAAAAAAAAATAAATACAAGTGAAAGATTACAACCACAGAATGATGGCCTGGGTGAGAGGAGAATCGTGGGGCCAGGGAATAGGTGGGGGTGAGGGATGCTCTTTAGGTGGTCAGGGAGAGGATGCTGACACGAGGAGCCAGCCTACATCCATATCCCTCATGCCTTCTGCGAGATCTACATGTTACCTTCTTTAAAATCTTCTTTAAAATCAGATTTTAAGGGTGCAGGGCAGAGTATCCACTCTCCTGCCATGTTTATTATGCCAAGTGCTACAGCAGCCTGATTTTTCCAGGAGTCTCCAAGTCTCTGAGTTTTGGGCAAGGGCTCACGAAAACGCTTGTTCAGCCATACAGGGGGAACTCCGGAGGAAGGAGGCTACGATGCAGACAGCTGATGGAAACGCTGCGGCAGCCTCGTGCCGTACTAACCTAACACCACCGAGAGGCTCACGGAAATATGAGATTGTTCGGTCTTTTGTGCGTTTGCTTACGAAAATATTCAAAACTAGGTCTACCCCAAAATTATAGTTCTCCTCCCCTCCCAGTATGATAGACATCTGCCCAAATACATGGCCGTATCATTCCTTACAAATATCTCAGGGTGTTATTTCTCAGCCTCAGCTCCTATGTGACCTGCCGTAAAATCTTGGGTTTTAACATTTTTTTTTCCTCACGAGATGGAAAAAACAAGGGTGGTGATAAATCTTAGCTGCATGCCTATTACGAAAATAGAATTGTATTCCCCATTTAAAGCTGAAGCAAATTGTATTTTCACTTACTAATGAGGATAATTTAAGCATAGTGTGAAGGCCACATGTAGCAGGCACCCAAATTTGCTTTTTCCTTCCCCAGAAACCAAACACTTGGTATGTGAGGACCAGGACAGGCTAAATGTGTTAAGGAAATAATACCTTTACAACATAAACATGTAAAGCTCACATAAATGCTGGCTTCACTGTTTAACCTTTTTTTATTCTACTTGGGCAACAAAGTCGGGGATGCCTTTGACATCAAAGTTCATTTCTGTTGTTCATTTCTGCTCACACAACGTGGCACACGGCCGCACAACAACGTTGGAGACACAGAATTTGCAGTGAGCCATCGGAAACCTTATGGCAAGATTTCAGTCGGTCCAACGTCTCCTCAAACGTGGCTCCCACAGCCAAAATAAGCCCCATTGGATCTGTTTCCTCACGCAGAAGTGACAGCTCTGCTTTGAACATGACAATTTTCAGGGCTCGTCGGGAAGATGCTGGCAGAGGACGTCCGCCCTGCAAGCGGTGACGGTGCAGCAGTGAGTTATGCAAGTCAGATCTGAAAGGAGTGCCAAAAATCCTTTTACCAAATCATCGCACACTCTACATAACACTTAGCTCACTATAACCCTTTTCATATATACATCTCCCAGCCCCTCACAAAGGAGAAAGTAAAAGCTATTTTAGAAGTAATTTAGGAAGCTTAAAAAACAGCCAGTCACTGTGAAATTTATTAGCATCTTTTCTAAGCCTCACTTCAACTGCCAGTTTATTGAAAAGTGTTATTCTAGTAAAATCCTTAAAAGGAATGTCTCGGGGCTTTCAATGACTACAAAGGACACTTGTAAAGTTAGCTGTTCTCATTAGTATACAGGGGCTAGGATTTGTCGAGGGGGGAAGGAAAGGGGGGAAAGAAAAAAAAGAGGGGGAATGCAGAATTGATGCATAATTATTGGTGGTAAAAAACTGGAGCCAAGCACGGTAGCTTTCATAATTTCGGCTGACAGCCGCACACACGCAGCTAACCGTAGTTGTGTAACTCCTCGGGCTCCATCAGCAACGCTGGGTTTTGAGCTCGTTTCCTCCAGCTCTTTCAGGGACGATAATTAAACCGCTCATCCTCGAGTTCAAATTCACCGTGGGCACAGCGAGGGCGCCTATCTGCTCGAGCATCTGAAGGACGCATACGAGAACAACTAGTTTTTTAGTTGTTGTTGGCTAGTGGTTGGATCTGAGGCTAAGGTTTGTTTTTACATTCTCTTGAACTTTATTTTTATATTTTTTTTTTCCTGGAGTAAGAAGGAAACAACAGAATTTCAAATAAAAACTCCTTTGAAGCAAGGGCAACCTACACGGCGCGTTATTGTATTTGAGGGGAAGAACTAATGACAAACCTAAAACCCCACTCCGAGCCGTGCAGAATGCCACAAAAGCAGCCTAAGTTATGAGAGAAAGGACTTCAGATGTTAGTAATTAAGGAGGCTCTAAAATGCGCTGAACTTCTTCCTTTGCATCTCACAGGCTTTGATATGGAAAAACTGCATTCTACTTATAAATTAGTCAAGATAAAGCTAATAATAACACCACGTACTCCTCCTAGCACACGAGGAATTCGGTGAAACGCTGTAAAATCCTTCAGCGCCAGTTTTTATCAGGAGCTGGCCGGGGAGAAAGCAAGCTAAAATATGTAGTGCATTTGTCAGAAAACTAATTGCACGAGTAAACGTAGCTGCTCGCGCTGCTCTCCTGGACAAAGGCAAACATCTTCCATTTTCTTTCATGTGGGATTGCTACCTTCTTCAAAGGAGAAGCTTTTACCTCAAATTGAGTGGGGGCTGGGAGATTGTTATGCTCCGGTCTGTCTGATGTGTTCAGTTCTGATCTCGAAGCCCGTCCTTTGACTTGTAAAAAAACCTAACGCAGGGTTTCGCCAAGGAAGCCATTCAGCACGGGTGCTGTGACCTCATCGACATCAGCATCCAATTCTACCAACATATTTTTAATAATTTGCCCTTATTGATGCACGACTGACTGCCTAGACCTCCCTCCCCCCTTTTTATTATTTTTCTCCCTCTCCTCTCCCTGAAGAAATACAGAACAAATAGGTAACAAACCCCAGCTCTGCTCCTTCCCCGGCACAAGGTACCTAAATTTTGCTCTCGGAGCCATCTGACTTACAAATTCCGACAGCCACATTCCCGGCTGCTCGAAGGGGCGTCTCACGGCTCGCAAATGAACGAACGCTGCTGGCAAACAAAGGGGCTCAGTTGCATCTCCGTGCATTAATAACCGGTGTCCCACTGCATCAGACGATGCGGATTGTCGTGGGGGATTTTTTTTTTTTTTTTTTTGTGTCTGCAAAATGGAGATCTCACAACCGAAAGGAGATCAAGGGAGCATCACCCACGTAGTTTTGTTCACACGCCCCGAAATCCACTTCCCCCGTAACAATGAGACACAGACCCCAAAATAAAAACAAGACCACGTTTATTCAATACAGACAGGTTAATTAAGACAGTAAGTCCTGTAAATCAGGCACAACATTTCAAACGCTCCGGTACGAAGTGCATATATTTAATCAACAGCTGCATCTTGTAGTTGAGCCATTGAGTTTGCCGGGGAGGGGTGGATTTGTTTTCTGAGGTTGTTTTTTCTTCTTTTTTTTTGTAGAAAAAAAGAACTTGTTTCGGCTACCTTAGGCGAACAATGCATCTCAGGCTCCATTCACTCCTCAGGCGTCACAATTATAAGTCCAGCTGCCTTCCAGCTCCGATATTCACATTTTTTTCAAAAAAAAAAAACTGCTTCATACAGTCACGACGGGAAAGAAAGAAGGAAAAAAAAATATTTAAAATAAAATTAAAAAATAACAACAACACCCGGCCAACCCTCCGGGGAGGGAGCCGGGCAACCCCCCCCCTCTTTCCATAGGGTGTCCACACGGGATTATTGCAGATGGCTCTGGCCGGAGCGGGACCCCGGGATTTTGGGGAAGAGGAGGAGGAGGAGGAAGATGAGGAGGAGGAAGGTGAGGAGGAGGAGGAGGAAGGTGAGGAGGAAGAGGAGGAGGAAGGGGGGGTCAGGGCCTCACCCCAAGCCCCCCAAATCCCCGCTGGCGGCTTCTCCTGCAGCCCAGCTCGCCCTGAGGGGGGTGAGGGAGCTACTGCAGGGCCCGCAGCGCCTCGCCGTCCCCTCCGCTGGCCGCCGAGGCCGAGGAAGCCGAGGACGAAGCGGCCGAGGAAGAGTTGGAAGCCACCACCGCCAGCTGCAGCCTCCGCACGGCCTCCTTGATCAGGTTCCCGGACAGGATGAGCTGCTGCAGGAGCCGGTGCGGGTCGTCGCCGGCCTCATCCTCCGCCTGCCCATCCGCCGGCCCCTCCGCCGCCCGCTGCTGCTGCCTCTGCTGCTGCTGCTGCTGCTGCTGCCGGGGCTCCTGGCTCCGCCGGGCGGCTCCCCGCAGCCAGCCGCGGCCGCACAGCTGCTTGGCCCCGCGGGGCGGCCTCCCGCTGCCGGCCAGCCGCGGGGGGGGCGGCGGCGGCTCCACGGGAGCCCCGCTGCTGCTGCTGCCGCTGCTGCCTCCGCTTCCTCCCCCTCCTCCTCCCCCTCCTCCTCCTCCTCCTGCTGCTGCTCCTGCTCCGCAGCGGGGCGAGTAGGGCGCGGCGCGGTCTCGGGCGCTGCCCGGCCCCGGGTGCTTGCAGCCGCGGGGAGCCCGCTGCTGGGCGCTCAGCTGCAGCACCTCGCCCAGCTTGGCCACCAGCGCCTCCACCTCCTTGGGGCCGCCTGCCGAGCTGGGCAGCGGCCGGCACGGCATGGCGGGGACCGGGCTGAGGGGCTGAGGGGAGCCCGGTGAGGTGGAGGGGGGGGGACCCGGCCCGCAGGCGGCCGCGGCCGAGGCTGGCGCCCGGCCCCGCTGCGCTGCGTTTGTAAACAATGGGTGACGCGCCCGCCGCGGCGCCTCCCACCGCCGCCATCTCGGATAAGGGGGGGACAACGTGAGGGGAAAAAAAAAAAAGGGAGCCGCCCGCTCGCCGCCTGCCCCACGCCGGGTGAGCCGCGGGGTTGGTTTCAGCCAGAAGGGGAAGGGTGGAGTGGCGGTAAGGGGGTGTGGGGCGCGGTGTGGGGTCGTTTTGGGGTGTTGGAGCTCCCCCCCCCCCCCCATGCGGAGGTCGGTGTGGAGCGGCCCGCGTTCAAACCCCGCAGCTCGGCGCGGGGCGGGGCCGCTGCGAGTGGCAGCGGAGGGCGGGGAGAGGCTGAGGCAGAAGGGGGGTGGTGGGGCCGGGAGGGGGGGGCGCCGCCGGTCGCCTCAGGACAAGGGGCCGGGCAGGGCGGGGGGCCGGCGGGGGCTTGGTGGTGGGTGTAAGCCCCCAGCACTGAGAAGCAGCGCTGGGACCTCATTTTGAGTTATCCCAATTAAAATCACGCGATTATTAGGGTTGGACAAGACCTCCGAGATCACCTGGTCCAACCACCCCCCTGCCACCAGTGTCACCACTGAGCCGTGTCCCCAAGCACCACGTCCAACCTCTCCTTGAGCACCCCCAGGGACGGGGACTCCACCACCTCCCTGGGCAACCCGTCCCAGTGCCTGACTGCTCCTTCTGACAGAAATGTCTCCTCATTTCCCACCTGAACCTCCCCTGGTGCAACTTGAGGCCATTCCCTCTAGCCCTATCACTGGTTACCTGTAAGAAGAAGCCGACCCCCAGCACCCCACACCTTCCTTTCAGGTACCTGCAGAGAGCAATCAGCAGAAGTGAAGCAAGGCTGCACTGCTGCCACCCTCCCAGGCTTCTACCCATGGTTTGTTTCATACCCCAGGCCAAGACCCACTCCATCCTGGGCCATCCTCTTCCCATCCCAGCCTATTTTCCCCTGCCACCGTCGCATCCAAGCCAGTGCCAAGGTCTCCGTGAGGAGCCTCAAACAGCATTTTCTGGATTTCAAAACATTACGAGCGTGGGCCAGGATGCGCTCATTCATGTGTCTGTGTGGTAGGAACGGCCTTGAAACCAGTGGAATTGCCGGGATAATGGAAATAGCTCACACACATAAATAACTGTTATCAGCACCGGGTCCCCGGTTAATAAGTAAACACTTGGCAGAGGAGAAGGAATGTCCTTTGATCTGTTTGCCGATGCTTTTCGGAGCTACTTTCACTTGCTGGACGAAATGAAAGGGACTCTGTGTGTGTGTGCACGTGTCTATGAATGGTGCCTGTCATGTGAAAGTGTTACTGGTGGCTTCAGCTTAGATGTCCAGCTCCGTTACTACACGTCCAGGCTGGATTTATGTGAGCCGGGCACAAAACCATGCGCATTGTTTATTCACATATCTTTAACGCACTGCTACTTGCTTATTTTCAGCACCCTCTGGGTAACAGGCAGTTAGAGCTGATCGCGTTGTTCCACAGATAATAAAAACGTGGGGTCTTGTTTCCCCACGTCCAAAGTGCTTTAAGCAAACGCTTCTCCCATTATTCACTAACTCTGCGGTGTCTTTTCAACTGGAATAAAGAAGGGCCTACACAGATGCAGCAGAGGGATCGACTTCAATTGCGAGGGAGATCTATATTCAGAGCACTTCTGAGAAGGTAATCTGGTATTCTGTACGAGCAAAACTGCAATAAGCCAGTACAGCTTATTCCAGCCTTTTCTTCTCCTCCCACAAAGCAAAATAAGCTATACCAGCAAAAGCTCAGTGTTGCTCGTGATTACATCTACACCTGGGGCTTCCATGAGCCCGGCAACGATAATCACAAATCGCACATCATTGCATCCCCAGCCGACTGCAGTGCTGGGAAAAGTTTGCCGTATGGAAGAGATCACTGCCCAGATAGGGAGATCAGAGCGCAGTCAGTAACCGAATCCCGGTGTCCTCAGATCTTTTTTCATGCTAAACTTCAGCGAGGAATGATTGACAATCGACTGAGTAAGTATCTGCCGAGGAGTTCAGGCTGAACCCACTGCAAATATTTACACTGAATACTCCTAATCAGGGCTAATAGTTTTCCCACCTCAACAAAGCGAGTGTTGTAAATTTGCATATTTTAAGGAGTTACCAGAAGAAGGGCGTTGCAGCTTGCATTCTCCCAGAGGAATTCACCAACCTCAGCCTTTATTTTGGAATTCTAACTGCTCCCTGCAAGCCAGGGTGAAGGAAAAAAAAAAAAAGAGAGTTTAAATGCTGGAGAATACAACATGCCCTGCATCGGAGTTGGCTGGTTTGCTTACATGGGAATCCTGTGCCAAAGTGGGCTCAGTAGGACTTCGCTTTGTGCTCCCTTCTGCTGGGTGGATCTCTGCACCCAGCAGCCTCTCTGGGGTTAAACCCAAACCAACTCCAGGAGCAAGGTCTAAGCTGTCAACAGCCGAGATCAGATGTTGGTGGCAGAAATCAGTACGGCGGTTTATTAACCGTGAGCTGTTTGCTCGTGCCTCTCAGCCCGTGGCAATGGGAACAACATAAACAGTGGGTTCTGCAGTAAAGCAGCTGTCGTGCATGTATGCGCCCTGGTGCAGACCTAGTGAGTGTAATAACAGGGCTCGCTGCCAGGTAGAGGATGGGGCTTCCTAAGCTACAAACTTACTAAGAAAAACATGAAGGGTAAGAGCAGGTTCTTCTAAAAATAAAAGGGTGAAAACAGTTCATAAACAGCTGACAACATTTTTCTGACCACTAGTGACATTTTTTCTGAGTGGTAGTTTGAAGGTCACTGGTATTCTGCATTTCATTTTTATTTTATTTTATTTTATTTTATTTTATTTTATTTTATTTTATTTTATTTTATTTTATTTTATTTTATTTTATTTTATTTTATTTTATTTTATTTTATTTTATTTATTTATTATTTTTTATTTTATTTTATTTTATTTATTTTTTACTTTATTTTTTATTTTATTTTATTTTATTTTATTTATTTATTTATTATTTTCCTGGGGTTGATACACTTCTCTGTACTGTCTGCTTCTGCTGCGGGGCTGCCAAAATTACGACTGCAAACTGTTGTCTAAGTCACCCCATTAACAAGACATAACAGTTGCAAACAGCACCCGGTTCCTTCCCTTCATTATTATTGCCCGTATGTACTCTCCCTTTATATTTATCCATTCACATTTTTTAGATATCGGTCTTTAAGATATTTTTAGAAATATTTGACTTTCAGATATCTCTGGCACTGCTTAGAATCAGCAGGTTTCATAAACAAACACTAATTGTGTAAATTATGTGGCCACCGAGAGTTTTTACATAATTTTGCAGGGTTTCCTGAGGACACGTTCTGCTTCAGAACATAAAGGTCAGCTTTTATACCTTACCTCCTGTACTGATCCTGACAAGGTGGACAAGTGGGTGTGACTTCTGAGCTTTAAACCTATTAAGAACAAACAAAGAAAACCCTTAAATCCCTTGAATCTGCAATCCAGTGTAATCCTGGCTACATAAGTAGAAGTCCTTCCACTACATGTATGTGTTTGGGATCATGTCTATGTTCCAACCAGCCACACAAAAACAACAACCCAGCCGCCGTGGAGCGAGAAATAACGCTGAATTTGGGCAGGTGTTTACGTTTCCAAACCTTAGGCTGGGGCTGGGCGATCTATGAGCTCAGACTTTGGTGTTGGGTGTTAAAATAAATCAGATTGATAAGTTCATGGAAGAGACTGGGCAGTGTTGCATCATAATGGCCAAGTATTTATAGCGTTGTTTATGAAACAGTAAGAGGGCTTTGAACTCGGTGAACCCCGGGACCAGGAGGTCCTTTCTAGCCCTTTGTTTCCGTGGCCGTTTCTCATGTCTTTTATTTCCAACAGAAACTTCTGTCATATCTATTAAATATGCGGAGCTTCTCTCCGTAACAATAGAGGTAGTGCCCATGAGTGATGCTTGTGCAGAGTAAATTAATTTCCTATGGGCGCTTTACAATGCAGAACGGGGAGAGGCCCGAATACCATCCAAATAAGAGGAGCCGAGATTCCCAAATCATCGTTTTGTAACCTGCATTTAGAATACATTTCCAAGAACAAAAGACATTCCTTTAGAAACAGCTGAGGTTGCTAAGTGACACAAATGTATTTACGGTGTCATAACTTGCAAAATCCAAACACATTAGGGCAAGGGAGCTAATAAGCAGAAATGTCACCGACTCCCAGTAAATATAAATACGTTGGCCAACGCTTCTACGTGGGTTTGGGTTTCCCGGTCGGAAACCTTGATGGAAACAGAAAATGTTGCTTGTTTTTGAAAACGCAGCCTTTTGTTCTTAGGAAATTCAAATATGCATATTTTGTCACAACACAGGAACCTCAATTCAGACCTACAGGATTTGTTTTTCTTGTATTGTTTCTGCTTATCCTCGCTCAATTTCCTCAGAAGTCTCCTTGAGGGATGCAGCTTACCAGCAGCTGTAGTTATAGCCACCTGTGAGGCTGAGTTGCTTCTTTCTGCTGAAGTTTTGTCTGTTTCTTACATCTCTTAGCCATGAAACCATTAGCATTGGGGTGAAAAGCTAAAGCTGGCACCTTCTGCTCGCCTGCTTACAGTGCCTGGCAAACCAAGGTGCTGCACCCCAATTTGTCCACGCAAACAGGACGAACATTTTATCCCCTCTAGGGGGGACCACAGGAGCCTGATCCTTCCCTCTCCCTAAGCTGTAAAACCTCTTCTTCATCTTCTGATACACACAAGCACCCCTGGGTCCCCTGTGCCCCAGATGTGCAAACGTGGCCGGTGTGCGGGGATTGCTTCAGAGCAGCGCGTGGAGCCACCTGGTTATTATGGGCTGTCGAGTTGCCTTGCACAACAGCCTCTGCTAGTTCAGGAATGAGGCGGCAGGCGTGGGAAAGGAGCCTTCAGACACCTCGGTGATGCACCAAACTACGGGGCAACCAGGTCTTTGTTTGTTTATTCAAATAATTGACTCGCTTCCAGCTTTCCTAATAACCGGAATGCATTTTTGGGGTGACGTTATATTACAAGCCGTGGGCCGGCGCGGTCTGCTGTGTGGGATCTCGTAGATTTTCCACACACGCAGCTCCTGCGAATGATTTCCATTTGTGTGATCTTTTCAAATATTCAAATGCATGAAGCGGAGCTAAAAACGAAATATTGAAATATTGAAACCAGCCCTGAGATCCGACGGAAACAGACTTCTGCGACGTCTCTCAACGAATCCCAAAGACTCAAAAGGAAAACCTCATCCACGTTTTTGTCAAAAATTCCCTGCACATTTCGGGACCTC
This sequence comes from Anas acuta, assembly GCF_963932015.1. NCBI lineage: Eukaryota > Metazoa > Chordata > Aves > Anseriformes > Anatidae > Anas > Anas acuta. Next base: position 134,348,231 of record NC_088980.1, read on the forward strand.
CTGACAAAGTGCCCGTGCTTGCTGCTATACCTGCAGCCCGTAATTGTTTGTTAACCAGACACGTCTCTTGGCAGCCCTGTTAAAACAAGCCTATCTACGGTGAATACTGAAAAGCCACAATCAATAAACTAGTATATAATGATTACAAGTAATGCGTCTCGCTTGGCGGGTAGGCCAAAGAAAAAAAGAAGGAAAAAAGAAAAGAAAAGCCTCTTGTCTAATTGTGCTTGAAGTAGACTTGTCTAAAATTAAGGGAGCACTTGTCCCACAAGGACAGGAGCCAATTTGGTGGAATCAATGGAACCTGGGTACTCCTGCCAGCTTTCTTCTTTCAAATCCCTCCTTCAAGCATGCTCTGGATGCTAAGGCATAAGAAAAGATGAATGTTATTTAGAAAGAAACACAGAAAAAGAAAACAAGGCACCACCTGAGATCTGATAACCCCTCGTTGTGTTTTGATCGTGTGATTCAGGGCTCCTGACAAACGCGATCAGCCCTCGGATGAGAAACATCCTGGGGCAGCTGCTCTGGGCACAGGCACGTTACGTTTCCTCCTTTCTGCTCCCTGGTTGAAGGTTATCACATACCAGCCCTCGTGGTGTTACTAATGGCATCCCCAATTCCTCAGTTTTCGTACTTGTTCTAGCCAGCACTGCGATGCCCACTCATGGTACTTAGTACATACAGATTTTGGTCCCTATCATGTTTCTCTGCAAGAGCTGGTGGTTTCCAAAACATTTTTAAAAACACCAACCTTCATATCCTTTTTCCTGAAGCCTTATGAGCCCCTCAGAACAAGACAGGGAGGTCCAGCTTCTTGGAGCACCTTCCTTTTTTCCCTCTCAAAAGTGATGCCTCCAAAAGCCCAATACCACCAACCACCTCCCTGTTTAGCTAACACAGTCCTTGGGATCTGTTTGTGTTCCTTTTTTATTTCCTTTTTTTTTTTTTTTTTTCATTAACTCTTAAAAATCCACAAACATTTGTGAAGCAGTGGCTTATTTCAGCCTTTTATTTTCACCCCGGCTTCTTATTTTTTTTCTTGCAGACACCTATTAGGTCAGCCTGGTTTTCCCTTATTAAATCAAGCCGGTGTGTTTAGACAGTGAATTTCCCAACAGCCAAGTCAACAAACAAGATCCATAAATTATTACCCGGTAATATTTTCCATCACATTAGCAACTGTGTTTTCCTCTATATTTTGTTTAGAGCCACGCTCACCCTCGGTGGATAATGAAAAACAGCCCTTCAGGTTGCAAACCTTTCAGTGTTCAGCGTCCAGCCTAATAGACTTCATGAGGTCCTTGGGTGCTATTATGCATGCATAATTTAGAGTAAGCAGCACAGGTCATGTCACTTAGCTCCTTCTGCTGTAGGACTCTCCAGGATTTGGGGAAAAAAAACGCCCCGGCTTACAGTAAGAGACACGGAGACATTCCTGCCTTGTTCACGTTTCCTCCCTGCGGGGTCCTGCTGAACCGCCACAGCTCGCAGCCCAGGGCACCAATGTGGACTGGTTGGGATTTTAATTTTCCTTTATGGCAAACTTGGACCTGCAGCAACTGCGAGGCTGCACGGGAACAGGCTGGGCTGCCCCTGCGGTGGGAAGAGGAGGCAGAGGGAGAGAGGCTGGGCTTTTCCTTCCCCCCTGAGAATTAGGACGCTGTACTCTGGTCAAATGAACACCTGGAGGTGAAGCTTTAAGGTAAACAGCTACAGGAGCTACCACATCTAACATGATACGAATTGTTCTCGTTGGACCCTCACTGTAGCTAGCTATCAGTGTGCTTCCCTCTCTTTGAAGACATCCAGCATTTTGGAATAATTCCCTGCCCTTCCCTCCTGCTAACTTTGTTTGAATCAAGAGCAGCAAAGCAAAAATCCTGCCAATTACAAAGGATCTTTTTCAAGATTTTCCAGACAGAGAGCAGCAACTTCATCGCACTAGTGTGTGTTTCCTCTTCCCATCAGCAGCTGGCACAATGCAATGATGGACATTTCGGTTCCTGCACTCCATCCTTTTTGCTGAGAGACACGACTGTATTTCTGGGCTGCGAGTCATGGGGCTTCAAATGCTTTTTTGTTGGGAAAATTACAACTAACCCTCCCCAGGCTTCCCTCACTCACTTGTTGAGCACTGACGACATTTGTTGGCATTTACAAGTGATCTATTTGCTCCTAGGGTAGAGACTTCGAGAACACTTTTATATCCTTGCTAGGATATAAATGGACACTTGCAGCTTCTGCTGCCAGGAGCACGTCTTTGTACCTTCACTGATGTCTGGTGTGCAGCTTCTGAGAGCAATCTGTTTAGTACTGACACTGCATTAGGGTTTCTGACCTGCTTCAATGCCCACGTCGAAGCCCTTGCTGTTGTGCTGGCAGAACTGCGCTAAGCCGCGTGGTGAGCCTGTGAGCTGTTCCTTAAAAATACCTCTTTTTCAGGACTTTTTAAAAGCAATGGATCGGCAGAAATGAGCAATCCCAGGATGGGGAAGGGCAGGGCTGAGGAGGGGTGATGAGACAGGAGCGATTAGAGCCAGCTTCACCCGTGAAAACTTCACAGGGTGAAACCCCAGGCTGAGATTTCTGAGGATCTTCGTGACTGTCAGCAGCCCCGTTGCTGCCTGCAGTATTAATTCTGGACCAGGATCCCTCCAGGAACAGGGGAGGGTGCTTGGGATGGCGTAGGACAACCAGCAGCATTCAAATAGGGCAAACCTGTGCTCACAAGACCGAGTAGGCAACAAGCTAGGCTCGCTTTAATACCAGCCTGCATCTTCCTGTTAGCCTCACCGCCTCGAATCAAAAGCAACCACAGGCTCCGACTTAATTTTTTCATTTTTTTTTAATGTAGGAAGGATTCCAGTTATAACCGGAATAGGTTATAACTCAGGTTAGCTTTGCTGTGAAATTAAGCCCAAAGAGCTTGTAAACAGAGGGCCCTGACTGCAAAATTGATTTAAAGCTTTATAAAGTAGGATCTGCTGGCACAAATCTACTCTGAAAGCGAAGGCAGGACCCCGAAGGCCAACATTTCTAAGGCAATTTGTCCGAGGAAGAAACACCCTTTTTCAGTTAATGAACCATTTTACAAAACACTTAATACTATTAACTTTCATTACAATTTTCCTATAAAACACACATTAGATCACCATCTTCAGCTAGGAAGCCATCGCCCAAGTTAGGTATCACCGGTGTTATGAGCTCATTTATTTCAGAAGTTCCCCCTTTTGCTCATTTCACAAATTTACCCAAATGTGCCATTTTAAATGGTCCCTACTTTAGTTTTGTGTTTCTTACTGAATGTCGAGATTCAAGAGGAAAACTCTCCGCCACGTCTGCCAAAATCCATTGTTGTTACAGCTTTGGTGGGTTTTATTGCTTTCAGTTGACTAAGGTAGTCAGCTGGGCAAAGCAGTGGTAAAACCAGAAGTTGCAACAAGGTTTGTGAAGAGGCAAACTTATAAATGAGCAGCAAAGCTAGGAAGGAGGGCAGCGAGGCTTAATCCACCTATATACTCGGAACTAGCTGGTTGGACTTGATGCTCTTATCCCAAGAGGTCTTTTCCAACCTAACTTTTCCAACCTAGTTTCTAAGAAACTACCTTCCTTTTACCTCAAAACCATGTCACACCTGAAACCTACCCACACAGCAGAACAAAGATAATTTTAAAATATATATAAAAAAAATTCCCATGGCAGTTTCAATTTTTGATGACTTTTTTTTTTCCATCCCAGCTATCCTGCTCCTCATACTCACGCATATTCTTATTGACATTGGGCATTGCATAGCCCAGTACAGCAAATTGTGGTGCATCGGAGCAGGGATTGCACTGCAGAAAATAAAATGTTAATGATGATGATTGAGGCTTTCCTGGGATTCCCTTATGTGCTCTTATTATCACTGCTGCCATCCTTCAGCTGCTGAACTTCCCTTGGTGTGCTCATTGATGCCTCTGCAACTGAAGTGGTAGAATATTAAACTGAAGGCGGCTTTTCTGGAAGCGAATGTGAATCTAAATTGCTCTTCCTTCACAAAATCACTCTGCTATGAAAGAACTGTGTAGTCTAAAAATCCTCAGAGAAAAGCTCTTCTAAGATAAGAGAAGAGGAAGAAAGGCCGCGTTGCTCAATGAGAAGCCCTTTGACAATGACAAGCCCAGCTGGGTGACCACAGGGACGTTTCCCTCGGTGAGGTACCCCAGCTTTCACGGTGTTGCTCTGAAAGCCTACATGGCAGACGCATTTTTCTTCACAGAAAATATTCTGCCAGAGCTCCACAGCCATCTCAGTGCTCCTCGGGGAGTTTGTGTGCAGACAAGCCTCCGAAAGCCACGCGAGTGATGCAAGCACACGACCTGCAGAACGGGTGTCTGAGGCAAGGGCCAGCCACCACAACCAGCTGAGGCTCGTGGAAGGGAAGAGCGAGGTTTTGGGACCTCTCCCGCAGAGGAAACTTCATCAGGCGTTTCATTGATAAAGCCGTTTCTGTTTGCAGAATGTGGCAAAGTTCAAGCTAATTATTCGCTGTTTTGAGTGAACTCTTTCTGCCATCCTTAGATGTTTGGAGTGGCACAGCTCACAAGGAATGCCTTCTGTTCCTACAGCTGAGACAAAATGTGTCATGTATTTTGGCAGATGCCCTACCACCCCTCCCAGTCCCTCTAAAAGAGACTAATACTGGTAAAAAACATATATATATATATATAAAGAAGGACTCCATGCACATAGTTTCTCATTCTGGCAATAAAGCACACGCGAGTACGATGGGAAGCATTTTCTCTCTGAACTGATTTGTTGTATATATATCGCTGTTTGGAGCAACAAAGAAGCCATTGTAATGTAAAAATGTCAGTCCTCGAGTAAAATTTGTAGTCGCAGTTATCTGATACATCAAAGGAGATGCTGAAGAACTGTAAAACTCCCAAATATTTATTCAGCAAAATGGTTGAGCCCCATGCGCGCTTCCCAAGCCGCGCACATCTGCACGCTTCTGGTGTGCCGCTTAATGTGCGCTGCACTTTATGGCACGGTTTGTGTAATCTGTCGCCTTGATTTACTGTACGATTTCCTGAGTATAAAACAATCCAGAAATAAGTGTCACTCTGTGGGCAGCAAAGTATTTGAGTGCAGCTCGCCACCTCCAACGCGTCAGTGAGATCTATTGCGCCAGCATTAATGGCGTGTTCAGAAGAACTTTTCCTCTCCTATTGAAATTCTTCTAGCGCTGTATTTGGCTTTGGCAAACGCTCCCCACGTGTCTCTGAGTGGCAGCCCGTCTTCGGATGTTTATGTTTGCCATCTGGAGACGTCAGCTTCGCTCTGCCGTAGAGCTACGAAATGGTGAAAGTAAATTTCAGGGAGTTGAAAGGAACATTTTTAAAAGGTTTACACACAAACGTACCCATAAATAGCATAGGAAAAAATGAACGTTTTATTCCTGTGTAATGGTATGAACATGTATTTTTGGTAAGTCACTCTACCATCTGAATTTTTTTATTTCATCCTACTGCTACACATAACTCCAAAGGAATTGTAATTAATGTGTATCACAGGGAGAATACATACTCAAGTTTTGAGGTTGTTCTTTTTATGCATGTGATTGTATGTTCAGTCTGATCAGGCTCACAATTCTTCCGGTGCTCCTTATACTGAGGCAGATTTCATGGTTTGCATGGATTTTCCACCCAACAAATTTCATGGAAAACACTCAAACTAAGGAAATCTACCAGTAATATATATATATATATATATATATATATATATATAAAATTTATATATATATATATATATAAATAATAAGCCTGGATTTCTTGTAGAGGAAGATGTGATGATTGTGCTTTATTCTTACTGCTGTTACTTTCCATAGCTGCAGAGCTGAGCGCAGAATCAGTATTTCCTTGTACTCAGCTACAGTTCAAGATAAGCATCAAAGCGATTAAAAGTAGCCATGTAAAGGATGTAACCTCCTGTTACGCTGCTGTAGGCTTATTCTGCCACCAGCTACTGCAGTATAACTGCTAGCATCAGCTCCAGATCTCGGCAGGTAAAACATTTCCAGTCGAACGCCATCATTTCCATAACACGGAGTATTTGGAGCTATTGCCACGGTAAGTAGGATGAGGTGCAACTGGTGGTTGTAAGCCACAGAACAATCAAAGCTCAATCCCTAGCAATGTATTAATGCTCTTTCCATTTATTTAGGCTGTTGAGATGGGCAGGGACACCTACAGTACCCAGAAACGACATGCATTCATCTCTGTTTATACCACCGGGAAAGGCACTGCCATCTGCCTTTCTCCATCTACTCTTTGCTCTTTGTAAGATGAGCCCAGCTCCGATGTCATATGAAGATTTATTGCTCGCGATCTGCTTCGAGTTGTTTTCTGGTCACCGACAGCTTGTTTGGAATCCCTTTTCTCTTCGCTGCTGGCTGGTGCCACCGTGGGACTCGGGCTTGTCAGAGTTATTTTATACATCATTAGCTCAGCGGTGCAGGGGACGACTCCTTTCCCATAGAAAAGCAATTCCTTCTCAGAAGACACATGTAAATCTTGGCTGTTGAGACAGTGGTTTTCGCAGATTTCCTTGAAAACCAAATAGTTGGGATTTTATTCCTCTCTCATCTCGTGCTATCATTTATAGCCCTGCCAAAAGGGTGCAGAACACCACCGGGCTGGGGCACCCCACGCTGTGTGCGCTAACCTCTGAGGCTGCTTGCCTTGCTACCCCGGCTCCCTCGTACTCTGCTCTCCCTAACTTCTCCTAATGGGATTTCAGCTTCATTTCCTTTAATGATCAAAACTGGGCGGCACGGTTCAGCCCCGAAAAGGAGCGATCCCACAGCCCCGGCTGCAGCAGGGAGAGGAATTAGGGCAGAGGCCAGCTGGGCTGCGGCCAGGGCTGGCTGCTGCCTTCCCGGGCTGGAGCGCTCCAAGGTGAAATATAATCGGGCACACTAGAAAACTACAGGCTGTAAATAGAACAAAACAAATAAACGTGTTTAAAAAAAAAAAAAAAAAGACTGCAAGAGCTGGTCACTTTTCAAACAATCTTCCTATTTTTTGGAAAAGTCGTCACTTCATTTTTTTTGCAATGCGTGGTCTGGTTCTCAGCACTGCCTTTTCCTCAAGGTGAAACAGGGGTGGGATCTGCGTGGATCCAACACGGATCCCAGCCCAACGTGGGCCAGATTTTCTTTCTTGTTCCTCCTTGGGATACAAAGACTTGAGTGTGGTCCTGGTGGAGTCCCTGAGTTTATCCGTGTGGGATCAGGACACGGAGATTCTCACTGTGGGTGCCTCAGTGGCTAGCTGCTGGTGTTGGGATGCCTGGGGTCTAATTTTCAGAGTGCAAGAGCTGATGTGTCCTTGAAACCCATGAGATCTCAGTCCCTTCAGCACTGCCTTTATGATTCTCCCATTTTACGGTTAGATGTTTGGAACAATTTCTCCAAAATCTGGTTTGGTTTCTGCTTTGCAGGCGGTCTGGTAACACAGCAGAGCGCACTGAGCAGGGAGCCTGGGCTTGCAGGGAGCCAGCTCTGCTCTAACAGCAGCAAAGTTGTGAGATTTCCCTCCACACCCCAATCGCTTCAAAGGCAAGGTGGGCCCAAGTGCATGCCAATATTCATTAGCCCAGAGCTCTGTTAACCAGGCTGTCAGCCTGCCTCGACGCATTTTCCATTCAGTTTTTGTCTTCACATCCCCCTACTTGTCTCCCTGTCATTTCCACCCCCCACGAGCTCTGCCCATCGTTATCAAGAACAGCACTTTCTGGAGTAGGCTAGAAGAACATCAGCAATTCCTTGCTCTTCCATTATTTCCATTCCTTTTTAATTAAAACACGATTTATTTCAATCTCCCTGCACTGTAGCAATATCAGCGAAACAATGCGTGTCCCACCCAGATAATGGAGAACGGTTCCCCCTGTTATTAATCCCTGCTATTTGTTAAATTCCAATAGTGTTTGCTTTATTTAATGGCTGCACAAATTACCTCCTGGGGGATGCTGCAGCGTTATTAAAGCTTATCTCTCTCGGGCCTAATTCTCGCTTGGTTTCTTGTTAGCCATTTATACTCACGCAAAGTGTACATCAAGCATTAGGAGTGTATATTTGTGACTTGGTAGTGTCACACCTGCCTCCACAAAAGCCTCCTGTGAGTGAAAAGTAATGCCAGCAATAAACTCATCCAGGTCGGGATAGACCTTCAAGATCACCAGTCCAACCATCACCCCGACCTACCGAGTCCCATCACTGAACTCTGTCCCTCAGGGCCACGTCCACACATCTCTTAAATACCTCCAGGGATGGGGACTCCACCGCTTCCCTGGGCAGCCTGTGCCAGTGCTTTCCATCCTTTCTGTGAAGAAATTCTTCTAATATCCAGCCCACACCTCCCCTGGCACAGCTTGAGACCATTTCCTTGTGTTGACAGAGACCAGGATGGTAAGACCTAGAAGGACACTTCCAGAAGCACATTCACACGTGTAACAACACTTCCAACAACGTTCCCACGTGTAAGCTTCTCCAGAGGACTTGTTAGGATGAGGTTTTTAAGGGGTCAGATAGGTATTTAGTGGAATCATCCAGGGAGTCAGTGCTCCTCACAACCAGTGGGCTCCCACCATGTTCATTTTTGTGATATAGACAGGTCTCGGGTCATGGGTCCACTGAGGGGAGCATTCGAGGTGATGCTCGTTACAGGCACACCTTCAGACATCTGTCTGCTGCTGCAGGCTGCCCCTTTGCTTTGTTGGCTTAAAAACATAACCCAGGGGGAGAAAATGTGCTGACTGCTCGGAGCTGGACCAGCTTCACAACCAACCCCACAAAGAGCTCTGTTGGCGACCCTGACGGGGCGGTGTGCTGGGATTTGGGGACTGGGGACTTGTGGTGAGGGTGGATGGAGGAGGATGGCGGGGGCTCCGCGGTTTTGCTGCCCGTCTTCCTGGTGGTTATGCTGCAGATTTGGAAATATATTCCAGTTGGAGCTGATTTACCGGGGGCCTCGTGAGAGAATGGCTGTTTTGCAGGCAGCATGTAAGGGTGAATTACCATGCAGAATGCATGGGAACCACGCAGTGAAATATCCAAATGTACGTGAGGCTCTGTTTACCCTTACAAGCACACTCTAGATTATTCCTTCATGAGAGGCTGCAAGAAAGAAGCCAGAACAAAAGGGGGACGGGGGAGGGAAATAAATCAGAATCATTCACAACTCTTGTCAATTAGCCAGTGATGCAGCACGTCAATAAAATAAAATAAAATAAAATAGAGGGAGGGGATTTCTGAAACCCACCAGCACACAGCCCCATTTATGCTCAGTTCTGGCCCGTAACTCTTGCTATATGCAGAAGGACAGCAAATAATTAACATAAAGCTGGTTAGTTATTACTTGGGCCTGGAGCCAAGCCATGTTATAGCTGATTTACCGTAAAGGCTTATCTGCGCCAGTGCTGTTCCCACCCTTGCTCTGGTCCCAGCGCTGCCCTGGCCGCAGTAACAGCCGTGGCAGCTCGTCCTAGGCCAGGCGCGGGCGTTTTTACTGCCGGGTGGCCTCAGCGCCCGGTGCAGCCATGTGCGGATGGATGTTTTACAGCCTCTCCTCAGAAACGGCTTTAATGCGCACACCGGCAGCCAGCCTCTCAAAATCATTCCCATCGAGCGCTTTCGGTGCATAAGGAAGACGGATTACGAGGCTTGTTATTATGCTACTGGGAGGGGCTTGAAAGAGGAAAACGTTTTTCCTGGCGTGGTATAAACACCTCATCACGACATTGCAGTCGCAGGGTGGGAAACCACCACAGCCAAGTCAGCGCCATGAAAACCCCAAAATCTCCCCCTCTCCTTGGTCTTCCTAACCTAACCTACCTCAAGGAAAAGCTATTTACATCCAAACATTTTCGTGTCTGTGGCTTGTTGTTTACCTCAGAAGCTCACGCTTTGTGTACAGCCTGTGAAGCATGTGGAAATATGGCCAGCCCCTCATTTCTCACTGCTCCAAGGCTACCTACCCACAAGGGGACCCAAAGTCAGGTTTGGGTGGCTGAACGCACGCTGATGGCTCAGAGGGCTCAGAATTAGGGATGGCATTTGGAAATGTAAACCCACGTCTCTGAAAGTGAGCAAGGAGTTAAACAATAAACCATATCAGGTAGCCTGTTTATTACCATATGGCTATTTCCACTCCTGTTCTCCATAAAGTTGTGCCAGCACTTTCATTTTAAACACTGTTTTTCATTAGTTTATATAACACAGCTGTAAATGTTTTTTCAGGCTGAAACTTGGCATTCAAAGTCACGAGGGAGAAGCTAGAAAAAAAAAATAAATAAAAGAAAGAAACCACCCCTGGCTAAGCTGCTTTTGGATGATGTAAAAATGAAGCTGCTGGGAGTTTTGCAGGGAACAGGTATGTCCAACTCAATAAAAGCTTTGGATTAAGACGTGGAGGAAACACAAACAGCCTCAGCAGAAGTTCTCCATGAAGCAGGGATCCTGGAGGAGGCCAGCGCACGGGTCTACGTGGTGAGTCTTGAACTGGAATGGAAGAGCTCGATAAACAAAATACCGATACAGTGATGCTGGAGGAACATAATTAGTCACATCGTGGACTTCTCTCTGGTATGTACATTGTAAACCTGGATCGTCTCCATCTAGCATGGAGAGATTCACGGATGTGAGCGCGTGTCCTTGCACAAGTAGCGTGGATCAAGGACCTGACCACCAGGCCTAGAGTGATACAAGACAGCCGAGCCGCCTCACAGCCTGTTGGGAAACTACCCTCTTTTTTTTCCAGCTTAGTGTTCTGCCAGGTTAGTGAGCTCAAGCAATTTGGTGAGGCATCCACCAAACGTGAGAGCCACCACAGGAGAAACCATGAAGATATTCCCCTTTTCACAGCGACACAAGGTGCGTGTGGCCCCTTTTGTCTCCAGGCCAGGAGCACCTTCCTTGGGGACAACGTTTTGGTGGCAGTGAACAGCAGCTTCTCCCCGCTCACTCTGGACCTTGTGCCACCTCTCTGTTGGGCTCGCCCAGTTGTTTGGAGCACACTATGCCAGCAAACACAAATAGTTTTGCCGGGCTGTTTCCTAACCCAGTTTGCTGCACGGTTACACAAAGAGGTGGGCTGGTGGAGCTTGGGAGGCCTGAGAGACTAGGTGGTGGGGACAAGGGACATCGGCTGCTGTGGCCAATTCAAAGTGGTACTGGCACCAGGAGCCACACCACAGGTTGCAGCCACTGCATTAGCCTCAGTGAGCAATACTGAGAGCCCCTGTTCCCAACCCAAATCTCAGTCACAGTAAAATCAGTGAGCATTTTTCCCCATGACTTCAATGGAATTGGGTTTAGAGTAAAAATTCACCCGTGTTTTGACATTGACTACGAAGCTCTTTTCTGAGGGAATCTGGAGCCAGTACTAGGAGGCCATTTGGGTAGAAACCCACAGAGCTTTTCCCATTTCCTAGCCTATTTGCTAGTTGTATGTGATTACTGGTACTCTACAAGAGCTAGTCTCTCCTCTTCCCAGTGCCCAGCCACGTGCTCCTTGCTTGTGTAGCTCTTGTGTGAATCAATGTGAGCATCTATAGGAACAGGAGGGGGCTTTTCAGAGAAAATCCTGTGTTAGCTCCCCCAAAAGCCAACGTGGATAAGTCAGTACATCCATTAAAAGCCTGCTTGCACTCAAACAGTGTGGAGAACAATGCTCAAAAAAAGCCTAAAGGAGCTCCAGCACCTGGGAATTAACAACAGGCCCTTCAGGCATGCAGCTCCTGCTTGTGGCAGGATTATTAAAAACTCACTTATTTTGGGCTCGTTTCGGATCTAGGTGCCAAATATCTATTGCAGGTATCAAAGTTTTGGCCAGGAACTCCCTAGGTGTGGTGATACCAAGTGATAATTCCTGCTCAAGCCTGCGAGGGTGTTTAGGGCTCTGAAAGGAGCTCTCAGTACCCCTAGAAGAAATCAGAGGAAACAACGTGACGGCATGGGGAAGAAGAATTATTATTTTTTTTGCAGTTCCTACGCCTGAAAAATGTTCGTAATTACATCCAGCCTCACAGAAAAGCTGCAAAGCTCAATTGGTGCACGGAAAGCCCATCGGGCACACGGGGAGCACTGTTGCCCTGGCAAGGGGCTGGAGTAGGTGGCCCAATAACTCAGCAGTGAGTCAATGAAGTTACATAATCCGGCACAGCTGTGCCGTGCATGGTACCTGCTATAAACAAACTGCATTATCGCGTATTTACCAGGGAGGGTGAACTGGTTCAGCTAAAATAAGAACAGGAACAACCCCGTGTCCCGCAGCGCCTCAGCCTTGCCTCTGCTTACGCTCCGGCACAACCTGCCCTGGCTGAAACGAGCTCTCAGAGGGTTTTCTTTTTTTTTTTTTTAACTTGTAGCATTAATTACTTAATTGAAAATAAAAATGAGAGAGGATGGAAATAACCCAGAGAAATGTGTGTTAGTGCCATGTTTCAACCAAAGTTCCCCAGCTGAAGTACAGCAATAAATGTCAGGGACCAGCTGCTTCCTTTCGTACTTAAGTCCATGCAGAGACCGTGTGATTCCCTCCAGATCCCCCTTTGGGAAACGCTGGCTGAGAGCATTATTTACAGAAGAAATAAAGGATGTTAGCAAACAGAGGTGGACTTTATATTCCCTTCTCGTTTTCCCCTTTCCAAATCCACCAACTGCTGTGGCTGCCTTCGGGGGACTCGTAAAACCCCTCGTCCCACGGACAGCGCGGTCCCACTCCTCCCTGAGATCACATCCCGCTTCCCACAGCTCTGTGGGAAGGGGAAGGAGGCCAAGTGTGTAAAAGCACAGCACCAGCCCTCAGAAGGATTTTGGGAGCCCCCTGGCCCTGTCTGCAGGGACGTGTTACGTGTCTCGTGGCTGCTTGCATGCGGTGTGGGGATGCGAGGGCCTCACCACCTTGGGAGGATGCTCCGAGCTCCTAAGGGCTATGCAAGTGGGTGACCAGTTATCAGGGAGAGATGCTCACACAGTGCACAGCTCGAGGCATCCGGAGGCTGCAGTGCTTCATTTTGATGATCATGGAGCATTTATATTGCAGATGCGCTAGGAATTGCGCGTACCGGTAGGAAAACACAGTTTTAGTCACTAGGGGACAGCTTTAATAGGTAAAGGAGGTGGAGGCTGGGGGAAAGGAAATCTGTCTCGCAAACATATAGCAAGGCAATGGCAGTTTTAAACATTTGGAAACGTGGGATTTAGGAGCTCTACAGGCATCAGAAGGGAGCTGAGGAGAACTGGAATGAGGCACGGACACCCCAGAGCAGGACAGGCTGGGGTGCTGCAGCCCCCTCCCACCCTGCTTCCCCGTGAGCACCATTTCATTAGCTCTGTCTTAGAGTAATTGCTCACGAGCCCGTTGGTCTCCATCCAACAGCCCTGCACACTGCTGTTAAGAAATACACAAAATCCAGCTTCAAATCCATTTGCAGTTGTCCTTCACTTCAGGGAAGCGTCAAACTAAATTTAGGGCCATGTTTGGGGTTTTAAGAGGAGCTGATGCCGGGGATGGTGTTTCTTAAGTGCAGCCTTGCCCATTTACAAAGCAGCCCTTCAGAGCCGTGCCTCCCTGAACACTGCAAGGAAACCACACCTGCCTTCCCAAACACCACCACTCTGACTCTTAATTTGTTTCCTGCACCAAAGAGGACAGACACATCGTCCCTTCCCTTAGTTTTATTTTTCCTTCTCTCTTTCTGTTTCCCAGGTGCTTGCACCCTTAAGCCTGGGGTCAGTCCTAAGACAGCTGGTGTATCCCATACCATCCCGATACCAGCAAGAGAAGTGTCCCGTAGCCATGCTCTCTGCCCAGCCCTGACCTGCCAGCCCTTGCTTTTTGCTGCTATCGCCTCAAAAATGCACATTTCGTTGCTCCTTCCACGGAGCTGGGTTGACCCATTGCCCAGACAAGGATCTGCTTGGCCGTGCTGGTAGCTCTTCCAGCATTATCTTGAATTTTGTGATATCAGGAGGTTTTGTTCGGGGCCAGCTGTTGGAATCACATGCTCACACGTGAATCTCAGCTTTCTTTTGCCTTCCTTAAAATCAGCTTGTCGCAGCAGGACGAGGGAAGCCTAACGGCACGACAAAAAGCCCCATTTGAAGGGCCGTTAAAAAAATACAACAAACACTTCAAATGCACATATTTTGTAAAATCTCATTATTTTCTGCGGGTTGATTCATGGCGGTTGAATCCTCAGGCCCGGCAATATTCATATAACGTAAAAAAGCTATAAACATTAAAGGAGTGAAAATGCACGGCGCTCCCATATCCCCCGCCAGCTGCAGCCCAGCTCTGCCTCATCGGGATTTATTGCAGCATCCTCCAGCAGAGCAAGTGCTGAGGTGGTGCTACTGCTCCTGATGACGAAGGGGCTGGGTAAAAGCATCATGGCCATAAGCATCCCCTCACGTAATGGTGCTACACCTCCCATGGTGATAACCTCCAGTTCCTCAGCTTTAAGAACAGTGCTCTCAGGAGGTCTCCAGACCGAAATTAGTCTGGTGGCTTAAACACAAATCGTTGTTAATCCTTCTAAAAGTTAAAACACCAGGCAAGCCCTCCGATGGAGGAGGCATCTCACGGTTTGTTTTCTGCTGGTAACGAAGAGGTCACAATTCATCCTGAAGGAACAAAAGGAGACTTAGAGGTCATGTCGTGCTTGGGATACAGCAGAGGATTGTTGCTCTGTCCCCTCGCTTTTTTTCCGGCTAAGTGGAGCATTAGCACAGCTGAGGAACCAGGCTGTTTTGTAGCAAGTGTGGCTCAAATTAATCTGTCTCAACCTCGGCTGGACAGGGAGAGATTTCCTTAATGGCAGGAAGCCGGCTGTCCCCTTATTCTTCACCCAGACAAAAGTTCTGGCCACTGCTAGGTGAGAAAATAGCTGCAGCATTTGCTAAGGAGCCAGTGAAATAAAATCCCCAAAGGAAGTGTTCAAAAGCCCTCCGATAAAGCAAACTGTGTTGGCAAAGTGAGGATTACGTCACCCCCAGAAAGTGTGGAGGTAATTACAAAGCGTGATGTAAACAAGCGGGTCGGGGTATGTGCAAACACTGCTAAACCAGCACGCCGAGTGTGCTGTCCCTGAGAACCGAATGAGAGCACTGGTGTAAACCAGCAGGCAGGAGCAGTGTGCAGACGAACACACGGCTTTAGTTTTATGGGTCGTCATTTCCACTTGGAGGACACTTCAGCAGGACACAGAGGATGCCAAGAGCTGGGATCCCACATCACCCAGGGAGATTGCTCCTGTGGTGGATAGCGGGGCAGGTGACAGAGCATCGCCAGCAGTCACTGATTTCCATGCTCACGCTGTTAAGCCTCAGTGATTCACCTTCTGGGAGTACCTGGTGCCATTCTCCAGGCTCCTAACAAACCAGCATGAACAAAAGAGCTCTCGCCAAGGTAGCTGGACCGGTCACTGGGCTCATGTGGCAGCAGCGTGAGTGTATTTGGCACACCGGGGCCAGACAGCTGCGGTTTTGAGCCAGGCACAACTCTCCCCCGCAGTTTTGGCTGCCAGTTTTCTGGCTTCCTTTTCCTTGTCTGGCTCAATACGGCTGGGCACGGTGCTCTCCCAGAGGTGAGGAGGGTGCCTCTCCACGGGTGGTTCGCCTGGGAGCCGCCACATCAGCCTACCCACGTGAGATGATCTCCTCAAAAGCAGATGGCCATCAGCACCCAGGGCAGGGTATGAAGGTCCCCAGGTCTCAGGGTATTGTTGGTGTCATGTATGAGGGATCCTATGTTCACTGGCTTCACTGGCAGCACAACCCTGTTGTTACCCCTGAACAAAGGTTTAGGGTTACCCATACCTGTAGGCAAACCTAGCAGACCACACAAGCACAGGATCGCCCCTGCACACCTAGACCAGTCCCATCTCCAATTATGGCACTGGTGGGACCCCAAACCCCGCAGCTTTCCAAGAAAACTCCATCTAGGGGTGTCCTGCTCTACTTCAGGGCTCGTGAAGAGCTGACACAGGGTAAGAGATCTTGGTCTTTACAGGGTGTCCTGCTGAGCCGTGCGGGACATCTCTGCTGTGAGGCGCGAGCTCTGCACGCTCGGCAGGCCTTTGTTAATTTTAAGTGGAACGGTGGATGTCAATTAACCGTGGGAGATCTGTCAGCATTTGCTAGTGCTCTCTGTGCTCCTTTATTAATATTTCATGCCATCACGGATGCGAGTCCGCTCGGGGGAAATGTCAACAGCAGCGCGATGCATTTCCCTGCAGGGCCCCGTGCTGGGGGGCAGGGGGTGGAGGAGAGGGGCAGGCTTGGTTTCCCTGTGCTGTGAGAGTTTTTTGGGGTGCCTGAGTTCCCTCATGAATGTATAAAAGCGTGGAACTTGGGTATAACCAGTTCAAGTGCCTGAGTGCTGGCCCGTGGGGCCTCGCTGCCCACCCACAGGTTTGTTGCACAAACTTTGCTCGGTGCTGATTTTGTACCTTTGACCATTCGCTGGATTATGCTGGTAAGCTAAAAAAAAAAATAAAAATAAATAAAATTCATCTTTGGAATGAAGACAAACATGAGGCAAAACAAATCATTTTCTGGGAATTGCAGTGCTTTAATGCCGTGCAAGCAGGGCAAAGGCAAGGGGGTTACATTAAAGGGCCAGGGAAACTGCAGCACACTGCTGGGAGCTCCTGGCACCTTGTGGAAAGCCTCCCAGTGTGTGAGCAGCTCTCCTTATCTAGGAATCCTGGGAACCAGTGCAGCATGGCTTTATAATCTGCTCCCAACATCAATGGTGGCTCCACCTCCTCCAACCATTTTTGCACCCGTTCTGTGATCAGGAAGAGAGCTGACTCGTATTCCCCTTGCTTTGTTCCTCCCAGGGGATCACTCTCCACTCCTGCACATTTCCGTGTTTTCTCAGAGCTCAGTCGAGGTCACCAAAGATTTCCTTCTTTGCTTTTCTCCTTCTTCACTCTCCAGTCCTCTCAGCATGTTTCAGATATAGATTTGCTGGAGAAGTCCTGGACAGACTTGATGTCTTCTCCGTGGCAGCTGAGTAAAGGGAAAGATCCCGTGCCCACACGGAGGTGCCAGAAACCCACGGAGATCCGTATTGCTGTTAGATGATGTTGGATTTGGGATGCTAGGGAAGGAAGCTTGGAGCTCCACACTTTGGGCTCCTTAAAACACCATCCCTTGTAACCCTTCTCTGAGGCCACAGGGACTTTAACGCTGCTCTGCAATGAATTTGAAGATGTGTGAAACCAACCAGACCAAAGCCTTACTATTAGCATTCTACATTATATGTCCAACTTGGCCTTCACACGCTTGTTCTGCTGGAGAAATGCCCCTTTTAGATTTTTATGGACTGGAAACATTCATCTCATTTTTACAGCGTTAGAGAAGCCAGTCTGGATCTTGCGTGATCAGAGGAGGGACAGACTTGCGGCAAGGATCTGGCCTCACTGCTGCAAATCTGTCCCTCCTCCACTCATCCAAAAGCCAGAATTGGCTTCACCGCTACCCTGGTAGGATTCAAGTGTAGCTGAGAAGGGAGCTGCGGTGCCTGTGGCCCCGTGTTGTGCTCTAACAACCCCTGCCATGTCTCACACACGAGTGTTTGAGCTCTCAGCGCAGGCAGGCTCCGTCTTGCATTCCCGTGTCGCAACGTGGGGCTGTTCCCCAGCAGCACGAACTGGCCTGAAGTGGGGCTGCCGTGGGATTCACCCTCCTCTCCAGCCTTGACTGTGCTGGCACTGCCTGGTGCAGGCTTGATACAAAAGTTTGGGGATGATGGCTCAGGAGAGGGGATTCTGGAGCAGGGGAAGGCTCATATGAGAAGATCTCGCTACAGCTCAGCTTGGAAGTAGAGGAGGATGCCCACAGGCTGCCGCAGGGTAAGTTGGCCGGCAGAGATATTCGGGGTCCTCTTAGATGCAATGCACTCTGTAATTATGGACGCCTTGGCCCCAAAGTAAATATGTGTCTGTAAAAGCACCGTGCATTTTGTCCATTGCAGTGCTGTAAGGAGCTGTGCCTTCCAGCGAGTTGAAGTATTTGTGTAGCCCAAGGAGACCAAAGAGATCCAACACAGCCTGTTCCTTGAAGGTCTTTGGGTAAGATCTCCAAATGTCCTGGCTGCTCTGCACTGATATTTAAAAGTCAGTTGTGCTTTGAAAAATTACCTTGCCAGGCATCGTGGAAATTTGTCTTTCTGATCAACTCACAGATTCACCCAGCTGATAAGCAAAAATGTTTATTTCCAGATTTACCTGTTGAGGGTAAGCTCAGCTGTGAAAGCTGGAGAGGCTTCTTCTGGGTCTTCCGCAAGCAGCAGTCGGGGCTGTGGAGGAGAGGCTTACAGGGATGCTGGTGAGGATGGAGCTGGAGTAAAACTGTGCTATCTCAGGTGAAGTTCTGCTGTGCTGGCAGGCAGAAAACGTAGCGAAAACTTATTTTAGTGAATGAATTCCCCAGATGTGCCCAGGAACACGTTGATCGGCTACAAAAGACCCATTTATCCACAATCACTGTTTAGAGTAAAACTCCGCTTTGAAGTTTGGAAGGGACTTTCGCAACAGAGGGGTTTGCTCTGGTGTCCTTGGCCAAAAATAGTCACTTCTCTTATTTTGGTCCTGCTAACATATGCCAGCTGGCTGCCACCCTCCATTCCAGACACGGCTGCATTTCACTTCTGCTGTTTATGTAATGTGTGTGCAGTGTGATTTAGGGTCCTTTGGGATGAAATGTACTATGTAAATATAAACTTTTATTTCCAAAGCCTCTCCGTAGCCATTAAGGGCCTTACTTACCCTGCCAAGCAGGGGTTCACACCAAGAGTGAGGCAAACGGATGCAGCGCCCGGCGTCATCTGGCGCCTGGTGGGTTCACGCTCGGGAGGAAATTTCTTCGAGCTCTTTCTGGAAGTACCGCAGTGCTGCTCGGTGCCCCAGCACTCAGGTTCATTTCGGACCAGGATTTTGAATGTCCATGTGAAAAGGCTGCTTTGAATACATGTTTAAGTGGAAAGGTTTAGTCTGGCATTTTACTACATAAACTTGGTGTTTGCAAACATTTGAATCTGGGTTTGGAGTTTTGCATGTTCCTTCATGATAGGCTGTAAGATAGTTTGGATCCAGCTGGTTCACTCACAGATACAGCCAAGCAGGTGATGAGGAATAGGATGGACTGCAGCCACCTGAGTGCCTGTCTTTCAACCCCTTTCTAAGTAAAAAATGTGTTTGAATTCTAGCAATCATCTTGACAACTCCCTCTTTTCTGGCTCTAGGTCAAACATCCCTGTATTTGGGAATAATGTGCAAATTTCCTGCTTTCACAAACATATCCAGCCCTGCTAAGGAATTGTGATTGTTTATGTGGGAAGTAAATCTGGTCCAGTGTGATTATATCTTGCTATCTAGGACAAGTAAGGGCCTATCCCAGCCTCTACGCAACACATAGCCACAACACTCACTGCACCATGCAAACTGCAACATTTGCAACACAGCAAAGCAAATCATCTGCAAGGTGCAGTTGCTTATTTAAATAAGTCAAAAATCATATTGCTCCTAAACATCTACCCACAGGAATTGCCATGTCCCTCCAGCTGTAGAGAGAGTGAAAAACAGGAGGCTTTCAGCTGGACAGGTAAAGAAAGATGCCCCCTTTGCAAATCCAGGCTGGTAAATTCAAGGGTCTGTAGTCACACACATAAAATCAAGGGTATTCAAACTCCACTGCCTGCTGCAGGAATGACACTGAAAAACAGGAAAGTTTCCTTAGTTTTTAGAAGCTGCAAAATATAAAGCTGAGCTCATGTACCTTAGCAGCAGCTGATGGTGAAGATCTACCTGTGCCCAGTCAGCGCCAGCTTCTGCCAAACCAGGCGAGAAAGCCCAAGCCAATGTCTGGGAGTTGGCAAGCAGGAAAATTTGAAGTCTTCCACCTTTGCCCCCTGACACTGAGTCAACTCAGATGAATGCCTCTGCCTCCAAGAGCAGCAGTGGGGAGTAAAAGTTAAAGCAGATACCTTTCTCCGTGAGTCTCTGAGCTTTCCAATGAATTCAGTTTCTGGATGTGCAGCACAGTTTCTCAGACTTTCATGCGCGCTTCATATCAGCCTTGCAGCAGCTGGAGCAGCAGGAAAGGGGAGCTGCCTCAGAGGAATGCTGCGGAGCACTTACTTGTCAAAATTCAATCATGAATGGAGAATTGTGGGCATTTGCCCCCGAGCAAGAAAAGTGAAGATTGGAAGAAATGGACTGACACGAACACCATGCCTGGTGTAACATGCCAAGGGCTGCTAATTAGAAGAGGGAGGTCTTCTCTGGCAGCCTTCATGCCTTCTGAAAACCTCAGTCACCAGCAAGGCTCCTCATAGACACCGAGTTAACATTTTAGAGATCACTATCAGGTGCCTTTCTCAGGCAGGATACTGGGACTTCATAAAGCTGGTGGGGGCACTGCACCAAGAGTGAGCTCATAGAAACATAGAACATCCTGAGTTGGGAGGGACCCACAAGGATCATCGAGTCCAGCTCCTGGCTCCACACAGGACATCCCAAAAATCAGACCACATGGCTGAGAGCGTTGTCCAAATGCTTCTTGAACTCCAGCAGGCTCAGTGCTGTGTCCACTGCCTCTAGTGCCCGACCCCCCTCTGGGTGCAGACCCTTTTCCTAACCCCCATCCTGACCCTCCCCTGTCCCAGCTCCATGCCGTTCCCTTAGGTCCTGTCGCTGTCCCCAGAGAGCAGAGCTCAGCGCCTGCCCCTCCGCTCCCCTCGTGAGGGAGCTGCAGGCCGCCATGAGGCCTCCCCTCAGCCTGCTCTGCTCAGGGCTGAGCAAACCCAGGGACCCCAGCTGCTCCTCATATGTCTAGCCCTCCAGATACTTTACCATCTTTATAGCCCTCCTTTGGACACTCTCTAACAGTTCTATGTCCTTTTTAAACTGTGGCACCCCAAACCACACATGGTGCCCGAGGTGAGGCCACACAGCGCAGAGCAGAGCAGGACAATCCCTTCCCTCGCCCAGCTGGCGGTGCTGGACCTGAGGCACCCCAGTTTTAGCCCTTTGGGCTACCAGGGCACGCTGCTGGCTCATGTTCAACTTGCCATTACCAAAGCCCCCAGATCCCTTTCTGCAGGGCTGCTCTCCAGCCTCTCACCCCCAGTCTGTACGTACAGCCAGGGCTGCCCTATCCCAGGTGCAGAATCCAGCGCTTGCTCTTGTTAAACTTCACGTGGTGATTGCCCAGCTCTCTTATCAAGATCTCTGTGCAAAGACTCTCTGCCCTTGACAGAGTCAACCGCTCCACGTAATTTAGTAGCATCCACAAATTTTCTTAATGTGCATTTGACTCCTGCATCCAGATCATTTATTTAAAAAAAAAAAAAAAACTTTAAAGAGAACTGGCCCTAAAATTGAGCCCAGGAGTCTCTGAGTTTACAATAAGCAGCAAGATTAACCAGGTGGAGTACTTACAGTTTGCATCTCCCTTTGTTAAGGGATGATGTACCTCCATAGCCTACTTCAGCAGAGCCCATCTCCCTCCTGGAGAAGGGACTCACTCATGGCACCTGTCTGGAGGCAGAAGTGACCATTGGAGAGAAGCTTTGATGCATGGTGCTGCCCAAGTAACGGCTGGAGACAGCACAAAGCTGAGATGCTGGATTTGGCTTGGAAAGTAAAGACTGCAAGGCATTAGTTCAGATTAGGGCTATTTGGGTTTAGGTGTCATGAGCAGCAGGTGTTTTGCTGGCAGTGTGTGCATGACTCCAGCAGGTCACTATGAGGCAAAACCAGTCGCTATGGAGCAGGACCCTCCTGGCTGCAGCACCCCACAGCCCGAATGGCCCCAGGATTTCTGTCCCAGCTCCAGCTCCCTCATCCCCATCAAAACTGGGTCAACCCCATCTTCTGTCAAATTCCACCCAAGCCCATGCCATCTCCTGTCATGTCAGGAAAGTAATTAAAGTGCCTTATAATGCTGGTCCTTTTGCTATAACCAGGCACTGTGCAATGCCAACATCTCTGGCATTGAAACAAAACAAACAAACAAACAAAACAACAACAACAAAGCATTGATGGGCTCCTCTCCTATGCAGAGAGAAAGATGAATGACTGTACAGTATATTCTGCCCATGGTGCTACAGAGAGAAGTTGCTGTTCCACTCGTGGTGAGCACATCACTGGAACTGGAACATGGGCCCAGTGCCAGTGTGACATAATTTTAGTGGAAGTGCGAGAAAGGGAAACATCTTTTTAACGAAAACTTCATCTCCCACGTGCTCTCACAATTCACTTTTCCTCTCCGGGATTCCCTCTCCTCATTGTACTCCCCGTGTTTTTCTTCCGACTCAGTGAAGAAAAGTTCATTGCTGTGTTGCTGTTCTTTATGCAAGAGTGATGGCTGCAGAAGGAGCACCACAGGCTGGCAAAGGGGCTGCCGTGTGTAGTCTGCCTATCTCCGGTATCAGCTGGGCTTGGGATGAGTGGAATTGATAAATTCGGGAGCAAACAAGTGGGAGAGGGAATGGACCACTTGACAGTGCGTCAAGGGTGCGTCTGCAGCTGACTCAGAGGCCTAATCAATGCACTATCATTTCTCATGCATTCCAGCTCGGGCACAAAACCTCCAGGATCTCATCGGGATGAGGAATTCCTCCTCCTCAGAAAGAGGCAGCTGAGCCCTCTGCATGGGAAACACCCGCGTCCTGTCCATGTGATTGCACACACAGCCTCATGGAGGGACACATGGACCCCAGCTGGTTGTACAGAGATATTTTATCCCTGGTGGTAAGCGGTATCAGAAGCCTGAGGAATGAATGGATGCATTTTCTAATGGAATTAGGTAATTGTAAAGGAAACGGAGCCTCAAAGGAAGAAGTTCAGACATCCTAAAGAAAATAAGCAGAGGTACTTAGGAGGACACATGTCGTGCTAAAACATGAGTCCCACAGAGGCAGCAGAGTCCTGTGTCACAAAATTTGGCTAATGCCAGCAAAGTCCCATATGAGCTTCTTTCAGAAGAGCTCAGAGAGAGAGGACTGTGACACAACATCTCCCAGTCACATCCCATTGCATGGGAGGCTAAGGGAGCTGCACTGCGAGACTCACTAGCTCAACTGGGACCCTCCTTGGCTCCTTGGTGGAGCACATGGCTTTTTGACTTGTACTCCTCTTTTCTTCACCTGTTCTCTGTGTCCTTTCCCTCTGGACAGGGTTATGTTGATTGTCAAGGTTTGCTGACCATTTCAGACAACCTTTTTTCATCCCTTAGGGCTCCTGCCCCTTCCCCGTCCTGGATCTGGCTATAAATGATGCTCCTTCTTCCTGCCTTGCCTCAGCCGTTGTTCTCTCTGCTCTTCTCCATCCCTCTCCCACATTCTCCTAAGTGCTTTGTGTCTGCCTTTCATCTGCCTAGGGTGGGCTCCATGGGTATGCAATGAGCACAGAAGCTAATTAGCGACTGAAGCCTCAGGGTTTTAATTTGAACCTTGTGGTGCTGCCATGCCTGGAATCTAAATAAGGCACATGCTTTTGGGTGAGCATCTGTGGGGTCCTTTGAGAGTTCATCAGTGGAGACCAACCTGCTGCTGAGGCCCAGGTGCGACCTCTGCAAACAGCCTCTGAAATCCTCAGAAGACTTTATGCCTACTTGCAAAGTGTTTTGAAAAAACCCTCAGTGCTCAAACCTGCAACAAATTCTATCGAGAACATCAGTGAGTGACTTGCAACTGCACACGTGTGTGAAAATTGTGGAATTTGTTATGAACCTTCAGGGAGATAACAGTGGGCAAATTTGAAGGATGTGGTCAAGCCTACAGATGGCCAACTGGCCTCTGTTGCTGACCCCACTGTGGTCCCTATTCACTAGAAGAAGCTCAGTTTAAACAAGCGGAGTAACGTCAAGGCAAAAACACTCCTAAGGCTAAGTTATTAGCATTACAAAGAAAACAAGACAACAAATCAAAATCAAATAAAAGCATCAAGATGATCTCAATAATCTCAACAGAAAAATAGCTAATCCTTATAAATGTTAAGAAAGGACCTTCAGGAAGCAGCTGTCCCTTTGGTTACAAACATGCTAAAGTCAATTTAATGTAGAAACTGGAGCTGCCTAAATAGTTTAGTTTTGAGACATTACTATCTTATGTTCGCATCAGAGAGCCAGTTATACAGCTCCCTTCTTAGATTTCCGTTCTCGCAGAGTGGGTAACCCTTTCCTCCCCTCTGCAGGCAGGCTTTGTTACAGATTTCAATAGAACAACTCAAACAAACAGCATTTTGACATCCCTTATTAACATCTCTTATTAACCGGCAGCTACCTGGAACAGACTCAAGTGTTCTAGGATTTGGTTGGTTGGTTTGGTTTTGGGTTGGGTTTGTTTGTTTGTTGTTTTTGTTTTGTTAGCTTAAAATACTTAATGAACCGGCATTGAAACCTAGGATGTTTTCTTCATCATGCAAATTTTAGGAATGAACACATGCATGAACAGCAATACTTTCATGCCTTAGTGTGCAGTCTAAAAATGCCCGGGCGTTTCCCAGCTATTAAACACAACCAGCAAACACCGACAGAGAGGTCACTTCTCAGAGGATAGTTGTGGAGGCTGTAGACATCCTCTTGGCCCAGTGCTCCACATGAGAAGACCTTGTTTGGGTGTGGACAGAGAGATGGGAGCAGGGGCAGCATGACCAGCAGATTTTTGACTTCTCCTTCAAATGACTGTACTTGGAGAGCCCCAAGAGCCAATCTTCTCTCAACAGCCTCACTGACCTTCAAGGTGAGATATTCCAGACTTGTCCTTCAGGTTCCTGAATTTTGCTTACTTTGCCTGTGACATCTCCCTCCCAAGTCTGCAAACAAATCCAGCGCTAGGCCAGAGTTGGAGCCACCCCAGATTTGAACTTAGCAAGTGGCAGATTTGGAAAAAGTCCCATTTACATCCCCAGAATAAAAACTATTTGGTATCTTACAGAGCAGACGCTGTATGTCTGCAAATGTTCCCCTGAGCCTTCGTTCTCCCTCCCTCCCCCTGTTTTTGTAAATAAAAAATTAAACGCGCAAGATGTTTCCTGAAGGTTTTGGCATGGCCTTATCTGGATAAAAGGTCTCATGGTGACTCCGTTGCCAACTTATAGAAATTTCAACACTAAGCTATCCTATAAAAATAGCTGCCTGCAAGGGTTTGTTTTGTTTTCTTCCCAACCACCACTCGACATTCACCCATCTGCAAACTCAAAAATAAATACGTACAATTTATTACTTCTGTCATCATTCTTCTCCTAAAGAAGGCAACTTAGAGTCATCACTCTATTTTGGAAATAAGCTAGAAGTCAAGCAGTTCGTCTCTGGCCCTCCGTTAGAGTAGAAAAACTTGCCAGTGACTTCTTTGCTCAGTTGGCCTCTGAGCAGCACCGGGCGATGCTGTCTGATGCTCCAAAAGCTGGTACCACCACCTTGTTCCTCTCTCCCCAGCCTTCTTCCCGTCACAGTTTTGGAGGATCAGTGAAAATAACAGCACTGCAATACTGCAGAGGGCAAAGGGAGGAGATCCAGCTGGGCTAAGCCTGGCCATGCAAGGTGGGACGGGGCTGGTACGGTTTCTGCAGCAGTGTCTGTGCCCAGCAGCCCTGGTACCACGGAGCAGGACATCTATTTAAAAACAAAATCAGCAGTGTGGAGACTGAAAACATGAGCCCCGAGGCTTGGTGCCAGAGAAAAATGGCAAGCACCAGTGTTAACTCTGGCCCAGCATCTTAAGAGAGTGCCATGGGGGGAGTTCTGGCTTCGCTATTCATGTTCATCAGCTTATAGTAAACAGCAATAACAGCACGTATTCTGTATTTTGGATTTCTGTGCCCTTAGTCCTGCAGAGAGAGGACAGAGCCTCAAACCTGATAGTTTGAGGATGGGAAGCCCCACTCTGCATGGGGCGGCTGTGGGGCCAAGGGCTTTGGTGAGCGCTGGGAGGTGAGCACCACCCGGGGCTGTGAGGTGCTTGGAGAAGGAGCCTGGCCTGGTTTCTCTGAAGAAGGTTTGGACCCACTCGGCCTGGTATAAACATTAAAGGGATTTTGCATGCTTATATTTCTTCCCTCGGAGACAAATTATCCTGCTTTGGGTTGCCATGGTTTCTGGTTTCCCTGGCTACCCCTCGCTATGGGCTGGGGGGACACAGGGCGGCGAGGGGGGAGAAGGAGGAGTCCGAAAATGATGGAGCCAATTGCAGAGATCCCGAGCGACGTGGATGACGTCGTCAGGGCTTTTTTTTTTTTTTTTTTTTTTTTTTTTTTTTTCCCTGGGAAAAGGGATAAAAAGCCTGAATGGATGTCTCTTGGCAAACACGGTGGCTGTGTTTCGCCCTCTTTGATGTTTTGTAATTCAGAAGTGTGCAACAAAATGAACCACCAGTGGAAGCCTAAAACCCAGCACTCCGTGTTGCCTTGGATTAGAGGCGAGAGAAGCAGCGGGCCGAGAGGCGTGGAGCAGAGCACGAGGCCTCAGCGATGGGAGAGGTGCAGGCCACGGGTGGGCTGGCACACGAGGCAGGTGGGATGTGCAGCTCCCCACAGAGCAGCTCTCCTCCTCAGTCTCACCCTTTGAGGGCCTTGAAGACCTTCCTAACACGACCCAGCCATTTATAACAAGGACCGAGCCTCCAACCCCTAGCAAAAGCCCCCGTTGCCTTCCAGCAAGCGGCTTTGAGCAAGGACTAACCCAAAGCTGAGGCAACCTTCTTCACACAGCCCTGTGTTTCGGTGCTTGGGCAAGAAATCCAACCCAATCCCGGTGGCAGCGTGCCAGTAACCCTCTCACCTTTCCCTTAATATCCTGTGGCTCGGTGATATATGTCAGGCCATTTCAGCCCCGGCGGTGGAGTTGAGGTGCCGTACCAATTACGCGGAGTGGATGGGGAGACGTGCTAGTTGAACAGGAAATAGGTCGGGGGAAGGATTTGACTAATAAATTATATTAATGAAAAGTTCTTTAGGGAGCTGTTGGGTTTATGGTTCTGCAGAGGAGAAGAGGGTCGGCAGCAGCCAGGAGAAAAATAAGGGAGTAGGTAGGGGAAGGGGTATCATAGGGATATCACAGGGAGACCTGGGCTCACTCACATCAGGAGGGAATCACTGCCTCGACTGAGCTCTGCCCAGGTGGAAATAGCCATTTTTTTGACCAGTCTAATACCAGCGCAGCAATACCAACTCCTCATCCTGGCAGAAGCTCACCTCGAACCAGCCTCGGTGTCTTTACCCAGCGTTGCCTTTGCCACACAGAAATATCCCCGGGCCTGTCCAAAATCCGCTGACGTCAAGTCTTCCTGGCACCGGGCTTTGAACCAAACCCAAGTCTGGTGTCTAGAAATAGAGCTAGCAGAAAATGAAGCGGCTGCCAGGAACACGTAGTATCCTTGTGTTGCCTTCATTAAGGGCGCTGCTTGAAATAATGATTCTTAAAGACTAATTTTGGTATTGGAGTTGTCGGCCAGATAGGAGGCTACAGACCAGCCCACCACGCTGCAAAGCTCAGGCAGCGGCGGTGGCCCAGCCTGCACCACCAAGGCAGCTGAAACAAGGAGAGAACTGTTGTAATATGATCAAAAATAACGAGTATAGATGAGGGGATGTGGTTTCCAGATACAGGGTCCAATGTGCTATACTCGCCCTGCAGAAATGCTCCTTGGGCCCCGTTTTTTTGGCCTTCTGGTTTCCCTCTGCCATGCAGCATCCAGAGCACAGAGTTTATTGCAGGCTGGTGCTGCGTTTCATTTAGGGCTGATGCTGAGCAAACGGCAGAAACAGGGCCTTTATCAGAGACTGCTGTTATTTTTGTAGTCAGACTTGAAGAAGTTCTAGAGTACCAGCAGTTTGAAAAATAATCTTTAGCATTCATGAGATGTTATAAATCGGGGCTTTTATGTATTAGAGAGAGGGCAATAAATGCCACAGTGGATTTATTGGTTATTGCTGCTCTGATAAAAGGGTCATTAAGAGTTGTAAAAGTCGAAACGATAATGGGGAGATGCTGTAAATGCTGTAAGTGAATAGAATGAAAGAACATGATATACTTGTCAGCTGAGGTCACTTCCTAATAGTTTATAACCCTCTGCTAACCACTGAAGAGAAGCTTGGGTTTGCCTGGCCAGGAAACTTAAAATGCAAATCAGTCACTCCAGCAAGGACACTGGGGCTGCCTCACCAGCTCCTTGCCCCACCATCCATGAAGCAAACCTATACCTTGTGGGGACTGCTCCCCGAAAGGACAAGCATGGAGCAGGGGTTTGAATCACACGAGGGACACCACCAAGGACCTTTCTGAGTGAGTTCCAACACAGGGAACCAGAGCTACGTTCCCTGTGGCTGCGAGAGATCAGTCCTGTCCTCCTGCTCAATGAACGGGATTTTGGGCTGACACACTCCTGCAGGACCATCGATGACTTTGCAAGCCTGTTTGCTTTATCTGCCCCACACACCGTGCCTGGCCAAGGAGTCTCATCAAAATTTAAATGTGAAGATGATTTTCCAAGGAGCACCATCAATTCCCACAGCTCATTAGAAGCGGAGCTGCTGTAACAGCATCTCTTACTTGCGTCTCCAGCACATCCCATGACAAGCCTTGTTTTTTCTCGCTTATGGTTTTGACAAACTTGAGCTGGTATTTTTCATTCCAAATCTGTCTCCTGTTGAATGACTGTGGAAAACTTCAGCCAGATCAGCTCAGCGCCCAGCTGTGAAACTAAAGGGAAATCCATCATTTTGCCGTCATTAAAGCAGACACCGTTTCTCTCAGGAAGCCTAATTTCTTCGTAATTAGAAGACTGTCATGACAGCATTCTTTCTCTTCGGCGATCTTTTGCTATTTCACATGAAAATGAGAGAAATCTGGCAAATTGTGTTCTCTGGGAGAAAAACCAAAGCAGTTGGTGCTGACCCAGCAGAGATGCTGGTGTGTTGCACCTTGCTTCCCCGGTGTGCTCCAGCCCAGGGCTGGCCATCACCTTCCCTGTGCTCTCAGCCCAGATGCCAAAACTAAGGGGAAATGGTGATTTTCAGGTCTTAATGCCACCTGCCCGTGCAGCCAGGAGGAAGGGGTTGCCTGATTTGAGTGCAGAACCGTGGGGAATGTAGGGCCTGATCTATAGGATGCAGACGACAAGCTGAGGGAGGGGGGCACGGGGCAGGTGAACCACACCGGGGCGAGGAGCTGCAGGTGGAGATGTCCATACAGCAGGGTCCTCATCATGGTGAGTCGGGTGGGATTCCTATTCACACCACACGAGGGAATCGCCATCAGTTTGTTTTCTCTGGTCCCCTCTCCTCTGCAGTTCGGGTACATTACTGCAATCGCCAAGGCAAGCACCCAAGGGTGCGAAATGCCTGAGCTGAGTGTGCCAGGGACACCCCACACGTCTTTTATTTTTCTGAGCTGCTCCAGAGATACGATCATATAAAAAACCCAAGAGAGAGTAAATGGTCCTGTTTTCAAAGCAGGGCTGAGGAGTGTACAGTAAATACGGGCCGGGCACACACAGCAGAGAGTAAACAAACTGCTCATCCCCTGCACAGGAGAGGGGGAAAATAGTGGGCGATCAAGAGGCTGAAGATT
This sequence comes from Anas acuta, assembly GCF_963932015.1. Classification (NCBI taxonomy): domain Eukaryota; kingdom Metazoa; phylum Chordata; class Aves; order Anseriformes; family Anatidae; genus Anas; species Anas acuta. Next base: position 134,377,857 of record NC_088980.1, read on the forward strand.
GTATCATGAATAATTTGGCACTGGGAGACAACTTATGGTTGAGCAAGCATCCTTAATTCTGGCATTTCTTAACTTGTGAGTGTTTGCCTTTGCAACCTAACCATGTTTTGGGCTTCTGTGATACATACGATCGCCGAGACACTGCAGGATCTCTGATCCAGTAGGAGACACACAGCAAGACCTGACCAGGCACATTTTGGAAATGTCTCTGCAGCAGGTGATGTAAGGGGCTTGGCGATTTACCTGTCCTTGGTCCCTTGTTTGGTGCAGATCATTGCAATGTAGAAGCCTCACAGACTGCATCTTGGTCAGTAAATGCTTTGCTCTGACAGGTACCAGAGCACCTTGAAATGTTGATTTCACATGAGCAAAACCAATCTGAAGAGTATTAACAGATCGGCTGGTATTTGGGCAAACAAGATGGATATTTTTTCCTACTATGATCTCTGAGTCATCTTTTATTTGACTAGCCATGCAACTTTCAGATATTAATGAAAATACTTCTAAAGCCTTTACTTGTTTTAATCAAAAGAGCATTTCCCAGTCTGGAGCAAGTATAATGATGCATTTTACAGCTTAACCACAAAATGCGAGTGACAAGGAATAAAAAATTCTTACACATCCCATGAAATGAGGAGTTGCTCTCTGAATCATTCACTGAATGCTTGCAAATAATGGAGCTATGTAGGGAAGACGGGGGCCACTGGTTCTACTCAAAGGGGAAGAAATTCATCAATAAAATCGTATGAGCAACCATAAATATAAATAACATTTAAAAAAAGAGTAACAGCGAGCCATATCAGAGAAGGCTGCTTGGGCAAATATTTTAAAGCAACTGATGGGTTATGATATTACTGCAAAAATATCAGCTTGGTCCCAATCCTGCAAAACTTGTGCAAATTGTCTGCACTTTCCGAGAGGATAACCTCATTCCCAGGGCACTGCTGAGAACACAGACAAGTTTGTTTTGTTTTCCATTTAGTTTTTGTCTTGTTGTTGTAAATGGCGTGCTGTTGTTTTGGTTTCCAACACTTACGGTCAGGTTACTTATACAGAGCATGCCTGTAACTTCACCCATGTAAATCACGGCAGATTTATTTACAAGATATTCATTTACACTTGTGTAACTTAGTGGTGAATTCTCCTTCGATCTGAGCGTTGTTGCCTGGCATTCTTCCTGTTTGCTTTGTTTTAATTACTTATAATATGCATACTAATGTTCTTAATAACTTTGCTTGAGAAATCTACATCTGCAGTGGGCTTTTAATTTACGGCTTGAAAGTCATTGTTGTCTTTTGCTTTTTTCCAATAACAGAGCAGCTACTGCTGGTTCAGATGTTATCAGAGGATTTCAGGATTCATTGGGCGTGCAACGCGTCGCTCGCCGTGGTACCAATACCTTTCTTTGTTCCAATCTGCACTCCCTCCATCAGTCCCATTCCTTGACTTCTGCATCCTCCTTTCCCTTCTCCACAGTTAAAGCAACCTCACAGCCTTTGAGGAAAGCAATCCGCCACCTCCCTCCCAGCTCCTGACTGTGATTAGTGTCTCTTTGATTACTCATACAGCAGGATGGCTTTCATAAATTGCAGCATTACACGGAGCCTCCCATGCACTAACAAATCTCAAATCAAGAGACTAACTTAGAAGTTATGAGATTCTTTACCCAAAAAGCCACGTATCGGGTATATATTTGCCTTAGGGTTTTGAGTCTTTGTTTGCAGGTTTCTACCTACTTGTGAAGGTTGGGGATTGGCTTTTTAAACAAAATACACAAACAAAAACAGATAAACATACAAAAACCAAAACCAAAGACAACTGAGATTCTTCCTTAGGCACACGATTTCTGGAATGTGAGTTAAAATTGAAACCCAAAACAAATATAAAGCTTTCGAAGCCACAAGAAGCAGAACCACTGAAAAGATTAATCTGTGCATGGCTTATATTGTGTTACATGAGTAAATAAACTATGAGGTCAAATAGCAAATAATGACTGTGATATATGATCTACGCTGTAAGAAGTTCTGTGTTTGGTCTAGATTTTTAAACAAACTAAGCAGTTTTCTGAAAAACTCTGTTTAATATACACGTACTTTAAAAGCTCTCTTACTCTGCGGTACTATGTGGAATAAATAGGAATCTAACCCTGTATTTACATGCAGTAAATGTGCACAGCGTTTTGAAAAGGACGAGAGTTAATAATGCATGAAGGGTGCTGCAGAGGGAGGTGGAAGTATCGGACTGGCTGCTGAAAACTTTTAGGATGCGAAGGGAGTCGTGGACTCAGCTGTGAGTTTTCTTGGGAGCTTTTCCTGGGTGTTGTTGGAAAAGTTGTGATTCATTTTTATTTTATTCTTAGTTGAAACTAGAGGGAAAAAAAAGAAAAGGTTTTCTGGAAAAAAAAATAAAAAATGAGAGGGGTTTCAAAGGAGACAAACACTAGCTTAAAGGAGAGAAAAATATATTAAACATTATTTGCATTTTGCATTAAAATAAAACATATTGCAATAAAATAAAATTAATAACTTTAAAAATAAACTACTGAGAAGATGTTAAGTTTTCTTGAATTCTCTATTAGTGACATCCCAGGTGATCCACACCCTAAAAATCTCCTCTAGCTGTTGTCTTCAATATGTGCCCCTTGGTGTGATGCCTCTCATCCCTAAGCCCAGCAGCCGTGCTGCTGGGGCAGGGCTCACCTCGTGCCCCTCCAGCTCTCAGCTCTGGTTCTTGTTCTGACTCCCTGGCCAGGCTTCCAGCCCGTGATTCATCACACCTGGCTCAGGTCCATGGGATGAAGAGCTGCCAGGAGCTGCCTCTCTCTTGCCATTAGCCGGAGATGGAGATGGAGCGATGCGCTCGAGCTGCACGCCTGGCATCCTGATGGGAAAAGATAGGGAAGGGAAGCGCGGCCCTTTTCCCAGGAGCTCTCATCCCTTGGTTTTGCTGGGATTATGCAGATCCCAACTGTTCAGCCCTAGAGGAAAAAGAGGAACCAGAAAACCGAGGAAGAAATCTGATCCCACTGGAAGACCACAACAGGAGGCGTTTCAACCCAGCTCTAAAAATGGGGTGGAAACACTCATCTGTGCCTGGCTTTACGTGAGCCGTGTTTACAAAACAGCGTCAAAGTGAAGGGGTCTGTGTCCTTCAGAGAGAAGAGCTTCCATGGAAAACATGTTTTGGTACCACTGCCATGTGGCATCAGATCAAATACGACGTGAGCCACTGCAGCAATAAATCATGACAAAACTGAAGGCGGGTGCTACTGGGTGTAAACCAGAAGGGCAGAAGACTGGTTGAATTCTGTACCGGTGCACTTAGCAAAATGAGATGCTAACAAAGGCTCTGACATCAAAGGTCTCCCATAAAAGTTGGCACCAGGATGGGCATCACGTTTGCTAGGTTGTCCTGTCCTTCTCCATCCTTAACCTGTTTACGCAGAAATACATTAAGTCCTCATCCCAAATGGCTGCAGTATTTCAGCCTGACCCTCGCCTCCCTGCTTACTGAAGTGTTGTTTATCAGCACTAATGACCTGTTTCACGGGGCAAGTCTTTATCTTTGCTGATATACTGTGTTCATAAAGGCTGATGTAACAAGGGTCGAAAAAAGTCTCGTGATAAATCTCTGCTCTCCTCTCTAATTCCCATGTGAAATCAACTTTCGTGTAGCCTAGATTATAAACTGCTGGGCAAGGAGACAGCAGCTTGGCACAAGCATGTTTAAATCCCCCAGGTGCTGGGAACGAGAAACAAAGATTCATTACGGTAATAAAGTTTCAGCCTTCTAGGGATGAGGTCAAATGAGAGCAGCAGAGGGCTGGCAAACAAGAGAGCAGCATCTTATGTACACGTGAGCTATAAATAAGCCTTCCAACACATGTCTGTTCACGAGGGCCCGCTGAATGAAAATATCCTCATCGGAGAGGATCTCACAAAGCAAGAAACGTCTGTTGGTCAGTGCTGTAGGACGACTTTCCCACCTGAAGTTGCTCTCTTTGGTTGTTTACCTTTGAGCTTGACTGGCAAGTGATGAGTCACGACCATTTCTGTGCATCTCGGATCAATGGAAAAAAACAGTGCTCAACCACCGGGGCACCGAACAATTCTGGGTTTATTGAGAGCTGTTAATTTTAATGGCAGAAATCCAGCATTTCATGCAAGAACTGCTCGCTGCAATCAAGTCTGGAAAGGGAAAGGGTGCACACCAGCGTGCTAGCCTCTTTTTTCAAGTCGCTGAAAGCACATACTCGTATCAATATGATTGCATTACCACGTATCGGTGTGTTTTGTTACGGAGCAGAAGCTACTGATCAAAATGACAAAGCAAGCTGAAAAGGACAAGTAATATCCATGTTACGACATGTTGCCATAACATTTCCAAGAAGCAGGAACCTCCTGGGAGTGGCGTAGGTGGCACTCGCTCACCTCCAATCCTCCCTTGATGAAACTGCATTGCTCTGCAATTGCGCATGCCAGACTCTGCCTTAATTTAGCCTCTGTTCTCATCAGATACTGAACTCCTCAGCTGCTCCCTGTTGAGGTCACAAACGGCAGCCAGTTTTTCCTAGCACCCATTTCATAAACCTCTTGCCCCTCCGTGTAGTTCAGGAGAGTTAAACGGCAGACGCATTGGCTTGCATTTAGCTCCAAATACCAACTGCAAAACCAGTGATGATGATGAGGAGGAGGAAAGAAAACCCTACAAGCAAATGTAATACTCACAAGTGGATACTTACACTAACCTTTCTAAGGAAAGGCAGGAATGCTGGTTTTCTAGCAGTCTATCAGTTTTCTCTCCATTTACATACGTGCTCTTTACCCTGGCTATAAAGCGTCTAAAGCAAAAATTTATTGCAGGAGACTGGCTGTTGATTTGCAACCAGGCACATCTGGAAAACATGAACAACAACAACAAAAAAAGGCCATTCTTTGAACTAATGAAAATTTAAACTCTGTGCTAAGAAATTGTTTCGGTATAAAATTAGCTGACATTTTGAATGCTTATCATATATACTTGGTTTTAATTTACAGTCAAATCCCCTTTACAAAACTCACCAGAAGAGTTTCAGTGATGTTCGTGGGACAATTTGAATTCAGTTAAGCCATAGTGGGCCCTTACAGAGATGAGTTACACCCCTCTGAAGTGTTCCAGGGAAGGATTACACGATTCTCAGGGTCCCTGATGTCAATGGGATGCATGCTGTAGTCTCCCACGAGGCTGGCCTAATGCTTTCTGTGAATGAAGCAAGCTAGCCCATGACCAAGCAATTCAAGCAAACTTTCTCTCTGGGAGGGAATCCAGGTTCCTTCTCTGCCTCTTTTCGTTTTGTTTCTTCCTACCTCTGCCAAAAAATGACAAGTTCAAGGACTAAGCCTAAACTTCCTGCCAATTCTTGCCCCGGCCATTGCTGCTGACATGCCGACTCACTGAAAAGGAAGGTGTTATCTGCCTCTGTCAACAAACATCATTCTCCTTGCAGTTCCCAGGGCAGGACCAAACCCTTCGCCTGTAAGGTCAGAGTTACGTAAACCTGGGAAAGGTATTTAACAAATGCCTCCAACACTGATGCATGCGGGAAGCAGCAGTGCAGCCAGCTCAGCTCAACCACAGCGCTTGCTTTCCCAAGAGTCTCCCAGCACAGAAGCCCTATAAATGTTTGGCACTTTCACTGGGAATATGCACCGACATGTAAGATGTTTGCTCATCTGAACTCTCCATAAATTAGTCTCTTCAGAAATTACTCATTAATGATAGATCTCTCATCCACCTACCATCCAGGATGTCTGTTTTACCTGCACTTGCATAATCCATCCAAAGACACCTGGAAAAGACTTACAAGGAAGCAAAGAATGTATTTTTGGTTTGAGATCACTGTATTAAGATCAAATGTCCAGCTTTGCCACTTTTTGCTTGAAGCAAACCCATAGTTTCGGGTTCCCTCCCTGCACCTGCAGCTGTATTTTGGTTCTTCTGTAAGGATTGTAACAAGGTAGTACAGGAACAGCCATTGTAGCACCAGTAATAACACCACTGATAATAAATATCTTGCACTAATGCAGTGTCTTTCCTCTGGGGCTCACGCTGTGCTTTGGACAATCAGTGTGCATTTCCTCCACAGCTTCCATGCGAATGGAATAAACTGAGATCTCGCCTCTCTTTTGTGGCATTGCTCCCTTCTGCTCATTCATTCGTTCAACACAATAAGGTTTTCAATCTAGAGCTGACTGAATGAGCTAGGAAAGCTGCTGTAGGTACCAGAAGTGTCGCAGGTACTTAAGCTGGAAGCAGAGTACATCACGGTGACAGAGCTTTGCTGCTATCTGTGCTCAATTTTCGATAAACTTTATGCTTATTGTAAGCTGGGGCAGAAGCAGGAAAGACGGGTGGCACTATTTGAGGAGAAATGCTGCAAAAATAACTCAAAGGAGAATGGTATAAACAGAGAGATGTGGAGACTTTGGATGGAGGGGGAACAAAATAGCTAAATCATGGCTCATACATTTAGATTTGTTACCAGAGCTGACAGAAATGCACCTGTCTGGCAGAGAAATAGTGAGTTTGCAAACAAGGCAGTAATATTCTAGTAACACCCTGAGCTTTGACACGTGGGTGAATCATTTCTGCCAGTCAGACCTCTTCTTCAGAAGACCCAGATTTATCACTGCATCAATCTCTCATCTTCATTAATTACTATTGAAATTGTAGGCATTTACTGGGGAACGAGCAGGAAACTAGGTGCTATGAGTCAGTGCCTCAACTAGCCCAAACACGACAGACAAAGCTTGCTTCCGTCACTGGTGATTCCCCAAGAAAAGCATTTATGTAACTGTAGAGTTATGCATAACTACGAAGTGATGCATGTCCTGCCTGCTTGTTAGATGGATTTGTCCCGTGCATTTTTCATAACGCGCCATGTCTCATAAAAGCAGCATCACGGGGTGATGGAGGTGCCAGTAAAAGCAATAACTCCCAGTGAGGGCATTCACACAACTCCAGCTTTGGGGAGCATCAGGACTGGGAAAGATGGCCAGGCACAGCAATGGGGCAGAACTTCCTGGGTTCCATTTTGTGGCCATTGCCCCTTGTCCTGTCCCCACAAACCACTGAAAAGAGGTTGGCCAAATCCCTCTGTCTCCCACACCTCAGGTATTTATACACATTGAGGAGATCCCCTCTCAGTCTTCTCTTCCCCAGACTGAACAGACCCAGGTCTCTCAGCCTTTCCTCACAAGGAAGATGCTCCAGGCCCCGTATCATCTTTGTGGCCCTCCACTGGACTCTTTCTAGGAGATCCTTGTATTTTTTGTACTGGGGAGCCCAGACCTGGACACAGTACTCCAGGTGAGGCCTGACCAGGGCAGAGTAGAGGGGGAGGATCACCTCCCTTGACCTGCTGGCCGTGCTTCTTTTAATGCACGCCAGGATCCCATTGGCCCTCTTGGCCACCTCATGGTCAACCTGTTGCTCACCAGGACCCCCAGGTCCTTCCCCTCAGAGCTCCTTTCCAGCAGAACAAAGTGCCCTTCCTAGAGGAACGTGCTTCTCCATAACAATTTGCTTTCACCTGGAACAAGTCGCACCCTCCATGAAAAGCAGCACGTAGTCCGAGCCACTTCTCCTGCTGTCGAGGAAACTGGAGCAGCCAGCGAGCAGCTCAGCAGTGTGTGCAGCCCATCTCGGGCTCTCGATCCTGCTCGGATTGCTCTTTGCCCTTGTTGGAGTCTGTTCCTGCTCACCCCGCTGAAGAGCAGCACCAGCTGCCCGGGGCTGCTCACGCCCAGGATGCTTCAGTAACGCGAGCTGCAGCTCTCCAGGAGGGATCCAGTGTCTGCTTAGTGCCAGTGCTATTGGTTGTGTTCCTGATTTATAATTCTCAAACGCCAGGCCAAGCTCATTCCCGTTTAAAGCTGGAAATCAATCAAAAGCTGTGCTGGTGCCCCTCCTTCTGCCAGCAGCCAAAATGGGCCAAGAACAGGGGGCGTGGGGTGGGAGTGTCGGGTTCGCATGGGGAAAGGTGCCAGGCCAGCATCTCTAACAGGACACTAATACACAAATACGTTAAAAATTGTACAGCACGGCTTCTCTGACAAACACCAGTGTGACAACAGGCAGCATGATATTCCCGGAGCGGCCTCCTGGATCTGCTCAGGCCTTTCTGCTGACGGCAGTGCCGTCAGGAGGTGTCGGTGACTGGCAGCCACGTCAGCCCTGCCCTGCAGAGACAACAGGGTTACAGGGAGGTGACCTGGATTCTAGCGTTTGTTTTGCACCGCTGAAGTGTTTGCTAGGCCCTGAGCACCAGCACCTGTGTGATGCCACCAGCTGCAGTGTCATCGTGTCAGTGTCACTGCGCTGCTGTGGGCCAGGCAGCTGGTGAATGGCGCTGCTGCTGCACGGGAAGGCAAAGGGCCAGGCTGCACCTCACGCCTTGGAAATGCAGCCCCGACAGCCAGGCCCTGGGGAGGAGAAGGGCACCGGGCTCTGCAGGGGATGGTTGAAACAGAAAGGCTGTCGAAGCTGTGGGGAGGGAGACAGGACCTGCCAAACAAACAAAAAAAAATGCATGAAAAAATACAGCTCTGAGCTGAAAGAAGTGATAGTGAAATCAGAGCTGCGAGGAATGTCGTCATCAGCAATAAAAAAATGCAGTTTAGTAAGAGCTGACCTAGGTGGCAAAGCGTGAGTCAAAGGAAGTGCTGAGCCATGAGTCATCAACCTCAAAGGCCTTTATCCTTGGAGAAAAGTCAAACAGGCAGCCCAGAGAGAAAAAGGAGCATGGAAAGGAACAGAGGCAGCAGCGAGGCACCGGGCCTCTTCAGAGCGCAGAAACTGAGTGAAGGACAGGGCTGGTATCAGCCCGCTGCACTGCCTCGGAGCTATTTCTGGCCAGGCACATCACACACTGCATGTTGGACAAATCCAAGTGTCAGGCTCCTGCCCTGGGGAACATAGTCGAAAGCACGAATGAGACCTCCAGCAAGAGCAGAGTGAGGAAAGTGGTACAGAAAGCAAGTCACATCACTAAAAGGGGGCTGAAAGAAATAAATACAATAAATAAATACATATACTTTTTTTTTTCTTCTTCTTCTTTTATCATGACTTTATTAGCACTCTGCAGGCACCTGGGCTTGAAACTATCAGCCCAAAAGGGCAGAGCAATTTGGGGTCGCATATGCACGAACCTTCTAGGGTATCTTCCAAGTGGCGACCCAGTCAGCAGCAGCAAGGCTGTCCTTGTCAGTTCGGCAGCTCTGGGCAGAACAATTCTGGCACGCTTATGGTGAGCTCAGGAGAAGAGCAAGACAGCAATTAGCCAGCTGACGTGGCTCGGTCTTATGGAAAAAGATGAGAAGTGAGAAATTAATACAGAAAATTACAGGTCAGATAAAGGCAACTGCGATAACGATCAATGCATTTTTGGAGGGTGGAAACACAAAGAGGAGTGAGGGATTATTTAAGGTGGTACAAAAAGGGGATGGAGGTGACTAAGAGATTGTTCGAGAGACGTAGAACAGGACGTGGACAGGGCGAGAGGCTGCACAGCACCACGCAAGTCTAAACACAGGTTGACTTATGAGGTAGTCCTAGATTACAGGGAAGCATCAAGAGTGACAGGAAGAAGTAAACAAAATGAGCATGCAGGATTTCATGCTGTTCCAAGGATTGTATTGGAAACCCCATCATCAAGGCATGGTTAGTAAAGAGGCAGGATAGAAAACAAAAGAGAAAAGGGAGATGCTCTTGGTAGTCACATCAGTAGTGTCTTCTGCTTTGGTGGGGAGCTGGGAAAAGGGAAAAGGAAAATTACAAAGGCTCCACTGGAAAATAAAACGCAGATTTACTACTACAGGAGTCAAGCAAACTGAGAACAGAGCCACGAGCATGTTTCCGTGTGCCCAACTTGGTTTCACTGGTGTAAAGCTAAATTATCTCCGTTGATTTAATGGACATGAGCCGTGTTTAACAATGAGGCAGCTGACAATAGAAGCTGACTCACTTACATCCTGGGCAAGAGCTGACATGATCAAAAGTACCAGAAGCTGTGCTGAGATACAGTAGGAAGAGAATGAAACAGGTGGAAAAATCCCAAAGGTTCTCCATGATTCAATAAAAACCTTTTCTAGAGGGTGCTGGCAATGCTTATGTGAACATATACTACATTAAAAAGGAGACAGATTCCCCAAATACTTTTCCTCTAGTTAACAGAAAGACTTTTTGTAACTACTCATGAACAACACGTCATGGAAGACACACCTAATGGATTCATTAGGAATTGCCCACCCTGACAATTTCTTGCCCAAATCCTACATACCATACTGGGTACTGAGAACACAGAAACACATCAACAGCACACCCTGCAAACAAAAGAGTTTAAAACAGATTTATTATTATTATTATTATTATTATTTTTTTTTTTTGTGCAGTTTAATTTTCTGACTTGTTAGTTCTGGTTTTAAGTAAGGGACTCCATGTTGTCGTTCCTCCCCTATCAGATGGGAGAAAACAGTGAAAAAAACTTGGACCCACAAACATGCACGTAGGTCATGCTTTTGACATCCTAATAGAACAAATATAGCTTTGGGGAGGAAAGAGTAAGAAATAATCAAATTGAACAAAAACTTGGGATGCTCGTAATGCAGAATTATGAATTAGAAGCCAGAAAATTAACCCCACAGAAGGCCAAAATAAGGAGAAAGGGTGAAATATCTGTAGTACTTACCAGATTACTGAAATCAAATTTTACAACATTTTTTAGGCATGGGGGATTTTTATTTAACATACAAAAAATATATATCTTGGTATGTTTACAGAATAAACAAGTACATGTTCTCCATTTCTGAATAATGACAAATACACCCAATATTAATGCTTTATACTAAGGTACATCTGTGTATTGTTTGCCTCATGACATCTCTAAAACAGAGAGAAAAATATTGTTAAACTAGAAAGCATCAATAATGCGGACTTGTAAACAAAAAGAAAAGTTATGTCTGTAGGGCTTAGAAATAATATGTAAATAGAGAACTAATGCCATAATGCAGATACATGATTCATGTTTGTACCGAGAAAGCCTGGAAAAAGAACCCAACATCCCTATATTTATTCATTTTAATGCATTGCAGCACGATGTTTAGGACACAAAGTGAGCTGCCAAATGAAATAACTTGCATAGAAAATTAGTTATAGGAAGTGTTTGGGAAGATTGAAGAGCAGCATTAGTAACATTTTCAACATTACTCTAAAAATTATTTCAGCCTATTCATTCCGAGAGAAAGAAACTTGCATGAAAAATTTTTGTTTCTCTCACCTTCAACTTTGTAATTTATCCAGAGAATACCTTGGGAAAAAAATGAAAAACAAGAGAGCAGGTTGGATTTTTTTTTTTTCATTTCTCTTTTATCTGTACAGTTAATAACTGTCTGTATGTAAATAACTTTACATGCATTTATGAGTTTAAAGTGCAGGATTACCCATATTTGTAGAAAACTCCCGTTGCACAAGAAATGTAAGAAGGCACAGCATGAAACAGCGAACACAAAGAAGGCTTAAGAAGACAAAAATTTACAGCATAACTGTACGGCCATTTGTTTTACTCCTGTCCATGTATTAATGGTCTGATTACAAATATTTAAAACTATTATTGCTGTTTTGATTGCAAAGATTATTTGTGTTCATTCCAGTGACTTATAATAGAATCAAGTTATGGAAAAAAAAAATAAAACAGATCAAACCCAACTACATTAAAAATGCAATGGATAATTTATGGATCATTAAAAACATAAGCAACTCTTTTAACTATCCAATAAATCAACAATTGCAGAAGTATTTTAAATTTTATTAAAAAACCCAGGAAACTTATAAATCTCATTTTACGCTCCAATAGGATACGCAAATTGGTTTATTTTTTTTCCTTTCAGCTGCTAGACGAGGAACCAAATCAGTTTTCCAGCGGCTGATCAGACAGCGGGCTGACTGCAGGAAGACATGCAGCCCCCAAGGGGCGATTGCCACAAACCTCTCTGACAGTTTGCCCAACATTTTCCTTCTTCGAGGTTGAAACAAGCCCAGCTGCTCTGCTCAGGGACGCTCTCTGGAGAGGACAGAGTGCGATGATGAGAGCTCCTGGGTCACAGCCTCCCGGCCCCAAAGTGAGCCCTCGGCTAACTGTGCCTGGGCAACCTCTGCACGCACACAGGCGATGATGTGCAGGCACCTCTCAGTTATGTCATTCTGTTTGTTTCTGAACCGTTAGGTAGCAAGTGGCAGGGTGTCTTCAGCAATCTTCCAATATTGAGTTGGTATTGTCCTGCTCCTGGAGGTGATGACCCTAATCTAATAGTTCAGGGCTCGACTCCCTCAGAGGGTGGCAGTATTTAGTCCAGAGCTCACACAGAATCATATTGGAAAAGACCTTCAAGTTCATCTGGTCCAACCACCCCCTACCACCAATGTCACCCGCTAAGCCATGTCCCTAAGCACCACGTCCAACCTTTCCTTGAACACCCCCAGGGATGGGGACTCCACCACTTAGGGAATGATGACTGCATGGCGGCAGTGAAGCTCTGTGCATCTCCACACGCGTTCCATGATCATTAGAGAGAGATCCCCAACCTTTTACATTGATGGTCTGACCCGATTCTTGGCCAGACAGAGGAAAACGTAAGATGACCCAGCTAAGCGTCAGCTCGTACCCCAGCCCTCCACCTTCTGCCAGACTCTTTCTGCCAAGACTAAGACCTGAGACTAAGACCAACAACTCTAGCCTAACACCCTATAAACCCTGGAGCTTCCCGGCACCCTTTTAGCACAGAGGGCACTGCGTACTCCCTATAACAGGAACCCACAGCGACCACCTGGGGGTAGACCCTTTGGGGAGGTCCCCCTGAGGTGTGCCCCCAGGAGGTGGTTGAGGCGCTGCACCACCCACCCCAAGCGTCCCCAGGACGCGATTTTAGGACTGCACCACCCTAAAATCATCAAAGGAATAGGTTATGCTCCAATACCAGGGCTCTGCTCGCACCCCAGCCCCCTGCCCGCCGCCGCCTCAGCCGCGGGGGGCGCCCCTTCCCTCAGCAGCCGGGGCCGGGCGCCGCCATGTCGCGGTCCGCCGCGGCTGCGCGCCGGCCGCCTCCTTTCGCTTCTCCGCCACGGTTCCGCCTCCCCTTTCCCCACAGCGGAGGCGGAGGGAGGAAAGCCGGGAGCGGGGAGCTTCCCGGGGCCGGGGCGCTTCCCCTCGCCGGGGTATGCGAGAGCGCTGCCGGCCGCGGGGCCGACGAGAGGCGGGCGGGGAGGCGGCGGCGGCGGCGCCCCTGAGGGAGCAGCGCGGCGCCCCGGCGGGCGGCGGCAGGCGGGCGATGGAGGAAGGTGAGGGGCCGGGTGTCAGCGCCATCCCTCGCCCCTGAGGGCTGCCCCGCCGCCCTGTGTGCGTCCCCAGGGGGGTTTTCTGTGGGGTGCCCCTTTTGTGGGGTGGGGGGTGGCGTTTGGCTTAGACGCGAGTGGGCAGGGTGAGGAGTAGGGGAGGAAGGGAGCCGCGCTGTGTCCCAGCCTTTTGGAGGGTTTTGGGGCTGGGTGTGGGCTCCTGGGATGCACAGGTTGGGATGTCCCTGTGTGAGCTCTGTGGTGTGAGTTCAGAGCCCTGAGGGTGGTGTGTGGTGGGCGACCTGCTGCTGGCCTGGCACGGCATCAGGGCCATGTCCTCTGGTGGCAGGGCTGGAAAATAAAACCCTTTACTGGTGTCTCTGCACCCTCCTGGTGCCCTTTCCTAGCTGGTAGGTCTCTGTGGTGCTTCTCTTGGTCATCTTTGTCTGCAGACTGAGGGAAATAATCCCAACACGCTTCCTTGAGGTGTGAACGGGAGCCGCTGCGCAGCCTCGACCCTTCTTGGGGTCCCTCTCTGAAAGTTTCCTGGTCCTGCATTATCCATCCTTCAATAAGAGGGCAAAAATCGCAGACAGCGGTCATTTACTGCCAAAAAATGGACTAAAAGACTGTCACACAGGAGCAGTAGCTGCAATAGAAACACGAAACAAAGTAGCACACGATCGCTAAATGAGTTAAAAAAAACTTTGGGGAACTTTCAGGGAAGTAGGGAGCGATCGTGGATGAAAAATTGCTTGCTGGAGGGAGACACTGGAGGCTGTGCCATCAGTTCAAAATGCTGGATTATTTTTAGTCGTCACCTTGGTTGACTTTCATTTCACCCCATTTAAAAGGATGCGTGGAAGTGCAAACAGCATTTTTCTTGTTTGAGGCAGCTGCAAATTAAGCAGAAATAGCATCCTTGGACCTTCCTTTATTATTGTTTCTTCTGAGGGGGAAATCTGTTGAGCAGTTTTCAGATTGGGGTGAAGATCACTTGCGGACTGAGCTGTCGTGGTTTCAGAATTAGGCTTTTAAATTGTTCTTTGTTTAGGAGTTTTGTATTGCTGACTAGACTTTACAAGCATCTTACGCTTCTAGTTTGGCTCACTAAAAAAAGGAAAGAAATGCATTTTCCCCTGCTACTTCTTTGGTCATAGCTCGGATGACCAGGGCAGGCAGTTGTCTTTCCAAGCACCCTGCACATTCTGGTGATGTAAATATTTTCTCCCGTTTTATCTTGTCTTGTCTGATACAAATGACTCCCAGTTGCAGTGCACTCGGTGTTTGCATTGCTGATTGATTTAAGGACATGAAGGGTTACCAGTGAACTTTTCCTTTTGGATTGACCTAGTGGTAAATGCCATATTGAGTGCCTTAAGTATTGTTTTGTTGGATATTGTTCTAATTCTTGTTATGGTTAAGAAGCTGGACATTTTCTATTCATCGTACCATGAAAAATGATACAATTGAGATCTTGGTCTGCTTAGAATACCTTATAATTGCTTTGAAAATCCCATTAAAACACAAAGGCAGGTTCAGCATTACGGGCAGACCCCACTTTAACAGCTTATTTATACTTCTGTCCTGTGTCTAACTTCTAAATCTAATAGTTGGGGTTTAAAAGTAGATCAATTTAGATGTGAAGTAATATACCGCCAGAGTAATTAGCAGCTTTATTGTGGGATGGCAAGACTGACACTTGGGAGTTTAAAGTTGAATGGCTGCATGGAAGCTCTCTTTTAAGTCCAGAAGAAATCACTGGTTGAAGTTTTGTAGCCACTGTAGCTCAAATTAGATAGCTAATATGAGGTCTGGAGTGCGAATTACAGATAACCCTTTTCCTCACGCTTCTGAAATTACATTAAGTATTGTGGGATGTCATCTTGAATATAGTAGATATTGCACTCAGAGAATTAGCCTCGTTACTTCTCAGACCATAAAATAAATGGGCCAGGGCTTCACACAGACATTGTGTACAGAAAACAGAAGCCGAGGTCCTCAGTGGTGATGTGAAACAAGCTATGTGGCCTACCAGACGGGGCCTTTTAAGTATATATTACACTAAGAATTCATAAATCAGCTTAATGCCAATGGATTTGGAAGCAGGAAAAGTGTTATGATGAAAGCTTTTATCAAGGTAATGTAACAAGAAAATCAGACAGCTCAATTTAAAAGCGTTGGCTAGCCCAGTTTTTATGTTATAGTCATGTTCTTGGTGTGCAACTCTACTATGGCCATGTAAAACCAAAATGAGAGCAGAATTAAATTGACTCCAATTTCTCCCAGTGTCAACACCAATCCATCTAAACTTCCTCCTTCCTTCATTTCTATAAAACGGTCCCAAGAGATTAAAACAGTTAACTTCCAGTTTGAGTCAGAGTAATCCCAGAGTGTGGCCTCAAGAGAAAATTACTGATTTTTCGAAGGAATAACAAGGGATTGACCTCTGTAGTTAGAATATTATTTTAGTTGTGCATATGAAATAGTTCAGCTGAGTCTTTTTGTCAAATGTATTTGCTGTGTGGCTGAATCCCTGGCAATAACTGGCTGTTACCTGCTGCTCTGTGGGTTTCTCAGAGTGATATTTTAGCTATTCTGTTGCAATAACTTGAGAAAAATGTCTTCAGGGGCAGCAGACCTGCGACAGAGGAGGAAACAAAACTGCACAGAATCTGACAAAATGGCTCCAGAGGAGAGAAACAAAGAAAACTCGAAGCTGGGAAGATCGCCAAAATGTAAGCTACAGAATTTTTAGCCAACTTCTGATTTCTTTTTTCATATTCTTTTACGTTTTATGGGAAGATATTTCTAGCACAGTAATTTATAACAGACTTATTTTGCATTGGGTTTTTGAGTGTTTCAGGAAAAAGCATGCATGCACATTAGGATTCTTTAGTAATGCCATTTTATGTATTGCAGAGTAAAATGCTAGTCCTGGGTCATTTCAGTTGGAGGGGGGAGGTGTTAGGAATCTTCTTGTTGGCTATTTGAGTGCAGATAAATATTTTAATTGCACCTGGAGTTATCTTCCAGTCAAGAAGCTGAAAGGCAAGTTAATGGTATTGAAACAATAGTCAGAAAGTCACTTTTTTTCTGTTGATGCATTTAAGGATTTTATGGTGTTTTGGACAAAGTTAAGAACTTTTTCTCATTACTTGCAATTCATTTTTCCTTCTTGAAATCCCTTTGAAACTGAAGCTTGTTAGAACAGAGAGGAATTTGCCGTAGAGTGTGTGGGCATTGTATGCAAAAGGTCTGTGAAGCAGTGGTGAGAAATGAGATGAAAACTGCAGGAAAGGAACAGCAGCAAGGTGTTTGAAGGATCTGTGGTGATGGTGGTGGGATAATTCTGATGCCAGGACGCTGACCTGCTGTTCAGCAACAAGTCACGCCGAGGGCATCCTGTTTGTATTTTAAGTCCTCTGGATCACTTCGGCTTTTCCACTCTCCCTTTTTCAGATTTGTTAATTCAACGGTTTGCGAAACTTTTCTTTGGCTGTCTCGCGGCGGTCACCAGCGGCATGATGTACGCTGTGTACCTCTCAACGTACCACGAACGGAAATTCTGGTTTTCCAGCAGGCAGGTAAAGAAAAAGTTAAGTTCCTGAAACAAAAGCCAGATTGTTTCCTTGAAATTAAAGCCGCTCCATGCCAGGTTGGAGCTGCTTGCTTTCAGAATCCCATGCCTTTCTGCTCAGGCCTCTGTCTTTGAAGTAGTTCCTTACAAAAATAAAGTGTTTCTGCTTCAGAGAGCAGTCTTGTCTTATCACGTTTTTCTGCATTTTTCCGTGCCATCCTTTACAGTTGAAATAACTTATCTAAAATTGAGATGAAAAAAGGAAGCGTAACGGGGGTATGTAAACTACACATCAGGCATGTATGTTTTTTTTTAAGAACTGTATTGTTTAGCGAGGTACGGAAAGTCGAATGAGATTCAGGTCTGAGAATATGAAATGATCCTGTGGAGTTTTTGCTAACTTACTGTGTGGATTTGAGTTTCGCCGATTCTGAGATCTGATTCTGAAGTTGTAGGAAGTGTTGAGTACCTGACAGAGGTGCTGGGAAGATTAATGTTTTGCGGAGTACTTTAAAGATGTACGGGGGAGTCATAAGCATGTGCTGTATTGCAAAACGAGTCTGTCTAAAATATATGGTCTTCCATGGGAAGAGATTGCAGGAGGTGAATATATATTTCTTTTTTTCTAGGAACTTGAACGAGAAATTACATTTCAGGGTGACAGCGCCATTTATTACTCATTCTATAAAGAACTGCTAAAGGCTCCTTCCTTTGAAAGAGGTACAAAAACGTTTATTTTATTAACCTTGAGAAGTTCAGTTCTCTTTTTGGAGACAGTTAAAAGTCCTGCAGGCTAAGCAGGCTGATTTTTGTACTCCTGTGTAGGTAAATTGGTCAGATTTATTAAAACTGCACGCTGACCTAACTTTCCAGAGCAGGATTAATGTTATGCTGATAATGCCACATATGTTATCGGGTGTGCCCGTGCTACATTGTTGATTTTTAGCCTTTTAAGTGTATTGTTCTTTAATTTGGAATGGCAGACTTGTGTTTTAAGAGGACTTAAAACACAATTAGCTGACGGAAATTACTATTTCATCCCATCAGAAGCTAGAACAGTTTCTGTCCAGAGATGATGTGCTCGGTCCTGTCCCTGCCAGCAGTTTCTAAACCTGTCAGCTGTGATGAGTACTTGTTGATGAGGGCTGAGCAAAGGGGACAGAAGCCACGAGGGAGGAGAACGAGCTGGGTGGCTGTGGTTTCTCCTCCCTTTGTGCTCCTTTTTACCCTGCGCTGGCTCTGGAGGTCCCCACCATCCATAACCAGGTTGGGTTCTTGAACCAGTGGGAAATGAAAGCAGTGAAAAGCAGCTTGAACAGTGCTGTGCTGTTTCAGTGAGTTCAGAAGAGCACAGGGGGAAAGGTGAGACTGCTGGGAGGGAGGGAGGAGTGACCAGCCCTGTCTTGCAGCAGCCAGCTGTTGAATTAGCTCAGTCCTCTTATGAAACCCCATCCTAAGCCAGTGAAGCTTTATGGGGATGGTTTTATTGGTAGCGGTTTCCCAGCTGAAGTGCAGCAGATGTCAGCAGCGTGCAACGTGGCTGTGGAACAGTCGATTCCTTATTATCTCCGGGAAGATTACCCGAGCTGGGGATGGATGGGCTGCCTCATTCACAGGCTGGCTCTGCAAACAGGTAGACTCGTGTCCACGAGGCGTTCTGGAGGCGTGCAGTTTTCAAAGGCTTTCATGGCCCTGCTGAGCCCAGCTTGGAGCTCTGTAAGACCTGGTTTGGCCTGCAGAGAACCAGATGCAGACCACACACCAAGACATATTCAGAGCTGGAAACAGTAATCTTTGCTTGCTGCACTGTTGTTGGGTTTATTGTTCTTTCTTTTTTTTTTTTTTAATATGGATTATTTTTCTCCTTCCCTCCATTGTCCTAAATAATGACAAGTTATTTTTTAAATCATAATATCCCTGAGTGATGTGGCCTACAAGTGTGCCAACTTCAGCTTCATCTCAGTCCCGTACAAAGGCATGCTGTGTTAGGTGAGTGGTTCTTAGAAGTCTCAGAGATGCAGGGCTGGGAAAGTTGACAAGGCCATCGAGTCTGACATCTCTGTGGAGACGAGTTTAATACGTCCTGCTCATCCCTGGTGGATCTTTGTCTCACTTCTTAAGAAGCTCCTGTGAAGGTGATCTGTTGGGAGCTTGTTCCAGGACCACATCAATGTGTTGTACCTGAAAAGACTACACATTAACTGATTAGTTTTGGACCCTTCCACTTAAAAAGTAGTTCAAAAGACAGTAATAATTTTGTTGCAATACCAATAGTGTGGAACAGCATCTAGCACAGTAACTTCTCCTTCCTTTTAAAATCAGAAATGTTCAATCAGTTAATAGCTTCAGCGTCCAAATCTGTTTCCCCCTGTCTTTGTGTATACTTTTCATCCCTTTTAAGAAGAGTAATAGTAAGTGTTTCCAAGAATAATGTATTTTCTTTTGCCTGTAGGTGTTTATGAGCTGACACACAACAATAAGACAATATCACTGAAGACGATAAATGCAGTCCAGCAAATGACTTTGTACCCAGAATTGATTGCCAGCGTGTTGTATCAAGCATCTGGTAGTGAAGTATGTGCGTTTCTCCTGCTTCCTGTGCTTTCAGTGTATGTGTGCGTGACTTGCTATGCTGTGTGCAGTAAATTCATGCAATTTTTCTGGAGTGAGTTGAGCTAAGCCTAGCGCCAGGTCCAGGTTCTCCTCAATTCCCATCAGTCTTTGGAATAGGATGGGGGGTGGGGGAGTTCCATGCACTAAACCTTTCTTTCTGTTGTTTCTTTACTTCTGCAAACCCCTTAGAAATGCTGGGAGGATCTGTGCCATCCATTAAAAGTTAGCTCCTTCAGAGTACTGAGCAGTGCTGCCTGTCTCTGTCCATTCAGTAACAGGGAAATGGATTTTTGTAGATGAACCTTTTGTCTCTTTCTGCTCCACTTGGGCTTTGTTCTGCTTACGCTGCATACTTGTGTCCTCCCTTATGCTCTCTCATTTAACTTTTTTATTTTGTATATGTTCTCCTCTGTGTTTGGAACCATTTTTACCACATCTTTACATTTCCAAGTTCCTCTCTTACCTACTTCCTTTCAGTGAACCTTATATTTCACTGCAGTATGGATTCTTTAAATCCGACCTGTGCAGAGTTCATGCTGTAGCAAATACCAAAATCATGGCAGTAGCAAGCTGAGTCCTGAGTGTGCTGTTAGCAGACACTGCTTCCTTCTCCCTGAACCCAAAAAAAAAGCATGCTTGATA
The DNA here is from genome assembly GCF_963932015.1 of Anas acuta. Classification (NCBI taxonomy): domain Eukaryota; kingdom Metazoa; phylum Chordata; class Aves; order Anseriformes; family Anatidae; genus Anas; species Anas acuta. The sequence continues at coordinate 134,398,057 of NC_088980.1, forward strand.
CTCTCCTAGAATTGGGGCCGCCTCTCACCTGTTTGTAAAGCACCTAGCACGCATTAGCAATGTGCATATAGTAAGTAGCAATACTTTCCAGCTTCAGCTCAGTTGCCGCTATGTCTCTTCGTTTTTATTTGTAATTTCAGGAAGTTATTGAGCCAGTGTATTTCTACATTGGTATAGTTTTTGGACTGCAGGGAATTTATGTGACTGCATTGTTTGTAACCAGTTGGGTTATGAGTGGGACTTGGCTGGCAGGAATGCTGACTGTAGCATGGTTCATTATTAACAGGTAAGAAAAACATCTTTATACAATCTAGTTTGCCACTAAGGCGTTTAAAAATACGAGAGTGGGTTAAAAATGCTTTCCCTTAAACTTTGTGTTCTCCTTGTGAGAGCTGTATTGAATGCAGAGGGTTTCCCGGAGATGCACTGACTCTGACGATGCCTTGGGTAATGGAAATTGTCTTTTGTCGTCCAAACCAGCCACGCTGTCAGTTGGCTTGAGCTTATGGCAGCGTGTGAATGCATGGGTGTTTTCACACGAGTCCATTTTGCAAAAACAGTCGTCAGAAGGGTTTTGGTTTTGTTCTGATGAAGAATAAAAACAAATTTCTGAAGTTGCTGAAAAGAGAAGTATTGTCTGTGGCCAGCTCCGAACATTGTGACCATTGTTCTGTTGCTCAGAAGGAAATGACCAAGTGCATTTTTTCTGTAAAGGGTCTTTGATTATTATTATTTTTTTAATCTGCTTTTTGTGGAATTTTTTTGTGCAATGTGGAATCTTCTTAGATGATTCTGACCTCAGGATTTTTTTTCATTTTGTAACGTTTCACTTGCATGAAAATGCCCCTTCCCTTTGTGAAACACCACAATAATAGGGAACCTCATTTAGGCAATGAGAACTTGTCTTCTGATTCCTCGTTTGTCACCAAATAGCTCTGGGGATTTCTGTGAACTTGAGAGTACTTATTTGCCCTAAAAATGTTGAAATCCTCTTTTAAAAAAAGAAAAAAAGGCAAGAAAGCGATGGAAGAGCAAAGTGTTAGAGACATGCTTTTAAAGTTGAGCTGTTGGGAAGCGTCTTTGAGGAGTGTGAAGTCATCACGACCAAATCCGTGATTAATAGCTGAAAATACTGCTCATCAAGCTGAAGTGAGCAGTGGAAAGTGGGAAAAATGGTGAATAAATGTGTATATTTTTTTTTTCAGCAGCAAGGAAGATTAAACACAGTTAACAAATTGAAAGGTCTGGTAGTTTAAAAAAAAAAGCTCCAAATACTCCTCTGTGAGGCGCTTCAGAGGTAAAAATGAAAGGTGACGCTTTCAAGTTCCTAAATGACAAAGGAGCTCGAGGCTCCTTTTTAAAAGCACAGGAGGCACAAAGAAGGCTATGTGCCTCTGAAACCGATGGCTTTGATCACGTTTGAAAGCGCGACTTGTGCTTCTAAGTCGCTTTAGCACTTTTTTACAACTTTCTCCTCCAGTTCCAATTGTGCAGGCGCCGTCGAGTCATTCCATGAGAAGATCCTGCTGCTGTTCTGTCCCGTGCTTCCCATCCGTCTTTAATCCCTCGTTTTGCTGGGGAGAATTTTCCCCGTAGGCCAAGTATCTGCTGCTGCACTGCTTTGGATTCGGAGTACGTTGTGCTCGATTGCCTAAGCTGCTTTTCAAAATGTAGGAGAACAGAAAAGGCTCTTCTCTCTCAGCTGATGCTCATGGTAACATAAAAAGCTGCTGTTCCAGCAGTGGTCCCCAGCCTTTGGGCTTGTAAATGCCACCTCATATGGAGTTGTGCTGAATAAGTGAGTCCAGATTGGACCTTCCACTCTGATATTAAATTTGTGACCTGCATCAGCAGCAAAATTGTGTCTGTGTTGCTTGAAACCTAATACCGGAATAGCTTGCTTGCGAGGCCATGCTGGTAACTGGAAGTGACATTTAGGCTTTCCTTGATATTTTTGTTCCATAAATCTTTAATAATTTTGTTTGTCTGTACTTTATTCTAGGACAGATACAACAAGAATTGATTACTCCATACCATCAAGGGAAAATTGGGCTTTGCCATATTTTGCATGTCAAGTAGCAGCTCTCACAGGCTATTTAAAAAAAAACCTAAATTGTTCTGCAGAGGTAAAACTCAGTTAATTTCTTCATAAAGAGTTGGTGGTGGAACTGTGCGCTCTAGAGTAGTTCCCTCTTTGTCACTATTGCCCTCCTAGGCAGGAAACAGTAGATGTTTTGTTTGTCCTTCTCAAAGCCACCACTTGGATTTCTCCTCGGCACGCGTGGTTTTTGCTGGGCGAGTCGTGCCCTGCCCTGTTATGCCCCCGTGAGGGTTTAGAGAGAACAGTGTGGGAATGAATCAGCTGTGTGCTGGCTTTTTTAAGATAAGCAGATGCCAAATCTTTCTCAATACGGACCCTATTTCATTGCTTTTCCTGTTGCTCAGAGAAGATGGTGGTAACTTCCTCTCCGTCTCTCTGTCAAAGGTGTTTCTTTTAATTGTCTTTAAACGTTTTTGAATGTTCCAGTAATGATTTGTTTCCACCTGAGAAGCTATTTAATATGCCTGAATGCAGTATTTGAATTATCTCCTAAAATAGTCAATTTCTCTAATTCCTGCTTTAATAACCTCTCAGTTTTTTAGTGACAGAGATGCGTAGGTATCAAATTAATGCTTTGTTCTTCTTGCTTTTTTTTTTTTTTTCTAGAAATTTTGTTACCTTTTGGTGAGCGCTTCAACATACACCTTCATGATGATGTGGGAGTACAGTCATTATCTCCTGTTTGTCCAGGCCGTGTCTCTTTTTCTGCTAGACAGCTTTGCTCTAGCACAGACAGAAAAGGTATTAAAACTCATCGACCTCCTGGTAGCTGGGGACTCAAATACAGCCTCAGAGGTTCCTTGTCATACTCACTGCTCAGGAGCTCCAAAGGGCATAGATGGAGCGATGACTCGAGTGTCTGGCAGCCTGGGTCCAGCTAAAGTGCACGTCCTGTCCTTTGGAAGAATGGAATGGCTTAAAACTTGCTCTCTTTTGGCCTGCTGTGTTTCAGACAGCTTCCCTAACAAAAGGGCAGAACCTAAAGAAAGCCCCAAGGCCTGAACACATCCTCGGAGAGATGAAAGCGATGAGATTCAGTCATGCAGCCTTTTTAGCTCAGCTGCCTCTTCTCTTCCTTTCCCTATACACAGTAGGGTGAGGGGGGGTGACCAAAAAAATGCTCTCTTGGCTCTGTGCGGTTAAGGGGCTCATTTTCACCCCCAGATGGCCCACCTTATATTGATTTAGTCAACGAATAATGCAATTGGCCACCTGGTAACTGTTTTTTCAATATGAGAAAGTATTTGGAATTATTCCGCAAGGTGGTTCTTAGGAATGTTGTAACAATAAGACATTTTTCCTTAGCCTTTTCCTGTGGTTCCTACTTCATACTTCGAGTTTTCTTAGATGTGACATCAGTTTCAAACTGCGTGCAGGAATAATTGGTCACCTCTTCTGTCAGTTGCTTTATATGTTCTTCAGCAAAAGGAGATATTACTACTTGGGGCATTTTTACAGATTTCCCATGGAGCAGTCATACACTAGTTACTGAAGTTGACCAGAGCCATTTTGGTGTGAAATACTTTTCACAGCCAAATGGCACCGTGCTAGATTCCTAACCTCAAAGACAGAGATTTATCCATTAAATCCCCTAATTAACAGGGAAATGAAGTGAACTACCTACTGCAAAATGCATATCCACTGTAATTTCTTTTGTTTCTCCAACAGGTGCATGAAGTATACAAAATCTACCTGTTCTCTCTCCTCTTGGGCTACCTATTGCAGTTTGAAAATTCAGCCTTACTAGTGTCGCCGCTACTAAGTCTTGTAGCAGCTCTAATGCTCTCTAAATGCCTTCAGGTAACCAGACCCTCCTCCAACCCTGAATGTAGTTTTTATTGCTTCAGTGGAACTCCAAGTGATACGACGTTCTTAACATATTTTTGCAGATGAATATGAAGAAAGGTACATTTTTGTCAAGATTGCTGAAAATCATGTACATTTATTTGGTACTCACAATAACACTGACGCTAAACTTCTTATTAAAGGTAAGATTCATCTGTAAAAAGTGATTTTAATTGGTATAATCTAAATGAAAAGTTGCAGTTACCTTGGAAAAGTCTTTTGAAGTGTGGCTTCTTGGTCTGAGAGTTCATAACTTAATTTATCATGAATAGAAATACTAAAGATTGAGTATTTTTTTTTTATCCATATATTTATTTACAAACTTTTAACAACCCAAGCAGCTGTTTTTTGTTGGGGCATTTGGTCTTTTGGGTTGAGATTAAAGCATAGGATGGAAATACTCTTTAAATTGCACACTAGTTATTTCATAAATGTGTTTTTTGTTATAACTTGGATGGTTTCTACCAATCGGGTTAGATATTAAAACAGTATTCTTGTGCGTGGAAAAGAGCTGGTAGGCTTAGATGGTAAATTTCAGTGGGATTTTAATCTGGTCTTAGGTCTTGGTTAGTAACTCCCTCTTACTAGCCCTAGCCTTTTATATAATTTGCACTTTTCCTTTATGTTTCAAATTCATCCTGGTTGTATTAATTAAGTGTCATCTTAGAAATGAAGATCCTAGTAAACACTAAAAAAGTCTGAGAGAATGCTCAAATCTGATTGTTTTCTTGTGTCATTCAGATTAGCTAGCCTTGCTGTATCTCCAGGAAAATAAAGCCTAGCCCTGAAAAAACATAACTTAAATTATGTAGACGGTACATAGAACTTTTGGCTGCTCAAATAATTTATGTGAAGATTACAAATGCTCATAACTTTTGCTAGGCTGCAGTCCTATTGTTTAGTGGAGCTAAACACAATGTTCTTTGGCTTGCTTGGTGGTAAGTCCATGTCCATTTTTCATGATCCTTTTCACCCTACTAGGTAGCCTTCTGCCAACCTGTTGACAACTTTTCACTAGCCCTCCCATTGGGGTACACGAATGAAATGCAGGGTATGATATTTGCTAGGAAATCCTAAAGAGAGATTTATTTAAGTGAAGATTTACAGTACTGTATTGGTACCTTAATTGGCACACTTAATCCAATGTGTGGGTTTTAACTAAATCCTGAATCACTGATTATTCCCTGCCATTTTGTAATCTGAGCGAAGTGGCTATGTGAAAGCTGCTTCCTGCATTTAATAAGATTTTTCTCTGCTAAATTAATTTTCAGATGTTTGTTCCTCATAAAGAAAATGAGCATTTGCTGAAATTCCTTGAAGTAAAACTTGGCTTAAACACAACTAAGTAAGTTTTACGTTTTTTTTTTTACACCTTCTAAAATATCCAAAATACTGAAACTGCTCTAAGTAGAAAATTCCAGTGGCTTGTGTGAATTTTGTAAAGGAGTTAGAAAAACTTTGTATTTGTCACTTGTTGTTTTTTTTTTTTGTTTTTTTTTTAAAAAAGTTGAAAAGATGCATATAAAGAATTTACTTAGGATTTGGAGATTTCTGCAGCACCTCAATATTTCATCCTTTGGAGTGAAAACATCGTATTAGATTTTTGCTTTCTTTGATGTTGAAAAGCAAGAACATTTTGCACCCTGTCTAGTGTTTCTAATAAGACTTGAAAGCAAGGATTGCAGGGTAAATGTAGTGGTCCTGGCTGGAAAACAGTCTGTGAAAGGTGTCACGGACTATTAATAGTACCTCAAAACATGTTTTTTTAGTCTTGTAAGAATAACACCACCACCAAAAAAAGCAAAACCTATTTGTTTTAGAAGAAATTAAGACAAGGGACAATTTAAAAGTCAGAAGAAATCCTTGTGAATTGTAAGAGAAACTGCATACGTAAAAAAGAGTTGAGTGTTGGTCTGCAAGAAGACGACAGCATGGCTACAGATATCCTGGAAATCTTCAAATGGAGTATTGGTAAGAACCAGAGATACCTCCTGGACCCAAGCCAGCATTTGCAGTTCTATGCAGGAGTTTGTTCTCTCTCCCGTGAACTCCATCTGTCTCTTACAAAGCTACTTCACGGCCTTTCAGGAGAAGATTTGGAAAATGACACCACAAAACTGAAACTGTTGGGGAATTTTTGGAAGGCAAGATATTCTGAGTTTGACTAAGATGCACTGTTATAAAACATACATGCGTGTTTGTAAATGTTCTGCAAGAAAGACAAGACTGCTTCTGGTCAGCATTTTGGTTTATTCAGCTACCAGGTATTATGGATGTGGGTTTTTGGTTTTGTTTTTCCTGGGACTTCCTACAGGCTACTTTCCGGGCTGTGCAACCATGCATTGAAGTTGGTGTTTGAGACAAACTGGGTGCAACTACCCCTGGAAGATCATGTTAAAATCATTGGAATTATGGTTTGCAGCACAAGAACTTCAAGATTTGTCTTTTAATGCTTATTTGGACGTGCTCAGTTCTTAATCCTAAAACTGGTTCTGTCTAACTGAACCACTTTTAGTTCTCTGGTCATCACTTGGGAGTAAAAGAAAAGCAGGAGGAAACAAAAGAAAACAGAAGACAAGAATGCACTCACTGAATCATGTGCCACACCAAGTCCAGTCGAGAATACACACTTATAGTGCTTCTTGGATAGTATATAATGTTTCTGCTCATTAATTGAGCAAGAAGAATGATCGAGCGGGTTCAGCTACAGAATTAGAATTTCAGCATTAAGGATTCCATTCTTGGCAGTGCCTCGGGCTTCCGTGTGCTCTCAGATGACCACTTTCCCTGTGGAATGAGGACAAGCTAACCTTCTTGCATCAATATCTCTAAAATCTCAATCCACTGTGACAACAAAGTGCTTTGTGGTCCTCATAACGGAGTTATCCAGGAGGCTGGGTTTTCGTGACAGGGAAGAGTTGTAGTCTGCCCTCTTAAGATCACGGGCTTTTTCTGGAAGATAAGCTTTTGATAGTTACTGTAAGGAGGACTTGTAAAACAGTTTCAAATTATATCATATTACTTCTCAAAGATGAATTTCAAATAGTTTCCTATGACATGAATAGATGAAAATGTGCTTGGTTGTGTGCTTTTCTTTTTTCCTAATCTATGTGGTGTTATTATTGTTTTTTAATGGGATGTTTTTGCCTTACTAGGAATTTTACAATGAATTGGCTCCTTTGTCAAGAATCTCTTCAGGCACCATCCCAAGATTTTTTTTTGCGGCTAACGCAGTCATCACTGTTGCCTTTCTATATTTTAGTATTAATTATCTGCCTTTTTTCTGTAACTCAGGTCATTTTTAGGAGAATTTGGTAAGTAACTTATTTATATTGGAAATTTAGAAGTGAAAAATAAGAGTTTTGTGGATTTATAAGTGAATGGTCAATCCTGTAACTGATTGAGGCCTCAAGACAGAGTTAGACCATTGAGCATGCGAGGACGTGGGCAGCAGGAAGGGCTTCCACAGGAAGTCCTGTAGCAAGGAGTTTCTTGAGCATCCCTTCAGTCAGGACAGGGAAACGTATCTGGGTTTGCTTGTTTGTTTTGTGGTTTTGTTTGTTTGTTTTCCAAAGGTGTGATTCCTGCAGAGATCTGGCTAATGGTCTTACGAGATGTTTGTCTCATAGCACTATGAGAAAGAAACATGTTTTCCCCTTCTAAAGTCCCTAGATTGTTGCTAGAGGATTTGTTTCTCTGTTTTGTTTTTGTTTTTTTTTAATATATTTTTTCCAAGTTTACATATTGCAAAGAATGAAATGGGTGGAGCTGAGAGGATTTCAGATTTAACACTTTCCTGGCTTTTGTTTTTGTTTTGTTTTTTTTCCCATCTTGTTTACTGTGATAAGGTTCAGCAGTCTTTGCTGCTCAGAACAGAGCTGAAGTAAAACGGACTGGATTATTTTTAGTTTCACAGTGATTCGCAGTTCCCTTGAGAGGAGGGTAGTGGAGCTGTCTGTGTGCAGGCTCAGAATGGCAAGACTGTAGATTGTAGATCCTAGCATAATTTATCTTGGAAACTGGCTAGGAGATTACATCTCCCTGGTAGAAGATAAATGGTCTAACTGCTTAGGTGTTAGGGCAGATTCCTCACTTGTCTGCAGCAAAAATGAGTAGATTTTTTTTTCAAGGAGTAAGACTTTCAATCGGTAAAGATTACTTTTTAATTTTGAAGCAGTTACTAATCTCAAATATTTTTTTTTGCACTTTGTCATGAGGATTTATTTACAACTTTGTATCAGAAATCACTTAATGGTAGAAGAAAACGTCTTGCATGTGCCTCACTATCTTGTCTGTAGAAAAACATTTGTTGTAAGATTTTGGGTGTCTTTTATTTATAATCATACATTCATAATATTTTACAGCACTGTCACTGAAAGCTGTTTTCGTAATCTTACTTTGTGACAACATGGTATATGTAGTCATACAGATTCCATGATCTTCACCAGGTTAATGATGCGAAGAAATTTAGAATATGTGTGCAGCATGCTTTGCCTAAATGTTTGCTGAGTATGCATGCTCTTGAATTACTGTCTCTTGTTGCTGAAGTACCTTAAAATAGGATTGGTGGTCACAGGCAGAGATCCTGTTGATTTAATTCACAGCCATTGCTCCAGAGACAAGGGACAGCAGGTACTGAGAGATCACTGACAAAAAATACAAACCAAATAAGCAGTGCAACGGTGGTGTATGATATGGCACAGAGTGATCTCAGTGTGCTGCTGACTTAATGGTCATAAAAATATATTTATTGGCACCTTTGCCTGAGATAATGTCTGAATTAAGTGATGTCTCGTTTTCTCCAACTGCAGTGGTGAACCACTGAAAGAGACAGTTAAACTTGAGGATGGTCGAATTGGAGAGAGGCCAGAAATAGTTTATCATGTAATTCACACAATTTTACTTGGTTCTCTAGCGATGTGTTTGGAAGGGTAAGTCTCGTTTTGATGTATCTCTTTTGAAAGCAACAGAGAATTCCTAACTGGCCGTGATGCTCTATTTTAACCCCCTTTGAAATGTGTCTGCAATTCAAAAGTCTTTTCAGAAATATTTTTGGCATACAATGATCCTAGTCAGTAGGGGAGACAGCAAAGAGGATTTTGACTCTAACTTGGGAAGAGGAGTGTGATGAATTGTGCTTGGTCTCTTTAATGTGGTTTCCAAGCTTTAACGCAGCCAAACTCTAAGAAATTAATCAGAGCAAATGTGAATCGCTTCCCATGTGGTATTTAGGTGTAGAACTGCTCTGTAATTCTTTGAATATTGTATTCTAGTGAGATCTTGTGTAGTGTTTGGATGAATAATATTTGTTCTTGATCACTAAGATGCTCAAGATTTCTTACCCATCACCTTGTATCTAGGCTAGCCTGACGTATACCTTTGCTTGACATGCTAAAGCAGTAACAAAACACTTTTCAAAGGTGTCGTGAGTATTAGTCCTTAAAGCTATAGGACCTAGTGTTTGGAAAACCTTATTGTGCCAGTCTTGGCTCTCATCTAAATGAACTTGAAGGTGGCAAACTTATGTTTGTATCACACTCGTCATCCTCATATCTGAATATTCACAAATTATTGAAGTGAGCAGACTGTTGTATTGCCAAGTAGTTGTCTTGCTTTGTCTATCCTCAAGAGGCAAACAATGCCAGCAAATAGTAAATTGTTTATTAAACATTTTCCTTTCCTTTCTTCAGGAACTCCCTTATAGTACAGTGTCTGTACACCTTTGATGAATAGCTACTTTTTATCCTTGTTTGGCTGGAAAACTGCAACAGCCAAGTGACTTTACTAGTCTGTATGTTTTTCTTTCATCCTCCCCTGAACTCTGTGAAGGATTTTATCATCTTTGACCTGGGATCTTGCTCCTACATCTTGCAGCAGATAATCAGGTGCCTGCTCTTCTGCTAGAGATTTCCTTGGTTTACCTTCCAGTGCCATCAAGTTTGATCTCAGATTGCGTGTCAAACGCTCTGGATGTGCAAGCAAAAAACTATCTGAATGCTTTTATAAATAGCCTGAATCCGCACAGTGGCGTGTACAGAGTCCCAACTAAGCTCTTGCACTATTTTTCAGAATGAAATATCTCTGGACTCCATATGTTTGCATGCTTGCTGCGTTTGGTGTGTGCTCTCCCGAACTTTGGATGACGCTCTTCAAGTGGCTTCGTCTGAAAGCTGTGCACCCAATACTGCTGGTGAGTTCTGTCACCAGTGTCTTGGGAATTGCAACTAGCAGGCATATCGCTTTTAAAACAACAATGACTTAAAACCTAAAGAACTCCCCACTCTAAGCACATGTCATTCTGTGAGCAGTGGATCTCACATACCTGCTTTTTCCTGTGCCTTTTATTTCTAGTAGCATGTTTTCACGTGTTCTCTGGTACCTGGTGATAAACTTGTTCACGCTAGAGCCTTTTTCTCAGGAGAAGCAGAGCTGTGTTCATCTCTCTCTTTCACACATCTGTTTAATTTCTTTTAAAAATCTTTGAGACCTCAAGACCTCTTGTATTTAGTTGAGATCGGCCAAGAAGGTCAAATGCTAGGAAGAGTGCAGGAGAGAAAGTACAGGCCTGCAGGTAAGCATTGACGTAAGTCTTGTTTCACTAGGAAATGAGACTAAAATGTGGTGCTTCGGTTTATTTAATTGCTGGGAGTAAAACAGCTTCATACGAAATGGTAGCTGGAGTTACTTAGTGTAGGATTTGTTCTTGTGTGGCCATTTCAGAGAAGTGCTGCGATGGAAGATAAGCTTGTGCTGTAATGCAAACAATTCCCACACTTCCAATCCTAGCATTATTCCTACTTTGCTGAGAGTTGCTTTGGGCAGCTTTTGTCAGATTTCTGCACTTGTTTTATTAATAAAATGAAGACAGTGTGTTACTTTACATTTAATTTCAAGATGCTGTAGGAATAAATATTTAATATTTAAACAAAGATTCATGTATGGCACTTGTGAAAGTGCCATTTACTGTTGAGTCATAAACATTGACGGTGTCCTTCCAGTCAAGGAGTAAGAATATATTCACCTACATGCAAAATATGTTCCCTTATACTTCATACTTCCATGCTTCCTGCTATATAGACTTGCTTTTTTCATAGAGTAGCTGTGTTAACAGCTTATTATCAAGAGGAATGCCTTGTGCGCACTCCTTACCAAATATTTTCTGTACCACGTGAGCAATCTTCTCCTTTTGCAAAGGGTGTATGATATGAGTTAGAGTGATGGTGTGATGAAAAATGGTTTTCTGTTTTTTTTTTTTTGACTCACTATTGTTAATCTGAATGAAAGCATTAGTAAAATCAGAGTTCAAAATACTTTTTTTCATTTTTTTTCATTTCTCAAATTTTCTCATTGTGTTTGTATCTGAGAGGTTTTTACTTCTGTTCCCTAGTTCATGTGCACATCGCATCATTGTTTTGTATTGTTGTTATATGAGCAGTAATTAACCATCTTTAGTATTTTGGTGGTAAAGTTAATGTGGGTCAAAAAAGTTCTTCGGTGCTAAATTAGACAAACTCTTATTTGCAGTTCTTTCTCCAGTAGAAGACTGCAAAAATTCACCTGTAGTCACTAAGGTTTCAGACAGAAATGTAGCATGCCAGGGTATGAACAGAATCATCACATAGCCTAGGAAGGAGAACAGAGAAGAGTCCATAATCCATTTCTTCTAACATCTGTTTTCTAGGCTCTCATTCTGAGTATGGCAGTTCCCACAATAATTGGATTCAGCTTGTGGAAAGAGGTAAGAAAAGTACCTTTCTGTATTTTGTTTTGTCTTTAGGCAAAATATGAGTCAGAGCACTGAACAAATATAATGCTAAGGAGAAATAAAAGCTGACATCTGAAAATCTGCTGGCTTCTTTTTGTTTTGTTTTAAAACAAAACTGTTTACATTTTTCAGTATGATGTATTTAAAAACTCAGTTTGTTAACAATCATTTATTGTAATTAAGTAGTTGAATTTAAATTCAGACATTATTATATTCATCTGTTACACTTTGGATATATGAACTGACTCAACAAAGAAAATATTGCCAAATAAACACTTGGAATACTGAAAAATGTGTTGTCTCTATCTTGTTCTTAGTGAGAGGAAGTGAGGTTAGGTGGAATTAAAATTATGGAAGGCCATAGGCAAATAATCTGAGAGCTTTTCAAGCAGACTATAATGGAGTTAAATCCTTGGTATAGAGTGCTGTGTATAGATATTGCATATACTATGATACAGGGGGGAAAAAAGCTACAGATGTTTCCTTCTTTAAAAGAAATAGTCCTTTACTGCGAGTCATGTTGCAAAACAGACTGGCAGACAAGTGGAGAATGTTTGGAAATGTATTTTTTAAAATTCTTCAAGTGCAAAAAATACCAAAAATATCCCTGTCATGACAGTCCCGTAGAGTGTAACTCACTACTGTAGTGTCATAGCTTCAGAAGAGTTTGAGTAGTTTTATAAGAATTTAAGATATACGTGAATGCTTTGTAGAAAAATAAAATAAAATTCAATCTTGACTAATGTTATTTTAACAGATTGTATAAATGGTATAAATGTTGTTTGCAGTGTAATCTTACTCTTCACACAATTCTGGCAGAGTTACAGATAATTTTTCCTGAAAAAAAAAGCTACAGTTGCTCAAAAAAAGTTATGCAACTGGTTACAATAGAGAAAACTAGTTTTAGTTGAACAAAATTCTTTTCACACGATTTTTTAGTAAAAGCAGTGTGCAGGTTTGGACTCTAGAGGGCTACATCCCTTGCAAATCCAGCTTTTGGTTTTAAGCACTGGTGTGCAGTTTGCTCTCCATGCTCATAATTCCCCCCTGAGCTTGGAAAGTTTGATTGATAGGAACAGGGCAGTGCAGATGCCTTGAGGCTCCTAATCTGTTACTTTGGCTACAGAGGGATGAGTGTACAGCTCAGCATCTTTCTGCTTGGCTGCCTTCAGATTCAGTCAGGCACAGTCCCTCATCCAACTGGATTTTTTCTAAGGGCTCTGTTTGTTCAGTGAAGTTCTCCTTGGGGCAGCAGTGGCAGTTCCTCTTTTGTCTGTCTTGTTCCTGGGACAGTCCAGATATGTCCAACAGCTCCTGTGGTGCTATGGCTTTTCAGCCCTGATACTAACATACGGGAGCTGTTCTTAGAACCACAGACCCACAGAATGGTTTGGGTTGGAAGGGACCTTAAAGCCCACCCAATCCCAGCCCCCTGCCATGGGCAGGGACACCTCCCACCAGCCCAGGTTGCCCAAAGCCCCATCCAGCCTGGCCTTGAGCACCTCCAGGGATGGGGCATCCACAGCTTCTCTGGGCAGCCTGTGCCAGGGCCTCACTGCCCACATTGTAAAGAATTTCCTCATTATAACTAATCTAACTCTTCCCTCTTTTAGTTTAAAGCCATTCCCCCTTGTTCTATCACTCCACTCCCTGACAAAGAGTCCCTCCCCACCTTTTCTGTAGCCCCTTTAGGCACTGGAAGGCCACTTGGCCTTGTTGAACCTCACAAGGCTCACACAGGCCCACCTCTCAGGCCTGCCCAGGTCCCTCTGGATGGCAGCCCTTCCCTCCAGCGTGTTGACCACACCACACAGCTTGGTGTCACGGGCAAACTTGCTGAAGGTGCACTCGATCCCACTGTCTGTGTACCAACAAAGATGTTGGATAGTTCTGGTCCCAGTACTGAGTCCTGAGGAACACCACTCGTTACTGATCTCCACCTGGGCACTGAGCCACTGACCACAACTCTCTGAGTGCAACCACCCAGCCAGTTCCTTACCACAGAGTGGTCCATCCATCACATCCATGTCTTTCCAATTTAGAGACAAGAATATTGTGGGGGACAGTGTCAAGTGCTTTGCATAAGTCTGGGTAGATGATGTCAGTTGCTCTTCCCCTGCCCACCAATGCTGTAACCCTGTTGCAGAAGGCCACCACATTTGTGAGGCACAACCTGCCCTTAGTGAAGCCATGCTGTCTGTCACCAACCACCTCCTTATTTTCCATGTGCCTTCACATAGTTTCCAGAAGGATCTGCTCCGTGATCTCGACAGGCACAGAGGTGAGACTGACTGGGCCCAGGATTTTCTTTTTTCCATTTTTAAAAATGGGAGTTATGTTTTACCCCTGCCAGCCAGTGGGAAATTCACCGTACTGCCACAGCTTCTCAGATATGGTGGATAGCAGCTTAGCAACTGCAGCCGCCAGTTCTCTCAGGACCCATGGATGAACCTCATCAGGTCACATAAGCCTTCAGGCTCCTTAGCTGGTCTTGAACGTGATCTTCTCCTACACTGGGTGGTTCTTAACTCTCCCTGTCCCTGCCTTTGCCTTCTGGGACCTGGGCTATGTGGCCGGAGCTCTTCCTGCTGAAGACTGAGGCAAAAATTCATTGAGTACCTCAGCCTCTTCATGTCTTGGGTAGCCAGGTCTCCTGTTTCTTTCTGGAGAGGGCCCACAGTCTCCCCAGTCTTCCTTTTCCTTTTATCACTGATGTACCTACAGAAGCCTTGCTTGTTGCCCTTGATGTCTCTGGCTAAATTTAATACTAAAAGGACTTTGGCTTTCCTAATTTGATCCTTGGCCACTCAGACAATGTCTCTGTATCCCTCCCAGGCAACCCTATTGTGTCTGGTTGCAGACTCCAATCATCTGCATAAAGTTGTCCCTTTAGTCTGCCATAGTTGTAACCTCTGCTTATCTTTTTAAGAGCTGGCAACCACATGATACTCTTCTAAGAAATTTGCTTTCTTCTTTCCTGCTTTTCATCAAGTTGCATCAGTTCAACCTCCCTGCTCAAGCAGGTCTGCCATGGGAGAAGATTTGTCAACTTCTTGTATTAGTGCCCTTATTTTCATATAAAAACCTGGACTATGATGTTGATGCATTTAAGACCAGTTAAAGTTGATGAAGGTTGTTTTGTTGTTGTTGTTTGATTTTTATTATACATATGAAGATAATTAGAGCTGAGAACTTAGGTTTAATTTCTGTTTATTCTGGAGAAGGTCTGCTGCTGTCAGGCAAGTACAAAGTAGCGTGTTTCCCAAAGCATTCAAACAAAAATACCACTTAGAGAAAACTCGGTTGAAACTCATTTCTATTGTGTTATTGAAGGCCATAACATAATGAGATGGCGCATAGAAGTTTTCTTTTATTTTTTAACTGTAAGTAACCAAGTATGTTTCCTTCAGTTTTTCCCTAGGATAATGTCAGAGCTTTCAGAAATACAAGAATTTTATGATCCTGATACAGTAGAGCTCATGACATGGATAAAGTAAGTATGTGGTTCTACACTTCATTTTGATTCTTTGTGTCAAGGTATTTTTATAACAGCATTTTGTGAATCTACCTCTGTTAATCTGAGCTTTCCCTTACCAAGTCATTACATGATGTAGGGGGAGATGGGGGGAGAAATGAGTATTTTAAGTTTGGTATTACTGCCGTGGAATGTAACAGGAATTTATCATTGGTAAAAAAGAGGAGAAGATCCTGAAACACGCGGTCAATTCGTGTGATATCATTACTAGAACTTATTTCCAAATAAACATGTACATCCTAGTACTTGCTTCTTTCCTTCATGACCTTTCAGTAGATCAGAGGAGTCATATTGATTGTAATGCCATGGGGCATAGAAACAATGAAATTTGTGCAAGCAGGAGCCAGTAAAATGAAATGTTTAAATGTAAGTGTTGAGAGACTTCATTTAAGAAACATGGAGCTTAATGTGTGGTTCAAACTTCCCTTTGAGCAGAAGGCTTCAAAGGTTTTTATCTGGCTGGCTAGGCAAAAGCTGAGCATCAGGTTATTTTCAGAGAAGTATTTTTCACCAAAAGTTTCGGAACTCGATTCTGGCCTAATTCAATTTAATTTTGAACTATGTCATTAGGAACTGCACTTCTGTGGCAAATTAGGTCCTCTGTGTTCAAATAACTTCCTTACCTTGAACTGGATTTTTTAAGGATATTATTTTCTGTATTTATGGAGTCTTTAATGTCAAACTGTTCATCTTCCAAAAAGACAAGGCTGGTAATTATGATGTTCCAGCCAATTTCTTCTTTCTGTTAATAGTAGTGTATGTTGTTTGTCACTGCTCTAGCTCTTCAAGGCAGCAAGTGGAATAATGCCAAGCACCTAATGGCTTTTACATTAGTCTGCATATATTACGCTTCAAGTACATAATTAATCACAGTGAATTGCATTGAGATTCACTCAGCTAAGAGCAATTTGACTACCCTTATTTGTAGCAGCTGTTCGTATTTATAATGAAAAGGATTTTTTTTATTTTTTTTAGGATATGCTTAGACGTCCATATTGGAATTTTAATTGAATGTCATTATTATAGTATATTTTCTTACAACTTTTGCTCTGATAAAATGAATTCACTTGAATTTTCTCTGCAGGAAAAGTTGCCCAAGGTCTGTAAGAGTGTGTGACAATGGCTGTTTTCTTCCACTAATTCATCAGTATGAATAATCAAAAGATGAAATCAAAATCCAGAAGCATAATTACTGTAGATGTTACACTGTATTATGACAGTATTTACTCATAAATGATGGAATATATTGTCCTGCAGATCAAACAAACATAATCACAAGTCTGTCACTTACAAGACAACATCACGTTGTTTCTCTCTCTACCTACGCTCCCTCCCAAACTTGTTTTGTCATCAGACAGCAACCATTTGGCAAAGCAACAGTTTGATCCAGGACCACTCTGAATAGTGCAAGGAAGGGAGAATGGCCATCAGCCCTTGCCCCAGCAGGAGGCCTTCCTTGCAAACCATTGCTGCACGTCATTAATGCTACCAGGGAATTAATGCCAGTTGCAGTTAGATCCCTAATGACACCTTCCTGCACTCTGATTCTTGCTGTAGCACCTTTATTGATTCATGCAGTGTTTAAAATTAAAATAAATCATTTTGGGAAATGCCTCCTGCACTCAGACATGTATGTGGATGTTGCTTTTGCAGAAGGCAGGCTCCTGTGGCTGCTGTGTTTGCAGGCAGCCCGCAGTTAATGGGAGTGATTAAGCTCTGTACTGGATGGATGGTGTCGAGCTTGCCTATATATAATGATGATGATCTTCTAAAAAGAAATGAAAATGTGAGTACCCAATTCCATAAATATGTATGCATGATCAATGATTTATAGGCCATCACGTAAGACTGAAGAGCCTGACTGAGCTGTGTGGGAGTACTGTAAATGTTAATAGAGAAGATGACCTTGTAACATTCCTCATGGCATACACGTTTGTGGTGCTCTTTCATGTTCCCTGGGCGACCTGGCAGAGTAAATTATTTGTTTGGTGCAGCTCCCCCTGTACACAAGTGCTATTCCATACGCTGTCTTTTCTCCCAAGTGTTTGCAGTCTAAGGTGAGAAAAGAGCACAAAGTCTTGTGAAGAAAGGTAACACCAATACATAATCAATAAGCCCATGAACAAGATTCCTTACTGCGCAGTGTGGCAATGCTGAGTTTTAGGCAGGCTGTCATCTCTGAATTATTTTGAGCAATTTTTGTTCTGCATATTTTGCTAGGGGGAAGGTCACAAAGCAGAACAGACTTGCCCAGTGACTGATCAGGAGAGAAATCAAAATTGCTTCTCTACACGACTCTACCTGAGCTCTCACTCTGTGTTTGAACACTGCAGGATTACAGTAGGGAAATCTCTAGTCAGATACTTGACTTGGAAAGCATCTCACAGGAACTGCCTTCCTCTTCACCCAAATGTAACGGGGGGAAAATTAAATAAATTAGAAGGAAGGAGGATGTGGGAGTCCAGCAAATAGGGAAGGTAGTATTAAGTAGATTATCAGTGCTCCAGTCTGGACAGAAACTATTCTATTTCTGAAGACTTATCGGGACACTTGAAATATTTAAGATGGGAACTTGTCACTAGTAGAGACCCCCAAAGTATTTAATTTTCCACTGATTTTTACCTGGCATTAAAACGTGTTCCTAATTTACAGATTTATCAGATATATTCAAAGAGGTCGGCAGAGGATATTTATAAGATACTCACATCTTACAAAGCCAATTTTCTGATTATTGAAGATTCAATTTGCAACGAAGTGGGACCTGTAAGAGGATGCAGAGTTAAAGATCTGCTGGATATTGCTAACGGTCATGTAAGTAACAGCAGGAAAAAAGTGAGTTTGAATGCAGAAGCAATTCATTTAAAAGGAAACATTCTTGTAATGCTGTTCTTCTGTCTCTGATTGTAATTGATATGTAGACAAAGATTCATAAATTTTAAAAGTGATCACTTAAGTTCTGGCTTGTCTGTATATATTTGACTGTAACACCTGAGGGGTTGTTACAGAAGCAGTACATCCCTGCTTCAGAGGGCATTTCTCACTAGTTTTAAAATTATGATTTTAAAATGGATAAACTCATTTTCATTCCTGCTTTCATTTTGGGGACTAGTTATAGGGGTGATATGTTTTAGGGGATTACTCTAAATTTCTACATACTCTAAATAATCTAAAATTGGTGTCAGTTTCATTTGGAGGTTTCCTGGCCAGTTTATGCGTGGAGGATATTGTCTCTGTTTTTTCTATTACTTCCATTTATGCCATGGTTATTCCATGTTATAATAAATATACTCAACTTTGGGGCTTGGGGGCTGATAATCAACATGTTATCACTCGGTTTCTTCTCAGATCTGTTTTTGCACGAGTCAGTTCCTGTCCCTGCTCCATACTGAGCATGTCACCTGGAACAATTAACCACAATTTCAGGATTTCGTTCCCTCATACCAATGCATCTCTCTTCCCTGTGCTTCCTGCATACTTCACTGCCTTACACATAATCTTGATCTCATCCAAACAGCTTTACTGTCAGGTTTTTAATACTTCCTCTTTTGTTCTTACATTGCAATCAGTTTCTTCCTCTTCCCATTCCTAACACCTAGTTATTCAGCAGTTCATCCTGCTGGTCATCATGCAGTTGTTGCTTGCAATAATTTTGATCAAAGGTGGAAAAAAAAAGATGAAAAGACAGTATCCAGTGCAATGAGCTTATCTGTGCACAATAAAAACTATACACAATGCTGTCAGTAAACAAAACCAGACGCATACTATTGTTGTGTTATTGGGATTTTCAGAGTGGCAAGGGTTATCCTAGTTATAGTGGATTGACTAAGGGGAAAAGATGCTTGACGATCAGACTTTCGATTAAAATCTGTTATTCTGAATGCTTATCACAGAATCATAGAATCATCGAGGTTGGAAAAGACCTTCACAGTCATCCAGTCCAACCACCAGCCTGACTTACTTTTTTTTAAACCCATGTAAACTTGTGCCACTAGAAAGTGTAAAGCAGGGATTTCTTCAAGGGTGCCGGGTAGTACACATGGAATGTTTCCACTGTCATTGTTCTTAATTACATGGGTATAGTGCTCTGCTTTTAATGTTCATTGTCCCAGCAAAGGTATTAATTCACAAAGGTTATTTTAGATCGTTACACAAATTATAGGGGAATGTATTTTACAGGTTATTGGAATCATACAGTATGGAAATGAAATATGTATATTATAAATGAAACGTAGAGAACACAGAAGCAAGCAAAATGTACAGAATTGCATTCTGTAATCATTTATCATCAGTATTTTAATTAATTTTCTTCTTTTCTGACAGGTGGTTTGTGAGGAGGGTGACAGTTATGCCTACTCAAAATATGGACGATTTTGTCATGAAATCAAAATGAACTATTCTCCATATGTGAATTATTTTACTCGGGTATACTGGAATAGATCCTACTTCGTGTACAGAATCAACACTGTGATATCCTTCCAGTCATGAAAAAGCACGCAAGCTTCTTTCTGAGGACTGATTATGAATGGGACTCAGTTGGAAAAGTTCCTTTTGATCAAGGAAGTTATTTTTGCAGTTACATGTGGGCACAAACAGTGTATTGACGCCTTTATTTTACCAAACTGGAACTGTTTCAAATACAGACCAACAGATACAGATAACCATCCTTGAAGAAAACAGGAAAAATTGTCAATTTTACAGGCTCTACATGGAAGTGTGACAGTCTTCCTTGTTCTTGCATTTGTCTTCCCATTATAAATCATCTTAATCTTCATCTAACTGAGATTTCTGACTGTAGTGTTAGACGGTTGATGTGGGTAGACTTTGGAAAATGCAGAAAAGTGATGTTGAAGACCTCATTTAAGTCATATATCTTTTATTGTCTAGCAAGAAAGCAGTTGGTATCCTGAGTCTTCAAGTAAGTGTTTGGGTTTGTTTGTTTTTTATTTTCTTTTGTTAGTTTGTTGTTTTGTTTTTTTTATTCTTCGTTTTTCTCACTGTAAGCATTGCTATATTTATCAGATGCATTCATACATCTTATGTGTAGGTACAGCATTTGTATCACTCGAATAAGGAAGATTTTATTTAAACAACACCTGCATAGGTTAAGGCACTGATCTCTGTCTTGTTGGAGACGTGTTGGTGGAAGGGCTTGGGCTTAGACCTAGCTGGAGAGGTTGACAAAGGCAGATCTTCAGTTTGGAAAGAACTCATCTTCAGGATTTTTCCATGCTTAACGTGTGTCAGTGTGTGTGCGGATGTGTGAGCAGCCATCAGAACGGGCCAGTACACAACAGCACGCTGTGCTTGTTGGACAAGTGCAGCAGGACAACCAGGTTTGCTGTTGAGATTTCTGCACTTCTCTTTCACTCCCTCTGCGTGTGAGCTGCTCTGTGTGTGTGTGTGTGTGTGTGTGTGTGTATCCTCGGTGTGGGGAGGGATGGGAGATACTCGCTTCATTCAACTTACGTCACTTTTATATCCTACTGCAGTAGTAGTGCCATATCTGTCACTTTAAACGCTGTCCTCACCACCACTGATAAGCAAAGGTACAGTCCTTCATAGCTGTTTTTACATCCATTATGCAACTACGCTGGGATCTTTGAAAATACCTGCAAGTACTGTGCAGTCTTGCTTCCCTCCAAAATTTGTCTTCCTGGTATGACCCCACGAGTTACCTGCCCATCCTGTTTGCTTTGTTGCTAGCTGATGTGCTTTCAAGAGAATGAACGATGCTTTAACTCCAGCTCTGGGCCTTATCCTGGTGTTGCCAATGGAAAACCCAACAGAAGATAACGGTAACCCTGCTTACATAGATGTAGTGGGGCAGAAAGCCAGGGCTTAAGTTTTGGGAGAGGTTACTCATCTCTCAGGAGCTGCCTGCAGTTAGGTATTCTGGTAACACCTGGCGCAGGGACCAGTCTCTCAGGCACGTGGCAGTGATTCTTTGGGATCCAGAAGTCCTTCATGAAACAGCTGGCAACGTGGGGCGAACCTGCAACTGAAAAACCTGTAAACCATTCTGCAAACAAAAGCTGCAAAACTCTCCCTACTGCATTTGTTGGTAGAATCATAGAATCATAGAATATCCTGAGTTGGAAGGGACCCTTAAGGATCATCAAGTCCAACTCTTGACACCGCACAGGTCTACCCAAAAGTTCAGACCATGTGACTAAGTGCACAGTCCAATCTCTTCTTAAATTCAGTCAGGCTCAGTGCAGTGACCACTTCCCTGGGGAGCCTGTTCCAGTGTGCAACCACCCTCTCTGTGAAGAACCCCCTCCTGATGTCAAGCCTAAATTTCCCCTGCCTCAGCTTAACCCCGTTCCCGCGGGTCCTGTCGCTGGTGTTAATGGAGAAAAGGTCTCCTGCCTCTCGACACCCCCTTACGAGGAAGTTGTAGACTGCGATGAGGTCTCCCCTCAGCCTCCTCTTCTCCAGGCTGAACAGGCCCAGTGCCCTCAGCCGTTCCTCGTACGTCTTCCCCTCCAGGCCTTTCACCATCTTCGTAGCCCTCCTCTGGACACTCTCCAACAGTTTCATGTCCTTTTTGTACTGTGGTGCCCAGAACTGCGCACAGTACTCGAGGTGAGGCCGCACCAGCGCAGAGTAGAGCGGGACAATCACCTCCCTTGACCTACTAGCGATGCCGTGCTTGATGCACCCCAGGACACGGTTGGCCCTCCTGGCTGCCAGGGCACACTGCCGGCTCATATTCAACTTGCTGTGTACCACGACCCCCAGATCCCTCTCTTCTAGGCTGCTCTCCAGCGTCTCATCGCCCAGTCTGTACGTGCAGCCGGGGTTTCCCCGTCCCAGGTGCAGGACCCGGCACTTGCTCTTATTGAACTTCATGCGGTTGGTGATCGCCCAGCTCTCCAACCTATCCAGATCCCTCTGCAAGGCCTTTCCACCCTCATTCGAGTCCACAACTCCTCCAAGTTTGGTGTCATCAGCAAAGTCGCATCAGGTAAAATGCGACTTCAGAGATTTTGACTCCGAAATTCTTAGGAATTGCAACGTGTTGGTGTGTATGCCTGATTTCTCTCTGCTCTATGCAGATACCTTTGTTTCCTTTACACTAAGAGGTAGTGCTGAGTTGTTTTTTTTTTTTTTTTTTTTTTTTTTAAATCTGTTATCACTATTGGAGTGATTTAAAAGAGAAAAGCTTTATTGTTGTAAATGTCAACATGCCCGTAATCTGGTTTTTACTTTCAGTCATATTTTTAGGTCTGTGAGTCGGATGAATCCATTAAAAACATGGATGTAATCATTGAGAGAAACGTTTGTTGGTGTAACTGAGTTACAGGTTAAAAGTAAATATCCTTTTTGGGGATACAGTCACTGTGTAGAGGATAGCACATGTGTCTCTCTGGCCAAATGCAGTCTGCATTTATTTGCTTTTGCACGAGTGCATTTGTTTTACCGCACTGGACTGTTTCAGACTTCAGTCAGAACATCAAAAGAGAAGCTAGATTAGCTTTGGCTATAGCAGGCACGCAGGAACCTCCTCTGTATGTGCTATAGCTTTAATATTTGGCAGTAATTTTAGAGTTCCATGTAGAATTTAAGTTCATTTGAATTACTGTCAGGAATTACATGTCTGTGTGTCAGTCATTTGCTCTCCTGAAGGTGATCGCTCACGAATACCGTTTGGTACCAGCAATAAGGCATTCCAGGTAGCACATTTCAGGGTTACAGTTGCACTTGGGTGGATGAAGCCGCCCAGCTGCCGGCTTCACGCCTTACGATGCCATGCCAAGATGCAACGCTCAACTATCCTGGACTTACTGCAACGCTGGCTGCGTGTGTGACCACCCAGAGCGTAGTCTGAATCCTTGGACGTAGAGCACATCTGTTCAGAAAAACACAAGCGGGGCCATCTGTACGTGGAAGGGAAACTCTGTCGTAGCACATGGGCCTTTATACATGTTTGAATGAACATGTCGAAGTTTATTTGAACTGTGACATAGTCGGTATTAGTTTTGGCATAGTCTTAAAGACATATTCTTGATACTTCAACTGATTCTGCAGTAGAAGAATCACGTAAGATTTTTACCTTGCTTTTTATAGTAGAGAAAATTGTATAGCAGCATCACTGGCACAGCGGCCTTAAGTAACAGAGAGGAGCCTTTTACTGGGGGTGACGTTGCTGTCGTCCCAGTCAGAAGGCATCATTTTTAAACTGAGTGGCTGGAAGATTCATATCTCATGAAGAAAACGATAAGCTTGAATTTTTTATCCAGTTATGGATTATCAAAAACGTTGTCTGTTCTAATCTCTGCCTTCTGTGGGGGAAAAAAAGAAACAGAACGTTTCAGGATATCCCTCAGAAGGACAGCAGTGGGGCATAATTACATCCGACTTGTGCACACAACCCTGCCTTGGTTTTCAACCCAGGTCCCAGGTTTAAATCCCTGAGTGGGTCGGTCGGGGGAATGTTTTGCAAGTTTTGACCTGTTTTGCTGTAGATGTTGCGATTCCGTTGAAACATGTGCCTTGCAAGCTTTTATTAAACAAAGAAAAAACTCAGCTGGTGTTTCTTTTTGTGAAGATTCCTTTTTTAAGAAATTCCTGTCCTTCCAACTTCTAGAGCTTCCGTTGTGTCCCAATACCCCTACATCCAAAGACGTGGGTGCAGCTAGGATGTGTGCCAGCCGTCCTCCTAACAGCTGTTCACGGGGAAGAATAAGAACTTGCGTAGCAAATTGTGTTGTTATTTGGCTGGCTTATTTCCTCCTTTGCGTTTCCAGTTTCTGGTTTGCTTGGTTTTTAGAAAATGCTGAAAATTACTTTGAAAGAATAACATGAACGTAGTATTTTCAGGCACTTGCCTGTTACCATTAGACTTGCGGATTAAAGTTTAATCAAGCCACACTTAAACTGTCTTAAAAAACCCTTTTTCACATACTAAATTACCACACTTGAGCGCAGTTGGTAGATTTGCAAGGAAGTATTTCAGACTAATTGAGTAAAGGCGTTTCAGAACATAAGGGGGTTTTGTTCATATTATCCTAAAAACGCTGATTTCCTTTCTTCCCAAGGAAATGCAAATCTTAAATGCAATTTCCATTAGGAGTAGGGCAAGGGAAAATAAATAACTGAAGAAAGAGGGCCACGATTTAATAGTTACTGAAAATTGATCACGGATATTTGCTCTGGTTGCATTCCCATTTGCTGAAAGGTAGGAGGTTAGGGACCTACATTTGTTCTTACCACCTTATTTCTGATAAATCATTTGCAAACACCCGAGTCGTGTGACCCTTCATCAGCTTTCCCATGCGGTTCACATGAGTAGGAGCTGCAAGATCCGGACGTAGGGATTGTAAAATGTTGTTGAAACACTGTCTAATGACTGTTGTGAACTAAGCATAAGCTGTTCTTCAACCAAAAGGCTAACAGGAGAAAGCATAAGCTGTTTGTGTGAGTGTGCGGGTGTGCATGCTGTGTTTGCATTCAGAGAGGTCTGTTTTGCTGTTGTGGTTTGGAGATGTCACGAGAAGCTTCTGTTTTTTCTAGCGGTGGTTGAGTCCATAAATCTCCTATATTTTGGTGGACAGATGGACTCTACTATGGTATTGAAGATAAAAGAAGAGCTGAGTTTATTCCAATACAAGCAATATTTCATGTGAAGTAATACCTCAACGTCCGTATAATCATGCCTTTAGTACTCTTTTTAAAACTTTAGAAAAAAAAAAGATTAAAATTTTGAAACATGCAATGCATGTTATTTTAGTACTCATTTCTACTCTATCAGCACAGCTGGAATAAAATATCACCATTACCTTGTTGCACTCTCCCTATGCCAAACGCAGGGCTAGCTCTGCCTAAAGGTATTCCGAGTTGTTTGGTACCTCAGCGAGGTGTCAAAATGTGTAATTAGGTTAATGGCAATGTTTCCGATTTCAGCGCAATTACATGTACGCAATTCTGCCTTTCCAGTGATGCTTAAGAGTACCTATTTATTTGGTGGAAGAGAAGTGGGTGTGTAATGCCTTTCAAAGTTTCCAACTCTGTTATTTTCAGGAACGTGGAAGAATTATTGGTGATGCTGTACTTGTTAGTGGTGACATTCAGTAGCAGCGTGTATGGCATCTGGGCATATCTCTGTGCAGCTATTTAATAACAAATCGAAGGAATCCAATTCCTTTCTTCCTGTTTGTTGTCTTGGACATATTTTTATCAAAATGATGTATAAATAGTAAATATTTTTCTCTTGTGACAAACTTTTTCTGTGCAAAAAAAAAAAAATAAAAGCCAAGTCCAGAAAGAATGGATTGGTTTGGGACAAACCGTTTTATGATTTCTTTTGACAACTCTGATACCCTTTCACGGGTGTGTGTGGGGGGGGAGTTCATAGCTAATTAAATTTCTTTCTCTCTTGTGGTAATAAAACAATTTTTGTATTCTATTGTGTTATTTGCATACGCGACATTCAGTCGAGTTGAGACTTTATACCTCAGATATCTTGCCCAAAATATCTGTGCCCAAAATATGAATAACTTTGACAAAAGTGAACAAACACTTTTACAACCCTTGAGGATTAGCAGCTTGTTCAGATTGAATCCACATCACGCTGACTTTCACTACATGTTGAGACACGCCGGTATGAAGATGAGTGGCAGCACACCAGATGCTTTGTATGGAGTTATCAAAGTCCAACTTTCCTCCTAAACATCCTCCCACAACAGGCACATCAGCTGGAAATAAATTACTATGCGACATCAATACTTACTGATTTATTTTTTTTAGTCAACCAGTGTATTGTGTCTTGAATTTTTACAGATCACAATTACATGTATTGGAGCCTCCTTTCATTTTATAAGATATTAGCAGGAGTGAATGCACACTATTTTGTAATAGTTTCCTATATGAAAATCTTGAGATTATTTTATTTAAAATTTCTAACGTTGATAGAAATATCCAATGAAGTGCTTCTCAAAAAAAAAAAAAAAAAAAAAAAAAAAGGATCACGTTACCCAAAAATACGTATTTACATCTTTCATTCCTAATGTTTCTGACTTTGAATAATTCTTCAGAATGTTTCTGAAGTGTGTATTTTATGTATGTCTACATACACACACATGTATATACAATATATATCCTGATCATAATCAGTGTTTGGGAGGAGTTAGGTAAAAGTACTGTTAGTTTTGTTTCCTCTCCTTAATTGCTAGTTCTGTAATCTGCCTTTAGGACCTGGTTTCCTAGATTGTCCAAGTTTTGCTATGACCCAGACACACACATACTTCTGTTCCTATTTGCCTTCAGGTTGCTTTGGTAACAAAAGTGGTAGACGTTTTTGTAGTAGTAATGAGCTGAGATGCGTCTCATGAATTAAAATGTGTATAAAATATAAAAATGTAAAGCAATATAGAATATTGTTGAATGGCTCACTAGGTTATGTCACACCCGCAGTACCTACAGCATTCTGAACAGCTTCACAATGCCTTGGCCTTTCTTTGGGTCTCAAAGTTTTGACTGTGTGTTGACCATCAAGCTGATAGTACTACATTGACTGGTTGAGGAAGGAACCAAAACATGTCAAGACTGCCTTTTTGCTACACCATTGCAATAAATACCAACCTTTTCTGTAAAATGAGGGTTCTCCCATTCTCCCTCTGAAGAAGGTTGACAAAGGATGGGCAAGGATGAAGCTGTTCATCCCATTCAACCCTGGCCATTGAAACCGTGGATACAGGAAAGAGCTTGTGTTGTTTCTTCAGCTGACCTAACATCAAACCTGGATAATAACACACGATTATACTGAGTGCTTCTGCAGAAATGATTGACCTGTTCGTACAGTTTTAGAAAAGTACCTCAAAACCAAGTCTTGCTTTCATTTCATCACGAAAACTTACCTCAGAAGCATGCAGACACTAGCAGTATAATTGAAATCTATTTCCACATTACTAACGCCTGGATAAATGTATGCTAGAGCAGAAGTCTTTGTTGTTTTTTTTTTTTAAATTAAATTTGGAGGGCTCATTTTGCAGTGATCTGAGCTGTTCCCTGATGTGATGGCCCTGTGCTGGGCCCCTGGTGCAGTCAGAGCAGGGCCGCTGGGCTTGCTGCTGGTTCGGCCTCACAACAGCAGGCCTTAGATTTACCGCTTGTGATGCATGGTCACCAGTTCACCCCATCAGGTTTGCTCGAGAAGAATCCTAAAAATGAGTTTTGCTGAAGGTAATGGTGTCCTGAAGATTCCTAAAGAGCTTGTTTAATGTATTTCTATTTACTTATTTTCTCCGTTGTTTCCTATCAGAGCCAAGAGCCATCCGCTGTTCCTGCTGGCACTGCCTCCTTGTTTAATGCTGGGTCAGTCTGTGGTTTTGGGTTCAGTTTCACAGCAAAACTCGAGTTCCTTTGGAAAATGGGGTGATGTGGAAAGAGCCATCCGATTGTCTTGGCAGTGTCCTGCCCAGGAAAGGTAATAAACATAATACGTTTCTGCCAACAGGTGCCTAAGTTTACATCATGAAAATCATGTTAGCAACATATTAAGAGGGCATGGGTTCATGCATGTGAGGGATTATTTATCCCAGTAGTATGAATAAAATCCAGCCCATGTCTTGATATGCTGTAGACAAAACTGTATGTTTATAAATGTGCATGAGAATATAAAAGACCAGAAAGCGTAGCATGTCTTGCAATGTTAATAACATTCACTGCTTGGTTTTCAGTGGGTTTCTTTGCTTGTTAAGAGGTTGCATGAGGCCAGTAGGATGCAATGCTTTAAAGATGATGACCTGCCCATCTGTATCTCAGTTCTGACCTGAACTTTCCCTAAACTGCACGCCCACAATATCACAGAATCATTAAGGTTGGAAAACACCTCCAAGATCATCCTGTGGTCCACTTATGGTTGGACCATAATCACTGGACCAGACATTCCAGTGTTCTGGCTGGCTCAGGGTAAGTGTCATGGTTTAATGATCTTTCCGGTGTCTTTAGGAGGTAGGAAATTATTCATGTTTTATTTTTAGGTAGGGCACGAAGAGGAAAGGTGAGGTGTGAAAGCAAGTTAACGCTGCTTGGATCCTGCTGGTGCTTTCCTGTTACTGGTCACACCCCGCTGAGCAACTTTGGGGTTTTATTTCTGATGGGACGTGGCTCATCCCACCACCTTCCTTGGGGTAACGATGGGGGCCAGGAGCTTGTAGGGTTGTCACTGGGGTGATGGCAACCAGCCCCCTACTAGACCACCTAAGCTGGGCTCGCCGTGAGGCGCATTTCCAGCAGCAAAACCTCAACCCAACACCATGACGGGGCACCATGAGGAGGGACCATACTAGGACTGCCACTGGGAGCCCTGAGGACACCACACATGGTGGCTCTGCCCCCTGAACACCATTGGCAGCGGCGGCGGGGGCGGGCCGGGGCTGCACATGGAGGGAGCCCGCTGGCGAGCCGAGCCGAGCCGAGCCGAGCCGTGCCATGCTGCGGGCTGCCCTGCTGCTCCCCCTGCCTCTGCTGGCCCTCTGCGGGGCCACCCGGGGGCTGGGGGGACCCGGGATGTCACCCCCCGGCCCTCGGAGGTACGCGGCCCGCCTGCCCCCGGGGGCGAGGGTGGGCGACGCCGTCTTCACCCTGCCGCCGGGCGCCTGGTTCGAGATGGCGGCCCCCGGGCAGGCCCCGCTGCGGGTGGACAGAGCCTCGGGGCGCCTCTACCTCAGCGGGGAGCTGCCCGCCGGCGGCGGAGCCGAGGCTCTCGTCAAGGTGCACACGGGAGGGGGACGAGGTAAGGGAACGGGGCGCCGGGACCCTCGGCTGGGCACTGACAGGGGATGGGGTTGGGGGCTGACAGGGATTTGGGGTGCTCGGGGCTGTGAGCTCCTTCCCACTGCGGGTCCCAGCGCGGTGTGGGGTGCGCTTGGACAGGGCAGCGCTGGGGAGCAGCACGGGGAAGATGCTGGGTGATATTTCCAGCCCCAAAACTTAAAAAACTCTCTGGCAGTGAAGGCAGAGCTCCTCAGTCAAGCCACAGGCATGCTGCTTGACCGCCTCGCTTATCCCTCACGACAGGAACTAACCTTGTGGGCAGTGCTGTGTAAATCACCCACGCTGTACGATGTATTTTTACTCCTGTCTGTGCACTGATGAAGTATTGACAAGAGATGAGCCTCAGGGAGAAAGGAGTTCGATGGTCAAGTGGGACAAGGTCATTTAGGCGCTCCTCCGAGCCACTTGTAAAATCCAAACTATCTCCTAAATGTGCACAGCAGTGAACGTGGCATCTCTTCCTACCTGCTGATGAAGACAGCTAAAGATTCAGAAGTTTTGAGCATCCTGTTCTCATCTGAAGCGATCTGGTGAACTGCCTAAAGCCAAGCAGAATTAACTTGTGCCAGCTCCTCGTTTCTCCTCATGCCACTTACCAAATACAATTAGCAGTGGGTGACACAGCAATCAATACTATGGGACATGCGCCCAACTTTTTATCCTCTCCTTAAATGAGAAACGAAGCCACCAGACCCTCACTAATTGCCATGGTTTACATAAAAGTGTTGTGAGTGGAAATAGATATTTCATGGGTGCTGCTTCTCCAGTGACATTTGTGTGTTGGCTTTTTGTTTTCAAGGAAAAGGCAGTAACGCAGGGCAGCATCTCACTGTAGTCCTAGAAGATGAGGTATGAGCATTGAATTACTGAAATAAATGTGAGTATGGGGTACTGCAGCCTCCCAAATCCTGATTTAGCAGTAGCAGTGGTGAGCATGGGATTGCCCTCGTGGCTGAGAGGGCTCCATGGACCCCCTCCTCTGCAGGGGTGTCGTAGGCAGAGCCCGATAAGCAGCGAGCTGTGCGACTCACCGACAGCAAGCTACGTTTTTAAAAAGGCATCTGTCAAATCCTAAAGCTCCTAAAAATGCACCTAGCCCACAGCGTGCTTTCAAATATCAAGCAGTTTGAGTTCTTTGCACTTTCTGCCAGAAAAAACACCTCCACCAGCATGCCCACCTGGAAAGGAAAACCATTAAATCTGCTTAATCCGCTTCTGTACAAACTAACGAGTAACCTTGTACATTGCCAGCTCTGATTTCCAGTGAAGACACAGCTTATTTTTTTCATGCAAAAATGGCCCATTTCTTCCTGGCACCCCCTGACATTTTTAGAGCAAACCAAACCTGAGACCAGAAGCAGAAACCTGACCTGGCAGTCAGGCTCGGAGGTCACGCTGCTGTTTTCTCTTCCCACTGTCGGGCTGATTAAAGCCATATGTGGATACCACCACTATGCCTTCAAGTTCAGGTGCCAGCAGAGGAAAAGCTGGATTTGCTTGAACCGTAAAACCATTTTAGTGGCCAGGGATCATTAGACAAAACAGCAAGCTCCAGGATGAAGGTTATTGTGTTACACCGTCTGTCTGTATCTCTGGAAGAATCTCACTGTAAAAATATGTAGTGACCCAGAGGCAATAAATAAGTGGTAAGAATGTGTGGTAACGTGTAGAGATCAGAAACAAGCAAAACACTTCAAAAGTGAAGAGGTAAATGTAAAGTTTGTTACATGTATTCCTAGCAAGGTAGATAAGGATTTCTCATCACTTAAACAGATGCCTGGTTGTAACAAGATAAAGAGAGGAGCAGAGACCTCCAGAGGAGAATATGCAGCCCTTTATCCTTAACACAAGCCTGGCAACTCTCTTTATACAGCCTATGATTTCATATTTCCAAAATGTCAGGGTATTAAAGCAACTGGAAGGCACTTAAAAATTTGTTTCAGACCCAGATCAATGCTGCACCTTGCCAGAAATATCCCTGCATGCCCTCACCGCTGCCTCACACCCCACGAGCGCAGCGTGTGGCTGATGTTGGTGCTGCAGGACAGGATGCCCCAAATCCAGTTTGCACAGGTAGTTTGCCCATTCCTTTGTACTGAGGCAAGTGTGCAGACAGCCTTTGCTTTTGGAAATACGATCCTGAAGCGGAGCTGATCTTCATCCCATCCATGCATCTCTGCTCCCCTTTGAAGGCTGTCCTTGCTCACGTGCTGGTGGCTTCCACGCAGGTGTTTCAGTGCAGGCACAGCAATTGGTGTATAACTCACATGTCCTGAAGTTTTAGCTTGAGCAGTAAGGTAGGCATACTAGTAGAAATTGTCAAATATTTAAGAGAAAGATTATAAAAAAACATTTAAAAACACCACCTTAGGAAATGGGCTGATGGAAAGGAGGAGGTTCAGCTCCTGTCACTGAACGCTTCTTGCTTGCACACTTCTGATGGAAGGACCTAAAACCAGCACTTGTTGCCAGCAGAGTAAGGAGTGCTTTGTGCCTACAACTACGGTTGCATTTGCTTTACATCAGGTGCTTTTCTTCTCAGACGCTGTGTAGCTGGTGAGGACTGGGCTGCAGCTGTTTTGGTGCTAGGGGCTGTTTGGGAGCTGCTTTGTGAGAATCTGATGCCCATGCTTGCTCCATCCTTAGGTAGTATTGGAGTACCTGGGACCGATCCTAACTGCACAGCAAAGACCAGAGTGCTCAAAAGCAGCTGAAATGTTAATAAATAAATAAGCAAAAAAAAATAAATAACTCTGTTGTTAGACAAGACTAATGGCTAGAAACTGGGGCACAAGAGAGGCTTGCAGCCATGCAACATCTAGTTAGGAAAAAGTCTGAGCAATCTGCTTTGTGATTTCCTAGGTGGTTTATGAGGAAGATGTATCACCCTCTGAGTGAGAGGAGCGAGCAGTGCTTGAAAGAGGAAAAAAAAGAACACACACAACAAGAAGGATCTTGAAAATAAGTGAAAATTCCCCCGGTCTCCATGATGATGGGTAGTGTTAAAGACAAACAGATTTTGTGCAAGCTGCCTGCCCGCCAAGCATTTTACCATGCTGCCTCAGTAACTGCTGTGTCTGCAGGGAGGTCTGCAGCCTGAAGGCAGCTTCCACGTAGAGAAATGAGCCCCCCCTCTTCTTTTTTTCCCTTTTTGCTTCTACCAAAACACAATGATTTTTTCATAGTTTTCAGTCTATTTGCTTACATTTTTAAAAATTCCTCTTGTAAAATGTTATTCATAAGGAAAATTGCAAATTTATAGGACAAGCATTTGGAGGATTTCTAGAACCATTTTTTTTGGTATATTTGAGATGGAAGTTTATTAATTTATTCAGTCCACCAGGTGTTTCCTGGCAATTACTTTCTTTTAATTTGAGGAAAAAACAGGTAATTGGTGCCACGGAACTGAGTGCTTCGGAAACATCCTCACCTGCTGTGCTGTCTGCTTTACACTGAAATGATTGCTTTTGCCAGAGGGGATGTAAACAAAATAACCACCACTATTTCCCGGGTGTGATCTTTAGGCACGTTTTTTGCTTCTCAGCTTCCCAGAGGTTTCCATTATAAACCCACTTCGGGCAGTGCAGTTCGAGTCCTCGTCCTGGGTCTGTGAATGAGCTGCCCAGCAGCGCGTGCATCTCTTGCAGACGACGACTGGTACCTCTGCCACGTCACCCTGCTGGCCCCAGAGGAGGAGCTCCTGTCCTGGGCCATGTACCCCTACCCCTACCTGGCACGTGTTGATCCAGACGCCCGAAAAGGCACCCTCGTCTACCAGCTCACTGCACGACACAGTAACAGCGAGAACACCAGCGCTGGCCTGATGTACACACTGGTTGCAGGTAGGTCCGGTCTGAAAAAAAAACACAAGCATCTGCCAAGCTGCAGATTTTTCTTATCAGTTTCCCATTTTATGCTTTCAGTTGGTAGCTTAAGGCTCTGGTTTTAGTACAGTCTTGTCTCTTTTATGTACCTTATGTACCTTGGTAGGTGGTGAGGAGCGGTTTCAAGTCGATGCAGACTCCGGGGTTATCAAGACGACGGGCCTGCCCCTGGCGTGGAACAAGGAGTACGTGGTCACCGTGCAGGCCTCGGATGAGTACGGCAACAAGAGCCCCTACGCCTCCATCTCCGTCCTGGCGGGCTCCCGGCCTCCGCAGTTCACTAACGTGTCCTACAGCGTGTTTGTCCCCGAAAATACGCCAGCAGGAGAGAAGTAAGTCCTGCTGTGTCAGGTGAGCTCCTTTACCATCGTCTGGGGGGGAAATAAGTGATCCTTCTTCTGGTGTTTGAGAGTCTGTTCGGCTGCTGGAGAGCAGCACGGGGTTTTAAGGTGCCCAGCAGCAGGTGCAGCCACACCGTAGGGCATTTAAGGAATAAGAAACCTCCAAATAAGCTGGTCAAGTAGGAAAAACTGCTGTAGATGTGCCGCTTGCTCCTTAAAAGAGACCAAATGGGGAGGAGGGAAATTTGGCTCCCTCCCTGGAGCTTTCATTGAGATGGGCTTCAAGTGTCTCATGCTGGCCAGGGGCTGGTGTGAGAGATGGAGCTTCAGGGCACAAGTCATGGTAGAAAGGCAAGCACTTATTTCACTGCCTGCAGGGGGGACAGCAGCATCTGGAAAGGCCCCGTGCTTACTGTTTGTCCTGTCCATCTGAACCAACTCCTTTTCTTAATCTGAAACTTCAAAGGAAGTCAGAAGTGTAGCAGTTATCTATAGAACTGAAGCAGAACAGTAACTGCTGGAAAGCGCTGGGAAGGGTACATAGGGGAAGAAAAGGGAATTTCAGGTTAGAAGGGGATTGAAATGCATTTTTATCCCAGCCCTGCTGTGTCAGGGATCAGTTTGACAAGAGGCAAGGGGGCTTCTTGCAGCACAGGGACTTCCAACCTGAATCCATCTTTTATCATCTGCTCTTCTAGGTACCCCCTGACATCTTTCCCTGTAGAGCTGAAGCGAAGGATTATTCTCTCCCTCTTTACAGAATAGCAGTGGTCGAGGCTGTTTCCTTCCAGAGCCAGCCCCTTTCATACTCGCTGCTGACGAACCCCAGTGGGCTGTTCAGCGTCAGGCAGGGGAGCGGGGAGCTCCACCTCAGCCAGCCCGTGGACTATGAGGGCGAGCACCACCTCTACCACCTCCTCCTGAAAGCCACAGAGGCTGAGAGCGAGCTGAGCAGCGTGACTGAGGTATGGGAATCGCTTCACGTCCTGTCCAGCTCCAGCACCTCATGAGCTGAATGAGTTACACGCATGGGCAATCCAGAAAATTCATGAAAAGAGATGCTGCTCGGGAGGGAGGATGTCTTGTGGTCATGGCAGAAGTCTGGGCTCTGATCTGGGGTCATTTAGGCTCAATGAAATACTTGTTTGGCTTTGGGTTTGCCACCCATCAGCTTGGAAATGGAGGAGATGACGTCTCTCTGTGTTGTAGTGTGGGAAAATGTTTAACATCCCATCCCTATACCTCCAGTGAATGCCCAGACTGTATCCAGGGTGAGGTGCATGTTTTCCTGAGCGTAGAAACCAATATTCCTTCTCAGGGTGTCCTTTTGTCTCAGGTCATGGTCCATATCACGGATGAAAACGACTGTTCTCCTGAATTCCAGCACTCCATTTACACCAGGGACAACATTCCCGAAACCATTCCTGTCGGCACGTCTCTTCTGCACGGTGAGCACCTTCCCGGTACCTCTTCCTTCAGGCCCATTATTTGGTGTTACAGGTTCACATTTCTACCATGAGAAAATGCTCTTCCACAGCGAGCAGTGACTTTGTAAAATGTGCACTTCCCCGGGGTCTCTAGATGGCTTTTAGGTGTCCTGGAAGTAGATTTTTAAGTGTCTTAAGGTGAGGATGGAGTTGAATGGTCTGGGGACAGCTGCTGCAACTGGTGTGAGGCAGGGTTGTGAGACAGAGCAGCACCAGAGAGAGATGGTGATGCAGGGAGATGCAGGGAGCCCTGAGCTGATGCATCTGCACAAGGCGGGCAGAGATGCTGCTTTGGGAGCTACCTGGCCTTGAGCACCTTCAGGGATGGGGCATCCACAGCTTCTCTGGGCAACCTGTGCCAGCGCCTCACCACCCTCAGAGTAAAGAATTTCCTCCTCGTATCTAACCTAAACCTAGCCACTTTCAGAATATTATCCCCTTGAAAAAAACGGAGCTGTTGGAAATAATTTTAAACCCCAAGTTCCAACCAAAACTTCACAGTCACTTTTAAAATCCTGTGGTTACACAGATAAGGACTGAACTTGGATGGCGCTGAACCTTTTGTTTCACTTTATGGAGTCCAATAAAAAAAAAAAAAGGAATAAAAGTCCATTTTCCAACCTGTCTTTCTGCTTTTCATCTTTGAAGATGTCTCCAGGTCTGACGTAGCCCATCATGATGTGACAGGTGGCACAGATGTGCTCTGCCTAAAACCAGGAAAACGCGCATGTGCTCGCTGTCTGTATTCAAAGCAAAGCACGGGCAGGTGCCAGGTGACAGGAACACAGGCTGAGACCTCAGGGTAGGGATGAACTCTCTAAAATGTGTGAGAACCAAGGCAAGTCTCAGTGAAAACGTTCACATCTAGGACTTGTCTTTTGAAGACAAGGCTGTAAGTTGCCTGAATTTGAAACTGAACTTATGCAGGACACAGTGGTGATAAGAAGCATGTGGCAACATGCTGATAGCAGGGCTGCAGGGACTGCTTTCCCTGCAAACTTATCCAGAGAGCTCACCGCTTGCTGCAGCTCAGTTTTTGGTTTAATGGCTCCTGGGAAGAAGTAAGTTGCCAGTTGATCAGAACGATTAACTGCTAGAAGTTCCCAAGCACGTGATTTTCTTTGAAGAGATGAATGCCGTTCTCTCTGTGAGACTTGTAAAGCTGATTAAAATTCACCCAACTGTGGGAAAAAAAATGTGTGCCCCATGCCCAAATCAAGCGCAATGGCAAAGCTGTGCAGCAAGGTTTATAAGTGCATCCAGCTTGGTTGTCTTGCCATGCTGGGTGAATTATGGGGTATGTTATGGTAAATACTGGGTAAAACTGTGACCTGTGCCACTTGGTAAAGCTGTGGATGATGTAAACGCAGGGTTTGGTCACCAAACGTTTTTATTTCAGCACACTGAACGGCTGTGTAACGTGCCAGCATCACATTCCCTATTTGTCAGAAAAAAAAAGAAAGAAAAAAAAAAGGTATAATTGAGCATGTAAAATGTGTTTTTGTAAATGGATTTGGAGGTGTTTCACAGGAAGTTCGAACCACAATAATGATCCTGCTCAAATGAGGAGGTGGTTTAATACCAGGATGAGGCGAAGCCTCACTGTCTGGCTAGAAAAACAGCAGGGTAATTAAAGAGGTGAGCTCCTGCTCTTCAAATCACTTCTGATACAACATGTAAGCTCTCGCTCTTTGCTCTGCTGCTTTGCTGCTCTGGAGCAGATGGGACTCCGTGGGTACTGAGCAAACACTTGTCGGGGAGGAATGTTTAAGCACTCTTTATACCTCGCAGCGCCAGGTAATTAAAAAGTACATTAGCTGTAACGTAGCCGGGAGCTAATTAAATTGGAACGGCATCCCCAGAGAGAGCGAGGACACAATTTGTGCCTGATAATGCTCAAACAATGTGCATATTGATTGCGTGTTAATTACCAGTGCTGACTGCTGTTTGCAGGAAGCAGGTTGCAGAGCTGGGATTGCCGCGCTCTGAGGGCATTGCAGCGAGCAGCCAGGCTGGGGCAGAGCTGTCTTGCTTGGTTTGTCCCGGGTTCCTGACGAGTTCCCAGCCTCCTACTGCAAATGAGGCTTTTATGATGGCTTTTTATGGACTTTCTGTTCCAAAAAAAACCTATCTGAAGTTTATTGGGTAGGAAATAGCATAACCAAAGCCCTGCTGCAGCATGTTAAATGTGTTCCCTAACAGTTCTTGCCACAGACTGCGACTCTGGCTCCAACTCGGAGGTCGCCTACTTCGTCCAGAGCACTGATTTTTCCATCACGCGCCACGGGGTCATCAATTCTAACCAGAGGCTGAACTTTGAGCGAGCAAACCATATGTATGAGTTCGTGGTGATAGCCGTCGATAAAGGACACCCCCCTCGGACAGGAACTGCGACTGTGCGCGTTCGAATGGCCAACGTGAATGACGAGGCTCCTGTGTTCTCCCAGCCCATGTAAGCCACCCTGAATGCCCGCTTTGCTTCTAACAGATGCTGTGTGTAACCTTGATAACACTTGGCTAAATGTTTTGTGTTTTTTTTCTACATCTGTAAGTACCCCCTGGTTTCACTGGTAATGTATCTGAAGAAAGGCTTTAGAAGCTGGCACTAAACACCCTTCAATTTCTCCCTTCTGTGCACCAGTTACAGAACTTTCATCTCAGAAGATGCTGGTCCCGGTGCCTTGGTGGCCACTGTCCGGGCCAAGGACCCTGATGGAGACGGGGTGCTGTACCTAATTGCTGGAGGTAATGAGGAGGGCAATTTTGAACTGGATAGCCAGAAAGGTAAGAAAGGTTTTACAACACAATTATAAGTCAATGCAAGTACCTGGTTTATCTTCAGGTTATTCTCAGGCAGATTCAGAGCAAGTTTTAAAATCCCATTGTTAATTTTCCTGCAACTTTTTTTCCAAGTGTCCTTTTTTCTACCCCTTTTTCAGCACTGGTCTACAGCAATTGCCTCATATACAAATTTGGAAGATAAAATTATAGGTATTAATTCTAAGCAACCTCTTCTATTTTAATTTCCATACACCAAATTCAAGTTCAGCATGGCAGAAAATGGATCCTAAAAAGAGAAAGGCTTTTACATAAACTAAATACAATACAGGGCTGCCAAGTAACTACAATCTAGTTTCAACTGTCTCATAATAAATGGCATCTTACCTCAGCAGTAGGCCTTAAGCCACTTAAATCTTTGCATTTATTCATGAAGCGTGGTACTGTTCAATAAAAGAGAAGTAACTGACTGGCTTTTCTTTGCAGGTACATTTGTTGAATGCACAAAGCAAACACATTTTAAAAACACCAAGGGAAAAAAAAATCTTTTCGCTCCCTTTTCTAGCTGTAACACTGGTTCTTAAACATGAGGACAGCCCCACCTGGTAATGCAGAATGTGTTCAGGGAAGACAAGATACCACAGAAAAACTCCAACTGGCCTCTATCTCCCTCTTTTTATGTCCATTCTTGTCCTCCAAAGTTCTCTCCCCTGGCAGCCACACAAAGGGTGCAATGTTTTCTTTCCTACAAAGAAAGGCTGAGAGAGCTGAGGTTGCTCAGCCTGGAGAAAAGAAGGTGCTGGGGAGACCTTATAGAGGCCTTCCAGTACTGGAAGGGGGCTTATAAAAAAGATGGAGAGAGACTGTTTACAAGATCCTGTGGTGGTAGGACAAGGGGGAATGGTTTTAAACTAAAAGAGGGTAGGTTTAGGTTAGTTATAAGGGGGAAATTGTTTACTGTGTGGGTGGTGAGGCCCTGGCGCAGGCTGCCCAGAGAAGCTGTGGATGCCCCATCCCTGGAGGTGCTCAAGGCCAGGCTGGATGGGGCTTTGGGCAACCTGGGCTGGTGGGAGGTGTCCCTGCCCATGGCAGGGGGCTGGAATTAGGTGATCTTTAAGGTCCCTTCCAACCCAAACCATTCTGTGATTCTATGATATCCTCTAGTTTGTATTGACTGCTTCACCTGTATGTCAAAAATCGTAAGGAATCACCATATTCACATATTTTGCAAGTGGAGATGCTTCATATCAGC
Organism: Anas acuta; assembly: GCF_963932015.1. Taxonomy (NCBI): domain Eukaryota; kingdom Metazoa; phylum Chordata; class Aves; order Anseriformes; family Anatidae; genus Anas; species Anas acuta. The sequence continues at coordinate 134,436,824 of NC_088980.1, forward strand.
TAAAATTACTTATTTGATATTCATGGTTGACTTGAATATCACCAAAATTTGGTGCCTTGGTCCTAGGACTGCGTGATCTGATGTGGTGACTGATGTGATTTAGTGATCACTGAATCCTGCGCTTTGCAACCAAAATACAAACTGACCCAAAAACACAGTGGCAGAGAAATGTGATGCTGTCTTGACTTTTTTTTGTTTGTTTGTGTGGTAAAATAAAATTGCACTTTGCTTCCAAATTCAGGTATCATTAAACTCCGCCGAAGCCCGCTGCCCAGCCTGAGAGGGCCGCAGTACGCTCTGAACATCACTGCCATAGACGACAATGTCTCAGGGGGGCCCACCCCTCTCAGCAGTTTTGCTGAGGTTATTGTAGGAGTTAATGATGTAAATAACAACAAGCCTGTCTTCAGAGAGGTAAGATGTCTTTCTGCAGATACTCTTTTCCCATCGTAGCTGGGCTTATAAATTCTTCTTGGCTCCTGGTGATAGCTGCTGGGCTGAAGGGACTGTGTAAAGCTGAATGAGTCTGTAATTGAACACATTTCTTCACGCTTAGAGAGCAAAGTCTTCATTCTCTTTTTTCCATCATCTTTCTCCCTTAGAGCTTGATTTCTTTGTGACTATGTGTAACATAAGTGATTTTCTTCTGAGTTTTCCTATGTGCTGCCACGGTGCAGCTAATTCGTGCGGCTCGGTGTAATACATAGGGCTGGATTTTGGGTTTATTTTTAGTGCACTTACTACAGTGACAGCACCTGGGTTCTGGAGAACCAGCCTCCAGGGACGTACGTGCTGCAGGTGGAAGCCTACGATGCAGACCTCGGCGTTAACGGGGAGGTGAAGTACGGGCTCATGCACCGCGACGGAGCTTCCCTGGGCTTCAGCATTGATCCAGACACAGGTCAGTGGCTTCCAGGTTACTGAGGTAAAATGAAAATGCTGTTGTATTCTAGTGAGAGTGCTGCTGTAGGTTAGCCATAAAAGCTTATAGAAAATACTGGAAAAAAATAGAGTAAGTGGGTAACCATCTGTATAGATTCAGTTGTTAGTGACTTAGATGGCAAATTGAGTAGGGTAACAAACCCCTGGTTGATGTGAAGGTAAAAAGCTATTCTGAGACAGTGACAGTCTTGATGCACTTCAGATGAAGGAGCTATAAAAGTTGCTGATGTTCCTGTAGTTAAAACAGTCAAGTGGGATATTTGCATGTTGGTGTCCAGGACCCCCCAGTAGACTGGAGGAGCCAACAATAGGGAAGCAGAGTCCTTGTCTCGAGCATAGTGCAGGTGGAGGTCTGGAAGGGGCCCCAAAAAGGCCACTTTAAAGTCTCACAACCAGAAGAAAAGAGCTGAGACAGGGAGAGACTTGGTCATCAGAGAGGAAAAGCTGAAGACAGGGCAAAAAATGTTCAATTTATTAACTTGCAGTTGCTCTGGTCCAAGCCCTGCCTTGCAGGGTTGGACAAGGATTGAGCTTTACGGTTGTGCTGCGTGCAGGTGTAGCTCCCTCCTGTGCGGCAGCAGCGCCGGTCCCTTTCTGCAGGCTCAGTCCCAAGGTGTCTGTGTCCCCAGGGGTGATCACCACCACGCAGAGCTTTGACCGTGAGAAGCAGAGCGAGCACACGCTGTCTGTGACTGCCACCGACCGAGCGCAGGAGCCGCTGGTCGGCGTCTGTCAGATCCCCATCTTCATCGCTGACGTCAACGACAACGAGCCCAAGTTTGAGAACAGTCGCTATCAGTGTGAGTGATGGTTTTCCTGCTACCACAACATGAACCTGTTTAGTTGTTCCTAATAATGACACTCAGTTTTTGGGTGACCAATCTTTGCTGCCAGCTAAGCCAGTTACTGCTCATCTCATTGTCAGTGGAAGAATGCAGAATTAATAAATCTCATAAGTGTCTTATTTATTGCAATACTCTCTAAAACACTGACAGTTTTCAGTCCTATGAACCAGGCAGATCTGATCCCTTTCCTCTGTGGCTTTTTCCTGCCCCATTTTTCTGCACTCTGAACTTTTATTCGGCATCCCCCAAATCAAAACATGACAAAAGCTAGAGAAGTCAATGACCCTGGTGAGAAGAGCAGTCATCATCTGTGTCTCTTTGATACAGTGCCCCGCTTCAAATAGGTTGGAGTTGTGTTTATCTCTTGTCAAACAACCTGAAATCCTTGGCTTATAGCCTACAGTTGGCTGTGAGCCCTGATCCCTCCTGTGCTCCTGAGCTAGCTTTTCCCATTTGCCCTGGTGCCATTCCCTTTTTCATCCCCATACGACGTGCTTTTCAATGATTTACCTTCAGCTGCTGCTTCTCCAGTAGAGTCCTGCACTTCAGTACATTTTATGTCACCCACAAATGACAAGGATGCTTCCTAGCTGATGAACCGTGACAGGCTTTTCTTGCATAATTGCCTCACCAAGAATGGCAAAAAATGGCTGATGATGTGTGTGACAGCAAGTCCATTTTGGAGGTTTTGACTGTTCAGTGGAAATGTCACATAGAGCAAAGCAGTGACCAATGCCTTATTGAAATGAAGAGGGCTTATAAAAGCATTTTAGGACACAGCAGAGGAGCCCCTGAGACAAAAGTAATGTTTGTGCAAAGATGAACCTTTCTACTGTTCCTTCAAGTGTGTTCTTTATGTGAAACTGCCCATGACTGTTTTCAAAAGTAGTGAAGCTGAAAGGTTGCATTTTGTAGTTATGATGACTTTGGCATTTCCAAGGAATAGGTGGTTTTTGGGGGGATTTTTTCATGAGCACAGGAAACCTGCAAAGGTCCTATAGCATAGGCAGCCCTTTGGGATAGGGAAAACACAGAGGTCACTTTAATGTGTAGCACTTTGCCAGCATGTATACATAAGTAATCAATGTTTGTACATCACAGAATTAAAAATAGCTTCCTCTCTAACGAGATCAAACGCCATTAGTCACAGGTTCCTGTTCTTCTCGGGAACTGCTGGTTCTTGATTCCTGTGCACTAGGATGTTGGTCAAATCCCACATTTAAGCCATGTATTTTATCATCTGCATGGAAAGCAGGCATTAAACAACTGCTTATCTCTGTGCAGTGTGTGGCATAGTAATTGCTAGCTATGCCAGCAGCAAGTAGAAGTACATGAAATAAGAGAGAATGACCCTTCCAAGTAATTGTGAATGTGTGGTGTTTTTTTTCCACAATGTGATTTAACAGGATTTGACTATAAAAGTATAAATTTAAACACAACGAAAGGATATTTTACAGTGTTTCTTAGCAATAAATTCCGTTTTCATTAATCTATTTTAATGCCAGTAAATCTCTTCTGAGAGTAGCTTTGGCTGTACTGACATACCAGGGACATGAATCCTAGGCCAATTAACTGTCATGGGTATAAGAGAAGCTAATTAAAGCTCAACTTTGTGTTCATGGAGTTGTGGTGGTTTGCAGTTTTACTGCCCCGTTGTCACAGATTGTAGATGTTAAGGGAGAAAAAAACAGAGGACATGAGCAGACCACTTTATAAATAGTGTGAAATGCTGATTTTTCCCACCTCAAAAATGCTGAAGTAGAACTGCTCACTATTTCTCATGATTTTGTTGGCGTCCTTGCTAGGAATCAGGAAAGCAAAATGAATTACTCCTCTGGGCACTGGGTATTTCATCTGTGCAGCTTTTTGCTGGCAGATTTTTAGATGACGGCTTTAAAAGTGAAGGGTTGGTCTGCCTAGGACCACTGACACAGCCTCTGTTGCAGGTAGATTGCTGGAAACACAGAACGAGACCTCAGGACCCAAGGCTTTATGCTGTGTGATCACCTCCTGCCTCCCCGTGGGGATGAAAGTCGCTCGCGTTGAGCATTGATCCTGCTCACACAGAACCCCTCGTGATGCCAGACATGGTCACAGAGAGACAGCAGCACCCAGCAGCTGTCAGGGTGACAGTCCCCAGCTCTGCCCTGATAGAGGCTAGCAGGGACTTGGGGCTGACGTGGTCATGGATGGCCTGCACCAAAAGATAAATAAATGCCAGCAATTCTTCTGTGAGGGGGATTATGAGGTTTAACATGCTACCCTGATTGAGAAAGCAGTGATAAAACCTGGCTTTGCTGTGAAACGAGCTGCTCTGAAACGCCAGCTTCATCGAGGAAGTGGCCCAGGGAAGCCCACGTTCTCACTCTCTTCCAGATTACCACTAAAACCTGATGAGAGTTATCTAAAGGGCAGCGCTGTGCTGTACATTGGGCATTGACCTGTGAAGATCCCTCTCATGTTTACTGATTGTTATGTGCAGGAGTGTTTCTGTTACACAGCTCAATCACAACCGGTCCTGCTGACAATACCTCTGTCTTCTGAAAGATTTCCTCAGCGAAGACACTCCCGTGGGGACGAGTTTCCTCCGCATTGCAGCTCATGACAGTGACCAAGGCGTGAACGCGGCCATCACTTATTCAATGGTACAGCATCAAGTGGAGTACTTCCAGATCAACCCCAGCACGGGCTGGGTGTATGTGAACCGCCCAATCTCCCAGGTAAAATGGCTCCCTGCTGGAACCGAGCAGCCCCGAGCCCTCACACCCATCACAGAGGGTTCATTGCTGTCTCTTGATTTGTACAAAATGCTTTGCAAATATCCTCCATCTGCTTTGTTTCGTAGGCCACTCGCATTAGTTGCTATGTTGTAGCAACAGATGGAGGCAACAGAAGCAGCACGGTGGAGCTGACCGTAACCATCACCAGCGCCCTCAGCCAGCCACCACGGTGGGAGCGGAGCAGATACTGGGTAACCATCCCTGAAAACACCACCCGTGACACCATGGTAGTGGTACGTTAAAAGTACAACTAATTCCCTCCCTCTTACATTCATTTCATCTTCTTCCTCTGTTGTGCTCTCTCTGTGTCTGTGTTGGAATCACAGAACCACAGCATGGTTTGGGTTGGAAGGGACCTTAAAGCCCACCCAGTCCCAGCCCCCTGCCATGGGCAGGGACACCTCCCACCAGCCCAGGTTGCCCAAAGCCCCATCCAGCCTGGCCTTGAGCACCTCCAGGGATGGGGCACCCACAGCTTCTCTGGGCAGCCTGTGCCAGGGCCTCACCACCCTCTGAGTGAAGAATTTCTTCCTAACATCTAATCTAACTCTCCCCTCTTTTAGTTTAAAGCCATTCCCCCTTGTCCTATCCCTACACCCCCTGACAAAGAGTCCGTCCCCAGCTGTCCTGTAGCCCCCTTTAGACACTGTAAGGCTGCTATAAGGTCTGCCTGGGGCCTTCTCTTCTCCAGGCTTCATGTTACAGGCAGGTAAATTTGCTGTCAGTTAAAGACCTGCAGCAAGCCTAAATGTTGTACAAGGAAACTCAGCTCTTCAGAATGGATGTAAACTGTCTCTTGTCTGTTATCGTAGCCATGCATGCGCAGTTCTCCCCATCAAACTGAGCACTGCACACTTGCAACCCTGCGCTTCATCAGCGTATGTTGTGGCTCTTTTCTCCTTCAGACCATCAAAGCCACATCCCCTCTTGGCGATCCCAGGATTACATATAACCTGGAGGAGGGTCAGGTTCCAGAGGCAAACATGCCAGTTCGTTTCTACCTGAAGCCAAACAGAGCTGATGGATCTGCTTCTCTTCTGGTCGCTGAACCACTTGACTTCGAGACAACCAAATTCTTCACCCTGAGGGTCCGGGCACAAAACGTAGCGATGATGCCTCTTGCTTCCTTCACCACTATTTGTATTAATGTGACAGGTAAGGCCTGTTGTTAGAACAGCTCATTCAGAGCAGTTCTGTTGTTTTTGCTGTAACACCATGAATTAAGGTAACTTACGTCCATGAAATTACAAAACACCTTAAACTCTTTGTGCATTTCTGTGCTGCAAAAGGAAGTTGTATGGTCATTAAAAAGTCTGTTTGAGACAGTTTCTAAGTATAACTAGGAAATGTGGAAATGTGATAATGTAAAAATGTGCTGTGTGAATGTTTACACATTGCTAGTACCTGCTTTTATAAGCACAAATAGAAAGATTTCATTTTAATAAGAGAAATCTAGTAAATGTCCCCAAGCTATAGAAAAGAGATGTGTATCACTGGAAATATTCTGCACTATAAAAGAAGAAACAGTACAGAGAGCTTGTTTTTGTGGCTGATATATTTAGGTATTTTTTTAGCTCATAATTTTCTATTTAACATGTAGAAATGTAATTAACTGTAGAAATGGAAATGAAAATGTTCTTACAACAAAATTTTCTAAGATTTGACCTAACCCACGTTACAGTGAAATCTCTTCGTAAGGCTCTACTCCTGTAGAACCACATAAAACGAAGTCCGAATTTAATCTCTGCCTTTTGAAGTTTTAGTGGAATTACTTTTAATGTGTTGTAGTTATTTAGGATCAAAATAAGAATAAGCGAAGTCTTCGGTAAAAACATTTGTCTCTGTCACCACCATGAAAATGAAAGACCTAAGTGGTAATTTGAATAGGAGTCTAATACTTTTGCTTCACTTTATCGCAGTGTTGTCTTGTCTTCCACAGTCCACTAATGCAAAAACCCTTCTGTGAGGCAGGGGTGCTTAAAGACAGGGCCTGAGCCGTAGATTGTGGAGCCTGTCCCAGAATAATTTTCAGACCGTGCAGTCATTGGTAGCAAAATTTATTAGAAACTTTGTTTTACTCACAAGCAAAAAAGCTTCTTAAAACGTGGCTGTTAGGGAAAAGTGCAAAAAGGTTTCGGGGAATATGTAACATTGCTGGGTGTAATCCTCTTACAAAGAGTAACACCAGTTGGATTCGTCATGGGTTGAGCAGGGGGATGACCAAATCAATGCAGTCATAGCTCCCCTGCCCATCTCTTGTGCTCACCCTTCCTACACAACAGTTGTAGGGAGAAAATGCATCAAAAGCTGGCCCATCAAATTGCTGAACATATATTCCCCAGTTTAGCTCTCTCCAAGGGTCAGACAAGGAAGAAAAGCAAGGCAACCACTGATAAAAAACATAGCATGGCTTTGCATTGCCACAATCCAATCTGATCCCGTCTGATCTGGCTGCAGATGACCACTTTCAGAGCAGCTTTCTTTTCTTCAGGCTCCTTGCCACTCCTACATGGGATCCAGTGATTGTGCTGCTGCAGTTTGTTAGCTCACCTAGCCCCGTTCTCTCCAGAAGGTCAGTTTTCTGTCAGAGCCACAAAAGAAGCAGAGTCAGCACACGGTGCTGCTGGTGGGAGGGAGCATCCCACTGCTTAGAGCAGGATGACAAGAGTGAGAAGGTCAGCATTGCTCCTGTGAGTGCCCAGTGCTTAGGTGAGGGGAGGCTAATGTGCAGCTGCCTCCTAAATAAACGTTAGATCCTACAGCCTAACACAGCTCTGGCTGTCCTGCCCTGCAAAAACCAAGAACGACTGTCTGACACACATTCTTTGTCAACACCAGACTCTGCAATTTGAATTTTCTTTGTATGTCAATCAACACGTAATAAAATGCTGAAATTAACTACTCTGAGCGGTTCTGCTGCAGGTTTCAGTAGATAACCAGCTCTTTACAGACTGGTAACAAAAGGCCTCTTAGTCCTGGCATTCATGGATTTATTATAGTAATACTGCTGGTCAAATTGTTAGCTAGTATCTTATCTGAGATTAGGCCACTGTCTCTCAGAAATCACTCAATGTCTACAAAATGCCTTCTAACAGCTCCTGTGAAAATGGGAAGAACAAAAGTAGGGTTGCTTCTTACTATGAACAATGTGAGTTCTTTCTCTAAGCAAAATTATGGCTCAAAATTATGGAAAAAAAAAATAGAATAAATAAATATGTTCTAAAAGTCTTCAAACATTTTCTCACCATGGTCCCAATCATCTTCTTTTGCAGATGTCAACGATAATGTGCCATTCTTCATGTCCTCCAACTATGAGGTGTCCGTGCCAGAAGGAGCTGATGTTGGCACATCTGTGCTTCAGGTTTTAGCTACAGACTTGGATTCTGGTCTGCACGGAGAGGTTTGACCTCACATCCAATTCTTTTCCTCCCAGTAGGCAAGTTTTAGTATAGCCATCGGTGAGAGTGCACAGTCAGCAGGTGACAGGGAAATGAGCCACAAACGCTTGCAACACCTGTCAAGCATTTGTCTAGCATAAGAAGGGGTGCAGGTGGAGAAGATGCTTCTTCAGGATTTTGGGATCCAGTGTCATAGCAAGACGTCCTGATCCAGCAATTGTGGCAAAGCACTGCTGTGTGATTCTCAGGGTTGAAGGAAACATGCCTTTTCAGTGCATTTTCCTGAGCCTTTTCCAAAAATCCTATAAAATCTCCTGGGAGAGAATTCTGGCTCGTAGAGATCTGCTGGTTTGTAACTCATTTTGCAGCTCCTGTGGAGGAACCTATGTGGTGGAACCATGCCTGGGTGGAAATGTTTCGGTTTTTTCTTCAGAGGAAGGAGCCAAACCTTTGCTAAAGGGGAAAAAAATGGACAGCTTTCATCAGTGAAGATTTTGATTTGTTCATATTTGAGGGTTTTTTTTGTGGTGGTGAGGTGATGAGGCAGGACAAACTGTTGAACAGGACCCAAACTGTTCTATTAGCCCTGCTTCTTTGGTATCAGAATCTGTGGGTTGCTAGAAGCTGGGGAGGCACCAGGAAAGGTGTCATTCCTCACTTTCTCTGTATTTCTGCTTTTTTTGAGCTGTCTCCTACTGACCACAGTTGGAGATGAGATACTGGTTTGATTGGCTTTGCTATGACTGCTACAGCTGTTCTTCTGTTAGAGAATTCTGTTTGTTTGTTTTTATTTTGAAATGGGCAAACAACTTCAAAAATTCTGTCCAAACTTCCTTCCTAAGAGTGTTGCCACCTTGTGGAGAGGCCCAGGAGGCTACCAGGGAAGGGATAGGTCACAGCACTCGGCCATACAAATGAAAGAGGAAAACACAACCTCCTTTAACTATTTACCTTTTAGGTTCGCTACGTTATATTGAAAGATGCTAGTGAAGACTACAGGTTCTTCACCATTGAGCACAAGACAGGAATTATTTCCACACATGCATCTTTTGACAGAGAGAAAAAAGCCTCCTACTTGATAGAAGTTCAGTCTCAGGACTCTTCAGAATCTGCTAGGCCTGGTGTCCATGGGCAGCCCAATACAGGTAAAACTAATAACAAATTATATATTGGGTAAAAGATATCAGAGACTGGATTCCTTAACTTTTCTAGACTTGGGGATGTGTCAGCTGTCTGGGATATGATCAGGTGTTCCACCCCTGCCGTTTTTAGTCTACATGTTTGTCTTGCATCTCCTTAGACACAGCCTACGTAAGGATTTTTGTCAGTGATGTGAATGACAACGCCCCAGCATTTCCTCAGTCGGTGTATGAGATCAGCATAGATGAGGACAGGGATGTCGGAAGTCCTGTTGTGACGGCGACAGCAAATGATCAAGATGAAGGTGAGCTGACCTGCCCTCCGTGTCTTTCTCTGTAAGTCCTCGTAGCATCCCTGTGTGTTGTACATAGGGTTAATTCCCTCCTGGGCAAACAAATTTCTGCGTTCAGGCGACAACTGAGCACTTCAAACATTTGTAGAAGTGAATAGAGAAGTAAACCTGAAGCACCAAATGGTTTTCTTTTTTATTCCTAAACATTTTGCAGCAAACTACTACTATTGTACAGGCAGAATGTTCTTCTCAGATGGATTCTGTCTTAAAGCAGAGCAATCCCGTTATATTTTAGCACCATCCAGTGGTAAAAAAAATTTAAAAAGTTAAGGAATGTTGGCATTTGAGGAAGGAGGTTTAGGAAACACAAAGCAAAAATAGCTTTTAATATTTTAATAGTGTGTTACTTTTTTATTGTTGGCAAGTGAATGCACAATACGTAAATTAGAGGCACATGATTCCCTCATTACCAATAAACAGGAACTTGTCTGTGACCACAAATTATATTTGTGGATAAAAATGCAGACCCTGTGCCCAATCTACCATAAACAAACCCATCAAATTACCTATATGGCTCTTTCTGTTTGCATCTGTGTCTACGTTTTATCTCCTACACACATTGTAACAGCCTGGTTCTTGGTAAATAAGGTTGCTCTTGGATACATGTCCACCATGTAAAAGTGAATTGAGTGTTCAGGGAGCGTGCAGGCTGTGGTCATTTGCTTTCTCTTGTAGGTGCAAATGCCAAACTCAGGTACCAGATCACGTCAGGAAACACGGAAGGAGTTTTTGATGTGGAACCCGAGGCTGGAACTGTCTTCATCGTTCAGCCTCTGGATTATGAACAAGAACAGCGTTACGAGCTCCAGCTTGTAGCATCTGATGGGAAGTGGGAAAACCACACTCTTATCATCATCAATGTTGTGAATAAGAACGATGAAGCGCCAGTCTTCACACAGAATGAATATTATGGCAGTGTCCTGGAGGAACTCACAGATCTGCCTGCATTTGTTCTAAAGGTAAAATGCTTTTCATGCAGCAGAGCAAAACCTGATTTTTTTTTTTTAATTTTTCCCCAAGGATTGAGCCATTCACACACAAAATGGCTCATTCCCATCCATGCACACAAATCTAAGGAGACAGTATCATCAGAACTGGTAGGCCCTGGTATTAGGATTTAGCTAGTAACTTTCTATAGAGAAGAGAATAAAGAGAATCTGGCTGAATTTGTGTGATAGACTTGCTCCCTTGACCAACAGAAATGTTGAACAGTAAGCTTTCCTTTACAAAGCAAGGGAACGTGTATTTGAGGGAGTGAGCGTGGTTAGCCTCTGTACTTCATGTGTTTAAGTTCACAGACTCTTTGGCTACACTTATACTACCAAATAAAAATAATCAGGGGATGCTCTTTGTGGAGCTGGGAGTCCTCTGTCCCATGCTGATAATCAGCTTGGGTATATGGCCACCCTGTTCCCACAGCCTTCTGCTCACTCTGAAAGTCCCTCTTCGTCTTTGTATTACAGCTCTGAAGAGTTTCATAAGAAACATGTGCTCAGCAGAGCTATTATTATTATTATTCCCACTTGCTTCTTTCTGGAGTTATTTCCTCTTCCCAGAATATAATGGGAAGAAGAATACATTAGCCTGTCTAAACACGATCTTTTTGTTTCTCTAGGCTGTGCATTGATGTTTATTGAAAGAGTGCTTGACCTGAGCGACTGAAACCAAGAGATGTTTGTTGTTAAATTTCATGCTGTTTTTGTAGCCTGCACAATACCAACTGACATCAATAAAAGAACGGCGTTTTCCTGGTTTCCGTTGCATAAACACTTCCCTGCTGTGGTTTCTTCTAGGTTTCTGCAACAGACCCTGACCAAGCAGCTGATCAAAATGCCATCAGCTATTCCCTGCACGGACAGGGGGCCGGGAGCGAATTCATCATCAACGAGAACACGGGTGAGATCAGCACAAACAGGAGGTTAGACCGCGAGAAGCGATCAACGTGGCGCTTCCTCGTTCTTGCAACAGATGAGAGTGGGGAGGGACTGACTGGCTTCGCAGATGTTGTCATAGAAGTGAGGGACGTGAACGACAACGCGCCCCTTTTCCTCTGTGTCTCGGCTGGTTGTTTCGTGGGTCACATCCCTGAGGATTCCCCGGCAGACACGGCTGTTATGGAGATGACCGCGGTGGACTTTGATGACCCAAAAGCTGGCACGAACGCTGTGCTAACCTACAGAATCGTTCAGAACGTCCAAAATGAAATTAACCTCAACTTGTTCTCAATTAACTCCGCTAGCGGCACCATCTACACCATGCTTGGCTCCCTGGACCGGGAGAAGGAGGACAGGTACCTGCTGGTGGTGGAGGCCAAGGACGGAGGGGGGCTGACTGGGACAGGCACTGCCACGATTTTGGTGACTGATGTGAACGACCACGCTCCGGTCTTCCTGCAAAGAATCTACACAGCATTCATCTCAGAGAACGCGAGCATTAACACCGAGGTTGCAGTGGTGTCTGCTACTGACAGGGATGAGGGGGAAAACGCCATGGTGACGTTCAGCATCCTCGACGGCGACACCGACCGCAAGTTCTCCGTGGAGACAGACAAAGTCAACAACTGCGGGTTCATCCGGCTGCGAAAGCGGATCGACTTCGAGAAGCCTCACGAGAGGGTGTTCAATTTGACTCTGAAAGCAGAGGACATGGATTTCTTCAGCATCGCTCACTGCGTGATCTACGTGGAGGATGCCAACGACCACGCCCCGGTCTTCTACCCCCAGTTCTATGAAGTGGCTGCTCTGGGGGAAGACGTGCCTGTAGGCACCAAAGTTGTTCAGGTTTCTGCTGTTGATTTGGATTCTGGCCTGAACGGAAGGTTTTCTTTCCACCTGCTGAACAAGTCTGACCCTGGTGGCCAGTTCTCTGTGGCTAGTGATGGCTGGGTGGTCGTCGCAGGACTGCTGGATTATGAGGCAGTGACACGGTACCAGCTCACCGTTATTGCCACAGATATGGGGCAGCCCCCTCTGGCAGGCAGTGCCACTGTTGTAGTGACTCTGCAGGATGTAAATGACAACGGGCCCGAGTTTGAGGCTCATTATAACCCCGTGGTGTGGGAAAACACAGCTGCTCCTCAGGTAGTCCAAATGAACGAGACGTCTGCTTTGTTGTATGCTAAGGACCGAGACACTGCTGCTAACGGAGCGCCCTTCTCCTTCCAGTTACTCAGCAATTCTGATAGTCCAGGTAATTTCCACTTGCAGGACTTCCACAACGGAAGCGCCCAGCTCACTGCGCTGCGTACCTTCGACAGGGAAGTGCACAAGGTCTTCTACCTGCCCGTCCTGATCACAGACAGCGGGGTGCCACCCATGAGCTCCACCAACACCTTAACTGTGAATATCAGCGACCAGAACGACCACCCGCATTCAGCTGGTTACATGGAGTGCCTCATCTACAGCTACGATGGTAAGGCCCTCTCTGATGCTTGCTTCCAGGTGTAACAGCGAGGCCAAAGGAGCAGCTGTGAGGTTCACAAGAGACTCTTCCACATAAGATCTCAGTGGAAGAATTACTGAAGTTTGCTCAAGCCCACATGAAGAACAGTAGGTGTGCAAGGGAAGGGACTCTGGGCCACTTGGTTTGTGGGAGAAGCTGAGCCAGCCTTGAATTAGGAGGTTAGCTGGCTGACCTCTGTCACATTTGAGTAATGATCCCTTGATTTCAGATGCAGTTTTCCAGCAAAGTTAACATTCCAGGGGAAAAGAAAAGAACAGAACTCAGAATGTTGCTGGTCTGAATCTGAATTATTCAGAGAACCTTGTTCCCTGCACAGACTGAACTGAACAGTCAATTTGGTATCAATGAATACTCTTAACTTGAACTCATGTAAATTGCCTGAGACCTTCCTATCAGCCTTCAGCTGACAAACGCTGTTATTTATATCTATTATTATTTATCTATTTATATCTGTTATTGTATCTATTTGTATCAAAATGTTCTTTCTGTTTTGTGCTCACTCTCAAGTTCAGACCTTGCTGCTTTTTGCTGAGGAAACTCTTGCAAATACTAAGAACCTCTGCTTCTAACCTAAGTACCAGATCTCTTTATTACATCTGAATTCTCTTTTAGTTGCTTTTTTAAAGGTTAAAGTCACCTGTCCTGCTAATTTTTGGGAAGGAATAGCAAGTGGTTTTAAGGTAACAGAATCAGAAGGCTACTGGTGTGTTGTGTGTTGCATTCATATGATATAGGAGTCAAACACCAGGGCATTCTGCATACAGCAAAGTATCAGATTAATGTTGCCCCAGCTGCAAGACATGTACAGTTTTCTCTCCCGAGGGTTGCATGCAGCCCAAAGATGTCAGGGTTTGCGCTGTTTCCATTCACAAGGTGAAATCCCACAGCTTTTGCTCCTTGTGTATCCTTGATTCTTTACTCAGTAGATATATAAATTGAGATATCTGTGGATCTTTCCTTCAGAAATAGCTTTTGGTTAAAAACAAACAATCAAAAATACTTATTTGTGAGTTTTTCATAGAGGATTTAAAAACAGCAGAATATATGCAGCTTTCCCTCTCACCCCAAAGTCTCACCACCTACTCCAAATAAGCCTGGTTACTGTGTTTTGGACATCCTCTCTATCTTGCTGTAATTTCCTCCAAATTACTATTGTTTTTTGCCCTTTGTCATCCAGTCAATATTTTGGTTGTTCTGCCAAACCCCAACCCCTGTCTAAACCACTCTGTAAGCTGGTTGGGCACGGCAGCTAAAATAATGGGAGGGATTATTGTGGCATTGTTCCTGAATCTCTCTTTTATCTTTCTTCAGAGGTGGCTAGCTTTTTCCTTCCTGACTGCTTTTCCGTGCAGCCTCTGCTTGAGTTTAATCTATGCAGACATACAGCAAGCAAACACCCCTTATTACCCACAGAGGATAGCACATGGTGTTTACAAACTGGTGCCCATCTTCTGTAAAGAATCATCACAACTATTTCTGTAAAGGTTTTAAGTTTAAGGCAAACCAGTAAAACTGGAGTGGCTGACCTGTTTGTGTAATGGTATCGTTCTGACTATGCCACTTGCATGCTGTGTTGTTTTAGGTATCCTACCTATGACCATCCTGGGACAAGTCCGTGCCCCTGATAATGATGACTGGGATCGAAAAATCTACCAATTTGAAGGAAAAACATCAAGGTATTTAGAGAGAAAAATGGAAGTTGGGTGAAATGTATGGAAAAGTTGCCTGGATGCTGAAACACAGAATGTATTTAAACTGTCTCTCTTTGAAAACAAGTGTGCAAAAGCATGTTCTTGGTTAGATGCTTGTGTGTAGCTCTCCAAAAACCTTTCTGAGTGTGAAATGACAGTAAGTAATGCCAAATGCCAAACTGATCCATTTCCCATTGCCTGATGGAGTGCCCTATCCACTAGGACACCATTCACAATTCCCCATTTATAGTCATATCCATAAAAAATATCAATGACCCACTACAGAAAACATACCCACTGACTTCCATCCTCTTTCCTCCAAGCTCCTGGAATTTGGTATTTCAGCGTCACCACTGTTCTTAAACGTTATGTGTGTTGGATGTGTTCCCACCACAGTGTGTGGATTATGAGCAGGGCCGAGATGTCCACGTGCTGTTCAGATGTGTGTTGTGCCTGCTGTGAGTCACTCTCGATGAATATATCTGAACTAGGAGTTCACACAGTTTCCAAAGTTATGCCTGTAGTAGCCTGAGTCTCCCTGCATGGTTTTTATGGCATAGAAGCAGGAAGAAACTTTCTCAATATACTGGTGGAGGTCATTAGGAGCCAACAGGCAATGTAAAAACGTTCTGTTCTGCACTGTCCCTGCATGAGGACCACATCTGCTGTCTGTGGTAGCTTTCCCAAAACAAAGTGGATCAGAGGAACTATCAGTGGTAATAATTACTTCTCAGCTCTTTAACTTCTCATAGCTTGTTCCTTGGCTTAACTCTTATTACAGGTACTTTATCCTTAATGATAACTCAGGTTTGCTGACTATTAAGGAAGGAACCCCAGCAGGAACATACAACCTAAGAGTTAGAGTCATTGATGGAGTCTGGCCAGACGTTGTCTCAACCGTAAAGGTTACAGTGAAGGAGATCAGAGATGATGCCCTCCGTAATGCTGGTTCTGTACGAATAAAAGGTAAGGAAGGTGCTGAAGTATGTTAGAATCGTAATACTGAAATCTACCTCTTCAATGTTACTACTGTGTTATTTAGAATTCTAATGCCCTTAAACTTAGGAGCTAATGGCTTGATAGATAAAGGTTTGAAAATGCATCTTCATTTTCATGGTTCTCTGACATGTCCTTCCTGCATGTAAGGAATATCTCTGGAGAAAAGTCAGCAAGAAATGCTTGTCTGATGCAGGAGAAAAGGTACAAGATTTCTACATCAACTTTTCAACAAAACAGCAATTTATGTTTCAGAAAAAAATCCTCATTTGAACAACTGGCTCCCTGAAATTCACCAGATTGTTTCAATCATTGTGAAAAAATAAAATCTTAACCATGTTTCTGATTTAAAAGAATGAAAAAAAAATAGAAATGAATGAGAATTAAAAAGCCTCATCACACAAATCCTAAGCAGAAGCCAGCACGGAAAATTTCAGAGCCTAAAAATGAAAACAGTCATAAATTTGCAGTTGAGTGCATTTTCTGCAGCCTTAATATTTGTTCTGTCCCTCTTTTATTGCTACAACAGTTGCAAGATAAGTGTTTGTCAGGTTTTTAAATTCTGTTTACAGATATCACCCCAGAGGAGTTCATATCCCAATCCCCTGAAAAAGAGAGTAAATACAACCAGATGAAGAAGCTGCTTTCAGAAATCATGTCTGCTCCACTTGAAAATGTTCACATTTTCAGTGTGTTAAATAGCCCAAATCAAACCCGAGGCGTTGATGTTTGGTTTGCAGTTTATGGTCCACCCTATTATAAAGCAGAAAAACTTAATGGCAATGTAGCAGCCTCCAGAGCATGGGTAAGTATGTATGCTCCATATGAAACCACTGCATCTTCCCGTTGTGTCTACTCAGATAACATCCACTGCCTAGTGAATGTGCATATTTAGAATGACTGAGAGAATAATGTGTGAGAAAAATGGATAATTTTAATCAGTAAAGTCAAATAGTCCTTTAACATTTATATTTAAAGTTTTGAATATGAATGCTTTAGAAGCCAGCCTATAAATACAAATTGAGTCACCCAAACACCATGAGCAAACTTTTAGGAATGTAAACATGTTTCTCCTATGAAAGAGAGTGTAAAATCCTGTATAAAGAGTGTGTAAATTACCTTTGTACATGCGGTCTTAATATTTCAGTTTATATTCTCCTACACAGAAATGTTCTGTAGCTGAAACTCAGAAACCTGTGTTCACTCAACACTTCCAGTTTCCTGGGTTAAGAGGGCAGAGCAGTAAAATAACCATTACCCAGTGGAGAAACAGGTTGGAAACGTGCATTTAAAATCTAATAAAGTAGCTATGTTTATAATCAGTGCTGCAGTAATAACTCACTGTTGCCAGAAAAGGTGTTTCTTCATTGCCAAGGCCAGTTCACCCTTCTCAATATTAAGGCATAAATCCAAATTAAAAGTACAACTCAGATTCTATGTAAATAATCCATCAGAACTATGAGTGAATAAAACTTATCCACTCTACTTATGATGAATATGACAATATTTTTGTCTTCTAAATACTCGCTCACACTGTAAATGACTTTATATAACAAGGCTTTTGCCTTAACAGCTACCAGGCTGAACTGCCTTTGACTGGACAGAGTGAGGTAGATGTTGGAAGGAAATGGCACAGCAACCAGTTTTGGGAATAAATGAGACTTGGGCTTTTCACGTCTGTCAACTGTGAGCTTCCCCTTTGTGGAAAAGTCAGATGAATGCAACTAATTGTTCTCCACAGCTGGAAAACATCTTGGCTATAAATATCACCCAGATTGGCATTGATGAATGTGTGACTGCAAACTGCACTCACAGCAGCGGATGCAGCAGCAAGCATGAGCAGAGTCATGTGCCAACGATCACCACAGCTGGAAGTGTTTCGCTGGTGTCTGTGACAGTCCTGAGCAGTGCCCTGTGTGGCTGTGCGGCTCGGGAGAGTCCCCATCTCTCCTGCTCCTCGTACCAGACGAACCCTTGCCTCAACGGTGGCACGTGTGTGGATACTGATTTGGGCTACAGGTTGGTGGGGCTTTGCCCGGGGTGCAGGCAGAGTGCTTCTGCTCGGTGTGTGGGGAGGAGGACAGGAAGCTTGGGGAGGTGTCATTGTGTGGCTTCTCGCTGTGGCAGATCTGATTGTTGGACTTCACACAGGTCCTGCAAATAAACCTCTTATTTCCAGATAGGTCCTTTGGTTTGTCATAGCCTCCAGGAAAACCTTGGGGATTTTGCAGGCAGTCATGGTTCCTTTAATGTCACCCTGCAAAATGTCTTTATTAAACATTTTAATCATGTCATTTATGTCACTTAATAACATCTTCCACATGTTCCTTGCCTTGACTTTTTTCTTCAAAAATTACATCTCATAGCATGAAGATGAAAAAAACGGTGGGACTGTGCTAGCTCAGAATGAGCCTAGTACCCTTCCAGAAGGGAAACCTTAAGCATGTTTGCTTAAAAATCATCATCCCAGCATAGGAAGGCAGAAACAACTAACCAGCCTTTTCTGAGGAGCTCTTCTCTTCTTCTCTAGAAGCCCTGGTCACAGTGAAGACCTGAGCCTGACAGTGCTGCTCAGGTGTAATCAGGTAGAGAAATTTTGCTGCCCGGAAACACTGTTATGCTTGGTAGCACTCTGCCACGTATTATCTGCTCAGTTCTGAGGCTTCTTTACTTCTGCTCCATTTTCAGTGGTTTTGTGAGGGGTCATTTAGGAAGGCTCCACCATTTATTGATAGAATTATCTTGCTTAATATTAGGCAATTAATCTTACCTTAGATGATTTAGATCTTAAGATAAGTTGTGTCTGTACAAACAAGTGAACGGAGGACGTTTTATAATGGAAGTTTTGCTAGTGCTTATTTAACTCTCACCATGGCCAAGGCACTAGAGGCTCCTGTGACCAGAGTGGAGGGTCCTACTGTGGGATAAGCCTTTAGCCAGTTCTGCTCCCATGGTGGATTTTTTTTTTTTCATAATTTTTCTTTTCAATAGATGCAAATGCTCTCCTAATTTCCACGGGCCAGACTGCCAGCAGACAAAGCACAGCTTCAGAGGCCACGGTTACGCCTGGTTCCCTCCTCTCAAGCCTTGCTTTGAGAGCCGCATCTCCTTGGAGTTTATCACTGAGGTCCCCGACGGCCTTCTGTTGTACCAGGGACCAGTAGCATGGGGGCAGCCTGGAGAGCTGAAAGATTTCATGGCACTGGGTAAGTGACTTCATGGGTACTTGTTCTGTATGGTTGCATGAACATGAATTACTTGCGGTTAATAGTATTGGTGGCTTTTTTTTAATTTAAAAAATAAAAAGGTTCAGAAAGTTACTTTTGGGAAATAAGGAGAATGCAGACCGATTTGCCACCATGCCCAGCGTGTGTCCTGTCACCGTGTTAGAAGCTGAATGTTTTAAAACTGAGTTCCCTTCACTGGCTAAAGAGCTACTCAGACTAAAATTTGAGGGTGACACAGCCAGTTGCATACAGGAATGTGGTGGGTGCTTATCTTGTAACTGTCTTTTCTCTGCAGAGCTCTCTGGTGGTGTCCCAATGCTGACTGTGAGCCATGGCTCTGGTGAGCTTTTCCTGCAGCTGTCCCCAAAAGTGAATGTCGCAGATCGCCGCTGGCACAACATAAAAATTATAAATGATGGAAAGGCAAGTGTGAATACGGGCAATCCTGGCAAAGCACTAATTTATGTATCTAGAACCCCTTCAGAACCCCTTTTTGTACCTGTAGATCTCTTTCAACAATCATCCCATCACTGCAAGGGCAGGGACTGAAGTTTTTCAGCTCAGATATCCCCTAAGTCTTGAGGCAGTCAATCAGAGCAAGGCCTTAGAGGTCTGACCCACCTTTGACGTGGGCCCTTCTGGTTTTTGTTTAATGATCTATCATCTATTATTTATTATTATTAATGATCTGTTAATGATCTATTGCTTGGATTTATGATAATCCAGGGGATGAGATGTACCCTGGGCTGATGAAGTGAAATATCCTTAATTTCTTGGAGTGGGAAACCCTACCCCACCAGGTGACTCAAAGAAGATAGAAGTGCTTTTGTGTAAGGGGAACTTCTTGCTGGTGTAACACTGGTGAAGCCATCTGCTAGGTTGCCCCTTTCTCTCCCCCATAATAGAAAGCAGTGAGTATGTCAGAATCTGGAACAGGGAACCTGGCAGATATCTGCTCTGCTAGCTTGTCTCTTTGGGTTCTGATTTGGCAGCAAACTCCAAGAAAATCCTGCCTTCTCTCTGCCCTGTCAGAGACTTGGCCCGGTCTAGAATCAGACTTATCATTTGTACGGCTCCTTAGTTATATGCCAACTCTCCAGATTAGTGTATAGAACTGTTTTAGTATTTTAATAAAGTTTCCTACAATGTAATCACTAGTTAACATCCCCCTTCTGCTAAGTGAAAGAAAATGTGTAGTTAAAATGTACGCATGTCTCCAGATGCAATTGTTTTAAATAATACCTTTCTCCAGAAAGTGAAGCTGGTTCTTGACCACTGCGTAAACAGCTCAGTTAGAGATAGCAACAGTGTTGGTAAGAAGATGTCCCCAGTGGATCTGTCTGCCTGTGAAGCCTCTGAAGAGACTGTGGAAACTTGGAGGTAAAAAACAAACAGACAAGCAAAACAAACAAACAACAAGCAAACTGGAAACATAATAGCTCAAAAGATCTAAGGAAAAGGATGAGGGAGAAGGAAAAGAAAATTCAGCCAAACTGTAGTAATTCTTTCCACTAATTATTTCTTTCTTTGTCTTCCCCTCAACATGGGCAGGCTCTTCAGTGGCCACCAGCCCCTGCAGCTGGGGGGCATTAAGAAGACTTTGCCTTACCACATCTCACAAAAGCGCTTCAAAGGGTTCGTTGGCTGCATTCGCAACGTCGTTGTTGACAGTAAGGTAGGGCTGCTAAAACTGACCTGGGATCTGCCAGTGTCAGCTGTGGACACCTGGTGTGATGCTTCCCTTTGTCCTTGCCTAGGTGTATGATTTAGAGCACCCTGCAGAGTCCTTGAACAGCGTTCCCGGGTGCATCCTTACGGATGAAATGTGTCAGAGCGCTGGGGTGTCTTCTTGTGGTGTCCACGGCAAGTGTGTTGGTGGCTGGGACTTCTTCCGCTGTGACTGCTCCCCAGGATACGCTGGACCAGCCTGTGACAAAGGTACTGCACGTTCTAGAGAAAAATTCATGCAAGGGTCTGTGGGAATAGCATCAAACACACAGCTCTGTTTGCTACCACTTTGAGCTGCCTTCTGGGAGTGATTTAGATCTGCAGCAATGTAAATATCCTAACTCGTGTTGAATACAGGTAATGTCACGGATGGGGTCTTGATGATGAGACCTGCCATACTGTGGCAAGTGGTTAGATGGGTTGATTTGCCTTTTTCATCACAACACCTTATTTCTCAGTGGAGAAAGATGAGACATTTTGCATTGGGCATTCTTCCTCTGACCATACTGATCAAAAAATTTAGTTTAAGGAACATGGTGCTGTTAATCATCTTGCAGTGATCTTAAGAGTGATTAGATGCCAGCTTGATATGTTCTATCTGTAAAACCTGGGGACACAACCCTCAAGTCCTCAGGTCCAATTTTCCATCCATAAAAGGGGGATAATTACATTTCCCTCTGCCACTAGAATGAATTGAAGGTTGTGCAATGCCCTTAGACCGCAGCGGTGGGTTCATGTGGGGACATAACACGAGGCCAGCTCCAGCAAATGTGGTATCCTGTGCAAAATCAGCATGAAATGTGCATCAGAGAACAAAAGCATACAAGGAGCTGTAATGAAAACCTCAGAGCCATTGTAAGAAATTACAAAGTTTTAGCACAATTCAAAAATCTAAGAAATAAGTCCTTTAATGTGTGAAGTGCTCCTAGTTGCCCGCAGCCATGTGCAGGGCACACATGCTTGAGGTTGGCTCTGGCCTGCACATACCTTCAGCAGCCTGTGCTCAGAAGCAGAAAGCAGACACGAGTTACAGGTGTTTACTCGGACTTTACCTGCCCTGAGTCTGCTTGATCCCTCTAGGTAGGAATGATGGGGTTGGTTGTAACAAACTGTCAGGACCAGCGCCCCGTAACACCCGGGGCTTTGCGTAGCATGAGAGGAGAATTTGCTCCCTCAACCCGTTAATTTGAGTGAGCTACGGGAGAGGATGAGCAGCAGCCATCAGTTGGAAAGGAGCACGTGTTAGGTAGCATTGCATCAATGCGTTGTGATTAATAGGCACAATTTGTGGTGTATTGCACATATCCTTTCAGCTTCGTGCTCTTACTTTTCCATCTTGCATACAGAACAATAACACCCTGCAAGCAGCCAGCCCCTTTCTTTCTTTCTCCGTCTCCCACACAAGACTTAAAAGGTGACATTAAATTACCCAGTGGAAGCTTGTCTGCTGTGGTGAGGATTGGCATCACGACTGGCACATTCTAGGCCTGGAGCCTTCATTGTTTCAAGTGTTTATAATGACCACGTAAGCGGTCAATATAGCTCAGTTATTTGTATTAATGTTCTGCAGACAGATGATGCTGGTTTATAAACATCTGCCTATATTTAAGTCTTATTCTGGTTTGCATTAACTTGGGATGCTGCTTCATAAGCCCAGCTGCTTCTTTGGGACAACTGTATTGATTCCTACCCCACACCACTGTGTGAGAAACCAAGTGCTCAGAAACTAATTACTTAAAATCCACAAGTCACATCCTGCTGTATTAGGAAAACTCCGATTGGTTCCGGTTTCTTCTAATATTTTGGGCTGCAGATGCTGGCGTTGAGCTGATGCTTTACAAATGGCAGAGCCGCACTCACAGCAAGGAGCAGACAGCGAGGGTCAGGAATCACTGTAGTGTCCCAAGAAAATCCATCCCTGCTCATCAGCTAGAGCCTGCTGCTGCAGAGATATTGAGCAAAAGAGAACAGTGGGGTAGGAAGAGTGATACGAAGCAATAAATTAAAAGAGAAAAGAAAATTAACTTCAGGAAGGAAAAGAGATAGGAGAAACAGTGAGAGAGAAAGAGAATGCAGAAGTTAAGTCTCTATCATATGATGTTTCATGTCCTGGGAACCAGACTAAGTGCCCCACCACCCACTTTTGGGCACTTTTTGGGTTTTTATTTAAGTGGTTCTGACCTCAGCTTAGATGTTGGTGACTCAGTATTCTTCCTGTATAACCATAAACTTGGACTACATCTTGTCTTGTTTGGAAGAAATTTCTTTTTTCAACTAGGCTGTGTCCAGAACCAGGAGACCTAGGACTGCTGTCAGGTAATGAGACTAAAGTGGGAACCTGCTGCATAAAAGCACCAGGCTCTGGGTTTAGTGGTAACCGATTTCCACAAAAATGGAAGCAAATTCATCAAAGTCTCTGCTGGAAGACTCTCAAGTGGATTCCCCGGGATGATGGGAAGAGCAGCTCATTCTGAGATTTCCTCCTTGTTTTTGTGTGTGCGTTGTGCTTAGTTCTTCCAGAGTGGGCTTTTGGAAGGGACAGCTGGATCCACTACGAGCCGAGGAGCACTCACAGCGCTCACAGCACTTGGGTGCGGCTGATGGTGCGCACCCGCATCTCCCGCAGCACCCTGCTCAGCTTGGCCTCCGCAGACGGGAGCGCGTACATGCGGCTGGAGGTGGGTGCCCCAAAAGCTCTTCTGCTCCAGTCCTCTTCATCTGTCATGGAATATCCCAACGGGAGAGGTAGATGCAGTTTCTGGTTAAGGACACCAATTTATAACGTAATAAGGAGTGAATAAATTCACCACATGAGGGCAGCTGCTCTTATTTTTGTTGTGAAAATAAAGCACAGCCAGAAGATTGTTTTGTCTTGCTTGCCTGTTCCCTTTGCTTTTATCTGTCTCTGGCAATAAAGACTCTCTCTACATCTTTGTTTTTGCTAAAAAAAAAAAAAAGAAGAGCTGTCTGGATTATATTAGCCAGGCAGAGGCTAATTATTACAATTGTAAGGGCAGAGTCAGCTGGGAAGACAGGGATGGATATCACCAGGGAGAAGACCGATAAAAAGGTTCATCTGAGTTATGAGAGAGAGTGGCCTGTGACGAAAGCAGCTGATCATTCCTGGACCTGAAGTATTCTTGTGGCACTTTTATCTGTGAATAAAGACTTTTTCACACCCTTAAAAGCAAGAGTGACATTTCAATTTTAAAAGCTCAGGTCTGTGTTGGTGGTTTTTGGTTTTTTTTTTTGGTTTGATTTGGTTTGAGACAGCACAATGCAATAACACGAGTGCATTTCTGTTAGTAAAGGTCTTTATTGTCTTTTAGGTGGATGAGGGTTTCTTTTGCGTTAACATCAGCGTGGGGGACAAGAATCACTCTCTGAGAATGACGACGTTACGTATTAATAACGGCCAGTGGGTTCTGCTGACCATGGAGCGCTACAACAACGAATTTACTCTGCGTGTTAACAGTGGTGGAGGTGATCAAGAAGTGACCTCTGTCTTGGGCACGAACAGATGGTTTGAAATGGATTGGGCAAGCGTTGTGCTGGGAAACCGCTTTCCCAGTCATTCAGAGAGCGATTTCCAAGGTAAGTGATGTGATGAACTCTCAAAAGAAGGCAATTGCAACCTAAAGGTGCCATCTTTGAGTATGCTGGAGAGTCTAAAACACAAGCAAGAACTCCCATGCAGACTACTGTGCCCAAGAAATCCCACTTCATCTACTAGGGAAGTCAGAGCTAGTGTTCATCTCTCCATTTACCATTGTAGCTGGCCCTAGTGAAGCTGTGAAATCTCCTGTAGCACTTTGTATTTTCATTTCCCATGTCAAATGTTGGAAGCAGGGAAATATGATATGGTTTAGTGGGGACTGTTAGTGTTAGGTCAGAGGTTGGACTCGATGATCTTGAGGTCTCTTCCAACCTAGAAATTCTGTGATTCTGTGATTCCGAAATCGTGCTGTGATCTTCAATCCCTTTTCCCGTTGGGTGGGTATAAGGAACAGACACAACATGTCCTGGAAAGACAAGAAAGACTTGGGAGACAATCCGTGGTGCTGTCTCCATTTCCTAGGGTGGGGATGCTAGGACTTTGAGACTGTGCCTGAATAGAAGACAGCTTTTTCCAGTGTGTTGCTTCTCATTCAGCTCCACTTCTAAGATTTTAAGTCTAGATTAAGGGGAGCTGTTCTGGAGAAGTATTGTCAATCTGCAGAGGGGGTAGAGCACATGGGCACATGTCCTATAGCTCTTCTAAAATAAAACAGATAAGTCATCTAAGGATCATTACATATTTTTTTTTCTATATTTCAGCATGCTTTAAGGTCTGTGTATCTGTTGGGGGAAAGGAAGGTAGGGAAGTTACTCACTCAACATATTTCTATGTGCACTCCCCTTCCTTATGCAGGTTGTTTGCGTGATGTCCAGCTGAATGGTCAGCCACTTCTCGTGGAAGGCAAGAGCACAGAGTTTGGCTTAATTCGGAGGCGGCAGGGTGTCACGATGGGATGCCATTCCAGTGCCTGCAGCAGCCAGCCCTGTTACAGCCCTTTCCTCTGCGTAGACCTGTGGAGAAAATATGAATGCCGGTACATTAAGCTTTCATTTTTTTTTCACCCAGGGGTGGTAGGGAAGCTCTTTTTTTCCACTCTAGGTTGGACAAATTGCTTTTAACAGTGAAACTCCCTGCTGCTTCTGACCAGAGGGGGCATCCCAAGCACATCCTGCTCTCCATCTCATCTCCTACTGTGAGCCAAACTTGCTTTTTGCTGCAAGTCTGAGGTGGGACCAACCTACTTATTCTACCTTTTTTCTTTTTTTTTTTTTTTTTCCCATGGTGAGAAAATCACAGGCCAGCGTGGAAATGAAATGCCCTGTGATAAAAGCTGGATTGCAAAAGCTTTGTTTTCTGCTAGTCTGTGTGAAAATATGCATTGTATTAGTACAACGTATATATATTGTGTATACATTATATATAGAGAGAGATAGAGAGAGAATATATGATATATATGTCTTGTAAAGAAGCTGAAGTTAGTCATACTTTGTATGAAGCAATGAGACTTTCAAAACCAGACTGTCACAAAACTGAGTTCTAAAATTGGCTGCCAAGGGTCAGAACCAAAGCCCGCCAGCCTGGTATCCTATGCAGTTAATTCCTTGGAAAAGAGTCAACTTTTAAAAAAATATTCAGAAATTACATTAAAATATGCAAATCAAAATACAAGCATTATATTGCATGCTCAGAAAACAAAACAAACAACAACAACAAAACACCATGCAGGAGCAGGAAAAAATTGAATGCCTTCAATTCAGCCAAAATTTGTGCTTCTGAGGCCTAGCAATGTGTTGCTGAAGGAGGCTGTGAGATGGTCCAAAGTGTGCCTTGGGACACTCCTTTCTTCAGTGCTGTTGTTAAAAAAACAACATGAAGGCTCTTCTATCTAATCATGAGTGTTTTTTCATCAGAGTGCAGAGAGCAGGGCTGCGTTCCTCACAGTATTCCTGCATAGCCTCCAATTACACATCAGAAGAAGTAACTTTCTCTACAGATCCAAGTCCTGAAAGACAAGCTGGGTCCTTCTGAGCAGATCGATGACCATCTCTTTCCCAAAGGTCCAAATGAACATCACAAAGCTTATTCTAAGCGCTCACTAGCCCTTTTCCCATTAATCTCAGCTACCCATTTCCTGCTATGGGCTTTGAAGACCTCTGTAGAAAAAGGGTTCAGAAGCTGATAAATCCCTTTTTTAAGGCAGGAATGAAGCTCTTGTGCTTATCTTCTGGATGGGGAGGCCTGAATATATGTTCACATTTTCATAAGCCTACTAGCTCACTGTTAGATTTTGCATCTGTTTGATGCTCTCAATGTCAACGTGTGGTTTGCTTGAGCATTCTGTAATCACTGCCTTTAACGAAGTAGTAACAAACTTTGCACAATGCAGCATGCAGCTCCAGGTGCATCGCCTGCCTGACAGATCCCTTGTGCTTTTCTTGGCCAGGTGTCCAGCTGGGAAAGTGGAAGTGGTTGACAGCCTTACTGGGCTCAGACACTGTACCTCATCACCCTGCGGACACTGGACCTGCAGGAATGGGGGTACCTGCGTGGCTCAGTCCCAGGACAAGACCATCTGCCAGTGCCCCGAAGGCTACAAGGGAAGATGGTGTGAAATCAGCCAGGTGAAGGCTGGAAGACCTGTTGGGCTCAGCTCTGGCTCTATTCTGGCAATCAGCATGTGTCTCCTTGTCTTCCTAGGTAGGAAAACAAGTATTCATTGTTGTTGTTTTACTATTTTTTTTTAATTTTTATGTTTTAATCTTGTACCTTGCTCTTTGTTGGAATCAAGTCTGCTTTACCCTCATGTTGTGATTAGTGTTTCTCCTTTTCTGGAGATCACTAATTGGGAGTTCATTTGAGGATGCTAAGAGACAGGAATCGACACATATTTACAGTTTACTTGCTTGAAGTCACTTCAAGCAAATTTAGGACTTCTCTCTTCCGGAATCACTTGCTTTCAGTCTTTCTTAAATAAGGATTTTCCAGCTATGTGTGCAGCCCTATCCATCTGAAATTCCCAAACCTTCATTAGGACCTACAGCTGCCATGTGTTACTCACGTATTAGGAAGGCAGAGATCCTTCTCTAGAGGATTTACACTCCCCAAAGCCAGCCTATTTAAGAGTGCAGGGCAGAAAGAAATGTTCACAATGTGTGCACTTTTAGGCACACCTTGGCCAAAATTTTAGTTCGCCGTAGAACTGCTTCTCATATCAATAAGAAAAACTGCATCTGCATCTTAGAATAGTAAAGACTCCAGTGATTATATTACACTTGTAACCTTCATTAAAACAGTGTTTTACTTACTTTGGGTATCTTATTTACTCAGGATTGGTGAAAGGCCAGAGACTGGCCAAAATGCCTTCTATTTAAATGGATTCCTTTAGGTAAGTAAAATACCCTTTTAATGAAGTTTATGATGTAACATACATAGATGACTCTTGACCTTCCTGAATATAAGCTGTTTATATATTAACAATTACACTTGTCTTACGGGTAGTTGTTTGTCAAATTAAGAGGTGATTTAATACCTCAGGAGTCACATAACTCCTTGTTTGTCATGCATCGTGTCTTGTCATACTTCTTACGACAAATATGTCTATTTTTTTCTTCCAGCTCTCTTGGTCTCTTACACAGTGTGGAGTCAGTGGGGAAGTTCAGGGTTTCGGAAAGGAGGAATTTACCACATTCCTGAAGAGCGTGAAAGCTGGGAGGATGTTAGAGAAAATGTCTTAAATTATAATGAAGAAGGAGGTGGAGAACGTGACCAGGTATGATGCAGTCTCAATTCACTCTTTGCACATCTATTTTCTACTCCTCTTCCTTTTCCAGGCCTTATATTTATTTTTTTTTCTTTATTGTCGTTAGCTAATTGGCCTTTTTTTATTTTTTATTTTTTTTACCTGAAGTGCTTTCTGAGTTGGAGGTTTCTATCTCAACACAAGCTATACTTTTCATGCTGGTTATTTGTGGCCACCTTTGAGAGGGCTGCTCTGAACACAGCGTTCTTGATTTAGCTCGAGGCTGCCATCTCTCAAAGAGTGTATCTGAACTTTCCTCTTTTTTCAGTTTGTAGAAGACTCACAGAATACAGGTTTGTGTTGCACTGGTGTTAAAACATTTTTGGGAACCTGTTTCCTCTCGTGTTGTTTCTTTTTGACATTTGCATTTTTGTTTTCCAGACTGCTTACGATATAAATGAACTGAAGAAACCTCTCCGTAACCTTCCCCACCTGTCTTTGAGGGCAGCTTCTCCATACTCCAGGACGCCCACTGGCCGAAAAAGAGACTCAGTACCAAAATGTGCACATCAAAAACAAGCAACATCAGCTGTTGACAGTGTTCCAGACTTCAAGGACTATGTTTCTCAAATCATCTGTGATGCAGACAATGACCTACAGAGTTTCCCAGCTGACACTGTTCATTTTTACTGCCTCGAAGGAGAATGCTCTCTTGCGGAGAGCCTTAGTTCCTTAGACTCCATTAGTGATGACGAAGATCTAAATTATGATTGCCTCCACGAGTGGGGATCAAAGTTTGACAAACTTAAAGAACTCTGTGAGCTCTCAAATGAACTTTTTTAACAGCAGTTAAAGTAACTCAAAGTGTTGCCATGACATGTGGACACTACTTTTAAAAAATGCCCTTTTTATACATAAGGTACCTCAAGTAACTTGATGCAAGTTTTTAGTTACAGTGGTGTGAAATACTTTTCCCAGAAGTTATAATCTCAACTGTCCTTTTTATAAGCACTGTATAAATTATTTAATGGCAGAAGTGTAAACTTTTAAATCATAAATTTTCTTGAAAACATCGAAATGTAGGATTTTTATAGAATAGCATAATAATATTTCTTTTAGTTTGTGTAGACCACAGTGGGCTACTAGAATTGTCCTGGATGCAAGAATTTGAATTATTTTCTCCCTGGTATTAACATGACTTATATCAAGCAGGTAGCAACAGGTAGGGCATTTTTATTTTAAATTACATTCATTTTAGACGGTGAAATAATAAATGCCAAATGTAAAACATTTTAATTTTCTCTGGTTTTTGTCAGCTTTTTTCTTATCCTCCTAAACTGTAATCTCTCTTGATATGACACACAACTCTCATTTGCTATTACACGCAGCCCAGCCTGTATAAGTGAGAATTTTGTCTCTGAATAAAATCTGTTTTTCTCTGGTTTCTAACTAAATCTAAAGAGGGGAAAGATCCTAATTTTGAATGCCTCTTTACTTGTTTAAAGAATTTTACACTCTTAGAAATGGTTGTAAGACTTCAAAAAATTTCTTCTCAGCAAACTTTTATTTCCAAATAGAACTTTCCACATAGAACCATGCTTCAAGGTCTGCAGCTGGAAAAGAGGACTAATAAAAGGTGTGACAAGAAGCTGTTGTAAAAAAACAATGTTTTACAAGTAATACTGGAGACAGGCTAACTGTGATCCTAGAGGATTACTTTGTAATCCAGATTCTGAAACCAAACATTTTACATACGAATGAATTAAACATTGACTTAGGAAAGTTGAAGCAGTAGTTGATTTTTCCCTCAAATAACTGAAAACATGAAGTAGCACACGTGACAGAAGATAAACTGCATTGTAGTCAGGGCATTTAATGGACTTCTGTTGTCATGGTAGATGAGAAAGAAGAAATCTCTTCTGTCCCCTGGGGTCACTTACTGCAAAATGCAATGTTTATGGCTGGCAGGTTGCTGTCTAGTTAGAAAGTTTAATATAGTGGATGTCTCATTTTAGGTTTAAAAAAGAAAAAAGGAAGAAGCAGCAGCAGCATACCGTAAGTGACATTTAGAAAGTGAAGAGCTTGGAACAGGACAGCTAATGGTGTTCTCAAAGGTGTGATTCTGTGTGCAGGTGTGTGTAAATGATACAGCAGACCTCTTTTATGTGTTTCTCCCTGCAGAGTCACCGTATACTGAGAGTGCTTTCTGGACTGAGACTGTAAAAGTGTCATACAGAGCAATAGTCTGATGCAGTATTTGCTGTTCCACCTGCTGCAGAAGTTGTGTCTTTTGAGCATATGAGTAGCAGCAGTCCTGTAGGAAAGGAAAAACAGCTCAGTCACTTGAGGCAATGAATGGGACAAGAGATATTCATTGTATATCTTCACTGAAAACCTGCGTTCTTTTTTCTTGGTAACGTATTTGAGAAATTCAGCAAAATGACTGAAACAGTCAAAATCCTCTGCTATTCATCATCCTGCTTCTCATCCTTCCCCAGACATTGACACCCTAGGAACAGGGATGTCTGAAAAACTTGGGAAGCAGCTTCCTGCTAGTTGACAGCTATAGTTTGTCAGCTAGAGCTGACATAAATAGCCACAGACTATGTAAATGTGAACATTTTACTAGCATATTTTTTAAAATAATTATTTTATAATTTTTAACAATAAAAGTTACTCCTGAAAAGAAGCAGCTGCTTCTGCCACTGGACTTTAATCTGCCCTTGTTCATGGACCAAAGCCTTAGTTTCTTTGCGTTATGGAAAGAAAGTGTTAAGGTGTGCTTGGGCAGGAGGAAGATTTACCTTTTTTGTTGTTGTTGTTTTTACTCTTCATTTAAGACAGTAAATAAAAATAATATATTTAGGTAAGTAATTTTCACTTTGGATGTTTGGGGTAGGGCTAATTGTTTTGCCATAAATCCTGATTCTCTTTGGCAGCATGTTTCTTCTCAACTGATAACATCTAATAAGAATATGTAGAGCACTACAAAGTATTGGAGCTGAAATCTGTTTGGCAAGAAACCCAAAATACCTTTAATTACCCCAACATGTTACTCTATGTTTTACCTTCCAATATGAGCTAATAAAATTTTCTTTTACTGAAGCCAAGCGGAAGAAATGGTGAAGATTTTGCTTTACCTCTTGAGGTTCAACTTTAACCTCATAGCAAGGCATTCTTCCAGGAGAAAGAGATGTGCCAGTTTCTGAATCACAAATGCTCTGATCATCCTGCAGTTATTAATGCTATTCATTTTGTCAGATGTCACTGATACAAAAGGATACTTTTTTTTTTAGAATTCTCAGAAGTTCTTAGGACGGGTTACAGGAGTGAATCTCAGCTACAGACAGCACCATTTGACCTGAGTCATGCTTCTTTGTAGCAGCTGAGTGCTCTTTGACCTCCTAAAAGGAGATGAGTATTAGCCCATGGTCATGGGACCACGTACCTTACCCTCTCAGAAGTGAATTTTGCCGACTTAAAATGAACTGCAATTAGTAAAGCTCAAATCTGTTTTAAGTAGTTTGGGGGTTTCCACAGGTAAATTGACCAAATTAATCTGACCTTTTTCTACTCTTAATTTTTTTCAACACAAAGACCTGAAAGCGTGGACTTTCGTACATAAAACACCATTGCCACTTCAGAAGACTGTCTTTTCTAAACTTGTCCATCATATATGATGAGAAAGGAACAAAGAACTCCATGGATTTCTCTTGACAATCATTAAATGCATGCAGTGCACCCTCCTCACTATTAGAAGGGCTTAGCAATGCTGTTCAAGGGCAGAACCTCCCTGCTGAGTTTTGTTTCCTCACTAGTGAAAGTGTGGGACAGTGTGGGCTGGGGCAGGCCAGTAGGACTCAGCACATCCTGAGATGTGCGAGGTGGGAGCACATTGTGAGCAAATTATCCCACCTCAGCATCCAAGACTTTTTTCTTCATTGGTGGACCTTGTTTAGGTGGACCTGAGAGGCTCGTAGGGGAAGGGAGGAGGGAGAGGAGGGCTGAGGGGAGGCTTCCTGAGCCCATGGGGTGTGGGGTCCAGTAGTGAGTGTGTATGGTGAGGGATGCTCCTTCAGTTGGACCCTAACCTCAGCGCCACAGCACCACAGCGGGGTTGATGGCACAGAGGGGAGCCAGCACCAAGGTGAAGGCAATGAAGGCAGCAGGGGTGATGGGGTGCTACCAGCCCACACTCCCACTGATTTCAGACACCGGTCGAGCTGTGCTTTCTCCCCCGACATTCCCACTTCGGGACCTCCTTGCACATCCTCAGGCAGCAAGCCCCAAGCCCTGGGGAACCACCAATACCCTCCTCAGCCGCCTGAGGGGACAGCGGCGCCATCTTCGCCCCCACAGCGGGGGGCAGGGCCTCTTCCCGCGCCCCGCCCCGCGCTGCCCGCGGCCGGCGGCCATCTTGCGGCGGCTTGCGGGGCCCGGCTGCGGGGCAGCGCCGCCGCCATGAGCGCTGAGGCGGCCGACCGGGAGGCGGCCACGTCCAGCCGGCCATGCACCCCGCCACAGACATCCTGGTTCGAGTTCCTGCTGGAGGAGCAGCTGCTGGAACAGCACCTCAGGAAGCCCTCGCCCGGTGCGTGGCTGGAGGTGGAGGGGGGGGGAGGGAGAGGCACAGAGACGGGGGCTGTTTCAGCGTCCCCTCCTCGCCGTGTTTTCATTTTGCGTTTATAAGTTACGGAAATGTTCCAGGGAGGGTTTTGTTTTTGTTTTTGTTTTTAATGGGAGGTGCTGGGTAAAATGAGTGCAGCGTGCAGCCGGGTTTCCCCAGTTACGGCTTGCGAGCATGAAGAGCTGCTGCCCTCCTGAGGGCTCCGCGCTGGACTGGATGGAGTGGCTTTGCTTTGGGCTGGAACGAATAAAAAGCTGTAACCCAAAGTGTATTGTAAATAACTTTTAAAACCAATATTTTATAGTAGCTGGTCTTTTGAAGATCGGAGAGAAAAATCATTTTTTTCAGACCCTAGATTCTCCAAGCAGCTGGAGGAGACGGGAAGCACACCACTGACAGTGTTGTAGATTTACTTAAAGTAGATTGAAGCACAGTCAGGCCATGTCTTCTGTGCTCAGGCCTTATTCTGCTATTTTCCAATAAAAAATATTGATGAACAATTCATCTTTAGTTCTTCACAACAGCCCAAAGGTACTGGGGAGACTGCCTTATTGTAAGGGAGAGATGTTGCAGCTTTCATATCTTTTAAAAATCATACTTTTTTTTTTTTTTCCCTAAATGTACACAGAAATAACAGAAGATGCTCATAAATACATTTAAGGTACAGAGTAGAAGTGTAAGCAGGCATGTATTCTTACAACAGCTAACTCTGATTTAAATGGACAGCATTTACTTTCTGTAGATATGAGTACTAAAACTTTATTATTACAAAAAAAGGAAAATAAATGAAAGTGTAAGAATGCAGTTTTTGTGGTCAAATAAACTTGGAGTTTAAATAATGAGAAGTTATTCTGATTTGATTCAGCATAAACAAAATACCCCTTGGGATTAGAACCCATCAGGTGACAATGTTGTCTGTATAAATGATAAAGAGATAAGGTATTTGTGATCGTGGCTGCAATAAGAAATGAATTTCTGGGTTTACATGGAATTTGAAGAGAAATTGTTGTGTTTTCTGCAGATCCACCGCCTGTACAGCTGATCGTCCAGTTCTTGGAACAAGCTTCCAAGCCATCGGTGAATGAACAGAACCAAGTCCAGCCACCACCTGATAACAAAAGAAACCGCATTTTAAAACTTCTTGCTCTCAAAGTTGCTGCCCATCTGAAGTGGGATTTGGATGTGTTAGAGAAAAGGTATGGGCTGTACTCTTCATACGGAAATTACTAAACTTAAAATCATAGAATCATTTACCTTCGCTACCACCAAGTCCAACTACCAACCTGACCTGCATGTGGTTTGACTTCTTCATTTTAACAAATGGAAATTTGTCTTGCTCCCTATTTGGGCAGTATCTTTCTTAGATTAAGAGGAGTCTTGGGTCTGCCAGCTGAAATCAAATTCTGTTTCATCTGCAAGTTAGACGTAAGCAAATCAGTGCTGTTAATAATTTAAAGATAAAATGCTAAGGTGCAAGCATTCTGTTCTAAGATGTCCAAATGCCTACTGTGTAAAGATGAGTTTTAGGTTATACTTTCTAGAGTGACAAAAACGCCTTAAGTTTCCCCATTCTGAAATGCATTAAGTTGGAGCTCTTGCTCCAGTTTTATAGTTGCAAAACGCTCCATATATTTGTGAGCTAGATCACTGAACTGTCTGTGGTTGAAATGGGCAATAGACAAACTCCTACTCCTCCTGCCAATAATTTGAGCTACTGAATGGTCTTGCAAGGCCTGGAACTATTTGCTTTGGCATTGCTGAGCATTAGGGAATTACACTTAGTGGGGCAAGACTTGTTCTCTGCTTCTTCAATGTATGTTAGAGTTGCAGACACCTTGAAAAAAGAAAGTTCTTTGTTAGATAAAAATTAAGTTGACTCGGTTTATTGATTTTTTTTGGGGGTGTGTTTTTTAAATCATATTTTATTGTCTTATTTCTGTGGAGTTAATCTGAAAATTGCATGTTCCTTCTCATGTGTTAGAGAAATTCACTAATTTCAGAAGTATTTTGAAAACTCTTCCTTCAAAGTAGTGGTGGGGCTTGTCTCTCCAACTTTTATTTCTACTTCTTAATATACGAAGATCGTAATTTTTTTGTTTGTTTGTTTTTTAATAGTGTGCTATCATGAGTAGTAAAATGACTTGGAAAGAGATGTCCGTGATTTTTACCTATGAAGTTCTTTATCTTTTTTTCCAATAATATCTGTTATGTTATATTTATCTGCCTTAGTGGAGTGTTTGTGAGGCTGTGAGCTCACAAAGCCTCAGGCTGTTCTCAGTGAAGAATTATGCTTTTTGATTTCTAACTGACAATACCCAAAGGTTTAGTCAGGGTAGTTTAAAAAAGAACAGCAGCTTTTGAGCACAGCTTTTTCTAAAACTTCTGCTGTTATAGTCAGTTGAATAATGTTCTACTCTTGACAATGCAAACAAGATTCTTGGACCTGCCATTAGTAAAAAACAGTGTGTGTGTTAGTTTAAAAATCATGGCGTGGTCACAGACCTGGAGTCCAATGGAACACAAGACCTACAATTTATTAAACAAGGTTTCTGGCTTTAGTTGCTACAAATGTAGTTTCATCTGGTTATTTTCAATGCTGGTTGCAAAAAATGCAACTTTGTGAAAAAGTTCAAGGTACTTTGGCAGAGTAGCAGATCACTGCTAATTTCAACCAATGTCCAAATTAGCAATTTTGTTTCAGTTGTGTTAAATTACACCTCAAAATCGTGGAGTGATGCAATCCAGCCTGCATGCCTTCCCATTTTATCAGGGAAGGTTCTGTCCCACTTAATGTATGGTGTTACATATCACAGCTTACAATGGAACTACAATGCTCTGTTCCAGTTCTTGCTCTTAACTTCATAGTTCGGTGGCAGATGATGGCTCAAAAATGGAGCTAAGACATGATAGCACAGATAAATGTCTCCTTTACATGAGTGAAGTTCCACTTGAAATGCAAATATGGAAATGAAAATTGCTTACCTTCTGAGTGTATGATCTGGGGCTGATTTGAGGAGAATTTCTCAGTATTTGGGACCTGTTGCTATAAATGAATTATTTTTGGGATGTGTCTGAGCAGACTAATGCAGTGTGCACAGAAGTAGATCAGCTCTGTCAGGATAACCTTCCACGAGCTTTACTGTCATTACTAATACTGGTTGTTGCTTTACATTCTGATCTAGAACATCATCAGATACAGAGCGTTTCGTTATGCTAAGCAGACACACTAACCATACTTCCATGCCTTGTTAACTAGTACGAAGTAGTAGTGTATATTATTTAAACATTCCAGAAGTAGAATTACTGTATGAAGTACCTGATTCTCTTCTTTCTGACAGCTTATCTGTTCCTGTGTTGAACATGCTCCTGAATGAGCTGCTGTGTATCAGCAAGGTTCCCCCAGGGACTAAGCACGTGGATGTAGACCTGTCCAGCATACCCCCGACCACTGCAATGGCCATACTGCTCTACAACAGATGGTAAAGTACTTCTAAGGCAATAATCTTAAAATCACAATAGGAGTAAACATTGTTTTCTTCTTTCTACGTACCTGTATGTAGAATGAGAAAGAATCTTTAAGTACTAATAGAGTTGTGGCCTGTAAATGGCTTGTAGTGAGGAGCTTAAGCCTGAAAAGCAATTTTAAAGCTGGGTTTGTTCCCTGACAAAATGGTCAAGGTAGTGGTTTGAAGTGTCATCTCATAAAGATAAAAATAAAAATCTTGTTGCTGTTTAGCTTTTTGTCAGCTTAAGAACATTTTTTAAATAGTAGAGGGTGTATAGTAGTTGTTTGAAGTATCTGAAATGATAAACTGATATTCTTAAGAGGTGTGTCATCTTATTACGCTTCTGAAGCTAATGCTATTCTTTACTTAATTTTCCCCCCCCTGTAGGGCAATAAGGACCATTGTTAAAAGCAGTTTTCCTGTAAAGCAAGTGAAACCTGGTCCACCTCAACTGAACGTGTAAGTTAGCAGTATGATTCATTTGAACTTCATGTGTATCTTATAATCAGAAATAGAATCTGTAATTGAAATAAATCATCTACGGTTGCTTAAAATGGTTAGCTGTAAGATTGAAAACTTGCATTAATTTCAAGTATATTCTTATTTTCCTGTCATGCATGCTCAATGTATCTGTATGTCTGTGGTTCTACTTTTTTATTATGTTATAATCTGTGACTTTGTAGAGGCATGAAAAATAGCAGAAGAAAGGGAGATGGTAGTTTCTCTGGGCAGAAAGCTTATTCTCTAGTTTAAACAATATATTTTTTGTGTCCTGTTTGAACTTACACAGGCTTGCTTAGTACAGTTGTGTTACAACTATTTACAACATTATAGATAAGTGGTAATTTGCAAGTGTTTTATGTTAATTTTGTACTCTGGTGTTAGATGAATAATATTCTGGCTTGTATGAGAGAGTCTGATAAGTATGTTGATTAGAAACCCTGCTCATATTTCTGCTAGAGATCTTGAACTGTCCTATCTGTACCTGGGTCTGATCCTGAATCAGAAGATTCTATATGGGGAAATAGTTTTAAAATACTTTTTACATAATCATGCAAACCCTGCTCCTGCCCCTCGTGTATGCTTGTGAAGGTTTTAGCAGCAAAGCTTCAAGAGCCTTGGGGCTGTTTGAAGCAGATTGCTTCATGATGATTTTGCTAATGTTAACAATGTGATTTAAAAAGAAAACAACAAACAAATACACAAGGAAATGAAGACTGAAAGTTTCATTTTATTAAATCATATTCTTATCTTAAGCTCTTCGTTATATCTTTAAATTACATAATTCTGTATTTCAGAGAGATAGCCAAGAATGTTTGGTGGTCCAACACAATGATGTTAAAAACATAGTTAAGCAAAACTTTTTTGGAATTAATTGTTGTGCTTTAGAGCATGAAGTAAAATAATGGGATGGCTTGCTTTATAATTAAGGTGTTGACCACATCTCTCTTTTTTCAGGATGAACCAGATGCAGCAAGAAAAGGAACTAACTGAAAATATTCTGAAAGTGGTAAGACTTTATCCACCTCTAGTTTTTGGTTGAATCTACATATGTACATATGTATATTTAAATATACATGTAAATATGAATAGACAGGAGATCAACAATTGCATCACAGTTTTGTTGGATTTGTTACATTTATATTACATTAACCACTTCTAGCATTTTCAACAGTTTTGCTGTGTTTTGGACAGTGTTGTAGTAGATTTAGTATGGAATTTGTTTTGCGAGATTGAAGTATTCTTTCATCAGTCCATCCCTGGAGTCATATGAATGAAGCAAGCCTCTAAAAAATGAGTGTGTGGTTAGTGCTTGCTGTGCTTGCTCATGCTGTGCTTGAGGTGTAAAATCATATGGCGACAAAATATAATGCTTAACTTTTTTTAAGAGGATTTATTAGGTGCATTTTCTGTATGTTACTTTCAACAGAATGCTAGGTGTGCTTAAAGTATTTTCCTTTGAGACAAGCAAGAAAAGAGGAAAAATAAAACCTTTATTTCAGAAGTAGCCTAACTCCTTTCCCTACTCTTGTACTTAGAATAAGTTAAAGGCTTTGCATTTATACTTAATTTCTTTTTTTTTTTTTTTTTTTTTTTTTCAACTAAGTGAACATAAATGATGTTTAACTGTTTCACCAATTTGTCCTAAATTCTGGAAAACTCTTGCTATTCAAAGAGAAGCTGCTTTTAGTTCACCTATGAAATAATAGCTGAGAATTTACAATTCAACTGTTGGATAACTTAATGCTCCAGAAGTGGATAAACAGCCATAGGTGAAACTGGGAGAAAAATGTTTTGTTTCTGTTGGAAGTAAGGGTCTGATCCTGTTTCTCTAAGTACCTGAAATTTCATTATTGTACAAGAAATAGAGGAGCAGACAAGCGTATTAAGGAAATTTTCTTTGCTATCGCTTTACTATGCTGTTTAATTTCTAGTATTTAAACACAAAGCTAAGCTTGAAAACCATTAATTTATAATGTATTTGAACTATTACAGTTGAAGGAGCAGGCTGCTGATTCCATCCTGGTGCTAGAAGGAGCGCTTAAATTGAATAAAGATCTCTATGTCCACACGATAAGAACCCTGGATTTATTAGCCATGGAGCCTGGTATGGTGAATGGAGAAACAGAGAGTTCCACAGCTGGATTGAAAATCAGTGCGGAGGAGATACAGTGCCAGGTACTTTATGTTCTAGACTAAAGCTTTCAATTTATTTCTGTTTCTTTAGACAAAATGTTGCGTGATATTTTGAAATAAACCGCAGTATTTTTCTACTGATATTTTTTGTGTTCTTTCTTCACTGCAGTAAAATGTTATTCAGTTCATTTTTATGTTATTAAAACTTTTTTCAACATTGTAAGTATTGTTGCTCGCAAACAGCTTTTTCCTAGTCTGGAGTAAATCACTGTATGACAAGGACTGCTTATTGCACTCTTCTTACTATTCTGTGGAAATCATTCTGTAATTTTCTTAAAGCCTGTGCAGAATTACTTACACTGAGATCACAGTTACAAAGGAAACGAAGTATGGGGGGAAAGATAGGCAGTGTGTGTCAATACAATAGATAAAACCGGGAATAGTTTAAATATCTGTAAAAACTGAGCTGAAATACTTAATGTTGACTTGAAATGTTATATAAATTTCCAAGATAACATGTTCTGTATCAATGCTGTTTACAGGTTTGCTATGACTTGGGTGCAATCTACTTTCAACAAGGAGCTACGAATGCAGCACTTCATGAAAACGCAAAAGAGAAGTTTTTCAAAACAAGGGAGTTGATTGCAAGGGTAATGAGTGTTTTATTACCGTGTATGTTCAGCTCTTCTAAAGAAAAAAGAAGTAAATCACACTACTTCTTTCTTCAGCAGTGTAAAGCTTATGTTACACATATTTTTTTTAAAGAAACTTCATGGCATTTTGGCAGCAACTTCCATTGCTTTGTTTTACTTTGGGTCTTGTTCAAAACTCTATTGATCAGGTGTGATGTGTTCCTGTTTTATTCTGTTGTGTATTGAATATTTGGTTGTACAACTAGTACTGATGCAAGAGTAACATCTCCAGTGCTAGTATTAACTTGATTAAGCAGTTCAATCCGTGCCCACTGTGCTATTCTGGTAGTGCTGTTGTGTTTCTGAGGAAGGTAATCATACAGCATTTCCTATTCATGTTTATGAAAATTTCTTTTGGAAATAAGGTCTCTGTGTTCTGACCATTTACAAAATATGACATTTTTATGTATATTATATAATATTTATATTTCTGAAACTGCAAAACCCAAATTTTCATTTAAAAAGACAAAACATGGTGTAAGCTACAAAAAGAACAAAAACATAAGTGTGTACACGCATGTTCTTCTAGTGTTTTATTGTTATTGGGAGAAACTATGCTTCAGAATTAAGTTTGTTTCATAATACTTGGTCACTCAGATTGAATCCACTATTCCTTTTCAGATTGGTTCATCATCACTTCACTGCACCATAGATGAAGAACGGTTGGCTGGGTACTGTCAAGCTTGTGGAGTTCTTACCTCGTCTGATGATGATGCATCTCAACAAGCAACTCCTTACAGTCAAATCGATAACTGTTTGAAAACTGGCAACTATCAGGTATTGCACTTAATTAAAGCCTGCTTCTAGTGGAGTTCTTTGTTGTTATGTGTTGATGATTCCATCTAATCTGCTATCTGTAACTACTGAATTATGCATTGGTGATTCATTCCAATGTGTTTGTGTTGTAGGACTTGGTGAAGATATTCCTTGAAGATAATCTGGCCCTCAGTTTACCTGTTCAGTTCAGGCAATCGGTGCAAAGAGAACTGTTCCAAAATGCTCTACAAGGGTGAGATGTTAAATAATAGTCTGCTCAATGTGGTTGAGAAGGTGTTATGATTTTCAAGTATATGAAATCTTTTAAAAACAAATTACGTACACACACAAATTTTTAAATTTATAACTAGGTTAATGCCTCTGTAGAGGTCTTCTAAAACTTGAAGCCAATCAGGCTGCAGTACTAAGCAGTGGTATCACAGGAGATGAGTACTTCATCTGGGAACTTTGGCAGCGTAGTTACCTGTGATTAGGAGCTTTGTGCACTGCTGAACCAGCCCAGTTTGTGTATTCTGAGATGTGTAAATATGCCTGAAGTTGTCTTGGCTGTCAGCTGTGTGTGGGGAATGCTTACCAAGAGGAGATGTGCCTGTGTGTTGGTCACACTGCTG
Source organism: Anas acuta (assembly GCF_963932015.1). Taxonomy (NCBI): domain Eukaryota; kingdom Metazoa; phylum Chordata; class Aves; order Anseriformes; family Anatidae; genus Anas; species Anas acuta. The sequence continues at coordinate 134,477,533 of NC_088980.1, forward strand.
TAGTTGGAGTCCCAGCGGGGTTCAGGCTGAAGCAAAAATGAAGCTTGTGTGTGAAACAGAGCTGTAAGCAAGGAGGGGATTTTCTTTCAAAAAAAGTGAGGTCTTGGGTGAACTTAGGTAGATCCTGAGTAAATTTTTTTAGAGGGCAGTCATGGACAGAGGCATGTGCTCCAGACTTGTCTCGGGGTCTGACACGTGGAACTTTGCCTTGATACCAACTGCATTTGTCAGAGATGTTCTATGATCTTGGGTTTTGTGTTCATGCAGGAACGACGCTCTGGAAGAAGTTTGTTTCAAAATCTGCGTGTGCAACACCGTCCGTGATATATTGCAGGGTGAAATAATTGATGTTCAGTTTTGTCTGCTGTTCCTGAAACCCAACAAAGAGAAAATAGACTTCCTCCTGGAGGTAAGAAAATTACTGCCTGAAATTAAAAGGGGAGACAGTATTTAAGGAGGTATCTCTTTTCCCAGTTAACTGTGTAACTGTTGCAAGTAATGCTTATGTTTCTGAGACAGAAAAATACTTTGTGGGTAACTTCTCAGATTTTATTCAACAACTTTTTAGGTAGCACAAATACGCTGTATGTAATCAGTCTTGCATCGATGTTGCTAGTTCATCTGTTGGGGAGGAACCCTTCTTGATTTACTGTTTCAGTTGGGATTTGAAATTGCTGGGTTTCCTGACCTCATTAAAATATATAGTGATATCACTGAACATCTTTTATTGAGGAACAAAGAAACATTCTCCAAGACAGAGAAAGAGATACTAGAAAAAAATATTTGTGAAGGACTGCTCTTGCCAGCTTTGTTGTTTAAAAACTAGCAAGTCATGAAGCTATCCTGACGTTCTGTGTATGTGAGACTTAAACTATTGCTCTCAGTGAAGCTTTTTGGAAGTTGTTGACTGAACTTACTCCTTTTGTAGCTTTGTTGTTAGTTTCGTATCTTCTACTTAATTTCAGTCTTGCCTTTTGCATGTCAGTCACAGCTGCTCTCTTCAAGTATGTGGCTAAAATTGACTGATAATACTCTGAAATACAGAGCCAGCAAAAGCTGTTCCATCAACTGCTCATATTGAGCATGTTTCTCAAAAAAAAATAACAACAACATGTAAGCTGGCAATTAAAGATGACTAAACAGTTGAATTTAAACTATTGTCTTTCTTTTAAGTTAATTCTAGTGGATCTTATGGTTTTGTGCTCAGAAATTTTACTTAATTTTTAAACTTGTGCAAAAGGCCTTTATATACGTAATGATCTTTTGACTGATTCATGCTGTGGCGTTCAGTCAGCATGCCTAAATATCAGGAATTGGATTGAAAAAAAAAGTAGATTGTGTCAAGGAAGATCAGTTGTCTGAAAAAGCTTCTTGTGTACAGAGAAAGCAATTTTGATCTGTCTGATAGCTGCAGTGTTTATTGGATAACTGTCTTGCCTCCCTTGAGATAGAGGGTTACTAATAGGTAATTGTGAATCAGCAAATTGGAGAGTAACACTGTACCTAGCTAAATATTTTAAGATTTCTAAGCCCTGACTTAGTTGTTACTGCTTACTTTTCCCCAGGCTTGTTCAAGATCAATAAACTTGGAAAATGCTTCTGAATCTTTGAAGAGAAAAATGGCATCATTTCTCAAGTATGTACTGGGTTTGATACCCTGAATTTGCATCTTGTAAGCAATGTCATGCAGCATAATAAATGCTTTTGAGAACCTATAACTGGAAAAATGATCATCTTCCTCCTTCTGATTGTTATTTATTTATTTATTTAGAAACTTGTGTTTGGGTTTGGAAGATCTGCAGCTTGTCTTCATGATTTCATCTCACGATCTGTTCATAAAACTTCTGAAAGATGATGAACGGAAACTGCTCATTGATGAAATGCGGAAGAGGTCTCCTAGGATCAACCTGTGCACAAAACCTGTGACTTCTTTTTATGATATTCCGGGTAATACTCATTGTTTCATTAATTTATATACGTGCAGTTACACAGTAACCTCAGGCATGGAAATAGGTGCAGATCTGTTTTCAGATCTGTTTTCTAGTTTAGAGTGAATGGGTTTTAGAGCAAATGCTTGCAACTTTTAGCCAATGAATGTCCTGCTAGTTCAAGAACATTGTTCTTTTGCTTGTATCTCAAGGGAGTATATGCTAAAATAAGTGTGTGCTAGTAGACCAAGCCAAAGAGAGGTGTGGCAGTTGGTTTGAACTGAATCTGACTAGCAGCTTTTTGCAGGAAGGATGTATTGCTGCCTTTGGTCTTACATCAGCACTAATGTTTGTGTGACTGGTGAGCAGTAAAATGTCATCTACTAAGGAATTATAAGGCTCTACATTATCAAGGAGTGCCCTGGAGACCTCATTTGTTTTTTTGTTGTTGTTGCTCCTAGCTTCAGCAAGTGTCAATATTGGCCAGCTTGAACATCAGCTCATATTGTCAGTAGACCCTTGGAGGATTCGCCAAATCTTAATTGAATTGCATGGTATGACTTCAGAACGCCAATTCTGGACAGTCTCAAACAAGGTAATTTGTTTCAATATGACGGACTAATATGATACCTAACCAGTCCTCAAATCACAATGAACAGTAAATATTTTGCTGTGGAGTGTAAATGGATTTTTTTCAATTTTTTCTCTGAACAATCCTTGAGTAATAATAACGATATATATCTAAACTCATATTTTGAATGAGGTGTAACCTTCATGCTAAACTGACTGTATCACAACTTTGCCTTGTGAAAAAGTAAATTTCTGTCATTTTTGCTTTCAGTGCTCTGACCAGTTAGCAATATTATTTTAGTTTAAATTCTGTCATGGAATGTAGCTGTTTAGCTGAGAGCAAGAGAGGGAGTACTTTTTTTCTTAGGTAAGAATTTCTTATCTTTTTGTGTTTTTCTTTTTTTTTCCAAATTACTGCATGTTCACATGTGAACAAACAAACCTATGTGCATATGAAAAAAGTGGGGTAGGCACCAATTTTTAATGTAATTCTGTCTGTCTGAGCTATACATTCCTGCTGATTAGATGTAAACATTTCTGCAAACGGCACTTAGAAATCGATCATTTTTTGACATCTGAGTTTTATTTTCAGTGCTTAAGCAAAGATGTGAATTCTAAAACCCTGTGCAAATGTCTTGCATGTTTCTCTCTCAGTGGGAAGTACCAAATGTTTACGGCAATGTTATTTTAGGAATCAAAGATAACCTGACTAGGGACTTGGTCTACATCCTTATGGCGAAGGGATTACACTGCAGTGCAATCAAGGTGAGCAAGCTGTCTGAAGTTACTGGTGAGTTAGTTTGAACAAAAAAAATGGAAAGTCCTTTTTGAGAAAAAGAACTGAAGAAACAGGAGGTGAAAGAGATCTAGTAACAAGCTCTGGGTGTAATATCATAATTAAATATTCCTGTCTCACAAAGTTCCAGGGCAAGGGTAGTGGCATTGCGGTGAGTTGGGTTGGGGGATAACTTAGTTCATACAAAGTCTTGTTTAGGATATACTAAATCATGTTGCACCTAAACCCAACATTGATTTGACACATTGATGTTCTTTTGGCTGCTCTACGTAAAGAATTTGCTGGAATGCTCTTTTACTTGTCTGTTAATTGACTATAGTATAGTCTGTTAAAACTACAAGGTAGAACTGAACTGTCTATGTAATGTGTCTGTAGTTAACTTTTTTGGTATGTTTTTGCTTAAACTTCTTGTTCAATTTGAACCTGTGGGAACTATTAAGCTAAACAGCAAGTCCAAAGGGCTCAAAAATGTAAATGGTTATTGTGAGTTTCTTAAAGAATGCTGACAATAATGGATGCAAAGGCTTCTTCAGCCAGGATTTTAGCTCTTAGACTTCTTTTTTTTCTCATGAATCCATTCAGAGCCATTAACGTGTATCCTCTTTGTTGCAGGATTTTGTCCATGCAAAGCAACTTTTTGCTGCTTGCTTGGAGCTTGTGACAGAGTTTTCTCCAAAACTCCGTCAAGTCATGCTGAACGAAATGCTGCTTTTGGACATCTACACTCATGAAGCTGGACCTGGTGCCAATGGAGAACGTCCTCCTTCAGATTTGATAAGTAGAGTCCGAGGATATTTGGAAATGCGAGTACCTGGTGAGTGCATTGCTGTTTTTCCTGAGACACAAAGCACAAAGAGAAGGAGAAAGCAGTAACTTTGTATTTAGATAAACCATTTCAGTATATATTTATATACCTTATAATATGTAGTATATTTTCCAATGTAGTAGGTTGGAAAAACAGCAGTGAAATTTGACGTGTTATTTCTTGAGCCTTTAGAAGTTGGAAATGGGAACAATGACATCATGATGCCTACATGTTTCTAAACATTGACAGTTTCTGTTTAGTGCCACTTAAAGGGTTCGAACGGGATAAACGTGTCTGCACTTTATCTGAAAAGTTTAATTAGTTATTGAAGTAGTCCATGTGGTTTCACACTGAGGGAGTTGGGTAGTGCTGTTGCAGTTGGAGGAAGCAGGTGTTGCTTCTGATTTTCAGAGGTGAAGCCTCTTATAGGACTAAGCATCATTTTTTCTGTGACAGGTCATACAAAACAAAAATGGTTAATCAAAGGAAATTGATTTTGCTTGATTTTATATAATTCTGTTTCCCTCAAAAATAAAAAAGACCATATTTCCTTCCAGATATTCCTCTCCGACAAGTTATAGCTGAAGAATGTGTTGCCTTCTTGTTAAACTGGCGTGAAAACGAGTATTTGACCATGCAAGTTCCATTACCTCTGGTTCAAACTAATCCTTACGTAAAGGTAACAGCTGCTCAGTCTCAAATCCTTGTAGGACTGTAACTGACTTTTTCTTCTGGAGGTCTCTTGTACTTCTAGAAGCACGTACGTTTCTGCCACAAGTTTGTCACGTTTTTATTGCTACAATGAGTAAAGTCTAGTAAAAAAAGACAGAGCAAGGCTAAACAACAAATGTGTTTGACAGCTGGCAGAAGATTTGTGGGCTGTGCTGCAGAACAGATGAACCGAACTGCATCGTAGCCCTTGTCATCTGCCAGCTGAGGTTGGGTCCCTGAGCATCAGGCATGTGTGGTAACAATCCCCGTGCTGGCTGCTGAAACCCTATAGTAGCACTTCGGGGAAGGACTCGCCTCTCAGCTGGGATTCAGCCTAGGTTTATGTGGCAGAGCTGAGAAGTGTAAAGATATCAGGCTTTGTCTCTGTCATCTTTCTGTTCTAAAGACACCAAATGCAGTGTAAGGGTTCCATTTTTGAACCCGATACCAATGTTTAATTTCTGGGGACGCTCAAGCACTGCTCTTCTTGAAACCTGGCTTTCAAAATGGTTTTATAGTAGTGTTTTTATGTCAGTCAGGCAATAAAGCTGAAGCTGAATGCTGGTTGTATTACAGGACACATTTTTGGCCTGCTCTGGTTACCTGTGGTGCTTCCTATAAATTCCATTTTGACCCTTAGATTTCTCTGTGTAGCAGAGGGTTCCAGCATAACTTCGTTTTTCCTTTAGTTAATGTTAATTGTTATATGACAGTTATGGGTATTTGAGGGATCAAGTCTTTGTAAAACTATATTATATACAACCTAAAAAAAAAAAATCTAGATATTTGAGTAAGCTCCTGAAAACAAGCTTTAGGTTCTACTTGTCATAATGAAATACACCATAAGGGAAGTAGGAAAGGGATAATGTTTTGTTTAATTCTCATCTTCCAGATTACAGGTCAGGGTCCTCTGTTGCTATGTAGTTTGGGAGCTTAAAATTGTCTGCTTAGCCTTCTTAAATACCGATAATTCCTTTGCTCCAGTCAATATTCAGAGAAGTTCTGTCTGCTTACTGTATTTCTTCTTTTGTGTTGCACAGCTGGGACAGTTGCTGGCTGCTACATGCAAAGAACTTCCAGGTCCCAAAGAAAGCAGACGGACAGCTAAAGACCTCTGGGAAGTGGTTGTACAAATCTGCAGTGTATCCAACCAGCACAAACGGGGGAATGATGGCAGAGTGAGTTTGATAAAACACAGGGAGTCTACGCTAGGCATTATGTACAGGTATCTTTTCTTAAGTTATTTTTAAAATTGTTTGTTTGATTTGTATGCTTAACCCCAAGTTCCAGTCAAGAACTGACTGTATTTAGGGGTGGCAGCAGCTGAAGAACTCTGTGAATTTTCCTTTTAGTTACCTAATCTCTACTTGCTTTAGTGGTAACTGATGATGGATTTAGGACTCTGATTTGTCCAGCCTCTCCTTAAGTCCAAGACTGGCTATAAGCTGCCTGTTATGATAAACTCTGAAATGTATGGTTATACAGAACAGCTTTCTGTATTAAAAACTTGGACAAATGTTCCCCTGTCAAAAGTACGGGCTCTCCTTTGCCTTTATTGAGTAAATTAGGTTCACGTGCATCTAAAGGCCAGCTGCTTTTGCTTACATTGATGTGGGATGGGTAGAAGAGGGTACCTGCTTGTTTTATGTCTTAATTGTATACCCTGGCAAGAAAAAGGAAGCCCGACAGGTGTACTTTAGGATCCTGAACCTTTTCTGACCCCTGTAATTCAGACAGTGAAGGGCAGTGCCCCTGTTTTTATTGTGGGGAAAAAAATCAGCAAAACCTTTCCAAGCAGGCTGTGTTTGTCTGGCTTGCTTATGGTGACAATTTCTGATGTGGCATGACAAAAAAAAAAAAAAAAAAAATCAATATGCATTACAAACAATCACTGTGTACCCTATTCTGTAAGCTTGTAGGTTGTTGTTGCAGTCCTAACTTGGAGATTTATAGTACAGTTCAATGTCTGACTCAATACAAAATGATTTTCATGCCTTTTGTAGCTTGATAAACAAGACACAATCTGTTATTTTAACATTTTCTTAATTATGAAAGTCAAACTTTTCAGTGACTGTATTAAAAGTAAATGACTGAACATTTTCACTTACACACTCCGCATTTCTAAGCTTAGAGCTGACGGGTTGTTTTGGCAGATGAATTTGCTTTACTGACAATTATTTCCAGTGAATTAAGTTTGTATATGCTGTCAGTGGCGGTCGATTACTTACGCAGATCTTTGTGTCCCTGATTTAGGAGTGAATTGCTGTCCTTCATCAAAAAGCTTCGGGTAAGTTAGAGCTGACTTGGGAATGTGTGTACAGTCAGAACTTCCTTCTGGTGTAACACCTCTCTGGAATTTAACAGGAAATGTCCAGAAAGCATAATAGCTATACAAATGTTTTCATGTGGCTGAAGAACTAAATTTATTTCACCTGTCACAGCAGTGTTGAATAGCTTAATGTTGAACAACTTGTTCAACTAAAGTCTAAAATAATTGAAAACTACTTAAATTTTCTGTCTTCCCGTGCTTCAGGATTCTTAATGAAGTACTGTCTTATTTCAGTAGGAAATAGTGATGTCAGAACTTCTGACATAGCTTTAAAGCTTAGGGAAGAAAGTGGATTTCTGTTAATTTCATGGGAACGTCCATCACATTTTTCCTTTTCCTTCCAGGAACCGTTGGTTTTAACTACGATATTGTCCCTGTTTGTCAAGCTTCATAATGTTCGGGTTAGTACGTATAAAGATCACATTGGGATTTCTTGAAGCATTTCCCTTTGTAATTTCTTTTACTCTCTCTCTTCTCTTAGGAAGATATCGTGAATGATATTACAGCAGAGTACATTTCCATCTGGCCTTCCTCTATCCCCAAGTAAGATGAGACTAACTCAAAATACAGTTTTCAAAACATATTTAGATTAATTGGTTTGGTTCCAGTTACTGTGGACTAATTACTGTGTGCTAGTGTCATTTCTGCCATGTAAGGGCATCGCTGACTCCTGTTGTTTGCAGATAAGTTGGTCTGAGTGCGTGGAGGTTCCTGCTCTTGATTTGATGGTACTGATAGAGATGCAGAAGCAAGAAACAGGATTATTTTTTTTAATTGTGTGCTTCACTGAGCTGTATGGCTGTGAGCCATGTAATATTTTAATATAAAATACTTTTTTTTAGAGATGTTTGATTAATTGCCAAAATACTAAGTGGCATATAGCGTGTATGGCTTTGTTCTGACCAGATTGAGCTATGTTTAGAGGAGAAGTTCAGAGGGCTCATAGGCTCTGTGGGGTTAGAACCTCACTGGTTCAGCCTCTGTGTGTGTCATACCTGGGGGCATAAATAGGGAGAGCGTGTAATGTTCAGTGTGCTTCGTCTGCCCGTGGGTGGTGTGACGGGATAGTTTCTCTGTTACTGGTGCAGATTTTGGTGTTTATTAGAGAGCCAAGCAGAAGACGGTTTTCAGTCTGTTACCAGAACTTATTTATAGGGTGAAGAAAAAAAAACACATGTTTTTCAAAATGGAGATTCCATGTGACCCTTAGGAAGGGCTGCCCAAGCAATGTGTCAAGCTATATTAGCAGCTTTCCTTTCCGAGCTAGTTCCATGAATTCTAGAGCTTGCTGTCTGTGGCTGTTTATGCAGATGCTGTGATAATTTACGGTGGTTTCAGGTGCACGATCTTTACTGATGTTATTTTTGCTTGACATTTAATGCAAAAAGCGGTTTGGACTTAAACTAGATGTAAACTCAGATTACTGCTGTAAAAAAAGAAACAATTACTTAGGATTTTTTCTACTTTTTTTTCCTTTTAGCCTTCAATCAGTGGATTTTGAAGCAGTGGCTGTAACAGTAAAAGAGCTGGTCAACTATGCGTTGACTATCAACCCAAACAACCACTTCTGGTTAATTATCCAGGCAGATATTTATTTTGGTAAGTGAAACCAATATCTGGTTTTTGGCATGTCTATGGGGGCACTTCTTCTTTTGAAATTTGCCTACCTTCGTAACCTTTGCTGTATCTCCTTATATGAAAATAAGCTTAAGTGATAAAACTTTAAAATCTTTGGGGGCGGTTGTGTAGGTGAATTCACCGAGGAGGTATCTAAGTTGCCAGACTGAGCTTTCAGTGGGGACTTGATTTTAGGGTAAGGGAAACTTTACTGTAAGAGCTGTGATTAATTTCACTTCTTTTAGTGGGTACAGTCAGTTCTTGAGTGATACAGTCATGCAAACCTGTAACGTTAGAGTCTCTTACTAAGTGAATAAAGGTTTTGTGGCTAGTGCTTGCATTTAAGGTGGAGATCAGCTTTACTCTGCTCAAGTAGAGGTGTTCTGTGTTTTATATAGGGAAATATCTAGGGTTTGTAAATGAGGAAGCGTGAACTCCTGATCCAGTGCTGGTTGTGATGGGAAGCTCTTTCCTATCTCTCTGTCCTCACCTCGCACTTCCCTGCTACTTACCCTTGCGTATGAGCTGCGAGCAGCCAGCAGAATTGGGACATGGAGCACTTAGATCCCTGTTACCTGCCTGGGGAAGTCTTGCACAGCCTTTTGGTACTGTGCTTTGTTAATGTAGACCCGGGTCTAGTGTCAGCCTCTGGGGCTTACTTTGTAGTGTAAGTAAAGACAGTGGGGAGGGAGAGAGAGAGAGTAGAGGAGGATGTTGTCATTGCCGTCTTCAAAAGAACACGGGCATTTCTTGTGCCGAAATTTTCCGTAGGCTCTGTTCTAGGGGAATTTAGCATTGAAGCCAGATTGTTCTTCTCTGGCAACAAAGCAGTTAGCAGAGGCAAAGCTGGTGCTCTGGGCTGTTGCAGGAGGCAAGGTGCGTGTTTCTAAACCTCTTCTTGAGCTGGAAACGTGGCTGTACTGTGTGGTAAGCTGCAGTGCAGAAATTCTAGCCTGTTGATTTAAAAGGAGAAGGATTTGTCTAGAAGACAAACTCTTGCTGAAGATAAGGTGAGGTTTGGGCTCTCCTCTTAAATATGTGGGAGCGATTTGAGGTTATGAAATGATAGCATTTAGCACTTGTATGAAGTGGGACAGCATCCCAGAAGCTTCCAAAGGGAATTTAGCTGAGGTGCTAGTGTCCAAATAATTCTGTAAACATCTGATCTGAGTCTTAGAAGTAACTGCTGTGTTTACTTTAAAGTCCTTGTTTTGGCTTCTTTTTTTTTTCCCACTACAGCAACAAATCAATACTCGGCAGCCCTCCACTATTACCTGCAGGCAGGAGCTATCTGCTCAGACTTCTTTAACAAGATGGTACCACCCGATGTGTTCACAGACCAGGTGAGCTGGGGTGTTGAAATGGAATTTAGATGTACAGAAATAACCGTTGGGGTTTGGTCAGCATCCTAATCCTCTGAAGATACAGAATTGCTAACTACAAAACCTTAGAAGTCACAGGAAAGAGCATGCAATGCATTGTAACAATGACAGGCCCATGCTTTTCAGGACTGTCTAAGCCCAGGGAAGTGGCTGTTTTCATGCCCTATCCTATTGCTTCTCCTTGTGTTTCTGTTCATGTTTAATGCTGTTTCTTCCCCTGTTAATTCTGACCAGTCACAGCCCCATCTAAGCCATCAGGCTGCTCCTGCGGGCAGCAGGATAAAAGGCAAAGCTTTTATTAAAAGTCAAAGCTGCAGCCCTGCTCCTTTGCCAGAAACACTGTGCTTTGCTCTGTAGCACACATCACACTTGGGAGAACACTTCTGCATCGTGAAAGCTCAGGCGGTCAGTGGAGTGCGCACAAAACCCAAGGACAGGGAAAGGGGTTAGAAGAATGTAGATGGTTATTTAGCTGATCCCTTTTAGTTAATAAGTAGATAAATACAAATTTGTTGCTGTTTGTGTTCCTATATCCTATGCTAGCATTCTGAAACTCCTTTTTTTAACCATTCTGTAGGTGATAAAAAGAATGATAAAGTGTTGTTCTTTACTCAACTGTCACACCCAGGTAAGAGCTGAAATGTGATATTTAGTAAAATGTGTCTAAATATTCTGACTTCAAAAGCTGGGGAGAGAACTTAGACGCAGTTTTACTCGTAATGACTTCCCTTGCAAACACAAGCTGCATTAAAATCTTTTGTCACCATTGCATCTAATGCACTAAAGGGACCCAAATTAACAGGCAACTAAATAAGTGCTTGGAAATGTTGCAGAAGTAGAAATAATCTGAGGGGATTCTGTCCTATTCTTAATTTAGGCTATATATTTTTAATTTCTGTAGAGGTGGCCTTGTTCTACAAGATAACCACACCTGGAAAGTGTTGTTCAGTGGGGTTGTTTGTTCTCTAGGAAGTAACAAAGTTATAATAGCTCCTGTAGCAGGGCCTACTAAATACATCTAGAACCCTGGAAGCCAGGTGCATCCCTTCAAACTTGACTAAGCAACTTTCTTTTTTTCCTGTTGGTATTTCAGAAGGAGCTATGTAGAAGTTGAGGTGCTTAGGAGATGCTTGGGGTGGGAAGGAGCCCTTGGTTAGGTCTCAGAGCTGGGTGGGGTTACTGATGTGGCAGATTTCTATTTGTGGGTCACGAAGGCTGTGAAGTCACCTCTGAGCCTTTCCTTATAGGTAGCTATTTTATGCCAGTTCCTCAGAGAAGTGGACTATAAAACTGCGTTCAAGGCACTGCAGGAACAAAACAGGTAATTACTATTGTAAAGCTTCTACCATGGACACTTGTATATGTAACATCCATACATAAGTATGTCACTAATTTGTGTTTTCTTTCAGTCACGATGCCATGGATTCCTATTATGAATACATTTGGGATGTCACAATTTTGGAGTACTTGACGTGTATCCTTTTGTTAGAATGCTGCTAGCTTGTAGGAGGTGTGTGCTCACGGCTGGAGAGAGTGCCTTCTGCACAAGTATCTCCTTAATTTACCTTCAGATCTCCACCACAAAAGAGGAGAGACAGACAAGAGGCAGATAGCGGTGAGTTAACAGAGGGTGCTGCAGGGGCTTCCTTAGTGGTTCTTTCCTTCCCTGCAGCAGTCTTTGAAAATAATAATTGCCACTTCCAGTTTTAATTTCATTGCATAATTCTTAGAAGTCTGGCTGCTGATGTGAACTTGTATTCAGATGGTTCAGCTTTACTGGACTGACTGCTGCTCACGATGCCTCTCTCCTCTTTTATTTAAGATCAAAGCCATTGGCCAGACAGAGCTGAATGCCAGTAACCCAGAGGAGGTCCTACAACTTGCTGCACAGAGAAGAAAGAAGAAGTTCCTTCAAGCAATGGCAAAACTTTACTTCTAGGCTAATGCTGGAAGACCACTCCGAGATTTGTGAAAATGAAGAAAAAAATTCTTCCACAACTTTATTTTTAAAACTCATTTAAACTTTTATACAACATTTACAGTCTGGTATCTTTCATTTAGAAATAGATGAAATCTTATAATAAAACCCCGTATCTTTACAAATTGTACAGAAGGCCTGAACCAACAACTTCAGCTGTTTCCACTGGGGAGTGGTTGAAGAAGCTCTGAATTCAAGTTTGGGAACTTAGTGGAAAAGAGCTTCACAAACTGCTCAGCGCTGAGTTGTCCCTGAAGGGGGCATGGGTAGGAGCACCTTGAAAGAGGGGGGGGACTGGCAGCTGCATTTCCCAGCCCTATCCCTTCATTAACAGAAGTTAATTAAGCACCTCCCAGGCGGAGGTAGTAAACATTCCAAGGAAAACACAGTAGTTAGTTAATGCTGCTCATGAACACTGATAAAACATAGCTCTACACCTGCTACTTAAAATACTGCTCCTAGGAACTGAGTGGTTGTAGAACACCAGCACTTCACTTCTCTCCTACCCTCCAGTTCTCCTTATTTTTCTTTTTAACTGTTGCACGTTTGTGTAAAATAGAACTTGTAAAATAGAATTCCTTCCTTCAAGGACTGCACTTCTTCCAGTTAGGTTACTTCAGCAGCATGCTGTTTGTACTCTTCCCTGAGGTCAGGGGTGTGCTGGATCTTAAGCTTATGGCAGCCCTAAAAGGTGATTTATCCCCTTCCTATGAAACTAAACCTTGCTACAGGGCTGGCTCTAGCTTAGCCCAACAGCGGAGTGGTTTCAGAACAGTAAAACTAATTCCTCACTGACCTCTGTAATACTGCACCTGAGCTCGGAGCTGACTGACTGACAGGCAGGAAAAGAGAGGTCAAGAAGAGATAAATATGTACAAGCTGGCACCGGTTCAATATGGCTATCCCAAGTTAAAGCACAGTGACAAGTAAACAAGCTGAGCGGACCAACCTTGCCACTCAGCCCTTTCAAAACATGTTCTTGAAATTCATAAATTAGGAATGTTCAGAGTTGAATCGAGTCCTATGTGAGAAGAGACTAAAGTAGTCCAGCCTCCTGTGATGACACAGGGAGGGCTGCTTGGTCTAAAAGTTCTTTTATCAAGGCTGCAGGAAAATGCTGGTCCCCATTTCCATCTGATGCTCTGCTGGACGTGTCTTACTGCCAAAGTCTTGAGTATCATTAAAGAGCACTGAAGTGAGTCAGCCTCAGTGTGGTCTTGTCTTGAAGCACCTGGTCTGGGTTCTGAAACTGATCACAAAGGTTGTTGCCCATCTTTCATTTCTTCTCTGTGCTTTTGGGAGGCGTGATTATTCCTGCTGTTGATACAGGTGATAACTGGCCTGGGGCAGCAGACACTACTCCACTATTAACTTCTTCCTGTGGAGGGGGGGAGACAAACAGTTAATACCAGGGCAAGTTCTACTTTTTAATCTTATTAGTTAGCAGCAGCTCTTCCTCATAGTGCTGGTACAATTTTAACAATACAGTTAGGTCACAGAATATAAAATGAAAGAGATACTAAATAACACAGTAAAGATTACAGTATTAAACATTTTCATAAGTAATTCTCAGGTATTTAAGTTTTTGCTTATGGCTCGTGCATGTTATGCTAAAGGATGTGTATTAATTTATTTCTGTAACCACGTTGGTTCAGGCAAGGCAGCACAGGTGCTAGCAGGTAGCTGTCTGGACAGTCTTAAATGCCTCAGGACAAGGGGTGTGTAATGCACACTGTAAACAGCCAAGCCACCCACCAGCATGTCCAAGTAGTTTGTGTGCGTCTGGATGTTATGCCTGTCTTCTGCTGCAACCTTCTTAAAATTCTTCAGCTTCACAGGGACTTTTCTCGCCACATTGACAAAAGGAACCATCCACTCCACGCATTCTGAAATGCTGTCCCAGTCTAAGCCTGTAGGATAAAGCACAGTAATAACATCTAAAAAACATGGAGTTGCACAGTCTTTCCTGGCTAAAAATCCTATATTATTACAAGTTTAAGAAATACTGCACATAAAGAAAATCAGGAACATCTCCTAACATGGCCATTAGGGTTTCTGTGATCAGGAACAATTTAAGTTACAGCTTACCCTACTGGGACTTCTTTGCTTGAGTGAGATTTTTTTGGTTTACACTACAAGAAAACCTGCATCATAGCATTGTCCTTTATGCAATGCACAAGTGCTGAACTTAAGCAGGTTTTTTTGGGACTTCGTAAAGGACACACTTGCAGGAACTAGCCACAAAGGTTCAGTGCCATTGGCAGCCAGGAAGGACTGTCTAAAATTACATCTGAGGAGACAAAGTCACCAAGTAATGTACAGTTACTGACTCCCAAAACAATTAATGCGTAGAGGAGCAGTATCAACCCAAAAACAAGATTCTCCTTAGTTTCCTTAGATAAGGTTGTGCTTTCTGAAAGTGCTTCCTTCTCCCTCAAGTCTTGGCAACATCTGAAACAGAAGGAAGCAAAATCTGGGGGAGTGGGAGGAACCCACAGGACAGAGGAATGAACCATTATTAGTGCCTGTGTGGCTTTTGCTCTTTTGCAGCCTGATTGTCCAGCTCGCTCTCAGCAGCATCAGGTGATTTATATCACCAACCTTCAGAAGCCACAGCCTAACAAGATAAAAACTTCCAGCAGCTTCTTACCTGAAGCTTTCTTAACTACGTCAATTGAGGTATAGTGGCAGAGTGCAGCAGCAGCTAGTGTTCTGTACTGGAAGTCCAAAGAGTTCACATCCAGAATACACAGGTCTAAGAGCTGAGGAAACAGAGTAGAGGATTTAAGAGTTACACCTTTCAACAAGAGGATAACTTCGCTATAATCATGCCGCAGGAACTGCCCTCCTGCAGTCCATGGTCTGTAGTCCTGCTCTTCTCAGTATCAATTGCCCACACCTGGTTTATCTGCAGCACCAATTTCAGCTGAAGGAGGTCTGAGAGTGGTGCAGTGCAACCCAATTTGCACTTCTACCACTAACACACAAGGCAATTTGCTTGCACAGATCGAAGCACAACTTTAAACTCAGCAGAGCTCCGGGAAGGTATTTGCTTAAGCTGAAAGGTTACAGAGTAGCTCAGGGAATTAGATCTACTCTGTAGTAAGCCCCTGAGCCTGCACATGTATCCATAAACGTTGAATCAGGGTAGTTTCAGGATAGAACACAAACCCTCCTCATGCTACCTTCTAGCCCACAGAAACACTGTTACAAGGGACACAGGGAAAACTGTTAACTGGCCAAGGAGGCTCCTGTTGTGCACCCCCCAGAGCTGCTTCCACTGCCTGCTGTCCCCAGAGCACTGCATTTTGCAGTAATATTTCTAGTGGACAGAAAAGTCTTAGTTTGATGAGAAGCATCCATGTGTCTCTGGTGTCCCTGCTCTCAGATATCTACTACTAACTACTCACCTGTGCTATCTGAATGAATTTTTCCTGAGAATACTGAGGTAGCAACACTTTCGGAACGTCCTTCAGAGCATCCACCTGAAGGTAGAGGTTCAGCCAGGAGACGATTGTCACAGGACAGAGTTCCCATTTTAAAGCCTGCAAAAGATTAAACAAATATTTAAGCTCCTAAAACCACACAAGAATTGCTTTGTGCTCCGATCTTCTTCCCCACACCACCCCCTTCTGACTTAGCTCCATTTGTTGCACAGATCCTAAAAATTTCAAGCCCAAGTACTCATTTTAGATTGTTTGTGAGTGTTTGAAAGTGACATAGAAATACAAGTTTCAGCCGAAGTGAGATTTCAGCTGGGACTTAAGAACACAAAGCTATTACCTTTAACATAATAAGTTCCATTCTTACAATGTCGTCTTCACTACAAGCACCATCAGTGACATAAGCAAATTCCTGTATTTTAGGAGCGTAGATTTCCTTTCAAAGAAAGAAGAAAAAAAAAAAAAAAAGAGTCAGGATTAGAGAGCCTTATGAGTCTAGGAAAGCTTGAGAAAATGCTGGCACGTACTTCTTACACCATATTGAATATTAACATTAACTAGCAAAGCGTTATATGAAGGGACTTGAAACTTGCGTGATAGGAGATATCAAACAAGTAGGTTGTATGTTATCTGTTGCATAACATGACAAACTTCATAGAACCTTTTTAGCTTTTGAGGAAATAAATGCTGAGCAATTGGAACCACCTTTCATTAAAACTGCTTTCTTCTCAGCCATACCATTTGATATAAAAAAAGTAAATACCACCCTGTTCTCAGAGCACACTGACACAGCTTAGGCATAACATCAGCTAGTGCTGATGTAATCACAGATTTAAAAAAGAAAGCCAGAAAATGACAACAGAAAATCCCACAGCCATCACAGCTGGCAAAATGGTGCAGAGGCACTTAACAATTTCACCAACCTAACCTAATCAGGCCGGTCTGGGCCACGTGTAGGTGTTTTAGTAAACAAGAACCTGCCAACAGAACTGCTTGCAGTGCACCACCTTGCTTGAGGAGCAACAGCTAGATTGGGGGGTTTCCAAGTATAAAAATATCCCAAATTTGCCTCTCTGTTTAGCCTACCATGCGCTGTAGCCTATTTAGGAGACAGACGAAAACACATGGTCTTGGCTCAGAGCTGTAGCGTGCAATGCAAGGCATCACCATTGTTGCACTGATTACATTACCCTCAAAATAAAAAACCCACTAAATGGGTTTAAAGGGATATCAACCTGCTGTATGGGCTCGAGACACAGCCTTGGTTTTGTTCAAGTCCCACACCCATTCCTGAGATTGTTTGCCAACTGCTCTGTATTTTGCAAAAGACAAAACAAAGCAGAACTGCTCCGAGCACGTTTGCATACCTTTTAACTTTATGTGGTCTCCCTCCCTGCTGCAGAGGAAAGGGAGGACAAAGACTGAGCTCTAACAGATTGATACACGCACAACTGAAGGAAAAGAAAAAGAATTTCCCCTTCTGACCTGCAGTGCTGTGTGTGTGCCACCAAGTTCAAAAGATTCAGGCAGAAGAAATAAATATGTTACCACTGCCTTCGGTTACTTCGAACGTAATATCCTCCTCCTTGTGTCTTACCTCGAGCTTGGAGGCGATGAATAATGAGGTAATTCCTATGAGCTGGAGCATGCTCTTGTTAATGTTCTTCTGTGTCAACATGAATCTGTCAAAGAAGTCTTGAGCTAGGTAGAAGGTTTCCCTGTGGAGCGCATACACCTCACAGACCTGCAACAGAGAAAAAAATAAATTTTCTGTTATAAAAAACAGTGTATGCATGCTAAAGTGTTCCAGCTTTGACAATAAAATACAGTATACATCATTTTGTCTTTTGCACACACAAACTATCACACAGCCAGGTGTTCTAGGTGGCAGTGGTTAGTATGGGGTTTGGTATCTTCCCTACTCTCATCTAATCATGGATTATCTACAATGCACCTCCAAAGTATACTTTTTCCAACATAAATAGCATCCAGCACCCTTAAAACTAAGGGACAATCAGCCAGAAGTTTTCCACTGAAAGAAAAGAGACTTACTGGGGACTGAAAGGGAGGGGAAAAATAAAAATCACACACTAACTCGCTTAATCAAGGATACTCTGGGTTCAAATCTCGTTGCTGGCCTCCTCTTTTCTCTTATCTCTAACTGAATTTTGGTGGGTTTACCCTAACTCCATCTTATCTGCAACTGTATCCCTTCTACAACTATAAGTAATTTATAGATATCTAAGTAGTTTCTAATCTACTTACAGAAAACAGGGAAAAACATCCAGGCAGTGCATCCCAAGTAAATCTGACTTTCCCACCTCACTTAATTATTCTGCTTGGACAAAGTCAGAATAAAAATCTCACTATTTCTAGTTATTTCCTAAGAAAAGGTTGAAAGCCTGTTTGTGGATACATCCCTTCCTGACCTTTGAAAATGCAACTAGTTGGCAGTAATACCACAGCTTTTTTTTTTCTTTTAAGGGCTGATGTAATTTTCACAACCTGATGAGCTACTATGAAATGATTAACTACTGGTCCAAAGAAAAGTCACAACTAAAAAGGTCCATACCAGGCTCTTCCACAAATAAATGGTACAAGTTCTATAAAAATGTACTTTTGTATTTATGCCAAGCATAAATAATATTACTTGGTCATGTTAAAGTATTATCTCTAACATGAAGTCACAGAAGACAAGGTAAGGAGCTACTGGAGCACTGGAAGCCGCTGTGATTTTACTCCGCTGAGGCGTACAGAACCACCGAGCTGGACAACAGTAATTAGATCAATGTGATCAGTTTCCAAACCAAAATGTTTGTTTCCTAGCAGCTCAAGATTTTAAGATAATTTAAAAGTTATGTATCACCTTTGAATTAGATGTAAATTGCACATTAAAGGAAGCAGCGAAGCACAGAAGTGCAACCATCTTGATATTCACACCATATTTAAAAGACACACTCCTCATTTCCCCCAAAACTCCCTGCTATCAGCACCGTTCAATCAAGACAGCAAGCGTGCCACCCCAACATCTGCTTCCCCGGCAGCACTTGGTGTCACAGAACCGATAAACCTGCACCGATCCCTTCTGCTGAAGAGCGAGAGCTACGTGAGGCAAAGGTTGCTCTTGGCAGCAGCCATCGAATGTTCTATAAGACAGAGTGTTCTTGGAAACGGTTCCAGAACACAGCTCTCTGCAGCACTCACACCGCTTCGCATGGGGTCAGCTGCCAAGAGTGAGAACCTCCACTTTGTCTGACAGCTGGGACAGGCTGAAGCATAGCAACCAGCCTGGGACAGGGATGATCTATCTGCAATCCTTTTCAAAGAATCTGTCTGCAGCAAGGGCCTTCAGGTGGCAGTCACTAACATATTTTCTCCTGCTCCCTCTGAAGGATATAATTAAACATTTACTATTAAATCAGAAAAGAATAGTGTCGGGGCGGACATCTAAAGGCTCTTGATGTACACAGGGCCAGGGCAATAACCCCAGTCCTCACTGCAGATGCAGCTGTCTCAGAGCTCAGGTACACCAGAAGCTGTAAAACTGAAGCTCCACAAATAACCTGTTTACAGCTCCTGCAATAGAAGCATCCCAAACCCAGATTTCCCGTGTTCCCAGGCATTTATGCAGCATGGTGAGAACAAACATTTACAGCTGTTGCTTGCTGCCCTGTTGGGGATGTTGGGTGCCTCCAACCAGGAGATACTGAACGTAGCTCATCATTTTGTTCTTGAATCTTTTACATAAAAGCTCTGCTTACATCTGCCTGCTTCACAGGCATAGCACAGCACAAGGTAAGGAAATGAACGCACCTCTAGGAGCCAGTCTAGCAGTATCGATCGCATGTGCGGTTGCAAACTAGAGTGGAGTGAGGTGAAGTGTTTGCAGTGAGCGTATCTGTTCTCCTTCTTCAGGATGTTGAGCCAGACGTCTTTGGAATTTCCCCAGCTACGGAGTAAAGTTACAGAGCACTGTAAGTATACACACACCTTCACAAAAAGAGTGTTAAAAACATGATTTACAGATATTCATGAACAAAAAGAAAAATTCTGCAGCCTAAAAGATCCTTACAGGAATTAGCAAACTGCAGGCACACTCTAAACACTTACCACCACCACAGCAGCTTGCCAAGATCATCAGCAAGCCCAGTTTTACAGAGCAGCCAATAAAACTGAACACGTGCATCCCAAAAGTTGCACATACAACCACGCGGAGTTCCTTACTCTGCTTAGTGAGGTGGCCATTAACACACACAGCTCAGCCATTTTAAAGCCTGGCTTTCCAGAGAGCAAGGCAGAAAAATAAAAACAAACAAACAACCATCCTATCACCTAAGAAACAGCACACACAAAGTTGTCCACCTCAGTTTTGGAAAGATATTGAAAGCTGGTGTTTAGAAAAAGGAAGGGACAGATGAGGCTTAGAAACAGGCCACTGAAATAAAAATTAAGTTTTCATTTATTGCTAACATAATTTATCAGCAGCCAAGCTTATCTGGGAAGGAGAAAGATGCCTATATAATAAATACAATTTGGTTTTAATTTGGAATTGTTATAATGAATCAATGTGGTTTTTTTCCCTTCAATATTTCTCACCCTACAGTCACTCAGGTGGACAGGTTGCAATTAACATAGCGTCAATCTCCTGGTGAAGTTCTTGGAGTTCCATAGTTACCTTTCCCCAAGCAACAGCGTAGAGAAATTGAACAGACCTCATCACTGGCACTGCCTACAAACTTTAATTCAGATCAGTTTCACTCTGTTGCCACCATAAATAAAAAAAATAAACCAGAGATACTTGCTTAATGCACAGCTCTCTCTTAGTGGCCAGGCATCAAGAAATCTCCTATCACAATCTTCCTGCTGCAATTAGGAAAGTATGAATAAGGCAGTAGGGAGTAAACAACCTTCTCCTTTGGGTAATCGGAAAGGATGGATCACAGCTTTACCAGGTGCCTACTGACAGGAGGGGAACATCAAGGATGAAACTCCTTGTGTGGAATTCTGTGCCTGAACACGTCTTTGGGATCCAGCAACTTTCTGAAGGCATACATGAGATTCCTCCCTTCACTTTTTTTTTTTTTTAAATAAAGAAGTGATCTGCATTAAGCTTTCCAACATTTACAGAAATGTTATTTGCCAGATATAGGGAAGAGCATATTGCTCTTTAAAACATAGTTCAGCAACATACAGCAGGCTTGGGAGTAATACTGAGAAGAGCAGTCAAGTTCAAAGCTTGGTGAAAAAGGCCACTTATAGACCTACTGAAATCCTCTCTAGTCAGCTAGTCTGTCCTCTGCAGAAGGCAAACTGTTCCTGTCAGTATACTTGAAGAATTCTAACAGAAGTTTTGCAAGAAATATTCTACTCTGAGTGATTGTCCTTTCCCCTTCAGCAACATCTTCACTTAAACGTTTTAAGTTCTTACAGAAAACTTTGTTTAGTATTTTGGCCACCTTGTTGGTCGCTCGCTTTCAACAACACAAAGAAGGTCAGTTTTCACCACTGTGCGCCTCTTAAGAGCTTATAAGTTATAAAAGGATAAATCCAAAAGGCAAAAGTGATCTGTGCAGTGCATTGATAATATATGCAATAGAACAGATCCTGTCTTTTTCTGGACATTGAATTGTTTGTGGGATGAGGAGATAAGTAGAAGAATGGGCTGTGTACTGTCCACTATTATACAAACACAACACAACATCAGATGCTACGACAGTAGTTCAGCACGTGTGAGAAGACATCAACATCCGCTGTATCTGGTCAACTTACTTGAGTTCTGGCAGAGGCGATGGATTTATGAAGAGGTTTCTGAACCTGTATTTTTTGAATCTTGAGAAGTCAGTGGTTACCGATTCTTTGTGAGGCGTTTCGATAATTATGCACGGTGAGATGCCTCCTGTTATCGTGGGCGGCCAACAGCTCTGCAACATAAACATGGTGTGTTTTAAACCTTGGTTTTACTGGGATAGAAATGTAGATTATAGTAACAATGTTTGTAATGTGTGTCAGTTTTTTTGGACCTCAGAATCAATTTGAGGAACCAAAGAAAGAGACAGACTAAATGCCAAAGCCTTTTGCAGCCAAGAGACAGAAAACATACGAACAAATTTGACAGATCTGAGGAACTCAGCTGGAGGAGATCTGTCACTGGTTCATGAACCCACATGCAATATATCTATTGCTTGAGCTCTACAGCTACAACACCTAACAAAAAGGTACTTACTGCTACTAGAAAACAAGACAGTCGGCTGCTGGTCCTATCTACTTATCTATTCAGAGGGAAAAAAAAAAAGGAGAGGGTGGAGGTTCTACTGTTTCTCAGTGGAAATTCAGCAACTGGTTATCTTCCAATTTAGTACTCCAGGGAGGAGCCACCCATCTCAGCTCCAGAGCTAGATACCCACCGAGCAAGCAGCAGCTGTGAACTATCTCTCAGCTTGCCAATGCCAAACATGCAATGACTCCAAAGGAGAGCAACCTGAAGTTATTTCATGCAGAAAGCCTCAGAGAAAGTACTCTAGATTGCTTTAGCTAAGCGTGTAACTTGTTTCACTGTTATTTGGTTGTACGTAACCAATATGAGTAGGGAGGCATCAGGTGCGTGAAGCATATGTAGTGCTGTAATGGCTGACAGCCTTCAAAATGGTGACAAGTGAGCTTTAATCATGTTCTGTGCATTTAGGGGGATCCCATGCACAAAGAATGGCAACACCTGTCCCTGAACACAGGAGCATTTCCTACACAGCCACCTTGCTACGTAAGATACGTATCATTTCTTTACTGTATCTCAAGCTATGTAGCCAGACTCAAGTAAGTTTCCTAGGAGTTAACTTAGTTCACAAACTCTCTGTAAAAAGTGAAAAATGTGTAAAGAGATGCTAAGTTGCAGGGCTGACGCACTTTATACACCTGAAAGTATAAACTTGCCATGTTCAATACCTCCTAGCACGGAATGCATGACTTCACACCCACCAATATTAACCAGACTCCCTCACCTAGTTTGACCTAGCATTCAGGACTGAGTTACCTTAATTTCATATTGGTGTTTTTTAGCAATTTTCCCATCTTCTTTCTTCTTAACCTCCTGCTGAAAAGAGAGGAATACGTCAGTCGATTGACCATGATGACCAGCACACCCACCTCTACAGCTAAAGAAATCGTTGCTGCTCCTGCCCCATTTTCTAATTTTACAGAGAATGCTAATTTTCCCCAGCCAAGTGATTGGGGAAACCTGCAATATTATTATTATTATTATTTTTAATTTTTATTGATTTATTTATTTTAAGTCTTTCAGGCTGGTCACCTCTGCTGTTCTCCTTTTTCTGGTCTGGAGGTGTTCTGGTGCCTGCAGCTCCTGCGGAGGCTCCTCCTGGCACGACAGGGGCTGCTGCTGCTTGGCTTGCAGTCGGCTGCTGCAAAGAGACGGGCGCTGTTAGGAGAGGGGCGGCGAGGTGGGCGAGGACCAGCCGGGTGCACGGCCAGGCTGGGAGCTTACCTGCGCCTTGACATCTTCCTCGGGTGCTGGGATCTCTACCTGGACCGGAGGAAGAACAGAAAGTGAGTGATGTGTTCTCAAAGGGCGCTTCACAAGGTCACCCACTGACCCATGTCCCCAAGCACCACGTCCAACCTCTCCCTGAGCACCCCCAGGGACGGTGACTCCACCACCTCCCTGGGCACCCCGTCCCAGTGCCTGGCTGCTCCTTCTGACAGAAATGTCTCCTCACTTCCACCCTGAGCCCCCCCAGGGCTGTGCATGGTGCAGAGGGGCAGTGGGGGGCACACCGAGGGGCTCCCCCCCCCCCCTCCCCGGGCTGCCCGCGCTGCGCCGCGCCGGTTCCGCGCCAATTTGCAGCGAGCGGGGAGGCAGAGCCGGGCCTGCGCCGTGCCGAGCCGGGCTGTGCCGGGCCGAACAGGGCTGAACAGAGCTGGGGGGGGGCCGGTTGGTCCCGTGGGCCAAGCTGGTCCCGGTCCCGGCTGGTCCCGGGGTGTTGAAAGGGGAGAAGGGGGAGCTGGGGGTGGGGGGCGCCGCTGCCGTGCTGCCCGCGCTCGCTTCTCCCTCCAAAAAGCGCCCAGCCCCCGCCGCCCCCCTCTTCTTCTTCCTCCCCTTCCTCCTCCTCCTCCTGGGGTGAGGGGTGCCTGGGGGGGGGGGGGCAGGGCAGCGCTGAGACCCCCCCCCCAAATGGGGACCCCTCACTGAAGGGGCTGGGGGCGGATGGGACCCGCACCCCCTCACTGCAGGGGCAGGGAGCGAGCCCCCCCCGGCTGGGTCCGTGTCCTGAGGGGGGTCCCCAAAGCATGGGGGGGTGCAGGCGGGCGGGCAGCCGGGGTCAGCCCGCCAAGAGGCTTCCCCGCCCCCACCGCGCCCGGCTCCCTCCAAAATCCTCCCAAAAGCGGGCGGGGGGGGGGGGTGACCCCGCTCACAGCAGCACCCCCAGGGGGGGTTGGATGGGGTGAGGGGGGTGGTTGAATGAGGGGGGGGGGTTGGAGGGGGTTTGGATGGAGCCGTCCCCACCTCCTCCTCCCTCCCTTCCCTCCCAGCCGCTCTCCCTCCAAAACGCTGCCCGGGCGGGAGGGCTGCCCGCCTCGCCGCTATCCCCTCCTCGCGGTGCCCTCGGCTCCTCAGGGGGCTGTGCCGGCACCCCCATCACCATCATCACCCCCATCACCCCCACCATCATCATCATCATCATCACCCCCATCCCCATCCCCATCATATCACCAGCATCCCATCAGCAGCAGCACCACCACCAGAAGCAGCACCACCAGCAGTATCAGCAACACCATCCGCAACACCATCCCCACCTGCATCCCCCTCAGCCCCCTCCTCACACCGGTTGCCCCCTAAATCCCCCAAACCCCGCTCCCCGCGCACCTCCGCCGCCTCCGCCCGTGCCGCGCCGCTCAGCTGGCGCCGGCGCCAAGCCGCTATATAGCGCGGCCCGGCCCGCGCTGCGCATGTGCGAGGGCGGCAGGCAGCGCCCCCGCCCCGCCCGCCCCTCACCGCCGCCCGCCGCCCACAGCGGGACCCCCGCTCCCCGTTACCCCCCCCCCGCTCCCCGTGATCCCCCCCGCACCCCGCTTGCCACCGCCTCGTCCTCGTTCACTCGCGCCCTCCTCGCTCTGCACCCCCCTCATCCACTCGCTCGCCCCTCGCCGTGCCCTCTCCGG
This sequence comes from Anas acuta, assembly GCF_963932015.1. Classification (NCBI taxonomy): domain Eukaryota; kingdom Metazoa; phylum Chordata; class Aves; order Anseriformes; family Anatidae; genus Anas; species Anas acuta. The sequence continues at coordinate 134,502,263 of NC_088980.1, forward strand.
TAGCCCCGGTAGCCCCCATCCCATCCCATCCCGTCCCGTCCCGTTCGGTGCTCGGGGCTCGGTGCCCGGTGCCGGGGTCGCTCCGAGCCGTGCCCGCCGCCCGCCGCCCCCCGCCCCGGGGCGGAGCCGCCGCCCGCTGCCGCCAATGGGGGCCCGGCTGCGGGCGGCAGCGTGCAGCGGGCGGCGGAATGTAAACATGGCCCCGCCGCCCCGCCCTCAGGGCGGCTGCCAGCAGCTCCCCCGCTGGGCGAACGGCCCCGAAATCGGCAGATCTGAGGGAAAAAAAGGGGGCTTCTCCTCAGCATTCCACCCCAAATGTGGGTTTGGACCGTCAAAGCGCGGCTCCTTGTGGGAGCAGCGAATGATACAATCATTAGGGTCGGAAAATGATCTCCGAGATCACCTGCTCCAAGCATCACCCTACCACCAATGTCACCCGCTAAACCGTGTCCCTAAGCACCACTCCCCTACCACCGGTATCACCCATGTCCCCAGGCACCACCCCAGTACCACCAGTATCACCCACATGCCTCACCCCCCTACCACCGGTATCGCCCGTGTCCCCAAGCACCATGTCCAACCTCTCCTTGAACACCCCCAGGGACGGTGACGCCACCACCTCCATGGACAACCCATTCCAACACCTGACCATGTGCCCCAGGAGCCTCCTCACACACAGCCCGCATCCGTCTGGAGTCACCCCAAAACACCTGGGCACCTGCAGGCCCAGCAGGGACATCCCCCAGCCAAGTTAAACCTCGCTTCTAGGAGCTGCTAATCCCACACAGACCACTGGCAAGCAAGGGCCTCATACTATTTAAACCAAAGAAAACCCTCTTTTTCGTTTTATTTTGTTTTTCTTAAAAGCACGCTGTGGAGACATGCCATTGACACAAGGCTGCACGCGGCCATTTTGGGCACAGGAAGCCACTGGTGCTTTCGCTCTTTTGCAGAGCAAAACACACGTGAAGACACGCCACAGCTGCCTTCAAGTAAATCCACCTCGTCATCGTTTTCTTCACTTCTGCTTTTTCTTTTCCCAAGTGTAATGCTACCAAAGAGTAAACATATCTGTATCTTACAATATCTATTGTGGTAATTAACCACGATAACCAGGTTTGGGTGCTTACCTCCTCATGGCTTTGCCATTTTATGGAGCAAGAGGAAAGGCAGTGCAGCCCACCCAAGACATTATGACAGCATCATAAACAGTGTCTTTTAACAGATCGTGGGTTTTAGACAGCCAAGGTGATCTCTTACCTGTGGGTGCTTCCAGCTCCTGGCAGCGTGGGGACGATGATTCCTGCAAACTTCAAGCAGAGCAGTGTGCGCGATCATGGCATGAGGTGGCCATTGAGCCGCCCAGCCTCCTCAGCTCTGCAGAACGGCTATTCCCATCCTTACCATGAAGGAAATCTTCTGTTTGTGGCTCAGAAGGGATGAAAAGCAAAATCATTGTCATCCCTTCAGGCCTACAGATGCTTAGAAACAATCTTTGTGAACCATCTGTATTCCACCAGCTTGTTTCAGGAAGCATAATCTCTGCCGTAGTTCACGGTGCCCAAAGCAGACACAGCCTGCAGCAAGGAGCTCTGCTAGGTGGTCTCTGCTGTGCTTCACAAGCAGGACACGTCCTGCTGTCTGGATGCACCTCCCACTTCATTGACTTCAGACAGTCTCCTGCACTTGGGCAAATATTGGTGTAAATCTCACCTCAGGCCTGTAAGTGGCTTGCTGCAGTTCAAGCCCTGCCACATCCAACTTCTTGAAGAGATCTGGAAACTGCTAAACAGGCAGGCAGGAGAGCAGAGACAAAGTATTTTTCCCTAAAAAAAAAAGCACCATGCCCCGGGGATGTCAAATTAAGCCAAAATGAGAACAGCAAGGCAGTTTTGGCATATCAGCAACAAATGGTGTGGCACATCGTGAAAGGAGAATGGTGCAGAATGAATAGTATTTAAAAATTGAATGGATTAGGCCTAACATGAACAGGTCACGGCGCAAAGGCAGCAATGACTCTGCTGCTTGTTTCTCCATGCCTTTTGCTGTGAGCAGGTGCAGGTTGCATGCTGCTGTATTTGTGATTTTGGCTCAGTCTTGTAAGCATTCTGAGGCCCTGCCAGCAACTTCTCTCCTAAATTTTGTGCCGTACAAAACAAAACAAAACAAAAAACCCACCCACAAATTTAGTTTGCAATAAAATCTTGCTGCACTCGATGAAATTACGATCAGCAAGCTAATGTGCTGACCTTTTGATGTGGCAATAAAACTAAAGTGACTTAGCCCACACTGAGACATTTCCAAATGAGTTAACAAACAGTACATCCTCTTTCACTATGTGGATGCCTCCTTAAAGGGGATGAGTTTAAATGAGAGAATGGTTTTTAAGCTTCTTGAAGCACACTGCACTTACCAAGGGGTATTTGTGCTGGGATCTTGTAAGCCCCTTTAGATTAGCCTGTGGTTTTCAAGTTTTTCAAACAACCACTTCTAGACATGTTCCAGTGAAGATGTGAACCCCTTTGGAAAAGTGGGAATTGCAGGGCCTTCCTCACAAGTTTACACAGCTGAGGATGCTTTTCTTGGCTGTCTGTTCATGGATCTGATGGAAGAAGCTAACAGCCTACATGGGATCTATAAAGCCCAGATCCTGCTTAGCAAGCATGCTCAATACTGCTCTTCTCCCAGGGCTTTTGAATCCACCTGGTTGGTCCTAAAGAAGGCAGCTATATTTCATCATAAATATCCACACATGGCTACACTGTGATCAAAATTACATGGGATATTGGCCTCTGCATTCCTGTCTTGTTGCAGTAAAAGTTTTAGCATGGTCAATTTGGTTGTGCTGTGAGACTTTGTCTCTGAGTCACATCCATGTTGTCAAAGCCATCCGATAACTCAGTTAAAGGAAAGGGAACCAGGACTTTCATATGGAAAAACTAGGTTGCTTTTAAGAGGAGATTTGAGTTTGTTTAGTGCAGAATGGCTTCAGCTACCTCGACTGAGCAAAGCACCATGAAAAGCTTATACCCCTTCTAAAGAGGAATCCTTTAGTAGGAAGTAATACCCTTCCCAAATTGTTTTTATTCTGTAGAATAGCATGTGATAACTCGAAACCATAAGATTTCAAAACCCTTGCTTTCTCTTAGAACCTATAAAGTTCTACTAGCTTCATGCTTGCTCCATTTCTGACTTTTTTTTTTCCAGAAAGCCAGAATCCACTCTAATATGCATTAAGAAATCTTTTAAGACCTTACAAAATTGACTGATTGGTTTCTGTATTATTATTTTTTCAATGATTTTGAGGGGAGAGAGTCCATATTACAGTTATTAAAATTAGTTAGATAAAAGCAAAATATAACAGAGTAAAGTTCTTAATTGCAAGCATAGGAATATGCCTTTCTAAGGCCGACACCAGCAACAGTGCAGACAGTGACTAATTATTGATAGGCAGTCTGTATGACAATCAGATAAGTTATGACAACCGGCAGTAAGTTATTTTTATAACAGCAGAAAGATCAAGAGTAAGTTAGCTGTTTGCAGAATCGGATCTACAACAACATAACACAATACAATGCTTGATTTCCTTTTTGCGTTGGTTTTCTTCTTCAATACATGCTTTTAAAAGTGGGTGGGGTGAGGAAAGCCAGCTATAGTTACCAACCTTTTAAACCCACGTTCAGGAGTACACACCATCACGTTCCCAGCAGTCATAAACCACGCTAATGGAGTATGTTCTTCTGACTCTTGTTAGTAGCCTCTTTCTTCTTGAGATGATGTGACTTTCTCACTAGTTATCTTTTCTTTAATGCCCGTTTATATAGGAGGCACTCCATCCATGCTCTGTTAAAGATCCTTATTCTTTCCTGTATCCAGACATTTAAATTCCCACTTTCAACACATAAAAAGGGAAACACCTTTGAAACAATCCTCCTCATACTCAGTGGTTGATTTCCTAAACACGGTCCACACTCAAACTCCAGTAAGGACAGCATCTCTGCAGCAGGAAACAGCACCTGTAACTAACAGCCAAATGCTGAATCTATCGTTATCTACCACTGCATTTGATCTCCTGTCTGCAGCCCAGAGAAATAACGAGACCTCATGTTTTCCAGCACTGCTTCACCACTGGGCTGTAAACACAAAGCCTTTTGGAGCAGGAGCTAAGTGTAGGTATGGAAAAAGAAGGAATCTCAGGTCACAAGAAAGCAAGTAAAGCAGTAACACAATGCTTTCTTTGTCAAAATAGATTTATCCTCACTGTACTCTTCTACGGCATGAGGCATTGTAGGAAATACCACTTCCCCTGCTGCCAGGAGCAGCAGGCTGCAGAGGTAGACCCTCTCCTCCCTGGCTCAGCCTCTGACTGTGGGTGGATGCAGTTCCTCATGCAGGTGACTCACATCCCCTGGTCAAAAGCTGGGCCCTGAGCTCAGTTTTTTTCCCTCCCAAGCCTGCAAGGTGAAGAGTGTTTACAGCTGATGCTCCAGCTTCCAAGCACTGTAACAAAAACCTTTTAGATGCCTGGGGACTAAGACTTTTCTTATGACTCACCATAGCCCTGACCTTAGCTATGATTAGGGCACATCATGGACCTTTCCAGAGGCAAGAATGATGTGCAGGCAATAATAACTGCACCAAACAACCCCCTCTGAGGAGATATTTGGTAAAGATAAATCTATTAATTCAGCTGCTTGCTGGTTTCTCACCAGCCACAGAAGCCCAATTCCTCTCTTTCCTCCCCATTTAATACAGACTACGTCCACCTCCTATTCCTCAGTTTCACACCACAGATAGGCGAGTTAGAGGCAAACTTTACCACAGAGTATAGCCAAGGGATACCTCTGCCCACATCAGTCCTCCCTTTCTTATTCACAATCACAGGTTCTTTATTTTCTTGCAAAAATTGTCAGTAGTAGGCCATTAACCATATGCCCCCCGAACCTGAGGCCTCTCTACCCCTTCTCACCTCACTCTACCTCTAACAATTCTCTTCAGAGCCCCACTTCAGGGAATGTGGGATTATTTTAGCACTCAGAATGATTTTAGGGCATTATAACGCTTTTGTTATATTGCCTGACTGGGTCATTTTGTTGCTTCAACATAACAAAGTGAAAGTTGCACTTGAGGAGAAAATATAGACCTCAGACACAGCCTGTGTCTGCTGAGATCTGGAGTCTGCTCCTGGCCTGGTTTTGTTACTCTTACCTGTTTTTTGTTTGTTTGTTTGTTTTTGCTATTATTCATTTTCCTTTGGTCATCCATGAAATTAACATAGTTAGCTCCTTATTAAGGCGCTTTGGGGTTCAAATATCTACCTGCCTACAAAACTTTGAAACAAATACATATACAGGGTGGGTGGAGAATGGGTTGAAAGCAGCCCTGAGGAGAAGGATCTGGGGGTGTTGGTTGATGATAACCTCGACATGAGGCAGCAATGTGCGCTCACAGCCCAGAAAGCCAACCGTACCCTGGGCAGCACCAAAGCAGTGTGACCAGCAGGGCGAGGGAGGTGATTGTCCCCCTCTGCTCTGCTCTCGTGAGACCCCACCTGGAGCCCTGCGTTCAGCTCTGGGGCCCCCAGCACAAGAAGGACAGGGACCTATTAGAACAAGTCCAGAGGAGGCCATGAAGATGATCAAAGAGCTGGGACACCTCTCCTATGAAGACAGGCTGAGGGAGCTGGGGTTGCTTGGCCTGGAGAAGAGAAGGCTCAGAGGAGGCCTTACCATGGCCTAGTACCTAAGGGGGTCCTACAGGAAAGCTGGGGAGGGACTCTCTCAGGGGGTGGAGTGATAGGAGAAGGGGGAATGGCTTTAAACTAAAAGAGGGCACATTTAGATTAGATGTTAGAAGTTGTTCTTCACCCAGAGGGTGGTGAGGCCCTGGCACAGGCTGCCCAGAGAAGCTGTGGATGCCCCATCCCTGGAGGTGCTCAAGGCCAGGCTGGATGGGGCTTTGGGCAACCTGGGCTGGGGGGAGGTGTCCCTGCCTATGGCAGGGGGTGGGACTGGGTGGGCTTTAGGGTTTCTCCCAACCCAAACCATTCTGTGATTCTATGTCAAGAGACTTTAACTTCTGCAGTATTAGTCATACAGCAGTCGCTCCCAGATAGCATTTTCATGAAATAAAAGGCTGGCTGAGGAACAAAATTTTATGCACCCCCTGTTAAGTCTCGCTTCATTCCTTTTTATTCAAATACTGACCTATTGTGACTATGCCATGGGAAGAACCATGGCAGAGCAGCACCAGTTTGCTCTTCTGATGAGTCATTTCTCTATGCGTTAAGAAGCCCGAACCCTACTTGCAAGTAGGGCTGAACTGTGGAGGTGGCAACCTTTTGTGGTTATAAACATGCCCCAAAAGAAGCCAACTGAGGCAAAGAAAGCAGATACTGAGCAACTCGATGAGAAAACAAAGTGCTTCCATCAGTGCTACTTTTCAGAGAGCAGTAATTAGTATCATAGCTTCGTCAGAGATGTGCGAGGATTTGTATGGACAGGAAGTTGGGTTGTAAGGTGAGAACTTCAGTCAATAGGGTTCTGTTGATATGACTCTTTACATGAACATTTTTGTTTTGGCACAGAGAAATTAAACACAAACGGTTCTTGTGGTACTTTGGAAAACATCCAACCTGAATTTAAAAAAGGAGTACTAGGCCTGAACTAAGCCCCAAGAGGACCACTGTGAGTATAACTACATTGCATAACCTGCATGGAAACAATTGCACAAAATAATAGATCGAACTCTCTTCTGTAGGAACTACGTCTCAGCACACGCTCACTGCTTTGATAAACGTACAGGTCACAAAATCTACATCTGAAAATGAAAGTTTTTACTCAGTGTTTGCTCTGACAGATGCTTTGTTGCGCAAATTCCATTTCGACACTACCAGTGAAATAGATCATTTTGTCCCCCGCTTTGTTCAAATTTAACAATTCAGCAACTACAGGCGACAGAAGTGGTCTTTTGACGTTAACAATATGCTTGATAAACACACGTGGGGAAAAATGTAACTACCTGGAACCTGCTCTCCATCCTACCATGGGCAGTGAGGGGGTAAAAGCGTAAGAAAACCCTGAGATCCACAGATTTCCCTCAGAAAAGATGAACTTGTGAAACACACATATCTGCAGATAATGCAAGTTGATGAAGTGAGAGTAGATACAGTGTGGTTTTTTGTTTGTTTGTTTGCTTTTCATACTAGCACCACTTTCATTTACACATGAAGTGAGGCTCGGCAGAACGTATCTCATCATTTCTAGTGCTGCAAGAAGCTAAGCTGCTCTGTGGGTTTTTCAGAGGTATATTTTCTGTTCGGAGGAGCCAGGGAGTGAAAAACACTTAAGAACAAACAGAACTTCTACGGAAAAAGCCTGAATCCACACAAAGTTAGCAGCCAGCTAGCTGGAATCGTTCACCGATGAGGCCAGGGTTGGTGGACACAGACAAGGCCAAGGTGCTCCCCACCTTCTCTGCCTCACCCTTGACCAGCAAGGTCTCCCAGGACTCCAAGGTTATTGAAAGGGTTCAAGAAGGAGAAGATGAACCAGCAGCAAGTGAGGATAAAATCAGGGACTACTTGCAGGAACTGAACACCTACAAGTCCATGAGGCTAGGCAGACCACATCCAACATGCTGAGAGCTGGCTGACATCCTTGCAAGACCACTCTCCATGGGTCTTGAAAAAGTGTGGAGATCAATGATCTCTGACTGCAGGAAAAAGCTAAAAGAACAACCAAGAAAAGGCTTGTGAACCTGTTTCTTACATTTAAGTGGAATTTCATTTTATTTCAGATCATACCCATTGTCTTCTGTCCTTTCCCTGGGCACTACTGAAGAGTCTGGCTTTTTTTTTTTTTTTTATCAGCCCTCTTCGGATAGTTACACACATTGACAAGACACCCTCCGAGCCTTTTCTTCTCCCATCCAAACAAACCCAGATCTCTGCATTATTTCAGGTGCTCCAGCCCCATTATTATTTGGCTGTCCCCTTGCTGGATACACTCCACTATGCCCATGGCTCTCTTGCAGTAGAGAGCCCAGCAGTGGGCACAACACTCGTACATCTCACCGGTGCTGAGCAGAGAAGGATCATCTCCCTCAACCTGCTATCACCATTTCTCCTAAAGCAGCCCAGGAAGCTTTTAGTTTTTGAGGCCATGAGGTGCACTACTGGCTCAGAGTCAACTTGGTGCCCACCAGGATCACCAGGCACTTCTCTGCAATTGTGCTTTCTAGACCCAGCTCCCTCTCTGTATTGATGCCAGTGGTTATTTTTCCCCAGGTACAGGACTCTGCATTCCCCTGTGGTGAATTTCATTAGTGACAGGTGAACTTCAGCCTGTCATGGTCCTTCTGTTTGTCAGCACAGGAGCACCAACAGCTTTCCTGTTGTCTGCAAGCATGTTGATTCACTCTGCTCCAGCAGCCAGATCATTAATGTAGATATTTAGCAGTATAGGACCCAAATCAACCCCTCAGGTACACCATCAGCAACCTGCCTCAAGATAGACTTGGTGCCAGTGATCATAACCCTTTAAGCTGAACAGTCCAGCTGTTTTTTGATACACCAGCTCCATCTATTTACGTAGTCTATTCACAGGTTTAGGAGGATGCTACAGGAGACATTAAATGCCTTACTAAATGTATTTATGCACCTAATTATACTTAATGTATTTAAGCACCAGGACAGGTTGCCAAGAGACTGTGCAGACTGGAAAACCTCCCAGAAGGGAGGCAGGACCAGCTCAAGTCCTGAGCAGCGGCTTTGTTATCTTGATGCAAGAAACCCATCACTAGATGAAGCCAGCTTGGTCATCAGCACCCATCAGAGATAAGCAGACAATATTTGGATGATATCAATAACCACTGGAAGGTGTCAAGATGTATACCTGGATAATATTAGGATGTTTGTAGGATGGAATGAACAGCCAAGCTGACCCTCTGGTCACTTATTAGGGGACTGGAGATCATTCTTAAGAGGAAGAAGGGACAGTCCTTGTAGAAAGTGCAGTGCTTCCCCGTGTACTCCTTATGACAGTCACCTTGTTAAGACCTGTCCCATCTACAGTTGCTTCCCTTCCAGGGCTTTAGCTCCTCTCCCTGTGTGTATTTTATTAAGTGATGTTTTTAGTCCCCATCCTCTTCACATACCCCACTTGCAGCCAAAACATCCCTCAGACCACGCATTGTCACTTGATTGAGCAATGCAGGCCAATTCCCCCAGAAATCTTTGTACCACAGCAAGAATTCTGCTGCACTCACCATATTCATACCTACCGCACTCCAAGGGGTGGTGCTCACGCATTTCAAGTTTAAGACAAAGTAAGACTGACAATTTTTGATAGGCCATTTTTTTATTGAGTTTGGATCACGTCTCCCATGGTGCGCGTCACGCACTACGCAAACAAAATACAGAAGGATCGCTTTAGTAAATGCACACTGGTTATTAAGCAATGCTACTTTTTTTTTTTTTTTGGCAAAGTGCTGTATTTTGTCATTTTTCAGCTTGTGTTAAGCTATTAAAAGTAAGAGCCAGACATTCTTCCGTATCAAAAGGTCTGCTACAAATAGAGAAGTGGCTCTAGAAAGAAGCTGCCATAGATGCATAGACTGATGTACAGTATCGACCCTAAGTGAAATGTCCCTTTTGAATCTTCAAGTTTGCTGTGTAAAGTTACACCGAGAAGGCACAGTTTAAAATGCAAAATCTGTCCATTGACCAATACATATGAAAATACCATTTCTGAAGGATTCATGAATATCAATCAGTATGAGACAGTGCAAGGCCTCCACTTTTACAAGAAAAAACACACATTTTAATACAGTTCAAAAACCATATAAAAAGCCACACAGCTCACTATTAAAACAGAAAACCATAACAAATCTAATTGCCCAATAGCTCCAGGCATAAAATGGGGCTAGACCAACATAAATATTCAAAACAAATTAACAAAAAGCAATTGATGCAGTACTATCTCACACAATAATATGGTTTCCAATATTACAAATCGAAAAGCACAGCTTTGTGCAACAAAACAGTTTATATCCTGAAAGATATAGGCGTTCATCACCAGAAAGTTATCTAGTAATGTAGTATAAAAAAAGATCAGTTTCTCCCAACTCTAGGAGCAGTCTGAAGTTGCATTTACTTGCCTGCTAAGAACAAACCAAGGCTCTCATTTTAATGCCTGGGAGCCTTTGTACTCTCAACTCCATCTCCCCACTGAGATTCAAAGGATTACTTACTCCTTCCAACACAGGGAGGTGGAGACGCCATCTTCCTTCATTTAACTTTAGGAAAATTAAAGCTGAAGGAAAGTAGTTACTTACGCATCAAGAGAAACAACGCAGGAAAGCACAGAATTTTCCTGAGCTAGAAAGCTGTCGGGGAGAAGGAAGTTTAAGTTGGACAAAGAGTTGGAGTGATAAAGGTAGATAATCTGAGACAAGTAGAAGTATTTATGCCAGTGTACAGATGTGAGACTGGTGAAACTACAGCTACTTGCAGGTAAACCAGAATATTTGGACCACAGAAGAATTCCTGTATGGACATAGGTACAGGCTGCTGTGAATAGTAACAAAACCCCTACCTGAGGCTCACGATGTGACCAATTTTGTTCTTTCACAGTCCATATGAACTCCATGTGTCTAAAGATCTAGCATATCCAGGAAAGCACCACTTGCTCTTACACATTTAACTATTTGTCAACATCCCTTTGCAACAATCAGAACTAAACTCAGGGAAGCAGCAAAACTGCAGTGAAACAGATGATAAAATGAAACAGATGCTAGGTGCTGTTCTCCATACCCTAGGTATGTTCCACAGCAATTCCAGTTGCACTCCATGCAACACCAACACTACATCGGGGCTAACTCGGGTTGTTGGGCTTCTGCAGAACTGCAGCATTTGGCTGGACTGAAAATAAAGAAAATAAAGCAATGCAGGCCTGGAATAATTCACATTATTGACCTCGCCCAATTTCCAGAGACCCCCCACATGACTCCTTATACTAGCTTTTGTATAAGGACTACTGGAAGACATGACTGCAACGTTAACACTTTAATGCCCTAGGCACTAAACACAGGGAAAAACAGTTGAGCACTGACAGAAAGGAGGTAAATTTACATATTTCCCCCTTCTTTCTGTGAAGATTTTTGCTTCTTCACCTCCCAAGCCACCTTACCTACTTCCTAGATTATCTATCAGGGTTCAGTGTGCCACATCCACTCTGTTAACAGGTAAACTTTAAGTGCCTGCCTCCTTCCAGAATTCTCAAGTATTTGCTGGTTTTGAATGGCTTCTCTTCCCTGTTGGCCTACAGAATTCATGTCCAGTCCTCCTCTGCCCAGCTGAAGGGAAGAGAAAGCACTGCTGATGTGTCTCAATTCATACAGTTATCTTTGTGATTAGTTAAGGCTTTCAGCACTCTTTTCTCCCTTCCACACCACCCTTCATTTCCACTCACAATTAAAAACTCAGACTTCATTGGAGAGGGGGACTAGAGAAAGTTAGTTAGGAAAACTTCTGCTAAAAACAAACTTTCAGCTATTTTTGAGCAACTCTCAACCCGTAAACAAGAAAAAAAATCTAACAGCAAATAGCAGCTCAGAAATAGCTGAGCATCAGCCTGACTTCTTTAAAAAGCAGTCATCTACTGACAGGATTAGAACAAGAACAGTTGTTCCACCATCTTTTTCTGTAACTAGACAGATTAAAGGGAATGGGTTAGGGTTTGGAAAAATATGTCTGTCTTAGACAAGAAGAGATAGAGAAAGGGGAGAACTCAAACTGTACCAGGTAAAACAGTTCAGCTCTCTGGGTTACGCACCTGCATTTAACCCATAGGTCCACTTTTCCTTTCACTCCACTGTGAGGTACTACATCTGCAAGACCAGTGCCATGTCACACTGCAGGAACATCGAAGGGACATTTAGCCCATTTCTGACACCCACATCACGTACCCAACGCAACGCCAACTCCTCTCAAACACAGACAGGTACTCGGCAATTTGGATGAGATGTCCTTCTTGTAACAGTTCAGCATTGCTATGTAAAAATCCACTGGCAGCTATGGTACTTCCTTGTTAGAAGGTGATCACAGATGCTGAATACAGACAGATACACAAGCTGTCAAGTATTTGTCATTAAAGCATATGGCTAACCTCAGATTCTCTAACTCTGCTTTGATTAATGCAAAGATGCAACTGATTTTCCATCTCAGTTAAGTCTCCTCCACTTAGGTGGCCCTCAGAGGCCACCTAAGACCCCATCGGCGTATAAAACAGCCCAACCTGTCGTGCTGCTGGGCTTCCAGGCTTCCAGGACACTGACATTAAACACCGTGTAGGACTTGCAGCGAGATGTCTGGAGAGGTGTCGTTTGGAACGCACGCAGCTCTAGCTATGACTGTGTCTGAGGGAACAATAATCAGCTTCGGATTGACCACACTTACCTACGCGCGAGAACAGGAGCGACCTAAGAACCAATTAGAGCACAGATTAAAAACCCCCGAGAGCCGTCAGTAATTGAACTGACGCTGGCAAGGCTGGTGAACAAAGAGTCCGTTGTGCTTGAGCTGCCGAGAGTGGCAATCCCTGGTGAGGTTTTGGCGGCGGAGGCCGTTCCTGCTGAGATAGTGTCTTTCGCCGTGCTCCTTTATCCAGTGGGTAGGACGAAAGCTCTTGGATTTTTCCAGAAAGGCTGAACGAGTAGCGAGAGCCGCGACGTAGCAGTGAACACGCTGTCCCGTTTCATTTTGGGCCTCCAGTCTGAGAACAGAAGGAAATTTAGATGGTCACCGAGTTAGCATTGAAAAGAGGCAAACTGTACAGGGCGTGAGAACTTCAGCATCGGGCAGGTCAAGCAGGGGCACCCTCATTCTACTGGAAAACGATTTGGGCCCAGCTTAGGCCAAGTCAATTCAGGAAAAAAAAAAAAAATCACATTGGTAAGTAGGGTGTAGTGCTGCCAACTCACTTTTTCTGCAGAGGCAACACAATAGCCTCGAGCTATTATGCTATTGTACTTTTCCTTCCCTGCCCCACCTCCCCAACCCCAAGATGCAGCAGGGATCAGAGCCACAAGGCTGCATGCGTCACTGATCCAGCTTTAGAAGACTTAGATTTATCCACGGGGCTAAGTTTGGTTTAAAAAAAAAATCACCTTGAACATCATTTGTTCGGTCTGAAAACAAAAGCACACGGATGGAAGCATACAGCTGGGTCACTGGCCACACAAATAAACCCAACCCATGTTCATGCACGAGAATGGGAGAGAGACCAGTGGTGGCACGCGCTGGGAGCAGCTCAGAAGGGTCATTCTCCAGCCAGCCCGCTTGATTTCACGAGCAGGGAGGCAGCAGTTTCGGCAAGCCCTCACTCCATCATGCACTAGTGAGGAACAGAACAGCAGCCTATGCAAGCGGGGACTGACACATTGAGAGAGGACTTCCCTACTTCCCAGAACAACCACTGGATTTCCTAAAAACTTCCCAAGGATTAAATAACCTCGCAGTTTTAGAAGTGAAAAAGCAAACCCCAAGTCTGAATGCCACAGTTGGAGTGAGACCAGTGGCACCAGCACTACTCGCCTTCCCCCCTCCTGCCCAGCAAGGTGTCTGCAGGGCCAGGATCTTGCTCAGGCACAAGCAAAGTACCTGTTGGGAAGTCTTACTACTCTGTGAAGCCCATTAACCCTGGGGAGGGTTAATTGCCCTTCTTGTCCCAGATCTGTGAGCTCCTGGAGAGCCTGCAGCCAGTCTGGGCTGCCATGCCCATGGTACACCCCCTCAGCCTTGCCCTTGCAGGCGATCAGCACAGACATGAGCTCTGCCTCTCCCCACTCCACGTGGAAGGGATGTGCTGGCAGTGTGGTACTTCACCCTGCCCCTCCACTCTAATTTTCACCTTTTTAGTGTAAAAATCCACTTGATCTACTTGCTTTTTAGCTCCCTGCGTACAGGTGCACTCAAGCCTACAGACTCCAGAAGAGTCACTTATGGCATGCTCATTCTCTCTTCTTCCCTCAACAGATTTATCCTAAACACTTGAAATATGAAGCAAGGAACAAGTGAAGGGCATCGGCTGCTAACACAAAGCGTTGTGGTTTACTATGGAAAAACATGACCAGCTTAAAGAACAGAGGGAAGTTTATGCAACATCCTTTTGCTTTGAAAGAAATTTGGAAGGAGCAAATGGAGATTTCCTCCACAAAAAGGAGGAAGACCGATTTAAAAATCTTGCTGAGGATGGTTTCCATTTCACACACCCCTCATGCTTTACAAACCGGTGCTGGAAGAGTAATAAAAAGGGGAAAAATGAAAAAATGAGACTGGGATGGCAGATGTGTGAATTATCCAGGAGGACGTGCACTCCTCACTCCTGTACCTTACTGTTTGCTCATGGTAGTCTGGCACTAGTGGGCCCCAGGCTTTGGAACTGACAACCCCCTACCCTCACAGATCTCATTTTAGAGAGGTTGTGGCTAAAGCCAGCCTGCTGCTACACACACTCTGTGTCCTCAGCCTCTGTTTTGCCAGAAAGCTAAGCATCCTGCTAGTTGCACTACACAGCCAGGCCTCGTAAGGAACATGTTGGGATCCAGACCCCGCAACAATTAAACTGATTTTTCTGCACTTAGCATTTTGGCTTGTTAAAGCAGATGGAGTTAGGCTCGATCAATTCACATTATTTGGCACAAAGGTTAGTCCTACAAATGAGTATTGTTTCGGCATACAAGGCTCTAGAGGAAGCAATGTTGCTAGCAGGCTGATCAAACAAGAAGCACTGTCCCAAAACAGGAGTACTTACTGTGCCAGCGTGCCTTAAGCAGCTTTTCTTGGCCCTACAATGTTAAATGGCCAACCATTAAATCACTGGGGACTGCAGAACAGTTTGAGACTCATTGCATCAGCAGTGTCATTGATTTTCCCTGTTTGTGATTTAGACTTTAATCTGCTCCCAGTTCTGCCACCCAAAATAGTTACATTTTCCACACAAGCCCAGGTCATCTAAATAAAGCAGCAACTGAGAAGTCAGCGTGAAGAAACTTTGTGACACGCCAGCTGAGGATCTCAGCTTTAGCTCCCCAACACGTTCAAGTAGCTTAACGCAATACAAGATACTGATATAAATTCTTTGGGAGAAGCATCTCTCGTTCACAAGTCACCAGAGAAGTCCGTATCCGACTTCAGGTGTTCCTATCCCCTGGAGATTAACAGTTTAGATAAACTGGCCTACTGCCCTTCACCAAACCACGCCTGACTCCCTGTGCTTACCTCAGATTCCCTCAGATCTTCATTTTTAAAAAGGTGCTGTGTGCACATCGCCTCCTACCAAGGTAAGCTCAGCCCTTGATGCTTTACACCACAAACTGCCCTCCCCAAGTAACTACAGCAATCCAGGACTACAGATACCAGGGCTGTGCTTTGTTACACAGCAGCGTGCACTATCTCAAAGTCACTTCGTTCTTCAAACTGAGAGCTTGAAGCGTGGCAAGGAGCTGATCAGAAAAGTCAGCGGGCATCTACCTATAGCACTGAACTCACTGTTTTCCTCTACAAAGCTCACTAGACTACAATTTTTTTAGTTATTGTTGCTACGGGTGTCAGGAAGAGTCAGTCTTTGTTAGCCAGGACTCACAAACCATCCCATTATTTTTAATTAGGGGAACACGGGCAAATGAGGAGCCACGATGGCACAGATACACTCTATTTGTACACATACTATATTATATAGATGTCTGTATCATGTAGATAGATGCACTGCCCATTTAGCACCAAGGAAGCAGTGCACCAAGCACTACAGCAGCAGTTCCACAGGGCCAGATCTTTAGGACCCAAAGCTAAAATAGCACAGCTCCTGCTAGAAGTTTACAGTGCAATTTTTTCACCTTGTGGGGAGTAAATCTACGAGCATCAATTTCATTTTGTTCCACAAGGTGTGCGTGGGAGATTTAATCTCTTGCCCTAATCCATCACTAGGTTAGAAAAACAAAAGGACTTTCCTGCCAGGATTGTTAAAGTAATATTTTTCACCTCGAGGTGACTGAAGAGGTACTGACTAATGAAAAATACCCATAGCTACGAGGGGTCTGAATGCTTTTAAGTGTGTAATACCAGCTACAGTTAACTGCCAGACCTGGAGTGTGTCCTGAGGGAACAACTGGGCTCCATAAACATGCAGCACAGTGCCAAAACAGCATCCCCAAGTCCTTCACAGCCCTGTCATCCCCTCCTATTTTCCTAGGCAGGCAGCTCTGCCCGCCCTGCTCTGCTTGTGCAGGATTCATGCTTTATTCACTCACTCCAGGATAAGCTGGAAAATTCAGTATTAAGTGTCTACAATGATTAAGTAGAAACCAGATCTTTTTGCGACGAGGCGAGACGTACCTGGGGCTACCTGGGCTGTGGAACTCCTCATCCCCGCAGCCGGGCTCACTGAGGCTGTGGCAGGCGTCGTGGACGGCGTAGACGGACATGCTGGGGTGCTCGATGAGGAGGTTCTCCATGGGACTGGTCTCCACCTTGATGGCCGTGAGCCCGCCGGCGGTGAAGCAGGGCGGAGGGGTGATGAACCAGCTCTCCTCCATGGGGCACGACTCGAAGTGGATGAAGCAGGACTCGCTGGCCTCCGGCAGGTGCTCCAAGGGGGGCGGTAAGCAGGGGAAGACGGGCGAGCTGCCGGCGGCCGGCGCTTCGGCGAGGTCCCCTTCCTCTGCGGAGCAGTTGGTGCAGGTGTCTGCTGCAGGGGAGGAAGCCAGGGTCGTTGGCAAGAGCAGGACACAGCCAGCAAGGTCAAACCAAGCCAGAAACGGGATATAGGAAGGCAGAAGCAGAAATACACCCCTGTCAGCATGTACACAAAATCTGCTTTACGAGCAAGGGGAGGGGAAAAGGGAGTTCCCTGATGATCCAGGCTAGACACCAGACACGTAAAATAACTGTTATCAGCAGAGCAGTGCAATTGTGTAATAAGTCAAATAGGGTTTATCAGCACGAGAGGCTCTGCTGAAGCCTGTGTCAGGTCTAGAGCCCTGACATCACTCTTCTCATCCGTTTACATAACCTGTTTTGGTGCCTTTGCTCAGAAGACACCTTCTGTTTGCTCAGAAGATGTACGTTTCTATCTACATTCCTTTTTCTTAGGCCAAGACCCTGCTAAGTGACTGGTTTCTTCGTGTGGAAAGGCGACAAGTACAGACCACCTTACCTATGAAGTCAACCAGAATCCACTCATCATCCTCCTTCTCACTGAACTCTGGCTCTTGGCTGGACAGGCTGTCGATGTCTCCCATGAACATGTTATTTAACCTCTGGAACATCACTAAGGCAGGAACAAGGCTTTGGCTGGTGGATCTTTACGCCCCAGGAGCAAGGCACGGCTCACACTGTATTAGCAGAGCGGCATCGACTGGAGATTAAAGTGCATGGATGCTTTATCAGCTTCGGCACGGGACGTTCAGAGTCATGGCTGGTAAACACTGCGAGAAAACAAACACAAACAGGCTGTTAATGACCAAGCAGCAATAACACCCTCAGGGAAGCGAATGCAAACCCTCCCCTTGGTGCTGCCGGCGGTGTCTGTGGGAGTTTCTCCCCCCAGTGAGAGGCACTGGGGCAGCCTGGCTGCCTGCTGGGCGAGGACAGCCTTCCTCCCAGGTCCTCCTCCCCGCACGGAGCCCTGCCCAGCCTCCAACCCCTCCTTCTGCCGGGTGAGGGGGGAGCTTTTGTGCTGCTGCCCAGCACCCCGCCGGCCTCCCCGGGGGCAGGGAGGGGAATGGGGGGGGGGTGTGGGGGGGGCAGTGCCTCAGACAGCACCCAAGGGTGCTTAACGGCACCGTTACAACGCAGCTTACCCTAAAACAGCTCATTATTTGAGCTCCTGCCGCTCGTCAGGGCTCTCACAGCTCAACACCGCTCCAATAACACAGCAGACTCGTAATTAACTGAGGTAAATTAATTACCCACACACACACACCACCTCCTGGGGGGGGGGGGGGGGGGTACAGGGAGGGACCCCAACCCCCGCCCCAAACAACGACCCCCACAAACGAGGGGTGCACAGCCGATCCGGGAAGGTTCAAGGAAACCAAAGTAAGGCAGAAAAAGTAAAAATAAATAATGATAAAATAAAAAATAAATAAACAACAGCGGAGGCAGCGCCAGCAGCCCTGCTGCCGCCAGGCGGCTCCCACCACCCCCCCATACACACACACACACCCCGGCGGCCCCAGCTCCGTGCCGGCAGCGAGGCACCGGGCCGGGAACCCCAAATCCGAGAGCCCTGACCCCAAAACCCGGCTCCCCCCCCCCCCCCCCCCAGGTCCCAGCCCGGCGCCCACCTGCGCGCTCCCGCTCCCGCCGCTGCCGCTCCCGGCGCCGGGCGCGCGCCGTGCCCGCGCCGCCCTTTGTTGTGGGGGGGGGGGGCGCGAGGCCCCGCCCCCCGCCCCTCCGCCAATGGGAGGCGCCGCCGCCGCCTGTCGCTAACGCACGTGACGGGGAGGGGGGGAGAAAAGGGGCGGGGCTTCGCTGAGGGGAGGGGGGAGGCTCCGCCCCCCTCCCGGCCCCCCGCGAGGCTGAGGGGAGGGGATGGGGATGGGGGGGGGAGCCCGCTGAGGGGGTTCCTGAGGTGCCCCCTCACGGGGAGCCCGAGTTAAGCACCAAGCAGATCCCCCGACATAAACCCCAAAGATGTGCAAAAAACCCGCCCAAGCTGCCCCTAACGTGCCTCCCCACATCGCCCCGAGGGATTCGTGTGAAGAAATTGATCGTGTGCACCCAGGAACCCCCAAACCCTTCATTTCTCCCCATAAATGCCTCGCTGGTTTCACTTGGTCCGTAACAGATTCCAAAAGGTTCAAAAGGTTCCAGGCTTCCCCGCCTCACATTTCGGGACGTAAATTTGTTTTGTCCCTGTTGTTTAAGGCACGAGTGGTTTGGATGGGTCCGAGCACAGCCAAGCCCAGTCTCACGCTGGTGTCTCTGTACAAAATGTTCTGTCCCGAAAGAGGGCTTTTAAACCTAAACATCAGCCTCGGTCAAATGGCCACTTCCCTTTCTGCTTCGGCTTTGGTTAGCTCAAAGCTGTCTGCAACGTTGGTGTAAAGATACCGGGTTGATCGTTCCCGTTGTAAGCCACACGTCTGTAACGCTGCTTTCCCGAACAGCAAGTTGAGATTTCGAACAAGGCCAGGCCTTTCCAGATTTTTATGCGAAACAGGTGTCAGGGACCTGTTCCTATATTTCTAGAGCGTGAACTCAGCAAATTCAAGAATCCGCTTTGGACCTGACTCGGAGCCTCGTAGTTTGGCTGCGCGAGAGCCAAGGAAGCAGAAGTTACTGGATGTGATCCTCCAAAGCAGACTAAACAAGTTGGGCCTTCGGTTTTCTGGGGAAAAACTGTTATCTGCAAACGTTAGACCCGTGATCCTTCTCAGAAAAAGAGTCCTGGGTTAGACAGGGGAGAATACTTTTTTCCTTCGAAGCTGTCAGCAAGCAAATCCTTCTTCTCCTATTGTTAGAGAGCAAAACCAGGCACGATGCTGTCTCCACATTTTCGTTGGCAGGGAGCCACTGTAAATCATAGCCAGATTAAAAAATAGCGGTGAGCTTTAGCCATGCTTCGAGCCCTCTTCCTTGACTCAGCCAAAATAAAAACCCTTTCGGAAGGCTGGTCCGAATACCTCTGGGCTTTTTTTTTGTGGTGCCTTCAGTGACGGTGTCACCTTAGCCCCGAGGCACTCGTCAGTCATTTTCCATTAGGACTGGCTGCCCTCTTTCATATTTGTGCACACCTCCTGCCTAAGACCGTCAAGGAGAGCCGTCCTGTCATCTGAAGGAGAAAACACCCGGGGATTTTTCACTTTGGCATGAACTTGGGTTTATTACATTTATGAAATTCCTAATACATCAGTGTTTGATGGGTTATTAACGTGGTTATTAACCCTTCAATTTTCTGTTCTTTATTTCAGTGGTCATCTTACGATGATGTGCATCCCACAGTCAGCATACAGGCCAGCGTGCTCAACCCGTGCTGGGGAAAGCTGCTGCAGCTTCATGTCAGTAAGGAGTTGTTCTGTGCCTACTACAAGTCGAGCTCAGGGAGATCTTACCTTGGTGCCGTGATTTATTTTCCTGCGCTGGATTTATCTTCGTAAGGATTAATGCTCAGTGAAGGGATAAGTAGGTCTCTTTGTTGGTAGCATATCTGTGTTTTAAATCATGTGGGAATGACAGATGGTGATGAAATAACAGAAGTGTGTGTGCGGAGAGCTTCCTCCTTAAATTGTCAGCTCAGAGCATGTTTTGTTGTGTGGCTAGCCGTGCTTAAAGCCCTTTATTGATTTTTTTTTTTGCACAGCCACAGTATCTGTGGACACACACTGTACACATGTCTGAGGCATTTCTAGCCCAACCAGCTATCCCCTTGTTTCCTTTCGGCTCTCCCACTGATCCGTATGTTTCCTAAAATAGCGAGCGCTATCTTTGTTTTGCTGCGATGAGTTACAAAGGAATTAGCAACATCAGCTTAGCAACCAAGTCATAAAAAATCAGGTCAGTTTAAAACGTGCTTGCGTTTCAACCGCAAGCCTCCCCCCAGTTGTAAGTTTCCATTATCTTTGACAGAGCTCTCCGTCTCTGCAGCATCCGAAGAAGAACCATGTGTGTGATTCTGCACTGGAATCCTTTTCAGCCATGGATGTTTGTTGCAAATTCCGAGCCCAGGGTTTCTCAGCATTACTCAGAATGGACCCAGGAGATAAAAGATAAAAGACACGGCCTGTGCTGCTTCCAGGCACTGTGTCGGTAATGAAGCCAATCGATACTTCACAATATCCTTAGCCAGCATGTTGAGAACTAATTTCAGCACATTAGATACACAAATATATGTGTACCTGTATGCATTTTGTAAATTATATACACAGCGTGTGATGCGTATGTGCTTTACCCAAGGAGGAACCGCCGGGATCCCAAGCACTTACTGACAGGTTCCCTTGCTCGCCTAGGACACGGGTGATGAATGCCAGTGCTCGGTGCCAGCCAAGCTCTGCTGAATGAGTAAATCCCGTGGGAGGTCTTGTCTGTTGTGCTAAGCATTTCATAGAAGCCAGGTGCAAGAGTCATCATTGCACACTGAGTCACTGCCACTGCAGATCTGGTATTACATTCGACTGAAGAGCTTTGTTTGGATCGCATTTTCAAACTGGTTATGCACAACAACAAATTAATGAGGTCTCAGTGTCTGTCAGATTAGTGCTAATGAAGCCTCTAGGCAAGAGACAGATCCTGCCACATGCCCTTCCCAGCTGGAAGAGTCTCCTTTCACAGTAAGGTATGGCTTCCCTGCATCCCAGCCTGGCTCCCCGGATGCCAGCAAGGTTTCCAGCCTTGTCCAGTCACCACGGCAGGAGACCTGTCGCCCCGGGTTTAGTGGCTAACCTGCTGTGCTGCTCTGGGCAGGCTACAGAACTGCCCAAGTTCCTCGTATGTAGGATGTGGTCAGGTAGTCAGGCATGCCACAGCAGTGATGCAAGAGCCTCGTTTGCTCTTAACCCTTTTTATTGTAGGCTGTCGAAGAACTTTTCCAAGAACTTCAGGAGATAAGGTGAAGGCAAACTTCTCCTGGATTATTCTTCCGGGTGGTGGTTGGGCTGGCGTGAGGGCTGAACCCTAGAGAGAGTTACACATCGGATTCAGTTCTTGTCCATGCACACCAACACGGCACTTCTGGCTGGGAGGGACAGGGACAGAGTGTGACAACGTGACAGTGCTGTTGCCCTCAGTGCCCAAGCCCCCGGTATTCCCGAGGCTCTACCCAAACAGCCGATGTGCTGACATCCACTCGTCTCCTTTGTGCCACTACTTCAAACTACACGCTACTTCTTGTACTTTAAAGATGCATCTTTCACTCCGACGTGGAGAAAAGGCCCAAGTATTAGCAATGTTTTTTTAATAAAAGCAATCCTGGCAGAAGCAGGGCCTGAGAGCGTCTTCCAGGGTTTTTGGAAAAACATCATGGCTGTGGTTGTGACAGAGAGAGGAATGTGTTGTGAGAAAACAGACAGTTCAAGAGAAGAGCTCGGTAAAAGACACTCGAATTGAAAGAACTCTTTTCCTGTGTGTCTGAATTTTTCTAAATATTATCATTGAAACGTCAGGGCTTGAATAATTAAAGTGGTGTAATGAGATGTAATTGCCAGAGCTGCAAGGACAGTAAACATAACTGCGCCATTATCAGGACAGGCTGAGCTTCCAATGGTGCAACAGGTCAAACAGCTGTAATCACACCACTGTACCTGGAACAGGCTAAGCGAAGGGCCACGTGCAGGCTGAACATGAACACACTGTACCTCTGCAACTATAATTAGAGCAAGGCTGAAGGTTTGTAGATCCCAGGCACAAAGCAGGGTGAGAAAGCTTAAAAAAAAAAAAAAAAGTAGTTGGAAGAAATAAGAGTTTAATATTCAAACTGAATGCAATCATTAATGAACTGCGTATCTGGGACTGTTGGTGAAAACAAATAAGATGCTGTTAGGGAATAAAAAATGCAAGGTTTTAAGTTTGGTCAAGAACAGTCAACTGACAAAGCACAGATTGAGGAGCAAATGGGTAGGGAGCAGCGCTGCAGAAATGCTCTCGAGGTTGCAAAGTGTTTCAAAAAAACCCAAACTTCATACTGAGACAAGGCTATAACACAGAACCTATAAAGTGCCTGAAGTGACTCTTCCAGTTTTCTTATATTGGCAAAACTTAGCTGGAGCTTCGAGAGTCTGGCTTGGGGCACCATGCTCAGGAGAGATAAAACAGTAATCAGGCTAGAGGGGAGAGCCACGAGTACAATGGGAGTTCTAGAAAAACACGACTTACCAGAGAAGACTGCAGCAATGAGGGTGCGTGCTTTAGTGAAGAGAAACCTGACAGAGATAGGAGCCTTCAGAAACAAAGATGTTAGAGATTAATATGACATTCCGTTTCAGCAGAAATACTTTGGTTAGCCATTAGGGGAAAAACTTTCTAAAAATAAGGATAGTGATGCCTTAAACTAGATTGCCTGGGGATTGTAAATCTTTTTCAGAACTGATCAGAGAAAATTTGGTCTGTAACAACAGAGATAAAATGAATCCATCTCTAGTGAGTGGGATGGGAGAGATGGCTTCTTGAGATCCCTTCTCATCTGTATTTTCAATGATCATTCAAAAGACAAGTGGTTTTTTGTTGTTGCTGTTGGGATTTTTTTATTTTATTTTTTTGTTATTGTTGGGTGGTTTTTTTTTTCAGACTTGCTTGTTTGTCCATGCTATTCACTTGCTTCTTCACTTTGGAAATGGAAATCAGATTGTTCAGTCCCAGTCGGCACCGATTTCAGGTTTTTCTTGTACTCCGTAGCAACACAGCATGACTCTGTTTAAATTGCAAAGTTGTCAAGGCCAAGTTAAAAACTGTGTTAGTTAAAATAATATATTTGAAGCCGCACTCATCCTGGTCAAAATACACATCGCTGGCTTTACATCAAAAGAGTTCATTAAAACAAGTCCTAAGTCGTGTGTCTCAGGTAATTCGTGTGGTCCCTTTGACACTTCAGAGAGACTTCTGCTTGGATGAAACCTGCGGTTTCAGTGGGACAAGCAAAGCAGAGTCAAGAATAAAGGCACTCGTATCCAGTCTACAAAGCCCTGTTCCAGCTCTGGCTTGCTGCAGGGAAAATAGGAGACTTGTTGCCATTTTCTGTCAACAACGTGGAGCTGCTCAGAGCCCATCTGAAACAGAGGATGTTGCAAAGGGATTTAAAGCCTGTCCGTGGACCCTTCGGTAAGGCAAACCCTGGCCAAGCTCAGCAGTTCAGGCCTCATCCTGCATCCACAGATGCCTTTGGTATTTTCCTTCACCCAGTGTTCCTGTGGCAGCAGAACCAAAGCCTTGAACAACTAATCCTGCTGCCTACGTCCCGGGAGGGTTAGACACCATTTGAATATCTTTCTGTCTCCGTGTAATTTTGCTTATTACTGAGAGCATTTTAGCTCGCCTTCAAATTATTTCAGCTTCAGTGCAGTGATCCTTGTTGCAACACGCTAAGGCTCTTGGCTCCAGAGCAAATGTCTTGTAAAAAGGATAAAGTGCTTTTACCTATTATGATTAATATTATTTTTCTGAGTGTGGAGGGCACTTTGGTTCCCCTTGCCCCAGGTTGCTACAGCAACACACATCTGTAAGGAGTCAGTCTTTTAATTGTGTCAATTAGGCTTACATAAGAGTACTTCAGCGATCTTCACGTTGTGGAAAGCAGAGTCTGAGGTCTGGCTGGAGATGAGCCTCGTGCTCCAAACACTAACAAAATGATTTTAAACTTCCTTCTGCTGTAATTGCCATGCTGTGTTAGTCATGGCTAGCAGGCAGCACCAGCGTCTCACCGAGCTGTGCAGGTTTGCTAATGTCCCAGATGGAAGGGTGCATAAGAGATGGCTTCTTAAACGCATCCCTGCAACAGAAGAAATGAAAAGCGATCATCTATTTCATTTGCAATACATTATTTTACAATCAAGAACAACTAAATTAGGGCACCAACCTGGCAACAATGCCAGATTAATGATTAATATTTTGCAGCTAAGTGGTGCCGAATTAATGACTGATATTTTACAGCTCTCCGCTGCTTTTCAAATAAAGCCAAGCCATGAAATACACACAGACGTTCACGTCAACAGTGGTGAAACTGCAGCAAACTTCTGACTGACACCTTTGACCGGAGCAATTCAAAAGCTGCAAGGCTGTATGGAAACTTTCCAGGCAACAGCAGTGCCTTTCTCATGTGAGAAAACTGTGCTGCCCTCCGCACAATAAAATTAAATGAAGAAGTTTGTGCTAACTAGCTGCTGATTTTATTAGCTCTACCCTCCCCAGGGCATTTCTGCAGCCCAGATCATTATGTGTGAATAACAAACACTTTCTGAAAACTTGTTCCAATTCAGAGGGTTGTCATTAAAACATTAGAACAAGACACTGACTTGCTGTTACATGACATTACACCACCACACTTGCCACATTCTGCTGCTGATTTGACTCATGGTAGGCGTTTGCTAGAGACCGGCCAGCCGAGTGCCATCCAATTGCTGTAATTGCTGCCTGAAACCTCCTGAAACAAAGAAAACGGTAACTTTAGAGTGAGACAACCACGTTAATTACCGCCTGTGATGGTCATATAATAACCTAACTGTCCAAACACGGCAGTGTGATCATCCAGACTCCATTCAACCAAAAGAAACGGGAAAGTTTCAAAAATCCACATGTCAGCTCTTCACAGATCGCCATCCTGTGTCGCAGTGGAAGTGCTGGAGTATTACTTCTGGGGTAAAGTGGCTGCCTCTTCATACAGTGCTTTTGGATTGTAGGAAAGTGTAAAAATGGTAGAAAAGTTTCTCCTTACTTAATTACTAACATGGTTACAGGGGGGACAACACAAAGTAACTCACAGTTGTGTGTGAATTCCCCGAATGGATGGATCTCAAAAAGTTTTTGTGTTAAGAGATTACAAAGTCCTACAGAGGATAAAAGACAGGAAAATGACCCCCTACATATGCCAAAATGCAAAGAGCGGCCACCTTTCATGACTTGCTGACTCCAGGATAGCACACAGTAACTTGCTGTAGCTCTGCACCAGGCTGCCCACCACTGAAGCCTTTGGTTAGGAGCTAGGCTGTGCAGCTGGGAGCTCAGCTCCAGGAGTTGAGAAGTGGAAAACACCGAAGTGCACGGCTTCCTTGTGTTAAAGAGGGGGTGGGGAAGAGGCAACGAGGGGGAAGGAGGCGACCAGAGAAGTTCCCTAGCTTAGCGTCTCCAGTTTGAGCCTTGTCCTGCACTGATCTGCCTCCCAGGACTGAAGCTTTGCCACGCTGATGCAGAAAGGATTACTTCCCCCTGGTTTTTAGTCGTCAGTCTTACACCCTAAAGCTCCTTTAAAGTTCTCAATAATTCTTCTGTTTCTGCAACCAGAGAATAACCATAAATCACCCTTCTCCATCAGCACTTTTTTTCCCCTCCTGTGCTCTCTGAGGGTGTTTTGTCATCGATCGTGCCTGCCCTGCGACTCTTTTCAGTGTTTTAGCTGCATTTAATTAGCACGGCCATTTACAGCGCTCAGAATTGGACTCTGGACTGTTTGTGGGTTTGAACACAGTTGCTTTTTAAGCGGTGCTTGAGAAATGCTTTTGGATCCATACCACCAGAAAAGAAAAAAAAATAGGGGGAGAAGTGAAAAGCAGGGCTAAAAGCTAGGTGAAAAGCTAGGAATTTCGTTCCTCCAGCAGTGCTGTAACCAGTTATTATGGCTGGCTGGTGAGGGGCACTTTTGGGGGAGAACATTTCTACCTCCCTCTGCAGATGTCAGCACTTAAATCCCCTGAAGTCCTCCCGCCAGTTTCTGCCCAGACGTGTCCCCTCTCCTCGGCCCCCTAGATGAGACGAATCGCTTTGGCCAAGCAGAGCTGGGAGGGATTTTGGCTGAGGAGTGAGAGCAGCACCTGTAACACAGCGGGATGCTAGCTGCTGAAGTGTCCCTACCTGTGACAGCTCTGCTTCGCAGCTTCCTCACGTGCCCGGGGCCAGGAGAGGGGAAAAAAAGACAAGGTTAAACATCAATTCTGGCACTCTCTTGCTAAGCTGAAGGCTGCCTGGCCTGAATAATGGGGACAGCCTCGTGCTTGCCATGAGGGGCTTTGGTGGAGGAAGGAGAGAGAAGAGGATAGGTGAGGCAGCGAGGGTGCTCGCCGTGCTGTATCACTGCCAGCAGATCTGTGGTGTTTTGCTCAGCTGCCCGGCAGCACGCTCAGCCCTGCAGGAGTTTGGAGCCTGGTTAAAGTTCCTGGACAGGTCAGGGGTTGGCCGTAATGAAGTGGGATCCCCTCAGGCCACTGGTTTTCTAAGCAACAGGAGGAGGAGGTTCCTGGCTTGCCTCTCGTGGAAGGGAAGTGCTGAGAGACGCCGCCAGCACGGCCTCTGCCAGAGTAACCAGGTTATTGATTATCCTCGGGAGGGTCAAGGCGTGGTACCCTTCCAAGTTGTTGATACAGACCCTACGTGGCAGGCAGCAATAGGAAAAAATGCCCCATTTGTGCCTTGTTTCGGCAAAATGCTGCTGGATGAACTCCCTCGTAACTCAGGGCCTAGCACGGGGTGCTCACCATGCCAAGTTCTACCCTCTCCCGTGCCCTGCCGCACAAAGGCAGCAAGCAGCAGCACGCCTGGGCAGGGAGCAGGAGGCAGAGGGGGAATGGCAGAGCAGGGAGTGGTCCGTGCCCAGGAACACCGAGATCTGCTGCTCTCATCCCCTCCGTCTCCGGTGGCAAAGTGGAAACAGGCCTGGGGACGTTTCCCTGCTGGGACGGGTCTCATAGCACCCTGGGTTCCTGCTAACTTAGATATTTGTTATATATAGCTGTTAATAGCTGTTGAAATTACTTGGTCGAGGAACCACAAAGCATCAGCTACTCTTAGATGTGACCATCACAGGCAGTACACACGTTGGCACAGGAACGGAGTGACAGGACTTCAGAATTCAACCTACCAGCCTCGTGCCCTGGTTATTCAGTAGTGCTCCCTCCTGCAAGTTCCTAGAAAGGAAAAAAAAAAAAAAAAAAAAAAAAACAACAAAAAAACAACAGGGAAATGTAGAGATCTCAGTGGAGCATGATAAGCTCCTGGAACAAGCTGTTCTCCCCTCCTGTTGCTTCTTCGCTGAAATTGCCTTAGAACACTCTCACCTTGCCACATCTCCTGTGTCGCTTTTTCCCAGCCTTCCCAGGGACACATCCTAGTGATGCAATTTCCCATTATTCACCTTCCCTCTCTCCAGGTGCTGGTCCAGTCTGCAGGGGTCCAAGCAAAAAGACATAAACAAGAGCAACATTGACAACAAATGCATCTGCTTCCAACACAGCCGAGCATTTAGCTCTATCTTGACCCTGGCAAAACCACGTTTGCTTTGTAGATTCCATTGAAACCCTCATTATATTTGCGACTGACTTCAGCTGCGTGCCAAAGACCAGTTTGCACACCCCCAGCTTCCTCTCTTTCTCTCATCTCCCTCCCAACAGCTTCACAAGAATTGCAAACAAGAAGAGGCGGGCAACCTGTTGAAAGAACACAAAGACCTTGTCCTTGCTCGCCACAGCAACAGCACCGGTACCTGCCCGTCAAGAA
Organism: Anas acuta; assembly: GCF_963932015.1. NCBI lineage: Eukaryota > Metazoa > Chordata > Aves > Anseriformes > Anatidae > Anas > Anas acuta. Next base: position 134,530,455 of record NC_088980.1, read on the forward strand.
CCTGTGGCTTTTCGGTTTGCATGTTTCTTGCTAACAGTGTTTATCCAGGTAGCACAGATGGGGCGTATCATTTGGCAAGCCTGCCTGTGAGCTTTTTACAACAAAGATGATAACAGGTGCAAGATAAGGGATACGCACAAAACCAGAGTTCATTACAAATACATTTGCATCCAGAGCAGCAGCAGCAGCAGCAGGACTTGGCTCGACTTTATCTTAAAAGCATACACTTGGTGAATTCCATTCAAATGCTCACGTTATTTGCATCTGATATCACCCCGGGCAACAACATGGAACCAAGCTGTGTTTGTGTGGGCCTGCGCTGCTGCGCAAGGGCAGACAGATAAGTCATCTCTTCTCATGACAGAACTCGGCTTTTAGGGTGGCTCTGGAAAAGCTAGAGCCAAATCTCCACAGAGAGCGCACCGTCCCCACAGAGAGCTGGATTTTCAAAGGATAACTAGCTAAGTAGGTAACTAGCAATGCCTCCTCAATTCTTCAAATCTTACTCTGATGTCAAAGTGGAAGCTGGGCAGTTGTGTGCTAAGCTCTTGAAAATTTGGCACCGAGTTCTGCTTCTGCCTGTTTGTGTGTTCAGAGAACGCAGTGCAGCTGTGGAAAGGCTTTTGGTCAGAGGATCAGTCACCTACAACCAGTAGAGAGACTGAGGTTAATCGGGGTGATCTGAGTGCTGAAGCTGTGTCCTTATTCTGAATTTCTCTCTACAAAAGTCCTGTTTTACTCCACTGGCTAAAAGGAGATAAGAGACTATCCTTACAAAAGATAGGTATCAAAAGGTATCATGCAACAGCAGTTGCATAACCCAAATACCCACTGTTTCACGCACAAGTTTGCAGTCTGAATCAGAAATAATTGGAAGCTGGCAATATCTAGCCTGTGCTTGATGGCATAGCTAAGGTGCATTGACAGATCTACCCATGGGAGTAAAACTGAACCTCACGTGAAACTGCAGAAGGCTTGAGAATGTCAGATGAGCAGCAATTCCTCTGAGTGCAGTGGAGGGCAAAGTTGTTGGTGAATATGAAAAAAAAAGAGCCATTTGCTTTCCCCCTGTAGGACAGTCAGTTCAGTCCTGCAGCACACAGCCAGGGAAGCACACAGTGGTCCTCACATTTCATAGTTCTGAGACCTTTGTTGTCCCTTGTACAGCATCTTTTACAATCTTCTTTTGTGCTTGAAGCTAGGGAGTGAAATGGTAACAAGAAATAAACAAAGGTTTATGAGCACATTTATCTACAGACAAAACCACAAGAATTAAACATACAGCAGCAACAAAGATGAAAACTGCAACATCCTTTTGGAACTTTCTATCTACTTTGCAATTAAGGACTTAGAGGTTTAAACCACGTAAAATGGGAAAACTTTGTTTGAAAATGTCCCACTGCTTGTTACCACATGTGTGAGCGCATTATTCTGTGGCCAGGAGTGGAACGACTGCAGTTAGTCATGTCTTGTTAGTCATGTTTTGTTAGTGCACTCCTTTAAAGAAAGGTTTTTGGTTGAATATTTTTAGGAGTCCAGGTAAAAATAACTGCATGTGCCTGTTCATTGTGGCATGCAACTGGACAGGAAATACTGTTGCTACTCCACAAAGATTTTTCCTTAACTCTCATACTGGAATGAATCCAGGAATATTCAGAGGAGGAAAATGAGAGAAAGAAAATATGTCCTTGCTCATGCAAGTGCAGAGAATATACCTGTCAGATCCCTTTTCTTATTTCTTCTCTCATCACTACCTCTTAGGGGTGCTGGTGTTGGTATCCCATTTTCCAGTGAATAGCTGAGCCTCCAGCCTGCAGGATATGCTGAGGTGGGTCTCTTTCTTTCCCATTCTCTTCTGTATGATCACTTTTTAGGTACAAGAACTTGAATAAATGTAGGCCTCCTGTATTTCAGACTCTGTTTGGCTATCATGAGAAAACCGAGGTTCTCTCTTTATCATTTATATGGTAACAAATAATATCTGGATGTTTTTAACAAGGGTTGGATATAACTGATCAGTATTTTCTGACTCTTTTTTTTTTTTTTTTTTTTTTTTTTTTCCCTCCAGAAACTCAATAATACAGCAACAACTGACATATTTCTTCCTAAAGCAGTCATTGCTGTCACTAGCATTTCTGCCCAAGGATTTCAGAGTTTTATCTGAGGAATATGCTGGACAAAATAATTTATAAGTACACATCAGAAAGAACATTATCTTTCTGCTTCTGCGAGAAGTATTGAAAAAAGCCACAAAATGAGTTATTTAACACAATTCTATCATTAAAAAAATCATAGAAGCTCCTTATTAAGCTTAAATTTTAATTTAAATCATTCTTTTCACTACACTGGCAAAACAAAAGTCTAACTGGCTAGAACCAAAACAGACTTGAAGAAGCTTTTCAATAACTATACATGATATGTGAAATATTTGTTTAAAGGAAAAAAGAAAGTGTAATTTAATGAGAACAGTAAAGGTACAGAATGGCAAGAAACAAATGCAGTGAACTGAGAAAGAGGTCAGGATTATTGTTTTTTATAAGATACCTGGTTAATTCTTTTCTTACTAAGGGTTTAAATCAGATTAACACCATTTTGGTTCATTCAGAGATTAACAAAAGTTAATATTTTATAAGATTTATTTATAATACCCTTGGGGTTTAGAGTATGTTTATGTAACCCTTCTGCCAGGAATTGGCAGCAGCTGAAAGAGCTGGATTCATTTATCTAGGGGTTCTCTCTGAAAACTTAAACAACAGCAGTTTCAGCCTCCACCCAGAAATCTACCAAAGCTAAATGACCTCCTTTGGGTGCCCTGACAAACAATAAATCCTGCTCAAGGCATAGCAAGGGTTTAAAGCAAGGTCCAGAGTTTCAAGACAAAGAGAACCTCAGAGCTGAGGGAAAGAAGTGAGGGAAAGGGACGAAGAAAGACTCAGGGCAAACCCACAGGAGCCACTAATCGAGAAACCAAATAATGCTGGAGTGATGTTCCCAGCCTTCCTCTCCTCCTCTGCCCTTTGTTGTCTTGTCATCACACAAAATAAAGGCTTGCTCTCACTTCCAAACAGATGTCTTGTAACTCGAATGTCACTGCCCACTCAAAACCTCCCCCATATTTACTGTGTGGCTTCAATAATTTTCAGCTAAGCAAATGAACGTGGATATTACTGCCCCGGATCAGGGAGATCCTACTCACTTTCCAGCTCACAGTCTCCTGATCGTGCCAATTCCCTGTGCTGGCATGTATCCTCACCTGACCACGTAGTGAACTGATTCAGAACACCAAACTGCTAGAAAACTTCCTCAAGAAAATAGCAAGCAGTGAATTTTTTGGTGTTTTAACCCCCTGAATCAGCTCCCTGTAGTATTAAATGAAGGCCAAAGCTGGCACTGGGGAGGAGGATGGCAAGGCTGGGGATGGAAAACTGCCCCGTTGCTATTTCTACTAATAACTACCCACAGGTTGGGCTGGCAAGGTTTTAAGATGAAATAACTCTTAAGCGTGTTGGTACTTTTGTTAATTTGTTAGCTTATCCTCAGGGAGGCCAAACTTTGAAGGCCAAACATGACTGTGACTACAGGACTAAAACGACCGTGTTGTGATGTGAGTTAGCTCTGCAGAGGGACCATATCCAGCACAAGCAGTGTCCCCCAGCCTGCACCTGGAAGCTTTTAAGGTGTTTTTTGGCGATGCCAGCCCTATCCCAGTGTGTCAGGGCTCCCTTGTCCCCGTGTTCATGTGCCACCGCCGTGTTGTGCTGTGCCGGCTCCCTTGCCCGAACATGTCCTGGGGACAAATATTGCTGTGCCCAGCCCGTCAGAGCTTGGGACTGCTCCAACGGGGTATTTTTATCATTCAGACTCCTCAGATTCGTAGGGTTTAAACACGTGAGTGCCGGGTTTTCCGGATTTTTTTTTTTTTTTTTTTTTGAGGGGAATTCAGCTCAAAGCGGTGCCAGCGGCGCCCGCCCCGGGAGCCGGGGTAAACTGAGGCCAGGGCGGCGCCGAGGAAGCCATTTGCAGGACAACAAAAGGCTGCAGGGCCAAAAACCCTGGACCGAAATAAGGCATTCTTGGGTGCCATCTACCGGTACTTTCTCCTTTCACCACTTTTACACCGGGGCCGCCTGCGACCCTTCAGCACTTCACGGAGCCGCGCTCCCCCTGGGGCTACCTCAGGGTCCTGTCCCAGCGCCTCTAAGCTAAGAGGGCGCGGGACCCTCACTGAGGGAATCGTTTGGGGAAAAAAAAAATCAACCCAACCCCCGAGCCCTGTTGGAGAAGCTGCCATTTTACAGAGTGCTCGCCCCGGTTGCGGGGTGAGGAAGGGGCCGTCCCCCTCCTGCTGCGCGGGCAGAGGTGAGCGACAGGAGGGGCGGGGCGGCAAAATGGCGGCTGCTGCCATGGCGGTGGCGGGGCTGAGGCAGGCACCGAGCCACCGCCTGGTCAGGGCGGCGGGGGCCCTGGGCGGGCAGCCGTGGCTGAGGGAAGGGAGGGCGGCTGTGGCGGCGGGTTGGAGCCGGCCGGAGCCCGGGGGAGAGGTGCAGTACTGCGCCGAGCTGCTGCGGTGAGTGCTTGGAGGAGGGGGGGAGGTCGGGCTCCGCCGCCCGCCCTGCCCGCCTCAGGGGTGGGGAGAGCCGGGGAGCCGGCCCCGAGCCCTGAGGGGGACCCGGCCCCGGGATGGGGATGAGGAAATCCTAAGCTGAGTCGGCCCCTTTCGTTGTGGGGCCGCCTTTCTGGAGGACGTGCGAGGTCCTGAGGTGCCCCGCGGAGCGCCCGGGCCCTGCTCCTCTTGTGGTGTTTTTCCCCTTCGGTCATATCGGGGCCGCAAATAAAAGCCCGCGGTGGATAAATATTGGGACTGCAAGGCTCATTTAGTCTGTAAACAGTGTTATTATTGTTATTTTTTTCTTCCTTCTTTCACAGCTGCTTTTCTTCCTGAAGCATTGAGCATTTCCATTTCGTTGTTTGAGATTACGGAGTGAAAGATCATCAACACGGGCGTTTAAAAATAAGCAGGAAAGGTTTCAGGTCTGGGTTGCTGGGAAGTGGTCAGACTTTCCAAGGACTCCTTGGAAGAATGAGCAGAGGAAATCCCCCAGCTGGACAGACCTGAAGTAGCTGCCCTGACCTTAAAGTATTTCTGGTCAAAAACCAGAATATTGGGCCTTTGGTCAAAGCCCAAGGGGCAGGAGCACAGCCTGGCGGCTTTCAGGTCAGGGACGCTTCCACTTGGCTTCTGGAGCTGCAAGCGATGTGCAACACCCTCTGCTTGCTTCCTAGTCCCTGAGAGTTCAAAGGTAGAGTTAGAGAAAGAAACCCACCTGCTGTGTAAAGGCTCCTGGTTTCTATTTGCATACTGTAGTTGTTGATGAAAGCAGAGAAGGCTTCCAAGTGTGTATGGAAGGAGTGGAACAGGATGGTCATCTCCCAAGTGACAGCTGTAAAAGACACAAAGTCACTCGTGGTCAGCAGTAATGGTTGAAGTGGGACAGCTAATGGAGAGAAATGTGACGACCTTACATTTTCAGTGAAGCAGCAAGCTGCAGACCTCTTCAGGTGCCTCAGTGTGCACAGCCAGGCTGTGGTTTAGTTCATAAAATTAGAGATTGTGGCTGTGTTTTTGTGGTTACTCTGCCCAGGGTTTACCAGTTACTCAGGAGATCAAAGGCTGAGTGTACAAGCCATATATACAGTTGAAATATTTTCAGTAACAAACAACTGTGAACAGAATAGTTAGGTCCCAAGTCACCGAAGCTAAGCTGGTTAGCATTTTCTGTTGTTCTTATTAAACATTTTTGTTGTTTTAATGTTATATTAAAACATAAAAAAATGCTTATAAAAATACACGAGCATTTACAGAAGCAAAATGAAAAGTGGTTATGCTTTTGGCATCATTTAATTGAAGCTGCAGTTCAAATAGGTCTTTTAAAACTCACTTTAAGCTGTTTGATTCAAAATATTTTTCTGTAGTAGATATGTTTTCCCAATTCTTGCTGTTGATGATGTCTGCTCTGGAAGACAAACTTAAAACCTGATGATGTTGCTCAGTTTTACAATGTGGAAGAATTTCTGAAGACTCTAAACTTTTAATTACACTGAAAGACCAGTAACGGTCATAATAAAATTTTCCTACTGTGGGTTAATATGTAAGCTTATATTTCTTTTAGAGGGAAACTATGAAACACTAAATAGCAGGCTACCTGAAGTTCCCTCCTTTCTTTATTCCTTACCCTAACACACACAGAGAGTTGGATTGCAACATGATCTGCACCACTATGAACTTTGTTTTGCATGCTGAGGCTTCGCTGAAGGTTCCAGAAAATTTGCTTTTCTTCTGTTATATCCAAGGGGGCACTGTCAACATAAAATTCACACTTTACTGTGTTTTCTTTTTTTTTTTTTTAACTTTTTTTTCTGGTACCTGCAATCTTTAAGCTTAGGGTAATTGGAAGAAGATTACCGGAGGGAAGACAAACACCTCCCTTGTGCTGCTGTTTGCTTTTTGAAATGTATTTTCAGGAGGTAGTGGTGTTTCTGTGTTGTGTGAACAACCCAGGCAAGCAGCATCCCTGGGACTTGGAAAAAGTGGCTGTAAACCTTGCAGCTCTGCCCAGGTTGGGCAATACTGGGTATTTTTACAGTCTGTTTAGAAAAAAAAAAAAAGCTGGATTTTGAGCTGATTCAGACTCTCTTCTTTTCAGAAGGAGTCTGAACTGGGGGAGGTTTGATGCATCTGTTGTTTATTATGAATGTGGCCTTTAAAGCCTGCTAAAATCCACAAATGCTGTTTTCACGTTGATGCTTGTGGCTTTGCATCAGGAAAACAAGTTTCACGAGTATTAAGAAAACTTCTAAGCATTTGCTAGCTATCAAGCTGCTGTGTGTTGTAGGGGTAAGAAACCAGTACATTTCATTTCCTTTTTGTTTGCTAAAAGTAGCAACCCTGATTTTAACCTCTAGTTTTAGTTTTGTTTTTTTTTTTAAACCTCTGGTTTTATTTATTTTTTATGTTTTTATTTTTTTTCTGTTTTAAGCCGACATTAAAAGAAACAGGAGGACATTTAAGAACGGCAGACTTGTTGAAAATGAGTAAATGTTTAACTTGACACCTACTTCTCCATTCTGGAGGCATTGCTGCTTTTCTTCTAATGAAGAATTGAGTTGCAGGTTTATCAGAAGGTACACAAACACTGTTCAAAACAAGCAGTTTGCTTTTGGTCATTACAGTTATGAATGATTTTGCGATTTATAATCGTCCTCTACGTGCCCTGATTGTTTTTAATTTAATGGCACACCCAAGTGGTCAAATGAAAGCATATCACTTTGGATTGGCAGTGAGTTACCTGCTGTGAAGCTGCCACTGCAGCACAGAGTTTTTATGCTTTTAGCAAACAAAAACTTGGTGGTTAAGCAGGTATGTTCGTGCCAGGCCCCCCAGCACAAGCTTTTAAAGAAATTTGACTGCATGTTTAGAGCAGAAGCCTGGAGGTCAGACAATCTGGATTCCATTTGCAGTTCTGCCACGGGTTTGTTCCATGCCTTCAGCCAAATACCTTGAGATCTGGATCTGAGAGGTGTGTTGAGCGTTCAGCTTGCATCCCCCCCCTCTCTCAGAGCTTGCCTGATTTTAAAATAAGCTTAAAAGCTACTACTTCTGCAGAGTCAGAGTGTTGAACTGTAACTTTCCTTCTCTTTTAGGAATTCTGTACTAAGCAACAGCTTGCCTGATTTACATGGTGCTATAAATAATGGGTGTATTTTCTTTCCTTTTTATAGAAAGCGTGACTACGAAGGGTTTCTGTGCTCTCTGCTGTTGCCTGCGGAATCGCGAACCTCTGCTTTTGCTTTAAGAGCCTTCAATGTGGAACTGGCTCAGGCAGGTATTAAAATACACTTGTGATCTCTGGAAATGTGAAGGAACAGTTTCAGGACCCTAAATTACACTAGTAGCTGGCATTTTGCTGAGATTTAGCTCTTCATACTAGAAAGGGCAATGAATAAAGAAGCCAATACACATTTCTGGTTTGGAATGGCCCTTGGGGAGCAGCCAGCTTCCCCCAATTTCTTCTGCTCATGTATGTAGCTTTTCTGACTCGTTGATGCCTTCATTTTTGAAATGAAGTGTTAACAAACAGGCTGATCCTTGCGACTATGATGTAACTGCACCTGTGTCCTGGCTTGAAATGCAGTGGTTGGGTCAGGGAAGTGTAACTAGCCCCTGTGTTAAAAGGTCAGTCAAAAACCTGAATGATGTAACCCGTCCCAGGTCTTTCCTGGCAGGAGTTAAGTAAGGGGAATGCTTCCAGGAGGGAAGTTTGGAATTGGAGAGCTGTGGGAGGGGAGTGGCTGCACCCTCCCACTTCTGCAGGGCGGCCAGAAACTGCTGGGGCAACCACAACCGTTGGCAACCTTTGCCAGGAAGGAGCAGTCCCAGAGATGTGCTGACCCAGCAACCCCTCTGTGGGCTGTGCTCCTGGCAGCCCTCGCAGGGCTTTGCTCCCTCACCGCTCTTATCTCTGCTTCTTCTCCCAAGAGAAGAAAACCAAGGTGGGAGTTGTCCAGAAATTCATTTCCACGGGTTTCAAAGTCGGCTTGTGGTGAAGGTTTCATTTTTATTTACTCTCTGCAGTGTTCATACAGTTTACTAGGACTAAACGTAAATTCTGAGCCCTTCCCCTAGTGAGTTTGACCGTCCTGTGTCTGTCTTTCCAGTATGGACAGACCCAAGTGCCTTAAGGAGGCTGTGAATTTCACTCCAGGTATATCCTTTCCAGATCAAGGACTCCATAACTCAGAAGACCACCGGTCTGATGCGAATGCAGTTCTGGAGGAAAGCTGTGGAAGATATATACTGCGATAACCCACCCCATCAGCCAGTTGCTGTAGCACTGTGGAGGGTAAAATACATCTTTATTGTCCCAAAATTCACTTGAGCAGATTATTGCTCTGAGAAATAATTCTATTGCTTTGTGTCTGCTGCATTGCATTGCTGACAGCTTTATTTTATGTCAGACAGGTAATGTAAAGGGTGTGTATGTCTGTCTGTGATGTTGTAAGGTACCTACGAACAGAGCTGGAAGAGGAGAATATTTAGGTGGGACCTACCTGGAGACTTCTGTGAACTGACTGCTTTTTTTCTGCTGTTTAGGAGAAGGGCAAAGGAAATTGTGGTAGACTGAAAGCTGATAGCAAGTGAAATGTATAAGTAAACTTCCCTGAGCTAATTCTAGTCCTGCCTGAGGAGATAAGTTTAAAAAAAGGCAGGAAACTCAGCACAGAGGTTGATCTAGCAAATAGTGTATGAGGAGAAGCCAAAGCTTTTCCCCTCGATGCTGATTCAGCATCACAGAATAATTTAATTTTTAGGGGCCTCTGGCTGTCAGCTAGTCCAACTTCCCACTCAGAGCAGGTCAGAATTCAGTTGGTAGCTATCAGGTGTTCAGGGTCATGCTGAGTTTAACTTCTAAACATATGCAAGTTCTGTAAGGCCTCTGTAAGATCAGAACTTGTGTTCAAAGTAGGGATCTCTGAGCTCCTGGACTGGAAAAGCTGAATTTTGTCTAATGCGGGGTTAGAACAACACAGTTCTTGTGGGGTTGGAGCGTTTAACTTGTTGCCATCTTGGCTTCACATCCGTGCTCTGCTGCACCTCTGAGAGCACAAAAATGAGTCCTTTCCAAATCTTTAAATGAGTTTTAGCAGTGCCGAAACTGCGGCCTGTCCCTGATTGTTCCTCCTTCAAATGTGAAATAAAAATAAGCGAGCCTTTGTTCCTGTCTACCTGCACTCAGGTTAAAATTGGATTTAAACAAGGTGCTGTTTGTTTAACTAAGAGAAAAGCCAGGTAAAGCCAAGAAGTAAAATAAAGGAAAAACACCTGTTATAGGCACTTTCAGGAAGACCAGAGCTATTCATAAGCATCTCCAGCTCATACAAAATCTGTGCTGTAACAAAATGTTTGTACGGCTAGGATGAAGACTGGCAAATGTTGTGAGCCGTTTTGCAAAGTTACAGGACTTAGAGTATCACCCTGGCTGGATCTTTAACACAAACATTAAAATGCAGGATTGGTAGTTCTGCATGTCAGTCATCTCTGTGCCTTTTTTTAATTCTGTCTCCGTTCCAGCCTATGGCAAACTGCCTGGGAACAAGACGGTTTTCTCCCCAAATGCCTTCATCTCCTTTCCAAGGAGGAACTTGCTTATGTGCAGCTTACTTTTGTTTCTGAAGATGTCCTCTTATTTAATTGTCTGAGTAGTTTAGGTACAAGTCAGTTTTGGGTATGATTGTATATATGTTTTCCATCACTTTTAATTTCAGGCTGCTTGTGTGTCTATCAGTGAGGGCAGAAATGTTCATTAGCTGAAGCTCAACTTAGAAAAAACATCCTTCAGATATAAATCATCCAGATAGCGAGATACAAATTGCAGCCCTTTGCAGCAGCTCTGACAGTCATAGTCCTTTCTCACAAAGCAGAAAATTGATTTTGAAGTGGAAGAAAGAAATGGCCCATCTGTCTGGTAAGAATTGACCTTACGTGTGATTTCTCTGAAGGCAGACCAACAAGAGGCAATCCAAACAGAATTGGTTGCGAAATAACTTCTGAATTATTTCTCAACAGCTTATTTTTAGGAGCTTTGTTACCTCTGACCACTGCAGAACCCTGTAACAAGCAAACAGCACAGCCTGCCCTGGTGACTTCTGCGCTCGAGAAAATCCTCTCATATTTCTAAATCATATTTCTGTATTTCAGCAAATGCCCAAGAATGACCTGTTTAAAGGGTGCAGCTTCACAAATCTCTGTGAATATCACTGTATTTCCTAGAAAGTAATGTTGGGAAATAGGTTGGCTGAACTCTTTAAGTGTTGCAGAGCTGTTAATAGAACTAGCATGCCTTTGGCACGGCGTTTTTTATGTATCCTGTGTTCTCACTGTTGACTTTGTATGAAGACAGCTTTGATTTTCCAGGAAAAAAATGCTAATTCATCACATTAAAAGTTTTTTTTTTTAAAAAAAAAAAGCTCTGTATATTCCAGAATACTTATATTTGGATTCTGAGAGTTTTATGCCAGTAAAATGTATAAATAGGCTATAAAAATATTTCTAGAATTATTAATAGCTCAACTCTCAGCGACTTTCATATAATCCTAGATAGCGATTATATATTTTTTTTCCTGCTTCTATGTCCATTTTGAACATAAGAAGAGCCTAATTCTTCATTTCTGTTGCAGTTATTGAAAACTTGAAAAATGAGGGTGTGTTTGGATGACAGTGGTTCAGAATAGATATAATGTGCAAATTGAGCAGAACTCAGTTTGGTTCTTTAACTCTTGACCTTCTGTGACCGATTTATTTGCAAAATCGTATCTAAGGTGAATGAGTAAGAAGCAAAACTGAGTTGCAGATGTAACTTAATTTGTCATTTTTTTTTGTCCCTGGAACTTTCTCAAAGCAGAATTTGTTGAATCAGCACTAAGATCTAAAATAAATAAATAAATAAAATCTAAAAAATATCTTTCAACCTTCAGAATGCAGTACTACCATCGTTTTATATACATAAACATGAATGTTTTATTTGATATTTTTCAGGCTGTCAAGAGGCATAACTTAACTAAAATGTGGTTCACGAAGATCATTGATGAAAGAGTAAGTATTTAGCACTCAAAGTCTGATTCTGTTTTCAGTCACATTAGAATTTCTCCCCTTAATTTTATGAGTTTGTATGTAAAAACGAGAGCTTAAGTAATTAATCTTTTCCAGACAATGGTATTTCTCCTGATAATGGTACTTTCTAATTTCCTTTTAATTCTTCTTTAGTGCTCTTACTTATAATTTCTGCCCGTTCTGGCCAAAAAGGCTAATAGGATCCATGTAAAATTTTAATAATGTAGCTTGTGAGTCTACACCTTTCTTGCTCTCTGCTCTGATAACCAGTGTATCTGTGCCCATGATTTCTATTGTTGGCCTCTGTTTGTGATTTACAGTGGTTTCCCCCACTGTAAATCCATTGTGACTTATGCTGGGATACCTTTCTGTGTGTGAGGGAAGTCCTACCAGATGAGATTAAACAGTAAGATCTTCTTATTCACCTGTTAAGAACTTTGGAAAACTGCATTTTATTAGAAAAGGAAACGAAGATATAAAAGAAGCAAGCCTCATTCATAGTCTGTTTTTGTGCCGTTCCAATCCTGCCCCGTTCATTGGCACCTTTTTATTCTTTCTCACCTCTCTTATTACCATGTAATTTTGCCCCTAAATAGGCTTTCTCTTATGATGAGTCTTGGAAATAACACCTCAAAATTGGAATGACCGCTTTGAACCTTTCTGCCACACTTTGCTGCCTATTCCTCTTGTGGCTGTGGAGTTTTTGCTGAACACTGCTGTAAATCAGAACATTAAAATAGCAGCAACACTCTGCGAGTCATTGACTGAAAGGCTTCAGAGCTTTTAAATCTCAAAACTGGTGTATTTTAACCACAGTAGCTACTAGGACAGGAAGACTGTTGGAGGGTTTTATATTTTTGGGCTGTTTGCATACAGCTTTGAAACTCGTGTATTTGATGGATTGCTTTTTGTGTGTGTGTGCATATTCTAAAGAAAGAACATATTCCTGTTTATCTAAATTTCTCTCTGCTTCAGTTTCTAATAAGGTATTAAAATGGGCACCTCTGTATCACTTTGTTTTGGCTGTATCTTTTTTTTTTCTGGAAAAAAAAAATTATAATTTCTCCAGTACCTGGACTTGGCTGAAGCTGCATGTAGTTTATGGTAGAGTAGCTACAGGTTTTAATGCCTGTTTCTACCTGAGTGTATATTCCGTTTATCTCTTAATTTTGTCCTTTGTTTCTAATAGCAGATTAGTCTAATGTGAGTACAATAATGAACTTGCAGAAATAGCAGTTATATGTACTTCTTACTGAAGGTTTGCGTTCAAATTGCAGGAGAAGAATTTGGATGACAGAGCATACAGGAACATCCAGGAGCTTGAGACGTATGCTGAGAACACGCAGAGCGCTCTCCTGTACCTCACTTTGGAAATGCTGGGTAGGTGCAGACCCTTTTTAGGTCTTGTTGATGACTTATTAGTGCCGGTATGATATTTATTGATGTTTCAAGGCAAACAAACAAACACTTTTTTTCCACCAAGGTTTAATTTCAGTAGAATTTGTCAATTCAGGCACCATCTTAATGTTCAGCCGTAAACCCGGAATCTTAACTGCCCCTCTCCTAAAACTGTGCACTTTCCTTAGCAGCTGTTTAATGGAAAGTTCGTTGAAAATGTAGTTTCATACATTGTTCTTTCTCTTAACAATGTCTTCTATTTTCTTGTCCCTGTTATGGAGTGTGGTAAGTTCAGCTCTCTCCTGCATTTTCTGATTGTCCCACATGGCAGAACACAAAGTGCTGTAGTTACTCCGCAGCTACTGTTCTGTATTGCTGTGATCTGTACTGGCTGTCTTGGAACAGTTGACTTCCAAACCTGTAAGATTCCCTTGGGAATGTTGTAAATTCGGGTCTGAATCCTCGCAGCTTCCTAAATGTAGATTAAATATCAGTGCTTAGGCTGAGCGTGAGTCATTAACTCTTATTCTTCGAGACTTTTTTTTCTTTTCATCCCTAGTTTATGCAAAGCCTGAGTTGCCCAGTCAGTAAGTTAAACCTATTGATTCCTCCAAGCCTGTCTGCTTTCTGCTGCCATTGCCAAAATAAATCCATGTAATTCTCCTACGTCCTCACGAACGTAGGCAGTTCTATCATGGATCAGTATGCTCGTTAGCTGAATAGTTAAATAGCGCTGTAATACACATCAGGAAGACCCCTGAGAAGGCCTGGCAGTGTGTTTCTAAACATTATTTCTGCACTTTCAGGTGTGAGGGACATCCACGCCGACCACGCAGCCAGTCACATTGGGAAAGCGCACGGCATAGTTACCTGTTTAAGAGCAACTCCCTACCACAGCGCAAGACGAAAGGTCGTTCTTCCCATGGACATTTGTATGTTGGTAAGAGAAAGGAGCTCCCTGGATCTGAACAATAAAATGTTTCAAATAATTGTCTCAACGCTAGATAGGTCATACTTAGTTAGCACAGAGATTTCGTGCCAAAAAAAGGGACAACAAAACTGGGGTCTTCTCCCAGGCACCAGGTGGTAAGACGAAATGGCCTCAAGTTGTGCTAGGGAAGGGTAAGGTTGGATATTAGGAGAAATTTCTCCACCGAAAGGATTGTGAGGCATTGGAACAGGCTGCCCAGGGAAGTGGTTGAGTCACCGTCCCTGGAGGTCTTCAAGAAACGCGTGGATGTAGAACTTTGTAGCATGGTTTTAGTATGAGGTTAAAGGTTGGACTCGATGATCCTAGAGGTCTTTTCCAACCTGTATGAAACAGAATGCCTTTCTTAATCTGTTCTTACAACAGTTTCTGCTGTGGCCCTGTAATACCTACTTGTCATGGTTTTATATCTTCTGGGGGGAGAGAGGAGTGACCTTCATGAAACTCCAGGGTGATTTTGTTCCTCCCTCCCTCTCTTTTTTTTAAAAACTTGTGTTAAATCCAGTAGTATTTTAGCTTTAAGTAGCCTGCAAAAGGCACAGACACTGAAGTAGGTTGGGTTTATGGGGTTGCAGAAAGGAGCTGCTCCCCGCTTTCAGCCCTTCTGGGACTGGGTGGTACGGGAGGCCTTCCAAGTTCTTTGGTTTTCAGCCAGAGCCTGAAAATTCACAGTCATCCTTGCTGGGGAGGGTGTTTTACAGTGAGACTGCGTAGCTAAAGATCAGGAGACTGGCAGACAGCTTGTGTCCCTTCTGTACAGGCTGAGCATCCTGCAAGCATTTCAGCTGCTGGCAAGTACTGCGGAGTTACACTTGAAGCTGTACCTCCTGTGGAGCCTACCTGCCTGCCTTTGTGCAGTTTTCATGTCTGAACATTGCAGAGTTCATGCAGAAAAAAACAGTACCAACTGTTCTTTTTGTTCTCTTGATTTTATTTTCTAAGTGACCAAAAAAAAAAAAAGAGGGTGGTGGTGGTGCAGGGAGGAGGCAGCAGCAAAACACACTTAGGCCCTTTCAGCAGTATGCCTGCAGTTTGGTTGCTGGGCTGGGCTTTTGAGGTTTCTTATCTTTTGTGAAGCTAAAATGGAGACTTTGATATGTGTTGAAGGGTTTTTACTTTTTGATTTTCCTTCCTGTGTCTAGCATGGCGTTTCACAAGAGGATTTTATAAGAGGCAAGCAAGAGAAAAATGTGAGAGATGTCATTTATGACATTGCCAGCCAGGCCCATATTCACCTAGAACATGTGAGTTTCCTTTTTTTTTTTTTTTTTCTTTCCAATAAACATAATTGATGCTAACCTTTTACAGAACATTGTGATTGTGTTGTTAGAAGATTTAGAGCTGCATCAAAGGGCTGGAGATTGTTCAGCCTAGAGAAGAGAAGGCCCTGGGCAGACCTTACAGCAGCCTGCCAGGGCCTAAAGGGGGCTACAAGACAGCTGGGGAGGGACTCTGTGTCAGGGGGTGTAGGGATAGGTCAACGGGGAGTGGCTTTAAACTGAAAGAGGGGAGAGTTAGATTAGATATTAGAAAGAAATTCTTCACCCAGAGGGTGGTGAGGCCCTGGCACAGGCTGCCCAGAGAAGCTGTGGATGCCCCATCCCTGGAGGTGCTCAAGGCCAGGCTGGATGGGGCTTTGGGCAGCCTGGGCTGGTGGGAGGTGTCCCTGCCCATGGCAGGGGGCTGGGACTGGGTGGGCTTTAAGGTCCCTTCCAACCCAAACTGTTCTGTGATTGTGTGATACTTTATTTCAGATATTTTAAGCTTTTAGTTACTTTGAGAGATGTTCAAATTTAAGGAAAAAAAGAAACACAAAACATTTAAATATTTTACAGCTACTTCTGTGTGAATACGATATTTATCCGTCTGTACAGATGTAGAGGAGACAGTTTTCTCACTGCCAGGTCCAGTTGCATGCATATAAATACTGCCTCAAAGCCTTACTGCTGGGAGAGAAACTTCCAGCAGACTTCTATAAGTGCAAGAATACGCCAGCATGGGATCAGCACCGCAGGAGGCACTGGTGAAGTACCATCTGCACAGCGCAGTGGGATGGCTGCCAGGAAAGCAGGGCGCGTTGGCTTTAACTGCTGCTTAGTGTGTGGGGAGGGAGGATTCGTTCCCCAACTTGGCCAGCTGTGCTGAAATAATTATAGTATTTTCCTCAGTCCAAGGAGGAGAGCCCTTCGTTCCCATTTTTCTGAAGGTAAAATGGGGCATCCCTCGTTTGTTCCATGAGTTGTAAGCTAGTTGAGGTTTTTTGTTGTTGTTGTTCAAATGCAGTTAGTTGAGTAATTCTTTTTGTCACAGATACACGGCCTCAGTCATTACTTTTAATACAGACTATTTATAATTAGGTGCATTCCTGGTCATGTTGTTTCACCTGCTGTCTCTGGTTTTGTTGGCACATGCCCAAGGAAACTGTTTATCCCATTTGAGAAGCAGAAAACAGAGGAAGAAAATGCAAGGTCACAGCTGCCCGCTATCTTTGATATTTAAGCTGAAACCTTTTGATTTCAGCTCTACCTGCAGTGCATGCTGTAAAAAACTTGTTGAATCGGGTTGTGATTGTGGTTACAGAAACACTGAGCACCTGGCCTGAAATGCCTCGTATCAGTGGTGGGAGGCAAGGAAAATAAGCAATGTGTAGCTGCTGTCCAGCTGCTTAAAACTTGTTTGCTGGTATTGAGTGGAGATTTGGGGACAGAGATAATCCAGTTCTTTAAGGCAGTTCTTTAACTAAGGCAGAACCTGAGTTCTTTTCCTGCCCTGCCCAAATGCACACTGGGAGGTTCCTATGGAAATATGCGATGTGATTGTGTAATTGAAGACTATAAAGAAATGTATGAACAGAAAGAAAACAGATTAGGGCAATAATTAGCGTTTTATTCAATTGAGTATTGGTCTTGGCACCCTCTCCCCATCCTTTTTTAATAATCTTAATAAAAAAAATTCCTCGCTGAATACTCGCCCCATTCTCCATCAGCATCAGTGAGGAATAATGGGCGGTGGGGAGTCTCTAGAGGGTTCAAACTACTTGAGACTGGCATTAAGAGGCTGTAGTAGTAGGGTATTAGCCTCATTAATGATCAGATGGTCTTTGTTAATGCAAAGATAAAGATACTTTCTCCCCTAATGGACGAAATAGGCATTTGCAGGCAATGTTTTCTGGAGATTTCAACACTTGGGGTGAAAGTAATGGGCTAGTGCCTTGAAATGCATCTATTCTGTGGCATTCCAACCATCTGCCTTGGTTGGAATTATGGGGGGTAGTGAAGCTTAAACCTGCAGAGGGCTTAACCAGGTCAGAATTTGGCACTTGTTTTGGAGGATGAAGATAAGTTATCATCCATCTTTCTTAATCAAAAGAAACAATCTCAAGTTACTAAAAAAAAAAAAAAAAAAAAAGTCCCAGGGCTATTAGATAAAGCATATTGTAGGAATACGGTGCTTAATCTTGGGAGAGAAGTTTCTGAAGCGTGGTCAGCTCTTCCTGAGACTGCTGCCAATGACCAGCAGAGGGCAAAATAAGATAATGAAGATTGCAGCTTTCTTTAGGACTTTGGTGTTTTATTAGAATAAAAGCATATAACAGAAGTGCTGTGTCGGTCCCACAGTGAACCCTTTGAAATGTACTAGCTGGCTTTATTCGTTCCCCCTTTTTCTCTTAAGCAGTGTCTCCCACATTCCTCTAGGATGGTCTCCTGTGCTTTTTATGATAAAAGATAAATGCAAAAAGCATTTATCATAATTTATTGCAGCTATGCTATATCAGTTTAGCAGGGAAGATAACATGCTTTCTAAATGACAATCATACAAACCCGTTCTGAATTAAGAAGACCAAGCAAGATTACTTTCTTTTTTTTTCATCTCACAATTAGTAAGCTAGAATGTAAGATCAAGGAGCATAGTTTTCCATTTATATATATGCACGTTATTTCATCTCAAAGTTTTAAAATAATTTGCCCTCTGAAAAGATTCAGTATTTTTCCTTCCTAAAGTTTCAGCCATGATTTCTCTAGAAGAAATCTAGAAAATTAACAAATTCACACGTACTCATCAGTGTTTGTGAAGGGCTTTTTTGTTTGTTTTAGCAAAAGAAAGGGCAAAACTAGAAGGGACTCACTATTTATAAATAAACACTACGGAAGGTTTGCTTCAGTTCTGTTAGAGGTAGCTGAGTCGTACGTGTGTTTAAACTGTAGATCTGATTCAACTGTGGTTTAGGCTGTTTACACACAGACACTGAGGACCTGAGGCACAGACTGAATACTTTCAGAGTGCCATGAATATGAATGAAGCATAATTGAAGTTCTGGGACCGATGGTAAGGCTGGACCAAAAAGGTCCAGAACAAAAGACTCAGAGAAAGGCATTTCTTGTCTTCTCTCAGTTCTGTCCCTTGGGATGCAAAGAATTACTTGGTGGGGGAAAAAATCGCTCTGCCACATCTATTAAATCAGATGCAACTTGGAACTTTGTAGGAGCGAGGGATGCTAATTTACATTGTTTTATTCTTTATTACGTAAACTGTAAGGTTGTCAAAAGATGAAAGAGTTGTAGCAGGCGTCTCCCAGCATTACATACGTCGTGTAATTACTTTTGCATAGGGTGAGGGATGTGAGGGATGGTGCTGGTTTGCACGTAGTGAAAAATTACAGCTTCAGTATGTCAAAGTAAGCAGGGACAAAGCTCATTCTGTTGGCTCTAAATCCATACGGAGTAATTGCTGTTTAATCTGAAACGTTAAACTCTCCTGATGAGTTGTTTCTGTTTTTTTTTTCCCTCACCTTACCCCATTTACTTTCAGGCTAGATCTTTCAGGAAGAAAGTCCCTGCGAAAGCATATCCTGCTTTTTACTGTACGGTGGGTGTGATATCGTGCGCTGGTGAAATGACAGCCTTGGTTTTGTGCTAGTGTGTTTGTGAAGAAGAGTGCGCCACGTTAAACATTGCTAACTAATGCTTCACATGGCTGTGGGAGAATGTGAATCCTAAACCTTCTGAAAGTCGTAATGTTCCCTTCTGTGGAACCTTGTAGCTTTGATCAATGCTTCAATCTTTCTTTGTCTACGTAATTTCTCCAAAGGTGTCTGTGTATTCATAGCCTGTCTAATGCAAGGGGCCAAATCCTTGTCTATATTTATCACTGCTCGCTGGTCTACTAGAAATTAGTGCTTCTCTTCTCAAAATTTGCTTTCTCTGCATCCTTTGAATGCGATGGTTACACTGCCACTTGCTAAAACAGGCAAACTGTCAAGCCTTTTTGCAGTTCCTTCTCGGGTTCATGTAGCACTTTTTAAATTTAATGCCCAATTGTTTGTGTGCACCATATGGACTAAGCTTTTTTTTTTTTTTCTTTTCTAGGTTGCTTTAGATGCTTATTTATATAATATACGGAAGGTGGACTTCAATATCTTTCATCCGAGCTTACAAAAGAGGAGTACATTATTACCGTTGTATTTATATATTAGATCTTGGAAAAAAACATATTAAAATTTTCTTAATATGAAATTTTCTCAGGCTGCTGCTTTTTTATTCTTTAATGTCTTCACTTGATAGACGTGTTAAGTGTCTGACTTCACCCTTGAGCAAGCTGCTGTTCCTGGGAAGCAGCAGATGTGCATGAGCTGTAGCTGTCAGCCTGCTGGCAGCAGTTAAGTTTGTTCTTGGAATATTAGGCTGATCTCTCTGCTCCACAAGTCTGCCAAGTCATATGTCCTTGTCTGAGATTACTTTTCTTGTCTCTTTTCTTGTAATAACAGCAGTGTGAGAGTTCTTCTTGAACAAATTCTGTACTAATGGATCCTTCTGATAGCTTCCTCTTCACGGCAAAAAAACAAACACCAACAAAAATCCCCACCTTTGTTTGTGCCCTGAAGCAGTTGCAGTACATTAGGTGTGTATCAGCTCAGCAGTTCTGTTTTGTGCAAGGTGTGAACTCCGTGCAAGTAGTAATGATGCCTCATGGTTGGAAGGATGATTGCATACAGTTGGAAGTAAGAAAACTGTCAGGAAAAGCTCCAGCTGTTTCAATTACCTAGTGTTTATGTAGTATTTCAAAGCGGTGAAATTAGTCAGAGCTGCAGCACAGAAATTATTTCACTGTGTTGAGATTGTGCTTTGGAGTGACTAGGTAGTGGGAGGATCGCTTTACAACAGATAAAGAAAAACCTTGTAAGAGTTTTCTTCATTATTTTAATCTCCAACTCAGCCAAATGCTTTCTCACCGTGCTCTTAGCTTGGCGTTGTCCTCCTCCTGCCCCCTCATCCCTCTCTGCCGCTGCCCACAGCTGCCGCTGTAAGGTGGGTTCGGGTGCCCTGTTGTTGATGCTCCCCGTGTCTCTCAGGATGCCCTCCTATGTGGCTTCCCTGATTTCCTTCTCTTCAGCTGACGAAACATATTCCTGAACGTTTCAGGTCATTTTAGTCCTCTCTCTCTGGAAAGATTGCTCTGGTTTTGGTGGGAATTTACTGGGAGCTTTGTACTTAGCATCTATGAAGATTAAGTGCAAAATATGTTTGATTTGTGTTTTTTTTTTTTTTGGTGAAACAGTGCTTCCTGACATCCAGCGTGATTCAGTTACACAAATCCAGTAGTTTGCTCTGCCATCACCCTCGTTCTATTAAATAAGCTTTTCTTTTTTTCCCAGAGATTTTGTTTCATCGGAGTTAATCTGCCCAGATGCTCGGTTGTATAACAGCCTCCTGTATTTGAGTGTACAGTGCTCTGTAACAAATCTCTGACAACAAAATTTGTGGCTTTTTTTTTTTTTAATCCCAAAATCTGTTAGCGTGGTGGAAGTTTTAGCTGCTACTACGAGGCCAGCTGCATGTTCACTCTGTTTCTGTTCTGGAGAAAGCCTTACAAATGTCTCTTTCTGTAGTTGCTCCTCATTTTGTTCCTCGCTTGCAGAGCCAGGACAATAGCAGCAGCCCCGTCTTCCCTTTGAGAAGGAATCGCCCTCCTGTAAAGTTAACTTTTGGCAGGAACTTAGAGAAACTTAGGGATGGAGGAGGAGGGAAAGAAGGGAAGCCACGCAGCATAACAACTGCATCGGGTTGTTTCGCTGATATCTTGCTTCCAGGCCGCAAGGTCGCTTTGGTGTTGGAGTGGAGTAAATCTCGACGATGTGCTCACAAAGGGATCAGTGGAAGGGCCGATTTGTTCTAGGGTGGAGAAGAAACCATGTGATGGCAGCGAATGGTTAGCACGGCGAGAGGAATTTATCAATGAATTTAGTAAACAGGATACGGAGTAAGGAAATTCAAGTTATGACTTCGGTCACGAGAGAGTTTTTGGCGATCTTAGAAAGCAAAGCAGCGCGTTGAAGTGCAGATGCCAGGAGGCTGCCTGAAAAAGCGATCTGTGTCTGCTCTGTGTCCTTCCAGAAGCAGTTCTTTCCTGGATCGCAGGGCCTGATCCTGCCTTTAGGGGCAGTGTTGGGAATGGGGGCATTACATACCTGCAGACAAGGTGCTCGTAGGGTGGCTGCTTGCACTCTCCCCACTTACTTCTTCATTGCAGTTGGTGCCATATTAGAAACTCATTTCACCAATTCTGGCAATGTACAATTCCCCATCCTACAAAAAAAAACATCCTGTTGTTGGATCTGAAAAAGTATTTCCTCACAGTGGTGCTAACCTGCCAGTCACGCCTATCAAAAAAACTAGCAAATGTGTTGCTAGCTGCTAATTACACTTCTGAAAATAATTTCCATGCCTAATTGTATCACGGCTAATTAACCAGCCCTTGTAAAACAGTGATCTAGCAGGTATGCTCCTCAGTGGCCATGTGTTTTGTGTATCTATTTGATCTTTATGGTCTTGTTTCCTTTTGGTTAAGCACTGAATTGTGTTTTAAAAAAATATTAAAAAAAATATTTAATATTAAAAAAAATAAATAACATCCACAGGTACAAAGAACAGGACAAAATTTACAATCAAACCATTACGTTCAGGCTATAAATTAATTGGTATTTACCTTTATAGACAAGCAGCCGTTCATGGATAATCATTCACTGATTTATGTTCTCATCTGAAGCGAATTTTAGAAACCTGCTCTGGTAGGAGTAAGCTAGATATGCAGCAGGCTAATCTGCTCTGGATATTTTAGATTCTCTGCTCCAAACCTGCCTGAAGTCTGAAATGCAGCATAGATGTCCATTTCTATTTCACAGATTTAAAAAAAAATAAAAAATAAAGCTGAGAGTTTTTAATGGAGGATGCTCCTTTTCTTTATGCTTGTGAGGGGACTTCTGAACCTTTAATTGTGCAGTAATAACTGGCTGAGATGCTTTTTTTTGCAAGTTGGCAGTGGATGGCAGCTTGTAAACGGTAGCTACTTGTGTATAACCTGCTGGAAGGGCTAGGG
The DNA here is from genome assembly GCF_963932015.1 of Anas acuta. Lineage (NCBI taxonomy): Eukaryota > Metazoa > Chordata > Aves > Anseriformes > Anatidae > Anas > Anas acuta. The sequence goes on from NC_088980.1 coordinate 134,552,882, forward strand.
GCAGCTACCCGTGTACTGCAGCCCGTTGTTTAAAAATAAACAAAAACCTCACATTCAGTTGCTGCAAAAGGCTGGAATTTGCCTTAAAACAGAAATCCATTTTTTTTTGTTGTTTGTAATGAACAAAATCTGCACTCTTATTTCAAGCTGCAGTATGTGACAAGATGGGGCATCTTCTTTAGTTGAGCTCTAATTGTTTTGTCCTTGTATTAAACAGTCTGTGTTGTAATTTATCAGCCTTAAAAATGTATGAGCTATTAAAAAAAATAGCTTTTTCTTTTTTTTCTTTAAGCACCTAAGGAATCAGTGTGCCCACTTACTCTTCATATTCACTGACAAGTTGCTGTAAGAAGTTACAAGGTCTCCTTTTGCTAATTTATTTATTTTTATTGTTACTGTTGTTATTGTTATTGTTGCTGTTATTATTGTTGCTATAGTTTAGGAAGCACTCAGTTTTTGTTGTCCATTTCAGATTTACAGCTATTCTCTGGGATTATTTTAAAGAAACGTAAAGGATGTTTTAAGTAACGCTATCAATGATGCAATATATATAAAGAGACCGTCATGTTTTCTTCCTGCTCCTACTTTGGTCTCTAATCTGTGCCAGCAGGACAGGAACTTTAGCAGGGAGGGGAAATTTTGTATGCAAAAGCATCTCCTCCGGTTTCCTACATCAGAATCACCGTGCTCTGGAGAATCAAAGCCAAAATGCTGGGGCTGGGCTGGGGAGATTGTTTAGACTTCTCTCAGTCTATAGTTTAAAAAACAAAACAAAACAAAACAAAAACCCCTCCAAACTCTTAAAAGATCAGAGAGCGTGTTTAGTTTTGCCAGAGTGTTATCTAGATGCTGTTTCTTGACTTATGACTGCGTGTAATCAGTTAAGGCTGAAGCGTGAAAGCTTACATTTTGTAATTTCACACCTTCTTTAGATACTGCAGGCAGAGCGAAACACTGGGGTTTAGAGCATCCATGCCTATTTAGATTGCCATGCTTAAATAAGCATAAAATTAAATGAGGGGGAAGGAGAAATAGTTAAGCTATCACTGTCAGCCTTCTTCAGTGTCAGAAGGACCACGCGCCTTCAGAGTGCTTGCATGTGGCATCCTGCTTTAGCAGCCTGGTCTCTCTCTCCTCCCCAAAAGGTTGGTGGCTGTTTTCCCTCTGTGCAAATCTGTGAGATTCCCAGATTCAGTCAACTGCCCCCAGATATTTTCACTCTAACTTTAAAAAAACCCAAAGCCAAACTCTCCCTAGGGGAGCCGAGCCAAAGGTGGCAATGTGTAAGGGATGATGGATGCAATTTTCAGAAATTAGAGGTCTGAGCGGTAGCTGCAGAAGCTGTGGGAGTTCTGCTTGCCTGCAAAGAATCAGCTTTTTGTGTAGTGTAAGAGAAGGGCATTAGCCACTACGGTGAGGCAGAGCAGGAATTCACCCCATGCATCTAAAACCACGATGCAAGGAGCTGCTGCTCAGCAGCTGCCCCTGACCTCTGCAGCCCCTTACCTTTAGGGTTCTCAAGGTGCCTGGAGCTGTGTCTGGGTAGGCTCAGAGCTGTCCCAGTGAGCTTTATCTCATGACCACGTCGTGCAGGCTCTGTGTACGCAGCATCCTCTGGAGCCCCTCAGCAAACTGAACACCTAAGAGCACAGCGTACAGCTGTGGTCCTTCATGGGTGTCCCAGGAACGGAGACCTCAACCAGCTCCTCTCCCGAGACTGGGAATTGGGTGTTTATGTGCTTTGGAGATCAGGATCCAGGCCTCAGTCTGCTGGAAAGCTTTGCTGCGAAGCGCTGCTGCAGGGGTGGAGGTCTGAAAATCGTTCCTTGCCAGCCCACAACCAGACACTGTTATCACTGCTTAAAAACAACACAAAAACAACAAAGATTCAAATACAGCGTAACATTTGTTTGTTGTCTCCTAATGTCAGGAGATGTAAAAGCACCCTACGAGCTATCCACGCTTTCCTCACCAAGTTATTGCTTGCTTCTGTCCAGGCAGAGTCGCTCAATCCAGAGTTCAGCCTCTTAACCCACGGCTCCGAGCAGGACACCTTGAGGACGGAATTCCAAATTTCAGCATATGGTTTACTCAGGAATGAACACACGGGACTGGATTCCTTCAGTGTTTTGCAGAGCACTTCGTAGAGCCAGATTCCTGACAAATTGATGTGATTTGTATGGTTACAAATCATATAGTCTAAACCTTTACTAAGATAAACTTGAACTGCAAAAATGCTGTGCCTTCATGGCACTTGGAAAGCCAGAAAAGACAAAACTTTGGGCTCGCTGAAGCTTTCCCCTTAAAAAATCTGTCTTAACGGGTTAATTTCTTAAAAGAGGTGGTGACAGTCTTTTGATTTCAACAGTGCAAGCTTAGAATTCAGCGTTACAGCTTATTTAATGAAAGCTGGCAGAAAAAATAACGTGAATATTTGCCAGTTCAGAATGAGACACCTTGATCCCTAGGAAACAAAGAAATACTTCTGGTTCAGCTTCTGAGCCCTGTCTTCTCAGGCCACTGGCTAGCAGTCTGGCTGTGTGAACTGAGCAAAAAGAAGGTCATTGGGAAGAGATGGGATGAACACCAAGTAAACGGAAAGTTTTGTGTTTATGTTAATTTCTAAACATTAGGGGAAGGCATCAGTTGTTACGGCTGCTACTCTTCCACATTCTTTCACACCTTTGGCGTGTGAGTGTGCCCTCTTGGTTACGAATTCTCACCACACAAAAACAAACAATAGGTTTTGTTGCTTTTCCCTTGACTGATCGGAAGTTGCCCTCAAGTTCCGAAGACATTTTGAATATACAGATGGTGAGCAACAGGCAGAAACTCTTATTGTTCCAAAAACAGTGGTCCCTTTCTGTTCACAGTGTCAAGAGAGACGATGCATCAGAAAATGAGCTTGGCTTGAGCCTTTCTGGCTCTGTTATTTGTTAAGGTACGGTGTTAAATGGTTATTGCTGTGCCTCATCCGTGTGGTGAGTGCAGCAGAGGGGCAGAAAGCAAAAACATTACATTGGAGTCTATCTTGAGCTCAGTTCAGAAATAACCGATCTGTTTGTGCTTTGTGGCTTTTAGGGTAGGTTAAGGTGTAAAATGCTTGCAAAAGATGTAAATGGAAATAGCTCAACCGAAAACTGAGGCCAAAAATTGCAGATATCCACCTGAATTCCAGTTCACAGCTGGGGGCTGGCTAAATTTACGGAACACAATTAAGCAATTTTATCTGAGAGAAGTTACAAATTGACCTGAGGTCTTGAATTTGAATCCCCAAGATTAGTTTCTATTGTACACGTACAGATACTGGCTCTTTAACATAGCGGTGCAAGGTCTCCAGTAAGCAGCAGTGGTTTATGTAATTTTAACGCAACTTTCACAGCTTTTGAAAAAAAATTGAAGACGTCTAATGTACAGAAATCCACATTGTTAATATAAACTTGATGAAGTTATTTTTAAAAGATGCACAATTAGTGATGTAATTTTACTGGACGTTGCTTATAATATATGAAAGAGACAAATGTGCTCTTTCACAGAAAAAAAAAAAAAAGAAATCCATACATTCAGATATTTTAAAATGAAATGCTTAAAACCAGTTGTATCCAAGGATATCAAACTGCTTTTCTTTTGAATGTCTCTTCTCATTAACATTACATGCAAAATAATAGCCATAATATTTCAATGTTATGTATGTCAAATACAGCTCCATTAAAAAGATGTGTGAAACCTTATTTATCACTCAGCTATTTCCACTGCAGCTGTGGTCAGTTTGCTATGAGCCATTAATGATTTTTTTTTTCTTGTGGCAAGAGTACAATTCTAATCCCACCTTGACCCGACCGCAGTTAAACTACCTGCTGACCTGAATCCTACTCAGAGGATCATCGTGTTCAGAAATGATTAACAGCACGTTTCCACAGTTCATCCTTGGCTCTGGCTGGTCAATGAGTCGGCTGTGGTGGGTTTGCCAGGAAGTAACTGATCAAAGGTTAGCAAGCAGTGATTATTTTCAGAATACAAGCAGAGGGTGTGCCGGCTCCTACAGAAGGGAGTGAAATTTTGTTAGTGTATGTTTATAGATCATCTATACATTTTATGTTGTTAATTTTATATCATTAAATATATTCTATTTTGAATCGAATAATTCAATCATCAACTAATGATTGTTTACAGAATAAATACCTTTGCATGTGACTTTATGAAACTGAAAGAAAAGGAACTAGATAAATTTAAGGATTCATTATCACTCGGTATCTATTAAGGAACGTATTAATTGCAACCTCTATTACATGAAGTTCAGTTTGAGATAAATAGGCAATTTTCACTTGTTTTTCCTAAGCCTCCACTAGTAGGCACTGTTTGGGACAGGGCACAAAGTTAAGCAGATGTCAAACGGCTTAGTATGACTGCTGTTAATTTTCAAGAACAGGCCTGTTTGGGACATCGTGGAGCTTTAAAACATTATTACTATCTTCCCTTCTATCTTTTGACTAAATGAAAATGAACAGATTCCAAAAAGGAGTGAAGAAATGATAGGAGTGAGAAAGAAAACTCCCATGTTTTACAAAAAGCCTAGGAAAGAAAATTATTGCTGGTGGACTGCATAGTCCACACCAGAGCTTAAAAAGCTACAATATGGTTTAAGAGAAAAAAAAAAAAAAAAAAAAAGTGTTAATAAAAGTGGTTTTCATGCACACGTGGTTTTGTGGCCATTATTTGTTTTCTGCATAGGACCCTGATGGCTTTTCATAGTTTTTTTGTCTGGAGACTTACTGTCCTTCAACAGGCTCTCTCTCTGTGTTACAGATTGTTGGCTCTTCATCAGGGCATGTTTTGAAATTCCAGAAATCACTGAAAGGGATCGGATTTGTTAACTTGCAGACAGGATTTTGTTTTGGTTCCCCTGCTTGTTTTTGTTCTGGAGGAAATTCACTCACTGAACAGCGGAGCTAAGCAACACGTTTGGCGCGGATGCGTGGCAGTGGCCCCCGCTGCTCGTCACACACCCATGCAGGTTTTGGGCATGTCCAACTTTATTTATTTATTTATTTATTTTTTCCCCAGAAAAGCCAGCTGCCTTATTGCCCAATAATTAGCTGTAACGTGGAACCCTGCTGTATTTCACACGAAGGAAACTTTCTTTACACAGAGCACGTTTTGCAGACTCCTGTGGTATCGCGGGGGGCTCCGATCCTTTCTTCCACCCAGCGTAAAGTTAACGTCAAAAGGATTGTGCCGTGCTATCGCCTCCCCTCTGTATTTACGCCTTCGGTGGTGTTTCTGGTACAATTTGTGCTTAGCAATCCAGGGACAGTTTTTCCGAGCCGACTGGCAGCTCTTCAAACTCAAAACAAGCTGCTGCCTCCCTTCCGTGCGCTGCCAAATGTTTGTGTGACAAAACGTGACCACCCTCAGAGCCCACTGCTGGGAAATCACGCCCGGAGCCTCGGCCACCTGCTCCTGGCTGGCGTGCTGGGCAGGAAAACGTGTTTTTACAGAGAAAAAAAACGTGACAAAAGCGATGTTTTCGTGTCCCGAGGATCCCCTTCCACCCGCGGGCGCTCGCCTCAGCCCTTCCCGCCCGCCTGGCTCCTCCCAAGATGGCGGCGGCGCCGCCCCGCGCGGGCGGTGTCCCGGAGCCCGGCCCCGGCTGCATGAGCGCGGCGGTGCGGGGACAGCGCGGCGGGGCCGGGCGGCGGCTGCAGCCGGAGCGGAGCCGGGTGAGCTTTAGACGCCAGCTTGGAGACGGCGAGGGGCTCGGCTGCTTGTCCAGCTCGGGGCTCGGCCGCCGGGAGCGGGAGGAGAGAGAGGGAGGAGAAAGTTTGGTGGCGGAGCCGTGCCCTGCCCGAGCGCCGGCCGCTGCTCCGCGGCCATGTTGGGAGCCGGGCGGGCGGAGGGGGAGCTGCCCCGGCAGCGAGGGGCTTGGGGCGGAGGGAAGGGAGGGAGAGATTAAAGGAGAGAATAAAGGAGAGAAGGAATAAAGGAGAGAAGGAATAAAGGAGGGATTGAGGGAGTGGAGGAGGGGGTGAAGAAGGAGCTGCGGGGAAGTTGCGGGGAGCGGTGGGCGCTCGTTTGTCCCGCACGCCGCGGGGCTGTCTGAAAGCAGTTCGCCTCCGAAAGGGGGAATTAAATAAATAAAAAAATAACTACAAACGACAGCCAGCTTCGAGGTGTTATATAAGTGCCTGGAACTCCTCGGCTCCTGACGCGCTGCCCGCACGGGGACGCGGGGTGGCGGCGGCTGCCCCAGGGCCTGGCCCTAAAACCCTAAATCCCCTTTGCCTAAAAGTGTCGGAGGCTGTGTGTCCCCACCACCACCCCAAAAAATAAAAGCTGTGGGACTGCGGGCGGTGCATCTGCCAGCACGGGCTGTTGGTCGCCCTCTCGGAGCGGAGCGAGCAGCGTGAAGCTGCCGCCTGGTTTCCCTCTCGCCTCCCTCGAAACGCTGTGTGCCAGGGCAGCGGTGCTTATAAACGGCTAAACTATTAATTGGGATGAGAAAACAAGGAATTAGTAAGCTGTGCGGTGCATCCTGGCACCTAGTGTGTCCCCACGGAGGAAAATAGCTCATAGCTTAAGCTTTGACGTTAAGCATTGGTCCCATAGCTCTCGGCAGCCAGAGCTGCCTTCAGCAGCCACCAGCATCCCCTGCCCGCCTTGGGATGGAGCTGAGGCGGTGCTATGGGTACGGGGCAGGCTGTGCCCGAGGGCTCGGGGTGCCCGACACCCTAAGGGTTGGTGCCGCAGGTGGAGCGAGCCTGAAAGCAGGCCCTCAGATCTGGAAGGGGTTTCGGAGCCCAGACCGCCAATTCCTCTTTGCCGCCTGAGGTAAGGAGAAGTAAGAGCGCAGGTTTCGGTTCTACGAATTGCACGGGTTTGCTCAGGGCTGGCTGGCTGAAGGAAGGGAAGTGTTTAAAGGGTGATGATGGGATCGGTTCTGAGGGCTGTAGGTTTGCTGTGCGTGCGCTCAAGCCGTGAGCAAAGGAGGCAGCTCTTCAGCATAGTGTTTTTACATTTAAACTATCATCTGAATGCTGTTGACTAATGCGGTGAGAAATCCCCCTGTAATTAGCAAACTGAGCTGATTGACGTGACATTTAAAAGCAACGCTTTCCCAGGTGTTTTAGGGCAGTGCTGCTTACGTTCAAAACAGCATCCAGGGGTGCCCAAAATGCAGCAGAAACGACCCATTTGTAAGCACGAGCCCCAAATTCTTGCTTCTGAACGCAGCTAGGCCATGTGGCTCTTGGAGTGGTTGTGAGTTGAGTCCTGTGTAGGAAACCACAGAGAGGAAGTCCCTAAAATGCTAAATGAAAGGCAATGAGAAGAAACTTGGAGCTGAGGAAGCTGGATCTGTTTCTCTGTCGTGTCGTCCAGAAGGAAGCAGGGCAGTGTCTTTTCACCTAGACCCAAACGATGAAATTACTTAGCAAGAACCGCTTTCTGTCTTCCTTAAATTATAATCTGAAACTTCAGTCCCTGAAACTTCTGTCCCTGGGCTAATAGGATTTGCCCTTAACGTCCTGAAGCATGAGTTTACAAAAATTAGAATCTCTAAAATGATATTGTTAAAAACAAATGAATGTAATTCATATACATAATTAAAATATTTAGGTGAATGCTGGTAGTACTTGATGCAATAAATTTGAATTATTATATTCAGATGTCACTGTGACTTTTAGGCTAACTATGGGTAAGGTTCTCAGATGTTTTTAGGTAAGGGAGTTAGTTGATGTGTTCTTGGTTTCGGTATTAAGAAATTAAACCTTGCTCTGTACTGCTTTAAGTGCTAAAGGTACAGTTGTGACTTGTTCCAAGCTCTGTTAATATTCAAGCTCACCACTCCATTGAATTTATGTGCTTCTTTAATGATAGATGATTGTATACATGCACGTTTTACTGCTCTCGTGGATTAATTCAGTGATGTGATGAAACATGATAATCTGGGGATTGTTCTGAAAGAGAAGAAACAAGGTGCAAAAACACACTTTTTGAAGTGGAGCCATGTTTTTAAAACTTTCTCCTCATGCAGCAAACACAGAGTTTGCTGTTGTAGAACAACTTCTTGTTTTCGTGATTAGTGGAGTGCTTGTTTTTACAGTTGAGAGGGGAAGAAAAAAAAATACTCTGCGTATAGGTGTGGTAGAACATGCTTGTCATGCTAAAGATTATTGTAGCGTTGTCATAAACTCTAAGCTGTGATGACAGCTGTGTTAGCAAGTAGTCCTGCAAATTTTTGGCTATGTGATCAGTGCTGTTGAAATGAATGGGTCTGCTTGCATGAGAGCTGTTGGATGAAGATTCTCCTTTTAGGAAAGGAAATATTATTGTGTGTAAGCGTTACTGAGCAGAAGAGTATTTTTCAGCATGATGTTTTAATCCTACGTAGTCAAAAATGCCCTGTTAAGTTTCATTTGTCTTTTTAAGGTTGCATAAATAGGTAAGAGTGCTGCTGCTGTGGGTGCAGCGAAACTTACTCTGTTGCCAAATTTGTTGTCATGAGGGACAATTTAAGGATTAAAAAAATCTTTTAAAGAGTCTTTTTCCCTTTTCATTTTGATGTTTTATGTTCAGAATACTGTGTATGTAACATAGCGGGATTTAGGCACTTTTGTAAATGTAAAAGAAGGAAAAAACTGAAGCTTCAGGATTTCAAATCGATTATCGTTGTCCCTCAACTCCCCCTCCTGGTGCTGCTCCTGGCCGTAAGAGGATGACATGCGAGCAGCAAGCTGCCGTGTTGCGATGCGATCTCCTGACAAGTTTTACAGATTGAAACAGATCAGGGGGGCTGCTAGATGGCGATGCCTATCTCTGCTTTTCGCCTTGCCACTTTGCCCTGTGCTAGCTGCCTCTTTTACCCCGAGCACGCCATCCAGAGGTAACCTTTTTGCTCCCAGCGCTTGGCATGCCTTCTGCAAAATGAAAACTTACGGCGGCGGCCGTGGCATTTGCATTTCTGAAGTGTATGCTCAACTTGCTAATGAAAATTTAATGTTAACGAGGGTGCCGTACGCGCTGCTCTTTGAGTCGTCAGATAGCATCTTTCTGAGAACTGTGAGCTGTTAACTTCAGCGCCAGCGTTTGTGCAGATCTGTTTCTTCCAGATCCTGTCGCCTCTGATGCAGCAGTGAGGGGCTGAGAGCCCAGGCATGAGCAGACCCCAGGATCACGGCCTCGTGCTGATGCTCCAAGGGCTGGCTGTGGAGCTTGAACATGCATCAAGCATGTTTGACAAGCTGGAAAAAGGAGAAAGGGCAGCGAGTGCACTTCCCAAGAAGGCCGTGTGCTGTAACCCTTTGTGATTGCAGGCCTCTTTCAGGAACTTTTCAGGAACTGACTCCCACCCTTTTTCCCCCACCCCCTCCTTTTTTTTTTTTTTTTTCCCCTCCATAAAATTTCACCAGACTTTGCTGTCAACAGCTGATAACAGGAAACTTCTGAGACAACTTTTCAGCGTACTTCTCTTTGGAGAGCTGTGCTTGGCAGTGAGTGTGTTGTTTTTTGTTTTTTTTCCCCAAAAAAATCTGACAAAGGTTAGTAGCAAGGAGGTGAAAGAACTGCCCCTCTCACACACAGGTTGTGGCTGAATCGAAGCATTTTTTCTGGCTTTTGCTGATGGCTGTCAGATGTAAAAAAGGGCTAAATGTCCCCTGAGCATGAATGTGGCTTATGCATTTTAAATACTGCTGGAGGGCAGCGGTGACGGATGCTCGATTCCAGCACCCCGGTGTCATCAGGCGTCCTAAAGTAAGCTGTAATTAAACCTGAAGATTTCAGAATTTGAAGAAACTCAACGTGTTTGTTTGCCTACTATGATATTGAAAATGTGCTGCGTCTGACCGTGCTAGGTAGCGGTCAGTCACCTGGCCACCTAAAACCATTCCTGCAACATAATGCGGGATTAGGGTTGTCTCCTGAAGTGAAGGTTCCTTGATTTCTCAAGTGATGAGTGTTATTGCCTGGCTTGTGTCCTGTTTACTTCTGTGAAAATGCTTGGAATTACTGAACTGGTAAAGAAACCTCTTTATCCTGCAGCTTTTTTGTTTCCTGAATAGGTTATCTGAATTTTTACCGGACACATGCACATGAAAATGATATTGATAGAATAAAAAGTGAAATAGGGAGTTGCACTTCCTAGCATGAGCATCGGCTGTGCTCCTTGACGTGACTGAGAGAGAGCCTAGCTAGTGTCTGAGCTGAAGCATGGGGTAAAAGGGCTTCCTTAAAAAAAATAAATTATACCCCATCTCACATTTGTGTGTGATGTCTGGAGATGTCTGCGTGTGTAAACACAGCAAACCCATCTGATTTTGAAGAGGGGCTTGTAACACGGATTTGGCAATGCTTCTTGCCAAACTGCTGTATCTGGATGTTTTTTTTTTTTCTACTAATAATTCCGTGTCCCTCCTACCCGTCCTTCCCAAAGTAATTTAAAGAAAAGGTAGGCTGATGCCGTGGGCTCTCTTAGGCTGATTTGAGGAAACTTTGAGGTTGCTGCTAGCTGCTCAGAGTCGTGGAGGGTTTGGGGAAGAGCTTGGACGTCATGAAAAAACAGCTGTGTGTATGTACCTGTCTCATGCAAGTGCAGGTGGAAACCTCTTCCTTCACAGCTTGAAAGGTGCTGAGAGTTTTCTGACTTCAGCAGCAGCGGGTTGGCAAGCAGAGCCCTGCAAAACTGCGTGGATGCTTGGGGAGTGCTCAGCTCATCAGCAGAAGGGGAAGGGGAGGGGATCCTGAGTCAGGGCTGGGAAAAACGAGAGGGATGGAGCTTAGGGAGCTGCTCCTGTTCCTGCTCGAATCCCAGGCTGCTGGGTGGGGATGGAGAAATGCCTGCTGCTTTCCAGCAGCAGCTTCTTGGTATGCCGGGAGATAAAAACGCTATCAGCTACCACGGGTTGTTGTAAAAAGCAGCCCGAGAGTGGTAATGAGAGTCGATCTCATGAAAAAGCTGGATCTCTCACAAGAAATTTGCTCGTAGGCTTTGTCAGCAAGGTCCCTTCTCCCCCCTTGCTGTGATTTACACCTGGCTTTTAGCTCCCACGAGCCAGCACCCAGCTCAGCACCTGCCCCTGCTTTCCCAGGCAAGGAATCCCGTGGTAACCTTGTTTGGCTCTGCACAGGGGCAGTGCTGAGCCACTCTGATTTTTATTTTTGATTTTTCCTGGGACCAAAACACGCTGATAAATGGTCTTGGGATTTGTGTTGAGCGAGTTGTTGTGACTTACAGCAGGGAGAGAGCCGTGGGAACAGCTTTGGGACTCAGCAATCTGTGTTTTTAATGGGTTAAAGCCCTCTTCCTTTTTCATATTTTTCCCTTTGCCTCCCCTGTGGTCATTTTGCATTATGATTCATTTGGCACATCTCTTTACCAGGAAGCTAAATCAGTGTTGTTTTTTTTTTTTAATTTTATTATTTTTCTGTTGAAGTTTATTGAAGTTAAACACCACCCCATATTTGAAGCTCATGTGCAGAATCCAGTCCCGGAGCATTAAAATCGATGCTTGCTTTTGCCTGCATGCAGCAGTTCTGGCAGCGTGCGAGCAAACTTTCAGCAGAGCAGCTTGGACAGTGAGAGAGCATCGCTCTGCTCCCGCTGTGCTAATGTTTGGCAGGACAGGTAGGAAGATCTGCTAAAAATAATTCCCTGTATCCAAACGAGCTTGGCAGTGGGTTGGGGAACGTGAGGTCGCATATTTTGAAAGATCTACCTCGGAACAGCCTCTATCATCAAAATTTCCTTGGCTTCTCTCAGCTCAGTGAGATAATGGCTATTGTAAATTTTAAGGGTAAGGGGCTTGTTGTGTTTATTTGACAATAAAAGTGTTTTGGTTTTAATTTAAACGTATTTACATTCCATGAGCAATTCTTACACAACAGGTGAATGAAAAGGAAACGGCAGACCTTCCTCGTAAGTTGTAAGTTCGAGTATACTAAAATTAACTGCAGTGCACTGGAAAAGTTACTAAGCTGTAGGATGTTAGGTGATTAAAATAGGGCCTGCACACTTAAGAGGAGTTTTAGTGGGAATCATTTGCAGGAGTTTAAAAACCAAACCCAGCAGAACAGATCTGCCTGGGTTATTATGGTGACTGTAGGCTTAGGGTGACATCCGACCAGACAGATGAATTTACTTTCAGGATGTCTGTGGGCACAACGAACTGCTCACCTGGGAGCTAATTCAGGGGGTGCTAAAACACGGGCAAGGCAGAGCATCCACGAGCGGTGCAGCATGTGGTGTTTTAGCTTTATTTTATTTTGATTTTATTTCACACTGATGATCAATAAGGGTGGAAAAAATGGTGCAAGGAGGGAACAGCATACACTACCCCAAGGAAAGGTTTGTATTTTTCTCTGTCAATGCAGTCCTGCTATCGGCACCTTTCTAAGCGCTGTGGTCATAAACCAGATCAGTCAGCAGCGATCCTGGATACAGATTACACCGAAGAACCTCAGAGGGGGCTCAGAAAAACTTCAGAGGGGCCTCATTTCCTGCTGACATCTCTACCAAGAAATACTCTTGAATCTCTTGCTCCTTTTCACTTTTTTGCAGTATCGTGATGGAGCTGTTTGTCCTTGATGCTCCCATCTTTGATACCAGCAGGTTATCTGCGTCCTCACCGGCTGCTGGCAGTATTGGTAGCAAGGCAGTTTGCAAAACGCAACAGTTCCAGCAATGCTTTTGTGAAGGGGATTGCTTGTTAGAAGGTGGGTTTGGGTTTTAAGCTGCAGTTGTCATATGTTTTAAATAGCATCCAGGACAGCCTGGTACAGGAACAAGGTTGCTACTTGTCAGTGTTAAGCAGTGGTAAAGACCTTTGGGAAGTGTTTGTCATGCTCCTTTCTCCTCTCAACCTAACATTTTTTTGGGGGTGAAACGTCTTCTAAATTCACTTGGCTTTACATATTGTAAAATTGGTCTTTTTACTGTTTTTATAAAAATAAAATGGAGAGTAGTTGAAATATTTAATTAAAATAAAGTCATTAGAGCTGCATTTAAGTAACTGTACGATACATAATGAAATACTAAAGAATTCATGAATGCCCTAATGGATACTTAAACTTTCATTTTCCTCATCATGTTAATCTACATATTTAAACTTTATTTCTTTATTTTGTTAAGTCTCTCCTCCTAGGATTTCTATATCATTAATCCAGCTCCTTATTATGACCTTTATGGCTGTTGACAGGCAGCGCTGGTTCGTGCACGAGCACCTGGGTTCTGATTACAGCTATGAGAGCAAAGTGCACAGAAAGCTGCGTTTTGCCAACCGCGATGACACAGTGAAGCATTTGGGACGAGTGATGGCATCATCCCTTTTTGTATGTGTTGAAGGAGACTGTGTAGGAGGTGGAACCAGTGAGGCCAAAGTAGGATTTATGCCGATTTCTCCTCTGAGCTATATCAGAAAAGTGGAATATCTGCTGTGCCTGTGTTTAGTTCAGCATTTTTTTCCAACCGATCTATTTTCAAAGCATTACAGGTTGTTAGATTTCCTTAAAAATCAGGTTGCACATCAAAAATTTATGTTGTGTTTTTCTTGGCGGTAGTGCAAAAAGTCAAGTGCTGTTCTTAAGAACACTACAAGTAATGTTACTGGAGATTAGAGTACTGCATTATAGTCCTGACTGGCCTTCGTAGCCAAAAGCTGGTCCACAAAGACACAGAATTACTGCGGCAGAGCTTTAAATCATAGGTTTGTATGAGGGTTTTAGGTAACTTAATTGTTTGTGTTCATGTTTATTCAGCTGTAGGTCAAATTAGAGCGTCTCCCTTGCATGGATGAGGTGCAAGAGGAGAGCTGAAGGCTCATGTTTGTATGACATGCAAACATAGTGCATAAAGATTATTTGAAGCCTGTTACTGAAAGGCATGGGCGGCATTAATGCATGCCAAGGGACTGATTGTGCCTGATGAACTGCTCTTGAGGAAAGGGTGATCTTTCTCTGCTCCAAGAGAGGCATCTCCTTACAAATCAGTCATCTCATGCAGATGAGGTATCTGGTTTGCAGATAACTCCCTGTCTTTCCTAGGCTTACACTTCGCTTGTTTCTGGTTTGTAAAAGCTTTATTGAACTTCTGTACCTTTCATGTATGTTTAGCTTGTGTTGTTAACTGTACTGAAACAGGATGGAGTCCAATTTGAAATCTCTGTTCTCTTCCAACCTAGGAGTTGTGGAGTCAGACATGATGAAACCTTTAACTCTTTAAGGCAAAGGAGAGAGTAACCCTTTTGTTCAGTGGCACTAAGCAAAAACTCTCATTCTAAAGCATGCACGTCCTCCTTAGGCAAGGAGGAAAGTGGCTTACACCTGAACGTGCAGGGGGAACACAGTTGCTGACACTGCCCGCGTGCACAAACGCAGATGTGAGCACCAGCACTTTGTATGACAGCTGGGTAACTATCAGAAGTTTCATGTTTTATCAGGTGGCAAGGTATTCTGTGCCTTCATTTAGATCTATTTCTGCCTTTTCTTTCTTTATCCTGTTATTCCTCTGTTGCTGAATCTTCTCTTTTTTGATTCCCAGCATTTGCTTCACTGCAGCAGCACCTACATTACGACCCCGCTTGCTCTGGTCCCATTTCACCCATTCAAGCTGTGTGACCAGATACCGTGGCTAGTGAAATTTATGGGACTTGCATTACTGAAACAGGCTTGGAAACATCCAGAATCCGCTGCAGCTTCAGGACAAGACAGACCTTTGTGTGGTTAGTCTTGAGCTCTTGTACCCTTTCCAGCAGCTTAAATACGCTTCTTTTTCCTCCCTCCTTCAAAGCTGTTGCCTGGACTGTGAATGTACCTAGGTGGTAATGAATGAACGAGCTGCCTGCATCCTGATACCATGACTCTGAAAAAAATCTACACCGCCTGGTCTGCGTTACTGCAGTGTGTTAAATCTAATTGTTAACAGCTTAATTGCTAATTGTAAAGATAATGATGGTTGACCTGGCAATTACGGCGAGGCTGGTAGGATTTTCCTCCCTTCAAGGAACGGTGAAGGAAAATAATGTTAAAAATGAGTTGCTTATTAATTAATGCTTGTTAGCAGGGGCTGCCTGCTAGATGAGACTTGTTCTTGCCCAGGCCAGAAAGCAGGGGAGCTCTGCTTTGCTGAAAAAAATGGGGAATTTGGGCTCTCCTGTGCACCTTCGGTGCCTGTCTCGCAGGTGGTGCTGGTCATGATGAGCTGGGGTGAGGAAATGACTTTGTGCTGAGCTGCCTGCAACCCACATCAGTAAGGCAGAATGTCTTTTTTTCACCTCGTTTCTCCCCTCCAATCACTGCTGGGGTGTTATCTCTGCTTCTGCTTTGTGGTGATCTGACAGCTGCCGAGATGACAGTGTCGTTCTGGCAGGGTTGGTTTGTGGAGCTCCATCAGGTAGGGCTCCCTTTGCTTTATTTTTTCAGCACGCAGAATAAACATTCTCCTGCTTTAAATAACGTCCGCAGAAGCACTGAGTTTGGAAAACTCGGTTTGATCACCAGGATACGGTGGCAAAAAGAAATATTTATGTGCAGAGTGACTTGTTCAGTGTACAGTGACGATACTCTGTAGTTGTCAGGGGCGTTGTGTATTTATTGAAATAGCTGACATCCTGAGTGTGTGTGCTGTTAGGCGAGGGGATAACTCGTTGGCTCTTGGTAGGTTTGAGGAACACCCACCTCTGATCACTTGTGAAATGATTGTTCTTGCTGCTGTGATGTGAATGTAAAACCGGAGTAAAAGAGGGAGATAAGATCTCGATACAGAGCTGTTATTTCTACGGAAGCTTCTTGGGAGGAAAAAGTAAAAGTAAGAAAGAAAAAGTAGAAGATACTTGGTGTCCTGAAATAATTTAGCGCCTTTAAGTTGCGTATCTTAGGTAGCTAACTTTTCAGAGCTGGGGATCTGTTTATTCTGCAGGAAGGAATCTGGTGTGATGGGGGTGATCATCCTTAAAGACAAACCGAGTCCTTGCATGAGGGCTTGGGGTTTTGGGGGAGTTTGGATGCAAAAACTGTGAAACGAGCCAAACTTGGTAAAAGCCTGAACAACCAGGTTTGAGGTTTCTGACTGCGCGGCCTCAGTTTGTGGGTGCTGCGTGTGAAACACTTCTGCTCTACCCTCAAGTGGGTTTCTCCAGCCTGCCACGTTGAAGCCTGTGGTTCTTTTTTTAATTCCTCATTTGCTCTGGGGAGGATTTGGGGCTTGCTTCCAGCAGTGTGCCATCGCTTGAGGGCTGCAGTGTTCGATCAGATCTTGAGGGCAGCAACCCAGTAGCTGCTTCTCCCAGCAGCCAGGAGTGGAAACTTCAGAAGAAAGCACAGAAAGTGGCGTAGATGGCAGAGGAGAGGGCGTTGCCACCCGGCTCCAGGGTATGATCTCTTATCTCCTACAGTTCTATCTGAGCACGCTTGAAGAGAAGAAGCTGTAATTTCAAGAGGCCGGTAAGGAATAACATCCTATAGCTCTTGAACCGCGGCATCTTGGGGTCAAAAGTTCCACGGCGTTTTACTTAAGGCTTAAAATTATGAGCAAAATGCCAGAGTGCTTATTTTAAAAAGTCCTGCAGTGTGGAAAACCACAGCTCGTGCCTTGGAAGAAGGTGGAGCGACCCGCCAGCAGCCCGCGGCCTTCGTTACCTCAGCTGAGGCTGCTGGGCGAGAATTAGTTGAATGTTATAGAAAAAAGCTTTGATCTAGAAGAGATGCGAGGATCTATTTATTAATATTTTTGTCATAATAGTCCTTAACTTGCCCAAAATTGTCCCAGAAAGCCAGTAAGTGGTTGCTTCAACAGCCAGCTGAGCGCAGGGCCTGCAGCACAGGCCGGGAGTCATGTGCCTTGGTTTGGAGCCACGGTGATTATCAAACACTCCCGGGTAGAGCTGTTTTCCCCTAGGTCGTCCCAGGGAACATTTAATTAAAACCTTTAGCCTCTTCTCTCCCCTCTGTTCTCCTCCCAGGGACTCGTATTTTGAAAACTGGCGCGGTGACCTTGAGCCGAGTTCGCTCTTTACTGGCAGCGAGCGCCGCGCGTCGCTGTAATTTCACACCAGCAGTGAAACTCAGCGGTATGGCTGTGGGTGGGTTTGCCTTTCAGATTTTTTTTTTTCCTCCCCCGTGGCCTAGCGAGAGCACTTAGCTCGTTGTAATCTGTGGGTAAATGATCTGGAAGTGCAGCTTGGTGCTGTGCACCCAGTCGTGGTAGCAGCATGGTGTAATCCTCGGGTCTGCGTCCTCTGCACCCTGCTGACAGATTTCCCCTCCGCAGGGGTCCATTTGAGTCCATTTTGGGGTTTGGGGGGGTATAATTCTACTAATATTGACTGGAATGCTTCTGTTTACTCACCAGTTGAAGGCAGGCCCTGGCTGAGCACCTCCCAGGTCTCCCTGCACTCCATGGAGCATCGCCACAGAAGGAAGGTCGAGCTGTCTCTAGCTGCCTCTCTCGTTAAACTTAGTGCTGCAAAAGGATGTAGGGATTTGTTTAGCGATGGACAAAGCTTTGGAAAGAGGAACAGGAAAAACGTGTCTAGGGAAGGAGATTGAAATCACCTGGGGTTGCTTTGGTTTGGTTTTCTTCCTTCCCCGCGGACTCCCCGTCTCTTCCTCAGAGATGAGCAGCCAGCATTTCAGCGCTCACAACCCTTAATAAAGAAGATAGTGGTGGTTATTCTGGTTGAAGACCAAAAACAAATGTGTGATTTGCAGTAAAGATGGCTTGAAAAAATATTTTCCTAGCACTAAGCTTAACTGATCTAATGGGAAGGGCAGTGGAGATCACCCATGTTTCTTTTCCTCCTTTTATTTTCTGTCTTTTAGCTTTGGCTCATACCTACTGGAAAGTGTAACTGCCTGTGTGTCTTACATCTCTTCAACCCTTTTTCTTATCAGCCTGTTTGTGATTTTTCCCCAACTTCCTGCAGATCACAATAAATTTCATGTTAGGTGGCTTTATAATTCCTCTCTCAGGGCACAAAACTGGTTAGTGCCATAGTGAAATACCGTAACTAAAGCTGCGAGGCAGGTAAGAAAAGGTTCAGCAGACGTGCTGGGTAACATCTCGAATAGATTTTCCTGGTTTCGGTGTCAGGCTTTGGTACAAGATGATGTCATGTGCAGAGCTTGAAAATGGTCAGCTCAGCTAGAGCTGAGTAAGTCCCTGTGTGACACCATTTCAGCGCGTTCATTTACATTGTGTTTCAGAGAGCTGATTTAACTCTCAAAGCAGTAACTTAGAAGTTAATTTTTAATCTCGTTTAACTGTGGAGTTGTGTGATCTGAGTAAGGGTGGCACACGTATGGAGATGAGGCCTGATGAGAGATTTCGCCACGAATTAATTTCAGTGCGGAGGAGAGTTTTCATCGCTATCCTGTAGGGAAACTTTAATTTGTAGGCAGAAGATGGAGGCGATGAGTGTTGTGCTGGTCTGAGTAGCATCAAGGCCTCGTTTCCTCTAAAGACTGATCCCGTAGAGAAGGCAGGCGGTGTAAATCTGAAAGAAAAGGGAGGTGAATGTGGAGGACTGGAGGTATGAATCACTCCAGCAGCTCCTTATTTTCGGTTCACCTTTCGGTGCCTTAACATCTTAACCCTTACACGAGGAGATCTTGTGCGCTGCTAGGGGCAGGACGAGGGGGTGGTTTTAATCCATAATCGGAACATATTATTCTGCAGCTTATCTTATCAGCACTTCCTGACATATAAAGCCTCCCTGCCTTAAACTTTCAGCCAGCGCAGGTCACTCGCTGTTTCTCAGGAGCAGCTGAGAGCTGCATGACTGCTCTTGTGTGGTGCTCAGCCCGCGTGCGTCGCGTAATCGGGATGGATGTAGACGTGGTTCAAGGCAAGAAATGAGCACTAAACCAGCTCGCAGCAACCTGACTGGAGGGGAAGCCTCCTCCTCCTTTCCAGAAGCTCCCGAGAGCTTCTGTAGGTGCTGTCGGTGCGATAAAGATAGCTGTCAGCTGGATGGAACATTTTTGCTTCTAAAAGGGACTAATCAGTTGCTAAAAATTCTTAGGAGTTAATACTTGTTTAAATCTAGTCCGAGTTGGCCCCTGCGAGCCAGTGGGTTTGGTTTGATATTTTAAGAAACGCAGGTCTGGCGCCTTCCTCATGGAAGGCTGCTGTTGGGTCAGCTCTGTTCTAACAACTGGCTTTTTTCCTTTTTTTTCCTTTTTTAGGATACTTGTGAAAGATGGTGGATCGCTTGGCAAACAGCGAGGCAAACACGAGAAGGATAAGCATTGTGGAAAACTGCTTTGGAGCAGCCGGCCAGCCTCTGACCATCCCGGGTCGCGTCCTGATCGGAGAGGGAGTCCTAACGAAGCTGTGCAGGAAGAAGCCCAAAGCCAGGCAGTTCTTCCTCTTCAATGACATTCTTGTTTACGGCAACATCGTCATCCAGAAGAAGAAGTACAACAAGCAGCACATAATCCCGCTGGAAAACGTCACCATCGATTCCATCCAGGACGAAGGCGACCTACGGAATGGGTGGCTCATCAAGACGCCCACCAAGTCGTTCGCGGTTTACGCCGCCACCGCGACGGAGAAGTCCGAGTGGATGAACCACATCAACAAGTGTGTTTCTGACCTGCTTTCCAAGAGCGGGAAGACTCCTAGTAACGAACACGCCGCTGTCTGGGTGCCAGACTCGGAGGCCACCGTCTGCATGCGCTGCCAGAAAGCAAAATTCACGCCCGTCAACCGTCGCCACCACTGCCGCAAGTGTGGCTTCGTCGTCTGCGGGCCTTGCTCCGAGAAGAGATTTCTCCTCCCCAGCCAGTCTTCCAAGCCCGTGCGGATCTGCGACTTCTGCTACGACCTTCTTTCGACGGGGGAGATGACTGCTTGTCAGTCGGCTAGGTCAGACTCCTACAGCCAGTCGCCTAAGTCTTCTTTAAACGATGCGTCGGATGATGACGATGATGAAGACAGTAGCGATTAAGGACCAAACGTTTGTTTGTTTTTTTTCCACGTGTTGCAATTTTGTGTTTCAGACCATATGGAGCTGCTTTTGGGGAAGCCTGTAGTTAGGTTCCCCAGAAAAATCCTGTTCTAGCCATAAAATATGCCTGAATATCTTCAGCTGCGATGTGCCTCAATCTATGAACTCTCTAGACAATAGGTTTTTCACTCCTCTGCAGGGATAGACTTGCAATCAGATCATTTTCCAGCCTCTCATACTTGAGTTATGTCTAGGTTAGACTTAATGGAAGATCGGAAAGTTCAAAAATACTTTCTTAATTTAACAACCTGTACTTCCTAATGTTTCCTATTGATATGTTGTTACGTGTTTTGGGTATGGGGAGGAAAATGGTAAGCAAAGCATGCACAGAACAGTGATCTTTTGGTTAATCCCGTAGACCGTCCGGTTCTTCTAACCGTGGTATATGGCGAGTTGAAATGTGACGTAAGTACAACCCCGAATGTCACCACGCTTGGAAATTGTCTTGTTTTGCTCTTATTTATGACTTCCTATACCGAGCAGTGCCTTGTAACACTTTTTGCTGATTCAGGAAGAATAGAAACCTGTTCCATGTTGTCTGTGTTCACCTGATGCTGGTATCCGAGAGATCCTTGGTGCTATTGGGAATAACTGCTGTGTTCCAAGTGGAGCTGTCAACAGGTCACGGCTGCGTACCCACAGCGGGTGACGGAGACCTGGAGCACACGTCCTCACCCGTCCAGGCAGACCCGAAGACGCTGCAGGTGCCCCTGCCCTTTGATGGGGTTCTCTCCACCCCATTGCGGTTGGCATCTGGAGATGAGAAGCTGAGGGTGACTTTTCACAGGGATATATCTACGTTTTCTTTTCAGAGCAGTTTAAACTTTGGCAAATGCACACAGAGATTTTAGCGGGGTGATTTAGCATTTTGCTGTGATAGCTGATATATTTTTGGAGATACTTCCCAAACGCAACACTAACTAGTTTCTTAAAACGTGGGTGAGAGTTCTTTCACTTTTTTTTTTTCTTCACAAATTTTATTGGCTCGCTTAAAAATAACCTCAAATTTTGAACAAACAAGCCTGCGAATATCTGTATAAAATTGGCTGTCCTTTTTACACAGCTGACCTCAGGATAAATGTGAGATGCAAGTTCTTTCATTCTAAGTGTGTACCCAGGACCAAGAAAGATATATTTAAGAACTATAAAAGTGCAGAAAATGTCTCTACCATAGTACTCGTTTTTACTCTTAGCAAGTTCTTGAATACTGAAATGTCATGTTCTTATATAAATGTAAAAGTTAGACTTGCAAAGATGTGCTAAGCCCCCCAAATGCTATGTTTTTTATATTTTTATAATGGTAGCATCAATTTTGAAGGGGAAAAAAAATCTCTTTGAAATAGCTGTATGAATATAGTAGCAACTGACTTTATACAAAAAAAAAATTGTTAAACTTTGGTATATCTTTAAGTGACAATTTCTGCACTGTTTGCCTCGGATGGCAAAAATTGGGATAAATATTTATTGAATAAACAATCGATGCTGCATATTGCACTAGTCTCCCATTCTGTACACTGTAAACGTCAGTCATTTGAAAGAAATAAAGTAGCCGAGCACTTCAGAGCCGTAGCAGTCAGATTTCTAGGAGCTGAAGATGCACTCAGCATCTTCAGGGAGGCACTCTGCGCTAACAGCCTGCAATACGGTGCTTCAGGTGAAAGTCACGGTAATATTTTTAGCTTGGGCAATTTCTGAAAATAACTTTTTTTTTTTAAAAAAAAAAAAAAAGCACTGAAGAGGATTTGATCTGCTTTGAAATAAACATTTAAAAAAAAGGGGTGGGGGTGGAAATGCTTTCTGATAAGAGACTGGGGACCAGGAAGATTGTGTAAAATAACCAGATAAGCAATATGCAACTGTAGATACTCGGAGCCTAGCTGAGATAAGTAATTCCATCCGCTCATTCCTTGAGAGACGGGGATGCTGCCCTGCAGAATGGGACGATGGGCTATTCTGAGATGATGCTTTCAATTAATAGAGCTATTTGCTGTACCTCTCTTGCTCAAAACGTTGAAGTTTCAGGAGTGGAGACTTGTCAGCTTCAGTTTCTGTACGGAATCGAGACGTGAACTTCCCTTGTACATACATTGAGTGGCTAACAAAAATGTTCTTCCCGATTCAGTTGTTTTCCTTTCTCACACTGTCAAATACTAACTTGTTAAAGGTTCCATCTCTTTTTTTTTTTTTTTTTGGTGTATTTTTCCCGGTGTTTCTCTACGTCGTGCTCATCCCAGCACTTTTTGGGGGACAGGAGTTGGATCACGTTCTGTATTTTGCAGAGTGTTCGTATACCTGTTTCGAATATCTTGATTTTTATCTGTGAATGGAACTTGCACTGTGCCGCACTGATCCCTGAAGCTGTAACCAAACCGATGTCTGCGTCTGTGTGTATGGGGGGATTTCTCATTTGAAACTGATGCGTGTGGGCCAAGCTTTTTGAGAAAGTATTAAAAAAGCCGTGTTCTATGGTAAAACTCATATCCCTTGGTGGTATTTGCTTAAGACTTTACAAGTTTTACAACAGACGTTAACTTCTCTTGTACTTACCAACTCATGAAAGGGCTCACTTCGTACTTTGTAATCTTGTTCTGTCAAATTATTTTATTTACAAATATATGGTGTAGCTTCAAGCCTATGTGTTTAATTTTCTTTAACCGTGGGCCTTCGAGGGTGAAAAAAAGTAGGGCAGTTTGTAAAAACACGGGTCAAGATAAAAACCAACAGGTGCATTCATTTTCAGGAGGGATTATTAGCAAGATGGGGGTGAATATGCATGCAGGGTGAGATTTAAGATGCACTTTAAGTGTAGTTACGGATTTAGCAGTTGTTATCTGGAGATAAATTAAGCTGTTTCTCTTCCACGTTTGATGCAGGTGAACTTCCTTTAGCTTGTGAGCAGTCTGCAAGGGTCAGGTGCTGTTACCGAGGTCAAAATGAAGTTCACAAAATGGGGAAGTGGATTTAATGAAAGCTGAGCTTGCAGCAGGGCTTTTAATGTTCTCATTTTCATAATCTGCTTGTTAGATAAGCAGAAACGTTCTGCTTCTGTGGGGCTTTCCCTCGGGGGACAGGCTTTAGTTAATCTCTGGATGCAAACGAGGCGGTGGTTATCGTCGTTACTGGCTAATGTTTAAATGGCAGCAGATTATGGATCTGTGATTTTGTGATTTCAGAGTTTCCCGTAATTGCCATAAACTGACAGGAGACTGCCCAGCTCTGGGAGCAGGCAGAGCTGCAGAAGAGCAGGGATCTTCCAGTGCCTGAGCACTGATTTTTTTTCTTCCTATTTTTATTCTTCTTCCCAGTAGAAAATTGTAGAAAATAATAGGAATTATCTTGGATTAGGATTGCCTAATGTTTGATGAAATGAGAGCCACTTGTTTGTGTTTTTCTACATCCAAAAACTTCCAAAACTTGCAGTTAGGTAAGTGTTTTAAGCAAGTGTCTCAAATTAATTTCGAGTTGCTAGATAACAGCAGCAAAACCAAGCATGTGGTGAAAGTAGCCTTCAGATTTTTTCACTTTCGCAATCCCAGGGTGGCTGAGGCCGGCAGGGCCCTCTGGAGCCAGCCGGTGCCACCCGTGCCCAAGCAGGGACACCCAGAGCAGGGTGCCCAGCACCACGTCCAGGCGGCTGCTGAAGGGCTCCAAGGAGGAGACCCCACAGCCTCTGGGCAGCCTGTGCCAGGGCTCCGTCACCCGCACAGCACAGAAGGGCTCCTGGTGCTCAGGGGGAGCCTCCTGGGGGCCAGGTTGTGCCCAGGGCCTCCTGTCCTGGCACTGGGCACCACTGCACACAGCATGGCTCCATCCTCCCTGCACCCTCCCCTCAGGGATGTACAGACAGTGATGGGATCCCCTGGGCCTCCTCTTCTCCAGGCTGAGCAGTCCCAGCCCCTTTCCTTCTAGGAGAGCTGCTCCAGGCCCTCCAACATCTTCATGGCCCTTTGCTGCACTCTCTGCAGTAGGCCCAGGTCTCTCTTGTACTGGACGCAGTCCTCCAGGTGTGGCCTCACCAATGCTGAGGTCGTTCTCAGTTGTGCAGGGTCTAAATGGCAAGAACAAATCTCAAATAAGCTTCTGGAGAGTCTTTTACACCAGGCGATGCCCCCAGCCTGCATTCAGGCATGTTTTGAGATACAAACTCCAGGGCTTAAGCCTCGTCAAACAGGCAAGAGCATCCGCTGACCTTTCCTAGGTAGTCTTTTTCTGCTGATGAATAGTCTATAGATGTGGTCAGCTTCGTTACAGGTGTGAATGCCTGCCTTGTAATTTAGCTTCTGGCTAGACTTAACTATTTAGATTTTTCTCTTCAAAGGCTGTTGTCTGCATGCAAATGTAATCCCTAGAATCGGGGTGTTGCCAGCTGCGTGCCATGCACGTCGCTGCTGCTGCCGAGCGCTTGTGACCTGTGGGGCTGTAACGGGCCCGTGAGTTACCAGTGATCTCCTAGAGGGCTGTGTAGGACGGGGACCTGCTGGTTTTTGGAGGGATGGGTGGCTCCTTTGGTGCACGCGTCCTATAGTCCCGTGCCGCCTTCAGTGGCAGCTCCCCCACGAGCCAGGGCACCTCCTTCTGTGTGTCTGCATGCGAAACAGAGCCACTGCCTAATCCACCTGGCTGGCTTCATCCTTATCAGGAAGATAAGGAGTAAGGGAGGGCTGAGCCTGCCTCTCCTGTCTGACAGGGCGATGTGAATGCCGTCCTGCTGGTAGGATGCCTGCGGGAGCTCGGGGCTGTGGGCGTGCCAGGAGCGGGGATGACAGCAGAGCTAATTGCTGCGCTGAGGAAGTGAAGGCACGAGGAAATTAACGCTGTCTGGAAGGAAAGACCCGGTCTTTCGGTCCGTCGTGAGCATGCAAAGTGCTGTGGGGTTTACTGTAGAAGGAAAGGCAACCAGCTCCAGCGAGAATGGGCTGTAGGGGGGCTGTGGTCTTCTCTCAGGCTCTTCTTCCAGAGCTAAAGTTGCTAATAAAAAACATTTTTTTTAAAAAAAAGTCTGTAGCATTACTCATTGTGTGCATCTGACCTGACCTTTGTTATATATCCTGTGGTATTTTGGGCAGAGGGATCTTAAAGGTTAGCAGAACCAACACCTGGCTTTTACACAAAACCGAGGTCTGTGGTTCCGCAGAATTGAAACAGGCCTGCGTGCACGGAGGGAAGCCTCAAAGAGTACATTGTGAATATAGTTCGTTTTCAGCTTTTAGTGGTGTATGAGTTCTTGTGCAAGTCCTCTGGAAGCAGAGAAGAGTTGCCCCCTATCATGGAACTTGCTTCTGGATGCAAGTAGTGTGTGAAATGCAGAGTTTATCATCTACCACCGTGGAAGCTGGACGTGGTAAATCTGACAAGAGCAAACCGAACCTCAAACAAAACATTTTACTTGTTGCATGAAATATCTCATGCGATTCAAGTGAGGCTTGCTCATGCTTAACAAAGCAGCCCCCACAGGTTGGGTGGTGGAAGCTGGTGGGGTCAGGACTTGGATGGGTTGAGATACCACGTCTTGAGCAGCACGAGTTTGGTGTTGCTGTCACTTTTCGTTTTCAGGGACAGGAGTGACTTGGGTGTGGACGTGGCACTGAGGGATGTGGTTTAGCGATGGGGTTGGTAGGGCAGGCTGATGCTTGGACATGATGATCTCGAAGGTCTCTTCCAACCTAGGCGGTTCCATGACCAGCAGTTACTGCTGCAGCTGGTCAGCACATAAAACGAATGGTCCTGCTCAGGTGCAGGGGGATCCTCTGTGGTTACAAATACCAGAGACTTTTTTTTTTTTTTTTTAATGTAGTTAAGACAGGCACCTTCCAGTCCTTCCAGCTGTGGCATCCCACAAACAGGAATGGGAAAGGAACCGTGCTTATGGTTTGGGTGAATTTGGAAATTACGTGGTAAAGCAAGCACAGAGACTGCAACCTGCTTGTAGCGGCGAGCATCGGCACGTCTCGTGCGCGCCGCCTGGTTTTGGTCTGGTAGGTGGGGCCCGGCAGCAAGCTCCTGACACCAACGCTGCTGCCTGCGGGGCTTTATCTGCAGTTTCTGTGTCGGATCGGGTGCTATCTGGCAGTCTCTGTGTTAGGAGGCTGTGTCGGAGACGTCCTTACTTGTCCTCCTGCTTGTGCAAGCATCTCGGTGCTGGTGTACAAATGACCGGTGTGCACCTGCTGGTTTGGTGGTGGGTGCCATTTCTTGTAGCTCTGCAGGAGGCTGGAGGAGAGCTCGGGGCACAGAACCTGTACGGAATCACAGAACGGTTTGTGTTGGAAGGGACCCTTGAATATCATCTGGCTCCAAGCCCCCTGCCGCTGGCAGGGACACCTCCCACCAGATCAGGTTGCTCAAAGCCCCATCTGACCCAACAAGGCGCTATTTTACTTTTGGCAACTTGATTCTTTTTGTTTCCCAGCCTCCCCACAAAGAAGAAAGGGAAAGCTTAAATATTTATGATTTGGGGGAAATAGAGGAAGAAGAATCTGAGAGTTGCTGGTATTTTATTTTCACCCAGATATTTCACACGAGATGTTCCCCTTCTTCTGTTGTCATCCCTTTGCTCTCAGGCGTTCCCACCCCTACGTAGGTGCGAGGTAGGAGATCTATCATCCAACCTCCTAAATGCTTTTTCTGCTTCCTAGCAGAAGTGCTGACATGGGTTGGATTCGGCTTGCCAGCAAGGCGTGATGGTTTCGTTTGCTGCTGCCCATTGCTCCTGCACCAAACGTCCCGGTGTGGGCTGACGTACCTGTGGTGGTGTCACCCCAGATGACACACCGCCCGCCGTGCATCGCCCTGCTTTGGGTCCACCTCCTGCCAGAATCTCACACCCACTGCTCACCAAAGGGGAAGCGAGCACCCTGTGCTGTACTGGGCCTGCTTGTCCTCGATGCCCAAAGTGCTTGAGGCAGAAAAACGCTCTGCCTGCTGCGGTTGTTGACTTTCTTGGTCCTGCCGTGTGCCAGCTGCTCTCCGGGCATGTAGGCTCCCTCCAAACCGGGCAGGAGCTTGGTTTGGTGTGAAGTCACCCCGTGTTTACCGTGGAGGGAGAGCATGCGGTTTGCAGTGCCTCTGCCAGGCACCACCCTGCTTATTACAGAAACTGCTGCACGTCCCCGCTGAGATAAGGGCTCCTTTGTTGCTTGGCTCTCTGGAGATGTCCGGACCTGCCTTCTGCACCAAACCTGAAAGGAAAAAAATAAAACAAAAACAGATAAAGGTGTAGGGAGGTGAGTCACAGAGGAGCGACTGGTTCGGGGCAGGGTTTGGAGCTGTGGCCTGCTCCTCCCTGCAGCCAGCGGGAGCCTGTCCCACCCACGCCGTGCTGGGGCTCTGGATGCCCAGAGCTGCAGATCTGGATGTTAAGAGCTGAATTTTTGGGTGCTGGGATAAGGGAGAACACGGTGTGTGCACCCAGTGACAGTTCGGAGCAAACTCCTGTCAGTGGCTAAGCAACCGCGGCTCTGTTGACGCACGCAGATGCCGAAGTAGAATTGCAGGCGTGTTTTGCTGCTGCCTGGTAGCCAGACCAAGGTTTTGTTTAGAGTGTGAAGTAGCACCGCGGGTGGGATTTTCCTGCTGTGATCCGTGTAAGTGCCTGTGCTGGAGCTGCAGGAAGCCATGGGGGAAGGAGCAGCGGTGTGAAGAAGGAGGTTTGGGGCTACCCTCGGCCTGCTGGCAGTGCAGCCCCCGGTGGAGCAGGTGGATGTGGCCTGGAGGAGGCTGCGGCCCATGGAGAGCCCTGTCCATCATATTTTCTCCCCCTATCCCTTTGAGGAGGGGGTGTGTGATTGTGGTTGTGGTGGAGCTCAGCTGGGTAAAACCACCCCAACAGGCCCTGTTTGCTCTCCCATGACCGAGAGCATCGCCGCCCATGGTTAAGGTACGAGGGCTGTGCTTGGATGTGCACGTGGGGAAAGGGTAGTGGTTTGTAGGGATGTGTGGACATCAGCTTCTTGGTGGTATTGACCTGGATAGGTCCCACATGAGGGTGTCACCTGCTTGTTCAGGATCCAGAGCCAGGAAAGAAGTCTTGAATCACCTCTTTTCTCCTGCTCTGAGCCTGTGCTTTGTGATTTCTCCACAGTTTTCTCTGGCCACGGATGGCTCACGGCAGCCGTGCCACCACGCCAATGTGTGCAGTTGTAGGGATGGAGCCCAAAATCCATCAGGGGAGAGGAGCCAGGCTTCGGCAGGCATCCAGCTCTTTGCCATGGCGTTACTGCAGCATGCTGTGAAGCGACTTGACTCTTCTGCTCTGCGTAACATGCAGAACTCGTACTTGATTATTTATCTGATGATGTGAGGGAAGTGCTAAGCGAGCAATCTTCTCCCCTGCAGGCTGCATGTGTGGGCTTTTGTTTTTAAGAGGGAGAGAAGAAAGATCTGAAGATACAGCAGCCACTTGATCTGCAGCCGTGCTCTGAGGTGGCTGAACGTTTGCTCTGTTGTGTACACGCTTAGTTTATCAAAAGCCTTATCGCAGAAGGAAATCGGAGAGCAGGCTCATGATTCAAACCGAGCGGGCACAGAGAGCAGGGGAGCCTGGCAGCAGGGAACCCCTGGCCCTGCTGCTCTTTTCATGGCCAAAATCTCACTCCAAGCTCCCCTAGAGCCCTGCCTTTGTGCCCCTTGGTTTTGGCAAATACACCAGGGGACGTTTTTGTTGTGCAGAGGCTGCAGAGGGCAATGGAAACAGCCGGCTCTGGATGTACCAGGCCTTTTTCTACAGCTCCACCACCCCGCACTAATGTCAGGTTTCATTATGCAGCAGGTGGCTTGGGAGGAAAACTGAAAACACGAACCCTAAAGGCTTCCAGCCTGCAAAAGAAGTGAAGAGCCCTGGTGCTCTTTGCATTATATGCAAATGCTCGCTTTTTAAGTGCTGACTTCTGATCTCAGAGTGGCTGGGACATGGCAGCTCTGTGAAAGTTGCTGCTGTGCTCCTGCTTTTTATTTGCTGTTTGGTAGCTTTGGTGCCTGTCCTGGTGTAGCTGATGGCCTTGAAACCCTTTCCAAAGCTGAATCCTGATGTCTTGAGTGCATCTCTACGCTCTCCTCTCCTCTACTTCTCCTCCTTGCATCAATCCTTCCCTTGGCTTCCACAGTAAATGGCATAATGGCCTGAAAGCACAAACCTTTTAAGCAAGGCAGGCCCCTCATGATTAATAATTTAAGAATATCTCTCAGCACCAGCCCTGGGGGGCATGAGCTGCCTCAGGGGAGGCTCAGGATTTTATTTTTATTTTTTTTCGCTGCTGCCTGCTCCTATGCACGCAGGGAAGAGCTGAGAGCCTGTGACAAAATGTTTTTTGGGGGGGCAAGGGAGCATCATTTGTGTTGCCCAGTGCCAGCAGGCATGTTTAGGGGTTATGAGATGCTACAGTGCTGAGATGAAGAGCTGCAAAAAAAAAAAAAAAAAATAAATAAGGGGAAGACAGCTAGGGAAGGGGCTGCACAGGTAAAAAAGCAATGACATGCACGGAGAGACAGGCCTGGAAGCAAGACCAGAAAGAGGAAGGGAGGATAGATTGGGGAACATGAAGATAAAATGGGCAAACAGCAATGAAGAACCAGGATTTGAGATGTGATTCGCCTGGGCTGACCCTGGGGCTGCTGGATGTTACTCGTGGTGGGGGGCGTCTCTCCCCAGGGGAGGTGGAAACAAAGCCATAGTTTTGTAGAGTGATGATGTAAAAATTAGTAGTGATTGACTAGTAAAAATGCTGTCTGGGGGGGAGGCTGAAGTGGATCCATCAAGGAGCACTTTCTGCTTGTTTATTTTAGCGAAGGGAAGGGTCTGCTGCTCCTCTGGGGCCAGGGCTGGGGCATTCCCTGCTGTGTCCCTGCCATGTCCCCAAAAGCCTCTACCCCCCAAAAATCCTTCTCGTTTGATTGATTTTTAAAATCAGGACATGGTTTCTGGTGGTGTGACGAAGCAAACAACCAAAACACTGCTCCTAACACCCAGGTCTGACTTAGCCACCACCGGCAGGCGGCCGGGCGCATGGGATTTTCAGGGCCTGGCCAAACACCAGCCTCACAGCACCCCCAGGGGTGCCTGCGGCCTGTTTTGCACAGCTGCCTGCCAGCATTTGGAATAGGGACACGCTCCTGCCGTCACCCAGTCCCTGAGGCGTGTGCTTGGGTTTGGGGCCAGCCCTGCAAAAACACCGGCGGGTGCCGGGCGCTGTTGGATCCGCGGGGGCCACGCGGCGTCAGGCGGGTTGTGCTCCACCAGCTCCCTCCTGGATGAGCCAGAAAACCTGCTTGGGGCTGAGTCACAGCCACCCTGCCCTGCCCAGGCCGTGTCCTCGCTCCTGCCAAGGGCCTGGGCCGAGGGGATCAACCACTTCTGCCTTAGGGAGGAGCAGAGCGGCTGTAAACAGGCATTGGCGAGCTGAATTACAGGGAGCCCGGTGGGTTAGTGCTGGTTAACCTGCTTGCTCCGAGGGAGATGACTGGGAATCACAAACACTCTCTCCATTTAAATATTACTCACTCGTTTCAGCCTGTTGCGAGAGGACCAGGCGGGAACGGATGCGGGAGCGAGCGCTGATTAGCGCTAATTGGCACCGCGTGGGCTGGCTGGAGCTCGTGTTCAGCCAGACCTGAAGGCGAAGGACACTGCTGGGTCACAAGGAAGATCCTGTGCCCTCAGCAAGAAGGCTGCCTTCATTTTAAATAACAAAGCCATCATGCAAGGCACGTGAGATGCTGGGGCCAGGTTGTGATTTGTCTTGCTTGGGTGTCTCTGGTCCAAACTCACTTTGGGCATCATTCAAAGGCACATCTGAGAATTTCACCTCTCCTCTCCAAGTGCAGCATTACCCCTATTCCAAGTGAGATTACCAGCAAAACACGGCAACACCAAGCCGTACAGTGGTTCAATAAAGTACACAGTGCAAAATAAGAAGCACAAAACCTTGTTATGCTCAGGCATAGCACCCAGATCTCTGTCCTGCAAGCTCAGAGGAAGGCCTTTTGCTGGCCATGTCCTCTCTCACCTGAAGACAGGAGCCTGAGCACAACATCACGCCTTCGCTCTGTGCCCACCAGCAAATGTCTCCGTGCCAGCCGCCGGTGGCACACACCTGCAGTTTCAGGAGCTGCGGTCGGAAGAGGCCTCAGACAGGTTTCAGGCTGAAGCCACAGAAACTGCTTTTCGAAAGTCTTCTCGAGCAGGGAAGAAAAACAAAGGAATTATTGTCTTCTCTTGCTTGCTGATAGGCATTTCCTTAAAAAAAAAAAAAAAAAAAAAGTAGGAATGAAAACAGGCTTAGACAAGTGTATGACCTGCTTGTCCACTTTGGCAAGGCCAATGGTCAGATTTAGTGAGGACCTCCCTGGGCTGGCCACGTGGCTACAGGACTCGTGAAGAAGTCCCCGTCCAGAGAGAGGAACTGAAGGCAGGAGAGATGCAGCCCTGAGCCAAGAGGAACAGCATCACTTCTGGGACAGGAGGCAAAGCCAGAATGAATCCTCCCTAATTTATCTGCAAGGAAAAGAAATGCCTGCAAATTTTAACCATGTTTTGCACAGACATAAAACAGCTGTAGAAATAGGTGTGCTCCTTACTCCAGCGTCTCTCTTGTATGAGCTACCTAAATACCAGTTGGTTAAAAGGACATTTATGGACAACCCCACCAAAGTTTCTCCTTCCTGATACACTTTTCCATCTAAATTCCCTGTATTCCTTATCTACAGTTAGCATATCAATTGGTTCAGCTGTAACTGATGTATCTAGAGGCGTTGGCTGTAAAACATGTAGTTGAACACTCAGAATTTACAAGGAGCTAAAGACAACGCCAGTCTATTTGACCAGTTACGCTACTTTTTTTTTTTCCTCTGCAAAAAACAGCTCCTAAAAAAAGCTTTGTCACGCTGGAAAAGTGGTGAGTATGCAGTACATGAAGGGATGTTTAAGTACACAGAAGATGCCTGTAATGCCTCTTTAGTCATTTCTAAATGCTAGGCACTTCAAGGAGAGCAGCTTTGCTTGCAGTGCTTCTGCCAACCTGGCAGCCAACAAGGTATGCAATATTTCAGTAGTTTTGAAAACGTGGTTTAAAAAAAATGAAAGTCAGCCTTCCTCCCTCCCGTGGTGTGTCACTGCCCCAGAATTTGCCTTAGGGAGGATCTGGCATGTCACATTTCGTAACTAGAAAGAGGGACCCAACGTCATTTTGGGGAGGGTGACAGAATCCCTCGGTTGTTTCTTGTGACCTGTCTGGAGGTGTAGGAAGCACACACCAAAAGTCACTGGAGCAAGCAATTTCAGAGGCAGTTATGAAGTAAACCTGCTTAAAATGCCAGTGAGAATACGTGTACAGTATTTTGCAAAAGATTAAATGTATTTAATTGCTTGTGTTGAACTAATGCAATTCTGCAGTTAGATAAGCTGTTGAGGTATCATTTTTAAACTGGTTTCCCTCGGATTGTATCAAAGTCTGGGAGCCTGCTCTAATTTCTGGCTTCCTAACCCTAGACAGAGCTTAAAGGGATGATGCAAAACCACCCTGGCTGGTTTGATGTAACCAGCAGGCTGCAAAACACCAAACTGGTCCTAGTGGGAAGCTGTCCTAGAGCCAGCACACCTTGCCTAGTTATAGGATTTGGTTATAGGATGTTGCAGGGCTCAGTTGCAGGATCAGTTTAGAGGAATGCACCAGCCAAATGTCTTTATTTTGCCTTTAATCAGTGGCAAAGGAAGATTTCATGGGTGTGCAATTAGAGGCTAACACCGTTTATCTCATGGCTTACTCTGCTGCAAGGGGAGGCTGTTTTTGAGAGCAGAAGTCCCCAGGGAGCTGCCAGCAGTGCTGGTGGTGGAGGGTGTGCATGTGTGCAGCTCTGTTCCTCCCACCCACAAGTTATAACCATGAAAGTCACCGAAAACATTGAGCTGTATCAATGTCAGCATCACAGGCAGCCAGTGAGGCCTGTGGGGTGCTTAAAGCAAGTAAGCAGTGAGCAAACACATGGGAGCCTTAAAATCCTCATCTGGTGGGTGAGTCCTCTGACTTCCACTCTTCCCTTGGTTCCAAAATGTACACTTATTAATGATGCACAGGGATACCTCCATTTTCAGTTGCAGCCGCACAGTGCCAAGAAACTGGTTTTGCATCTGCCCCTAAAGCTTCCCCCAGCTGGAAAGTGCTTGGTGCTGCAGGAAAAACCTCTTGTGCAGGCACTGCTGTGCTCCTCGGTGAGTTACACATTTCAGTGCTCGTCTTGCTGTTACTGAGCATCAGCATCATCGTCGAGCGTCATCCAGCACTTACCGAGCCCTCCGCAGCGACCAGGGGGGGTCACTTGATCCCTGCCCAGCCGTTTCATCCTTTAATTCAGGTTAATGCTCCAAAGAAATGCTGTGCTTATCCCCATTGCATAACCACACTTCAGACTGTGCTGCCCGGGGATGTTTCGGTGCCTGCAGACCTTATTTTAGCAGCAGCTGCTGTCGCAACTATTAAATTCCTGGTGTCATCGTATTGATTTATTTCATGAATCAAATGGAGACAATTTCTCAATGTTGTAAGACGTAAAAATCTCTGGGCCAGGGCCACATTTTATTCACAGTTATTGAAGTCTGTAGCTTATTCTACTTTTTATTTTCTTTATCTTGCTGTGCTTTCCTCTCTCTTTTTGAGGAGATCATATTTTCCTCAAATATGATCTGTAGGGTTTTATAAGAGCTGGCAGTTAACAGAGAGGTTGTCTTTCTTTTAGACACTTCAAGCGATGCAAGTGGCTACTCACTGAATTCTCAAACCTTTTAAAAAATAAAAGCTCCTGTTGGGAGCCTGTTCCTTTGCATTTGGGTCCAGGTCATGGTGCATGAAAGGAAATGTGAGGCCAGTGGCTGGCAGGATGGCAGAGGGATAGGCAGGGATGCTCGGGGCGAGCTCAGTGCTCATCCGCACCTCGCTGGATGGCAGGGACTCGAGTGAGGATGTTTGTAACGCGAGTATGCTAATGAGCCATAATTTACGTACTGGTGCTGAGTCAGAGTACATTACAGTGAAAAGATTTCCCTGCAAACATCTTTGCATTTCAGTAAGAATTTGCCTCTGGATTTTGAAAGCCACAGCAGCTGTTGCTGCCAAGCTTGTGGCCTTGCTTTCAGACCTTGCTTTCAATCTGCAAACTCTTACTTATTTTATTATTATTTTTTTTTTCCCCAGTACAGATTCCTGCAAAGCAAATTGAAGGCTGCTGACAACAGGCTTGCTTTGCTTAGTTACTCTTCCTGGGCCCCTCAGATGTGGTCTGTGACCTCCTGGGGCCCAAAGCTGATCAGGGCCCGCAGCAGAAGACTGCACTCCAAGAGCAGCAGGCTCCTTCTCCATCAGAGGCTGAGTGGGATGGCTGTAAAACACAACAGTCAAGTTGTTGAGATTCACCGAGAAGCTAAATTTACTGCCTTGAAGTTTGCATTGCAAGCGTGCCCTGAGCTTTTCCCAGACTGAGATAAGATTTTGTTTTTTTGGAAGGAAGTAGCTTCAAGTCTGTGAAGAAAACAGCAAACAGGAAAGAAGAAGAAAGTGTGGGAAGCGAGGTTTTATTTTAAAATGGTTAAAGTGTGAATGTGCCCAGTTAAAGGGAGACTGTTTATAAGCAGAGAGAGGGACTGGGAGCACTCTTAGCCTATGGAGATCCTCCCGTCTTCTCCCACAGTGTCTGTTCTCGGGTAGCCTACAGCCCCAGCCTTCAGGTGGCAGGGAGAGAGGGATGTTCCTCCTGCTCCTCGTGGGCACAGAAACCCTCGCTGCCCTTTGTTGGCCACAGACTATGCCCAGCAGCCCCTCAGACCAGAGGGAGAGCTCTGGTGGCAACCATGCCACCTGCACCGGGCCCAGCAGAGCGTGAGGCCTGCCCTCGGTGACGCCTTCCAGGGCCGCTGTTATGCAGCTCATTTGATCACGGCTGTAGGAAGATAGGAAAACGTGTCATTTCAGACCAGCTAATGAACCCCCATTTTCAGGCCTTGGTCCCTAAAATAGCAGAACAGGAAACGTGAGCGACAGGCAGCATCTGAGAGCAAAGGAAAGTGGCTGCTCAGTTCCTTTATGGCCTGTCAGGTATCGGACAATGAAGTGCGAATGTGCTGGGGCAGGCCTGATGAGGTGCTCCTGCTGTCCTGCTACAAGGCTGTTTGTTTTTCCCCTATTTAAAGGTGTCGTTTGTCTTATGATGGATCCTGAAAATACACCGGGTAACCAAATGCCTGGAGCTGGCCGGGAACCCTCGGTAGCGAATTGTTATTGTAAGGTCTGAGAAACCGTTTGACATCTGGAAATTATCCACTTTACAAACATATCCTTTACAAAGAACTAATACTCCCCAGGCTTTGGGAGCGATTTCCAATATACTGCAGGGGGAAAAGCAATCTTTTGCAAAAACAGAGCAACGGAGGATTTTCGCTTACAGCAGCAGCCCTGGCGTGCAGCACCTGGCTGGGTACCGCGGGCGCTCCGACTGCTGCCAGCTGTGTCAGCGAATCCTCCCGGGCTCGCCAGGCAGGGGATGTGCTGCACCCACCCCCGGTCTGCTGAACAGATGGACCCCCGTATCTTCTTGGCTTAAATGATCTCAGTAATTCACTTCCAGAATGTTCTCTCCGCAATTACCCCGGACAGATATGTTTTATTGCTCTTCAGAAACATTGTTAGATTCTTTTATACCACTCTCATTTTTCATAGTTTAATTGTTTCCAGCCCTCCTTACTGGAATTGAACTAAATATATATCTCGTATGGAAAAAAAAAAAGTGAAAAAAGGTGTTTCAGACATATGTAGGAAGATGCAACTGAAAGACTGCTTTAAAGTGGTTCCAGTTCTCAATTTTAGCTTGAATAAAGTTTTGAGAAAATCTGAAATGACTTTGCAGTATACTTTGGGGAAGAAGGGAGGAACAAAAGCCATCATTCATAGAAAATCAATGCAGAAGATGGTACAATTTTCTGTTAACTCTTCATTTCAGCCACAGAGGAACATGTATTGACTGAAGGGTGCCTCCCTGTGCTGTAGGCTCAGGGCAGATGAATTTCCCAAGATATCCACAGAAACCAGAGAGAAACGGCCATCATATGTTAATGAGTAAATGAGTAAATGATTACACCACAAAAAATGTTTGTATCTTACATTTGTAAACCAGATGTTTCACTGATTCAAAGCATGTAAACCAATGCTGCAACAGCTTTTACCCCCAAAGTGTTGGAACTGGTCCGTGCCATCTCTGTTACAAAACCCCTCATCTAAAAATTAAACCAGATATTGCAGTGTGGAATAGCATTAGGATTCAGGAAAGGCTCATATTTCTGTAGGGGTAATAAGACTAATAACGACTCTTACTATGAAGAAGCTTTTATTTTTAAAAGACACACGCCCTCCTACTTCAGTGTCCAAGTCAATCTCTTCCTGCAAGTGAGAGTAACATGTCACTTCCAGGAGACAGTAATACACCATGGTAAGCATTATTTTGGATAACCAGCCTCCGGATATAATCTCTTCCTAAATCCTTCTGCATGCGCAAGATCATCCCCTGATTACATTGATGTGAAGGTCTTCACAGGAAGGGGCAAGCAGCTATCACAGGCAGCACTCACATCAGTTTGCTCTGCTGAAGCTATCTACATGCTTCTTCTTACCGGCATCCTGAGCAGCCCGCTCTGCCAAGATAAGGAGTTTGATACTAAATTCAATCTTCCTGTCTGGGCTAGCTGCTTCCCCCTTCCTGTGAATGCTGTTTACATCAGCACAGTCAGGAGAGTCCTCCGAGCAGAGTGCTGACTATCCCAAAGCTTCTCTGCCTTAGCTGAAAGACTGATTTTAATTACTACCACGTACATTTAATTATCTTATAGTAAGGCCATATTGCTCGTATTTAAATAGAGATTGAAAAATTCAGTAGACACATTATGACTCTCCTACCACCTAGTTA
Organism: Anas acuta; assembly: GCF_963932015.1. NCBI lineage: Eukaryota > Metazoa > Chordata > Aves > Anseriformes > Anatidae > Anas > Anas acuta. Next base: position 134,589,817 of record NC_088980.1, read on the forward strand.
GCATTTTTTTCCTCTCTGTAGACAACCACATTTTAAAGAGATGTATTTAGGGTACTTGGGGCAAGAATATTATGAGCTTGTCTGACCAAGATTAAAATGTCTTCCTCCTCTCTGCCTCCCTGTTCTTTAGTGCAAGCTCCAAGGTTGTAAGGGTTTCAGTTTCACTAAACTCTCGTGAAGAACTTCAAGCTCATTTGCCTATATTTGAATAACAGTTATAAACCACCATCTAACAGGATTTTAGCAGCCCTGAATGAATGTAGCTCATACCTAAAACTTATCACTGGGAAACAGCTTTAAACTGCAGGGAGCCCGTCTCACACTTTTTAGAGGAAAACCCCCAAGCTCAAGTGAGTGTGTTCAGCTCACTTGTCCCTGTAGCACAGCATCCTCGTGCAAACAAACCATTTCTCTCTGGGGATGTAGTTCCTCTCCCCTGCACGTTGCTTCACTGTGCAGCTCAGGGTCGCAGTTTGGAAGTGACCGAGGGCAGAGGATGGGGGTGAATTCACCCCCATTTTCTGGGCCAGACCCCTGGGACTGCAGGTAAGTCATCCCACAAGTCTCCAGGAGGGGACAACTCCCGTCCATATGAGGTTTTGTCCTTCCTGTTGGCAAATGTTTTGCAGTCATTTGAACTTCCTCCTGCAGCACACCATTTTTATCTCTTCTATTTAGGTGTGTCCGCTTCAGTTTAGAACTAAACAAACCAACGCAAACTAACAAATCAAAAAATACCCCACCCACAGAACAATACTTATTTCTTGCCTGAAGAAAATGTCTCCACAAAACTTTTCTACACGCAGCTTTTCACAGTATGCCACTCAGCCTTGCTTGTTACTACATTCTCCGCTACAACTTCTCCTTCAACTCTTTCTCCTGTAAGAAGGAAGGAAGGAAGTAAAAAAATGTGAGAGATCACTCACCTATGGTGTAACGAGGCTAAATTTAGATGATACTCGCTACCAGCAAAATAACAAGTTCTAATTTTATGTTTTAATATGTATTTGTGCTCTAGTTAAAAACACCTCAATGCTTCAGACACCGACGCTGACTTTGTAACTACAGAAATAGTCCTAGCTTCACAGGCCAATGGAGATCATATTTACTTCTGTCTATTGACCTACCAAGGAACCTGATGAGAGTTTAAGCTGACACAATCTTTTAAAACCTACTCTTCATCAAAACGTTATCCATGGCTAATGGCTGATGAACCGCAAGATGCAGGTGTTTGGAAGATTCTCACTGCCATTAGTCAGATGCTGCATAGCATCTCCCATGCTCCACATTGCTTCCCTATATACAAAACAACCTTTTTCTGAATCTAGGCTTTTTACTATTTTCTTTATAAGACCTGCCATCTTTTTACAACCTGGGCAATGTGCTATATATGTTTTGTATTGGACATTATGAGAGTCTAAATTACACAACCTTTGCTTACAAGAATTGCTTAATGACATTTTCAGGGAAAATTAACTTGGTCTGAATGAAAGGTAAATCCTGGAGGTCCACCATCATATTTGAGAAGTTGTGGCACTCCAGTGAAGTCCCCTCTGACTGGAAGAAGGGAAAAAATAACCCTCATTTTTAAAAAGGGAAAAAAAAGGAAGACCCAGGGAACTGTCTGTAGGCCAGTCAGTCTCACCTCTGTGCCTGGCAAGATCATGGAACAGATCCTTCTGGAAACTATGTGAAGGCACATGGAAAATAAGGAGGTGGTTGGTGACAGACAACATGGCTTCACTAAGGGCAGGTTGTGCCTCACAGATGTGGTGGCCTTCTGCAACAGGGTTACAGCATTGGTGGGCAGGGGAAGAGCAACTGACATCATCTACCTGGACTTGTGCAAAGCACTTGACACTGTCCCCCATGATATCCTCGTCTCTGAATTGGAAAGATGTGGATGTGATGGATGGACCACTCTGTGGTAAGGAACTGGCTGGGTGGTTGCACTCAGAGCTGTGGTCAGTGGCTCAGTGTCCAGGTGGAGATCAGTAACGAGTGGTGTTCCTCAGGGCTCAGTGCGGGGACCAGAACTATCCAACATCTTTGTTGGCACACAGACCATGGGATCAAGTGCACCTTCAGCAAGTTTGCCCACGATACCAAGCTGTGTGGTGTGGTCAACACACTGGAGGGAAGGGCTGCCATCCAGAGGGACCTGGGCAGGCCTGAGAAGTGGGCCTGTGTGAGCCTTGTGAGGTTCAACAAGGCCAAGTGCACCTGGGCTGGGGCAATCCCAAGCATAAAAAAAGGCTGGGTGGAGAACGGACTGAGAACAGCCCTGAGGAGAAGGACGTGGTGGTGGATGAGAAGCCCAACATGAGCTGGGAATGTGCACTTATAGCCCAGAAAGCCAACCGTATCCTGGGCTGTATCACAAGCAGCGTGGCCAGCAGGGCGAGGAAGGTGATTGTCCCCCTCTGCTCTGCTCTCGTGAGACCCCACCTGGAGTGCTGGGGAGCTGGGGAGGTAGTCAGGAGTGGAGTGATAGGACAAGGGGGAATGGATTTAAACCAAAAGAGGAGAGGTTTAGATTAGATGTTAGGAGGAAATTCTTTACTCAGAGGATGGTGAGGCCCTGGCACAGGCTGCTCAGAGAAGCTGTGGGTGTCCCATCCCTGGAGGTGCTCAAGGCCAGGCTGGATGGGGCTTTGGGCAACCTGGGCTGGTGGGAGGTGTCCCTGCCCATGGCAGGGGGCTGGGACTGGCTGGGCTTTAAGGTGCCTTCCAACCCAAACCATTCTGTGGGTCTGTGGTTCTATGATTTAGTTCTTCCACTGAGGTTGCTAGAAGATAACCAAACATACATATGTGTATAGATACACACACACAAATTCTTTAATATGCTTCCTTAGCTAAGGCCTAAAAAAATTAATTGCTTCCTTATTAGTTAAGGACCACTTGAGTAATTTGGATGAAACCACACAAAAATCAAGTGAAGTTACCACAGATCTAGCTGTCCCATTTATAATTACACCAATATGAGACAAGTAAAAAAAGCCTAAAACGGTTGAACGTAAACCCTCATTATTTTAGGAAAAAAACCGATCAAGTATAAGGTTGTATTAACGAAGCAGAAGCCTGACCTGTAATGCTCAGCGGTGTTGCTCTGCCCTCTACAGACTAGATTGCATAATCGCATTTTACCCCTAATGACATCTTTTAAAAGCACATCTAACATAGCAGAATTAAAGTGAATTAATGTGAATTCAACATGCATAGGAGCTACCTTCTAAACACACACTGTAACACTACAAGTCGTACGATAAGTCAGGAGTACTCGTGAGCCGGTGTTTTCTGTGCTCTTACCATGTCCATGTTGCACACTTGGTCTCTGAAGTAATTATGGCCTGAATAGCACCAACACCTAGAGTCCAAACTCAAAGTGGCTTATAGGAGACATTTATGTCTTTTATTCTATTGTGTGCTATTCAGCATTTCTTCGTGCTGGAGAAAGAAGATTTATTCTAACTACTGTAATGTAGAGCAAATTCTTGCTGGTACTAAGAAAAGTTTTCTACAGCAAGATCCAGGGGACAGCAAATGCTGTGATTCCTGGACTGACACTGCAATTTTAAGGGACCAGCATGAAACTAGTGGTAACCTGCCCTGACTGATACCCCAAGGTACCAGCATCCCAGTCCACAGCTTTAGCTGTGTGCCACCTCCCACAGCAATTGGCTCCATCTTTTATCCTAGATAAATGTCCAAGAAAGGTGGTGAGTGCACTTTTACGAACTCGCTGTCCACATGTTATCTGGTAAAGAATGATAAAGCTCATTTACTTCTTAGGTATTTGCTACATCCCCACTGATGTGAGGAAAACAACCACATACTTACTTGTTTCTTATGATTTGGACGATGTTTTTTTTTCCGTAGGGGGATTTCATAACCCTTCCAACAGAGAAAACAGGGTCCTGCAGCATTTTCACAAGTCTTCTCTTGGCTAAGAACAACACATTAGAGTCACAGTTTACAAGAAACACAACTCAGATTTGTTCCAAGTTTGCATTTTATTGATGTGTCTACATTCAAAAAATACTTAATGTACACATGACCAGTCCCAGGCATCATATGTGTCTCTCACCAGCACCTGACACTCCTTTATTTCCATCCCACACAGGATGGCCTGTCTGTGGTTATTGGGTGTCAAACCACAGGCGAAATTGGTCGGGCCCCATGCAAAAAAAGCCTGTCTGGAAGAAGAATTTGCCTAGGCAGCTTCCAGCGTAGCCAACTGTGTGACTCCCACATGTGCTGGTTACATGACCTGACCCAAAGACTCACATGTCAGGAAACAAGAGAAGTGAGCAGTCCTCTAACACGTGGAAGCATCCAGTGCCTGGCATTTACAGAATACCTTCAGTACAAAATTGAAATGGCTAATAAAAAAAAATAGTATTTAATTTTCTACAATGCAGAGCTTGCCATATGTAATGCTATTACACTTCTGGAAGTCAAATTTTATGGCAGGCTAATATCCTTAATAACTACTCTTTGGGGCTATATTCAGAGTCTGGGTTGGACATCCTACAAAACATACATCTATGTTTGCACATAGAACAAGTGAGATAGAACAGCACGTTAAAATCTCATAAAGGAAAGCTATAAAAATGTATTAGGTACATCAGAATTTGATTTTTATTCATCAGTAGTGCAGGAACACTGATTTGGAGAAGTTGGTAAGACATTAAACCACTGGCTACATTTCTAAGTGGATTCTTCTTTTGTCATACTTCATTGCTTCTGTTTTGTTGAGGGATCTGCTACAGACTAAAGCTGCAGGCTAGAAAATTTCCAAGCATACCACCCAAGCCCAAAGAAAGTCTCAAGTTTTCACCTTGCCCGCTTCACAAACAGAAATGGTATTATTTCTTCTGAAGCAAAAACTGGAGGAAAACAATGGTCACATTTATACTTGGCAAAACTGTTCCCCAGTACTTCCATTTGACAACAGCTGAATGGCATTCTTCAACAAAATTCTTTATATAATCCCTGCTATCTCAGATAACTGACACGGAAGTATCATATAAGGTCTGGGCTACATCTTGAGAACCCTTCTGCAATCTTATAATACCATCAAATTGACATGCAAGCTCCGATTTTACATTTCTTTACATTCTTTTCATTTGAAGGCTTTGGAGTGGTTTGTAACATCTACCACTGAAGAAAGCAAAAGTAGGGGAATCAAATACTGAAAGCCACTCTTCTTTCCAACAAAATAATTATATTTAATGACACACTAACTATTCTCAGATCTTGGAATGTGCTGAATTCTGTAATGGAAAGCCATACAATAAGCACATTTCTGCACATTTAAACTTCACCTGGACAAACTGTTGTCATATCCCACCACTCTAATAAAAGCCAGAACCAAGCACACTTGAATAAACATGATGAGTTCAGGGAATGCTCAGGTTCCCATATACATTTACCAGTAAAGACTATCTTCTAACATTTTCAGGGCTCAGAGTGGTCTTAATGGTGTTAGTGATATGATTGCTTGATAACAATCTCTCAAGAGAGCACCGTGTTTCTGCAACTCTCTAGGCTAACAGAAGAATAGGGATGAGATGACCCAGGAGTATTACTGACTACTGGTATCAATTGATACTTGTGACAATTGTGTTCACTTCTCTTACACTCTTAGTCCTTTTGTCTCAATTCCTTCTTAGCCTCCCTTTTTCAAGCGCTTCAGGCCGTCTTCTTGTCATTAAAATCACTAAGAAGGATGCCTTGAACTTTGTTTCTGCCTGGCTTGCTCCACACACTTGGTTGTGCAGACTGTTGCAGAGGGGGTGACTATTTCTGTGTGTTTGTTTAAAACAGGCTAGAGGAGAAATGCTTCTGTTCCAAGTCACATGAGACTGGGTCTCATGAACTGAGATGCCTGTTAGGACTTCCCCTGATTGCTGCTCACAAGTTGCAAGCCTAACTTGTTCCCCACATTATGGCACAACTTCCAGTAGAAATCCAGGCCAAAACAGCATCCTATGGGGCTACTTGGTCATCAGCCTCAAATGGCCTTGGGACAGGTGAGCCACAGAAACTTAGCACTTTTTGAAATTCATTCTTCTTCAGGAAGAAGAATGGATTTTCTTCTTTTCCAGAGCTTGCTAGTAAATTAAGTACTACTGCTGCGTTCCTCTTTTACCATGAACACTGGTGTTCTCCAGTAATGGAAATCCCTCAGACACACCTGAGAAATCTTAGGAACACTTATTTCCAATATTGGACTGCAGGCCGTCCACAGGCTCTAAAAACACTCACAAAAGTGCAAGACACACAGTACATTATGCCTCTGGTCACTACCAGGATCTGCTCTTTCCGAGGGATACAGACAAGGCTACAGATTCAAGAGATGACTTCTGAAAGAAAGACCATGCAATTTTTTTGAAAAAGCTCAGAAAAAGAGCAGATTGACCATGAACGGATTAGGGCCATGAACAAAACTTAACAAAAACTGGAATGATCTGTATCCCTACAATTTGTACAAAGCAAGTAATTTTGAATTTATTGGTACAGTTTCACATACCAAAAATACAAGCAGACTTCCCATTTTGGGACACTTTTGAATGTAATGATTGCCAGCAGTGGTAATTCTTACCTTCTTTCTCCTCTCCCCAAACCCAAACCCATTTCCTGTGTTACTTACACAAAATGAAAACGAGCTCATAAGGTACACAGTATTAATTGTAATCAAGACAATTCACCACGTAACAAGATACTGGGAGTAGTTTTATGAAGTTATTGGGGGAAGGGAGTGTGTCGCAACAGGACAGTTACACTTTCTGAATATGTAATATTTTGAAGTGAAGCTGAAGTGAAAACTAAGTGAAACTTAAAAAGATAAATTTGAAATTCAGTGGGGATATATATTTTTTCTCACTCTTCAAAGCCTGTACCTTTTTTCCCTTGAAAATATTGATAGGTGTCATATACTTTTCAGAGTATCTTTAAAATTATAAAATATTTAATAATTGCACAATAACCTGTTCATCTCTTGCAGTGAAGGCTGAAGGGAAGTCCAAGAAATTCACTGTAGTAAAAGTCCCGCATCAGCAGAAAGCGCTTTGAAGAAAGCAGTACAAACTGGAAGGAAATTTCCAACACCTGCAGTTTTTGGCTGCTGTTGGCTAAAACAAAGTTTTGGGGTGTGCTAAAACCTCTGAGATGAGAGCTGATCTTGCAGCTTACTTTTAAAGAGATCTACAACCATTTGTTCATTAACAGCTACGAGAAAAGCAGAACAGTATTAATTTCTGTGTAGAAATTCATATGCTTGTGTGAAATGGCTGTATCTTGGCCCACTTTTTTCTTTGAGTCCAACATTTTGCAGACAGGAGAAATAAGGCTCTCTTCCAGATAAGAGGAACACGCTCTTTGCCCTGTGCCTTAATCTGTTGATTTCCTTCCTTCCTTTAACGCTGTTGAATGTGAGCTTTAACCTCATTTAGTCTCCAGAAAGCCTCCAAATTGGTTGCTTCTTCCATTAATTTAACTCCTCATATTGCTTGAAAGACAAAGTGAAAAAATGCTTTTGGATTGAACTCTGGGTGTTGCCATCTATTTCTAGATATAAATATTCAGGTTTCCATCTGTTGTCTGAAAACTGTGTAGGAAACGGAGCCTGTGACCTGTTTCCATACAGAATCAGGTACCACACGCAAGAAGACTTCATTCTGCATGTTTACCACAAACCCACCGAAGCTGCTGGTCTGTTTGGAGGTCAGTTAATTCATCAATGGATCTCCAGCTGCACTGACAAGCATATGCTCGCGATCCTTTCTTCTTTATCATCTTCGCTCTTAGTTTACTGAGCTCAGGCATGTTATTCCTGTCAATCAAATGAGTTCAGTTTAGAATCATGTTTTTTTTTTTTTTTTTTTTTTTTTTTTTAAAAAAAAAAAAACGATTTTTTTTTAAAAAAAAAAAAAAGAAAAAAAGACACGTGAGGCCATTTTAATTCAGAAAAGCTCTTAAGAATATTTCTTAGTACCATTGTCATGAATGAATTTAGAGATATGCTTAAGTTCTGTTTTGAACACACTGCTTTCTTGAGAGCAGAACTCAGTGTGTAGCTTCTGTATTCTCAGATCAGCTAAAGTGTAATCTTTTTGTAAGCAATGTCCTCAGTTTGGTTCAGAGATGCTCCTTCAGCCTCCAAAGAAAGAGTTTGGAAGAAAACCAGGTAGAGTCAATTGTCTTACCGAGAAATGATCCAAAAATGTATTAGTCTTATTTAGCTTACTGTAAAACTCCCTATGCAGAACGGGTATAACTACAGGGATAAAAATGTTATTAGTAGCTGTTTCTCAAGTTGGTCATCAAAGTGACTGAAATGGCCACAAGAGAGAAGAATGTACATCAAACCAACAATTATTCCTGTGCAAGCATCCACCACTTGCATCGCGTCATTATGTTGTTTATTAATTCAAGATCTCAGAACCAAGGAAGTTTAGCCTTTAAGTAAACAGAAGAATTATATTTTCATTTAACCTTTCTAGCTACCAAACTCATCTCAGGAGACTACTATGCATTTTTACATTTGTTTTACATATTTTATTCTTTTAAATACTGAGAAAAAAAAATATTTTCATTCATTGAGAAACACAGGTTTTTGAAACTGGAGGGAAAATACGGGAAAAACCTAAAATGTAGCATAAGAAAAATAATGGAAAAGGAGATATTTATCCACTACTATTCTGTTACACCCCCTGGTGGCCAAGAACATACTCTGAACACATCCACTACCTCCATGTATGAACAGGCACATAAAGAGAATTCACCAAAATAAGGACAAATTAAACTTGATGTCTGTATTTGGAGCATGCCTGGTATGCTACACATCACTAAGTCTGGCCATTATATAGTTTTAAAGAAACTGGAAAGAAGAACCCCTTAATTATTAGTCTTCCAAGAAAATTTGAAATTATTAAAGACTTCACAATGCAAGAAAAAAAACAAAAATCCCACCTCTCTAGTTGTTTCAAAAAGAAGCCTGTTAAGAAACCAAATTATCTTTTTTACTAAACGTGACAGCATAATGCTTGATAACGGAAAAAAAAAAAGCTGACTTAATTGTAGTTTGTGTATGAATGAGAATATGGTGAGAAGTACATGCTGGTACTTCATTTATTTTTTGGCATCCTGCAATGGCACATCAAGGCCAACACATCACACAGACTATTTTCTTATTTCAGCAGTAAAATTGCCTCTTGATCTATAAAACCTGAATTATTTTTAAAAACTGAGAGGGACGGTGATGAGGAAGAAATGGAAAGGCACAAAAACAGACTGTGGAAGATTGTGGAACAGATTGTTACATCCCTCTCCCTGCAGACTTTCTCAACTGATTACCAAACAGTCCCTTATTAGTTAACATAGGGCTGCTACGGACTTTTCATGTTTCTTGTTCCCATCTATCCCTGAAGCACAGTAACGTCATACTAATACCAAACCCACCTGAGACGTACCTGAAAAAAAGATAATCACAGGACTGATCCCAGATGTAGTCATTGAAAAGTGACACGCGGAAGTCACAAGCAGTGCAACGTAGCTGATCGCATGTTCTGGTCAAAGACAAAAAAACAGGAATCTCCAAGAGCTTATTATAATCAGAGAAGATACACAGATCATTGCTGTTTTAAAACCAGACACACTCGGAAATACTAGAAGCAAGGTTAACCTGTAATCTTAATTTTTCATGTATCTGGCACATTCATTATGTACACGTTCAAACTATATGATCATGTATTCATTTTTACAGGTTCCTAACCCCACGGAATATATCAAATTAAGTGATGTTCTCCAGATACATTCTTTTTCATCCTCCTCACTGGTATTGTACCTGACCACCATCCACATATGCATAACTGCATAATTACTTACTACAAAAAATCCTTGATATAAATGCAATGATGTTCTACTGGATACTGGACACACGTATTTAAAGCACCTTCCCTATGGTTAAAGTACCTTTCCTGCAGTTACAGAGCACTCTGCCTGTCTTCGGTTGAGACTCTGGGCTGCCTATCTTCAGTTCACGCTCTGGGATGACTTAAACCAGCCTAATGTTTAAGTGTCATACTCAGCATCACACAGAAAGCTGATGAGAAGCAGAAAAATACAATACCCTACAGCAGAAATTTCCTTACCTACATGATTTTGATTTTTTGGAGTCTCTTGTCTTATATGCATACATTTTTCAACTCCTCAGATGAGCTAAAGATTTCGTGATCAAGAGCAGAGGACTGGAAGGGATGAACTGACTCAGACTGCAGTTACAGGCAGTCATTCAAATGAATACAGGGCTGTCCTGTACAGTTCAAACTCAGAACTCTGTACCGCCACAGAAACACAGCTGTGATTAAAAATAATGATAAAGCAACTAGAACTTATTGTTTTACCTTTTTGAAATATTTGTTCCTATGCCATTCGGTGAAGAGCTTCCACCCAGGTACACTGGACAGCACCTATATGGATTTCAGAAAAAAAAATATTACATTATAGTGAAACATTTTGGAGAAAGTAATATAGCTTCCTAAACAGTTATGTGTTACACAACATTGCCTTTTCAGCAAGATTTCATCTAGTTTTTTAAAGACATAGTGTTTCTAAGATAGTATCTATCGAATACAAGCAAAACATCCAAATGCTGACAAACTACTGAATTTTAAAAATTCCATTGATAAGATGTTCAAAAAAAAACCTCGATGATAACCACTCTATGCCAAATACAGGTGATTACATATTGCAGGTTTTGACAGGATGCTGTCGTTCAATAATTACATAAATTGTAAATAATTTAGACTACATGAAAACACATTAGTAATTCTTCAAAAATAACTTTCTATTTATCTTTATTTTTACAGAAAGCTTCTCTAAGTACTCATTTTTTTTCTTAGTTAATGTCAATACAAATTAAACATTAGTAATGCTACCAGGCTGCAAACAAGCTATAATCAAGCTGCGTTCAACTAGCCAAACATTTATCACTTACCTTCTCCTATGAATCTGTACAGCAGCACTATTGTTCTCAGGAGTGAGTCTTGCAGAATTAGATTTCAATTTCTGTTTAAAAAGCAATCAAAGAATAAAAGGCAGCATTTCAGCATTAAAACAAAATTCTGTTTTACTTAAAAAGCAAGAGCCAGAAAATCTCTGTAACACAAGTTGGGGACTAAGAGTTTTTAAGGCTCTTTTAGACAAAATCTGCTGAAGTTACAGATGGATAGGTAACAAGGCTTCTCTTAATCTAATAATTCCCATCTCTGCTTGAAGGAATACTATACGATCACTTTGACTTCACACCTTCTTTCTAGTAATTTTGCCTTTAAAAACATATTTAATTTAGGAATCCTCTCCCTCAGTGTTTTTGAGGTTTTATTGAAAACACACCAAGGTCTTATATTATCAGAAGGACAGTGTCTTTGGAAAGTTTATTTGCTGCACATAAAACAGGTTATCAGAATTATAAAATACTAGAATTATAGATCCTAAATTGGAAATCCAAGGGATATAAAATGATAAAATTATACACATTTACTGACAGGTGTAATTTGCTCTCACTAAGATAAACTTATTGTGCTATACAAGCATTTTTTGTTGGCTCAGATTAAGTCATCCTGTAAGGAACAAGCCCACATAAAATGAAAACAAACATGTTACAAAATTAAAGAGAATCTGCACAGGGAGTTGTACATATAGGAAGTATAAATCACACAACTTTCTACTGATGATATCTAAAAGAAAACCAATTTCCAATGCCTTCTATCACTCTCTTTTTCAGACTGTCTTGACTGTAAATTGACAGCTTCATCTCCATCTCCTGCTGCCAAACACCAGAAGTCATTTGCAGATGGCACAGAACTGGGAGGAATGGTTGGTTATACCTGGTGATTGCCTGCCATTCACAGGGACCTCAACACTTTTCCTGTCAGTGGTCACTACAGCGGAGAGCCTGGCTCCTTGTTTGCTACCCCATCAAGTATTTACTTATCGGTAAGACCGCCCCAAGCTCTCTCTTCCTTGGGCTGAACAGACCCAGCTCTCTCAGCCTGCCTAAAAGAGCTCCAGTCTCTTAATCATCTCCATGGCACTTGAGATGTGGACGTAATGGAATGGGTCCAGCAAAGGACCATGAAGGTGATTAAGATCTTTAGACCACTTGACATACAAATAGAGGCCAAGAGAGCTGGCATTTGGCTCTGACATTTGCCATTATGCTCTATCCTGACTTAGCATTTCCTTTAATTGCCAGTTACTGCCTGCATAAGAACATCTCTTTATATCTCTCCTGTTCTTCACTGTAGAACTGTTGTGCTTTCCTTCCTGTTTTATTCTCCAAGTTTATCCTACAGCTTATTTTAATTCAATTTTGGTTTAAACCAGTTTTAGCTAGTGGTGCTTTTCTTTCCATCGTTGAACTTCTGCACTTCTCCAGACTCATACTCACCGGAGGCGTTTTGGCAAAGCTGTCGTTACAGATTTCATCAATAACGTCATCTATATCTTCATCACTGCTGCCAGGACTCATTAACATTTTAGCTGATCTGAAAAACAAACACATTAACCTCCATTTTGTAACGTGATCAGAGCTGTTATAAAGAACTGAAAATTAAAAACATAAATTAGTTCAATTTTTCCTCTAAAATTACTGTACTATCCAAGGTAGGCCATCCAGATCTTGACTTTCAGTCCTTGTTGAACTGTCCTGTCCCATCATAAGCCTTCTTTTTGCTTGTTTCTTTATTTTCTTTTATTTGGAAATAAAGAAACAAGCAAAATAAAGCAAGCTTGAATAAAACACTGGTAATATATGCCATGCTGCACATACTGAGGGTTATTGGGTTATTTGTACAGCCCTGATTTTCACAGAAATCTCTAAAACATGGAAATAACATTCTGAAATTGGCAGGCTTTATGCCTCACTCATCCCTTCTAATGGGCTAAGGTAACGGACATTGTTCCAGGTGTCCAGAAGCCCCTGCTGGAAATGTAGCAGACTTTCACAGGTGGTCTACCAGCACTGAAAATGGTACTATGACTGTCCCTATGGAAGGGTTGACAAGGCTGTGTAACATAAATCAATCTTAAAAGCTGATGGTGCTAAAATACAGCAATAATACACAGCAAAAGTGGCAGCTGTGTTTGGAGGGATGTCTGTTTTTGCTGTATGCAAATTTGAACTCGTTTCTCAGTATTGTGTTTGGAACCAGGGCAACTTGTTTTTGAAACAGTAAATCTGCTTACTAAAGCCTGTGCCTCCAACCTGGCAATGCACAGAGCTTCCCAAAAAAAACAAACAAACAAAACTTTTTATTTACTCTATTCAAGTGCAGCAGCAGTTTGAACTTCTTTTATAATCCATAATTTATAATTTATAAACCTCAGAGCTCTTGTTAGCAATTCAGAATGACAAGCTCAGCTGATATTAGAATATAGAGCAAGACTACTCACACCTACTATTATTGGATTAATTGCACATTAATCCTTACAAGCTAGATTCGTGAGGCTGGACACATTTGGCAAGTTCACCTTTCTTTGCCTGTCTGTAAGGGGGTACTCATGTTCTGTGCAACTGTACTGTCATTCAATATGATTGTAATCATATAAAAAAATGGGCCATTTCACACAGCTGTCCACAAGAAGTTGTGCTCTCTCTGCTGTTTCAAAAAAGATGATTCAGTGCATATTGTGATGGATCTGAAGAATGTGAAGTGACAGTGAGGACTGCACAGATCACGGTTTCAATACTTCAGTAAGAGTAGACTTAACTGAGGAAGCAGTGAGGATCAATCTCCTTCTTAGAAGCCTCAAAGGATAATAAGAAACATATTCCACTGTGGACCTACAGTCAGTGAAAGAATCCAGCAAAGTCAATGCCAGGCTGCTAATGTTCTGGCAGAAAGCTGCTTCACGGGCAATGCTAGCTTTCTTTACATTTATGAAATCAGACAGTATATATATGTATGTTCTATGCAATGAATAAACGCACAACCAGAATTCATACTTCAGTAGAATCCGTGCCACTCTTACAAACAGCATCTGTTGGAAAAATGGGTTTGAAACATGTTTGCACTTACTGATTTCCTCAGCACAGTATACAAGTCATAAGAGTTGTGACTGAATTAGTGAAGGACACATTGCCATTTTGACTGTAATACATTATGACTGTAAAAGCTGTGATAAAAGTGAAAAAATGTTAAAAAAAAAAGATATAGCTACAGCAGAGATGTTTTGAATTTGAATACTTGGCATAATCCAGTCAACTGAGTGCTGACAACTGTTTAGCTGCAACACGGGTGAGTAACAGTCTCTCTCAAATAAAACTAGGAAATTCAATACAAAAATACTTGTATACAGTAATTCTACAACACTGCAATCCCAGAAAAAAAGAGAAGTATTTTGACAACTGCTTGGGTACTGAAAGGAGGCATCACCTTCAATTTTGTAAAGCAACTGGCAGACCCATGGAAAAGGACTCCGTGGCCAAAATACTGCAACAGGCAGTAATTTTATAAAGTTTAAGGTCACAGAAAGTGTGCTGGTAATGAAGCAGCAGTGCTTTAACACTGAAAAGGCATTCTGAAGGAATTCCTGCCAACCTGTACGCATTTAGAGAGACCACTGGCGTGTTGTTTTCACTCAATTGTGAAGTCATGTCACTTGAGCCTGCTGTTGGTGAGTTCTTTGTCAAAGAAAGAGAGGCCTGATGTACCTCTGCATCAGCAAAGCCAATCTTGAGAAAGAAAACTGTCATTTTTAAAAAAATTCTAAAAAGATTGACTTAATTTAGATGCTCATTAAGCAAACAAGGAGGAAGTCCAGCCCTGTGGCCAGACGTAGTGGGCTTGTTAGTCCTGAGCCAGTCATTTGGCTCTTCAGGACTGGGAAGATGTTCAAGATGGGGACATCTCCAAGATGTTCCAGCCTGGGACACCTGCATCTGCTGCTGACCTCTGGAGGGGGACAGGTGACAACCCCGCAGGTGGCAGGGAAGCCTGAGGGCAGGTGGTGGTGGCAGTGCCCGAAGATGTCGGCGCAGGAGCTGTGTTGAACATCACCGAGTTTGAGGTAAAGGCGTACAACGCAAGGTAGGGGCTTACTGTAGAGGATTAGTAGAAAAAGTGTTAAGAGAGCACGTAAGCAATGCACATAATCAATGGAAGGAAACATTTGGAAATGTTTTATCTCCTGATAAAGATCCTCCTGTTACAAACTGTGGGTCTTGCACTTATTTTAGTTGTCATAGGGTCGGCTGCAGAGCCAACCACCGCCCCTTTGCAACCCGCAAGCAAGCTGATGTGGGTTTAACGCCACTTTTACTCCGCTTCTCCTGAGGGACAAGGATGAGCAGAAGCAACAGGGCTCACGGGCACACCACTCGGGTGTTTATCAACAGATAACCACAAACTCTGACCGGCGCTCCGGGCCCTTCATCGCGGTGGATCTGAGCCCCGGCACAGCCCCGACCCCTTCCCGCTGGGCAACACCGCGCCACCGGGCGATGCATGAAGGGGAAATACCCACTCAGGACGCTAACCTGCCCTTCGCCGCCGCCCCTTCCTCCTCCTTTTCGCCCTCCTCATCCTCCCGGCCGCCTCGCAGCGGGCCGCGGGCCGCCCCCGGCGCCGACAGGCGGCAGAGCCGCGCCTCCACCTCGTCCAGCAGCAGCTCCAGCTCGTCCGCCATCTTACCGCCAGCGCCACCCGCTGCCACCCCCGCCGGCAGGGGAGGAGCCCCCGAGCCCGCCGCGGTACCGGGGGCACGGGGAGGCACCGGGAGGCGGCCCCCCTTTGGCTGCCGTGCCGTCTGTAGGGCGTGCGGGAATTAAAAGAAAGAAATAAATGGGGAGTTAAAAGGTGCACGGAGCTCGGGGAGCTCCGGCCGTAGTCGGCAGGATTCGAACCTGCGCGGGGAGACCCCAATGGATTTCTAGTCCATCGCCTTAACCACTCGGCCACGACTACGCATGGTACTAATTCTCCTCCCGGCGCACTATGTCTGTCACCTCTCGGGACGGGGCTGGGCGTTTTCTGGTCAAAATTACAGGGGTGTAGGCTTCGTCTGTGAGGGCGAACTGAAAAATATAAAATAGGGGCGCATTTAAATGCTGAACGCGCTTTTTGGGTCGCTCGGTCTGTTGTGTGTTGGTCTGTTTGGAACAAAAAGGAAAAGGATTTTCTTGGGTTGCTGTGATCATGAAACGGCCCAACTTTGCTACATCCCCCCAATAAATGCCTCTTTATTTATTTTTTTCTTAATTTAGATGCACTTGTCAAGAGAAGGGACTCGGTGCCTAAAAACAGGTACATTACTATGCAAACATCCCAGTCAGCTTGCAGGAAACTCATGGGAAGGCAGTGGCATGGCTGGAAGGACACTGGTGGCACCGGGCTAGGGCTTCTGGAAGGTTCTGGCCAGTTGCAGCCAGTTCTGGCTGGTTCCAGCCAGAACTGGAAATCCAGTTCTGGCCAGTTTCAGCCAGTTCCAGCCAGTCTCAGCCAGTTCTGGCCGGTTCCAGCAAGTTCCATCCAGGTCTAGCTGGTTCCAGCTGGTCTCACCCGGTTCTGGCTGGTTTCTGCCAGGTCTGGCTGGTTCTGGCCGGTCTCAGCTGGTTGCAGCCGGTTCCAGCCAGTTCTGACCAGTTCCAGCCAGTTCTGACCAGTTCCAGCCAGTTCTGACCAGTTCCAGCCAGCCTCAGCCAGTTCCAGCTGGCACGCCAAGCAAAGTGGCTGTGGGCAGGCTGTGACCTGGTAATTAGCAGGTTCTCAATCAGCACTGAGTGCCCCAGCCATACACAGTGTCTTTAAAGGGCTCTTTAGGAGATACCTTAATCAAACTTTCTTTTTTTTTTTTTTTTTTTTGAATGTGCTTTATGTAGGATTTTTAAGATTTTTAAGCAACCCCCTATAAAAGCAGCATTTTGCCTGTGTTAAGCACAAAACAAGGCGCTACCATCTCTGGTCGGCTGACAGAAAGCTCAGTGCTCGCCCCCCTCACCAGGACCGTGCAAAATTTGTGATGAAGTGGGGGCTGCAGTCCTTAACAGCTCTGAGCAAAGCCTCTCGGTTACAAGGTGTTTTACAATCCTCCTGGCATTCCCTGTAATGAGCTGCAAGCCCTGTTTGAATTCCCTTGTACTTAAGCTTTTATTTATTTGTTCCATTTTCCTCCCCACGCATCTCGGGGCTCCTTTAATACCCCAGCCGGTGCGATGGCAGCGCTGCTTGGGGGATGTGTTGGGTAGAGCAGTTGTGAGCCTTCCCTGGGTTGATGTGATGGAAGAAACTAAATAGCGTTGATGCTGCTCCAGCTCTTTTAAGTGGTCCCTTGGTTGGGACTCAGTGTCATGTAGGTAAATTCAATCCAGAAGAAGCGGATTTTTTGGTGGAATTTTTACATTCATCTCTCGCAGCTGTGGAGAGTTTAAACTAATCACAATTCTCCCTGGTATGCTATCATCTCTGTAATTTGAAAAAGGATCAGGAGCCCACAGGCTTGGAAAATCTTGAAGAAACTCTTGTCCTGAAATACATCATCACATGTGGAAAAGACCACTTGCTGCATCATCTTAAAGGAGCTTAAGAATGCCGAAATCCAGTATCATTCTGGCATTCTTTCAAATGGCCTTAGAAATCCGAGTACATTCTCTTTTGACTGCAAAACAGCTTCTTTCCTTTTCCATCAATACTGTGGCTGTCAATGTGTCTGCTGTAAGGTGCCAAAAATGTATGGAGTGTCTCTGGGATAACGGTGCCAAAACTGGGGTGCCTCAAGGCCTTCCCCCATGAACCCACTGCAGCATGTACTCAGTTGGAAAGCATTTGAAACAAAAAAAAAAAAGAAAAAAAAAAAAAGAAAAAAAAAGAGGCACAGATCTTTAAAATTCCTCTACAAAGGAATAAAAAAAAACCTGCAGAGATTATTTTTGTGCAGATTACTGCCTGCTGTTTAGATCCTTGTTGTTCAAAACTTCTGAAAGGCCCAAAGCAATCAAAGAGACTGGGTCAAATTAATTCCAGACCAGTCCCTGGAATCACATTGAGGTGAAGCTGACATACTGGGCCTTCAGCTAAGCTGTGGCCGGGAGAAGTATAGGAGACAGGAGTTGAGGTCACATCCTGAATTTTGCCCTCTCTTAGGAGATGAGTGAATTAATTTGCGCAAATCATGTCTCTTGCTGACTGCATGGGGCTTGTATCGGTGCAAACAGAATGGTTACTGACTGCTGAGGTCTGGAAAAGCGTCAATCTCAAATGCAGAACAATCATTTTGTCTGGCAACACTTTTTGAAAAATTTATTTAAAAAAGACTCTTCATAGTGTATCCTCAGGAAGAGAGGACAGAAAGCTGGAAGGCTGGCCTGAGTAGAAGCCTTCATGGTCTCTAAACCACAAGCCACAGCAAGTCTTCTCAGCTGTGTTGATAAAACCAGCTTTTGCCACCACAGTGATGAGGACAGAATAACTTCCTAGGGAAGGATGTTAATTTACCTCCTGTGTTTTCTCTGGGAAAACAAAGAGAGCCTTAACTGAAGTCGATCAGAACTTTCCTCAGCGCCCTTCTCTGAATGAGCGATCTCTGGTGCTCAGGCGATGATAAAGGCTGGCAGAGCTGGGAAGTACCAAAGCTGCCATTTCCTCTGTGCTGTGCTACCTGCAGCCAGCCAGGAGGGAAATGAACGCAGGGAGGCCTTCTTCTTGATGTGGTGATGACATGTTGCAGCCCTTTCTGCATTTCCAGCTCTTGCCCCAGAAGCTGGGGTGGAGGCAGGAGCACAGCAGCTGCCTGTCACCAAGGTGTTGTGCTGCCTTCAGCAAATGTAAACGGGTCGTGCCCCATTTTCCAACCAGTCCAACTTCTTGTGCCCAGTCACGAGTTATTGCTCTAATCCTGTTCCTGGTCACACTCCAGTATAATATCATTTTGAGTGACACCACGCTTATTTTCCAGTAGTGGTGCAGTGCATTAACACGAGTAAATTCAGGCTGAATGTAGATTCTTGGCCGTAATTTAACCAGTAGTAAGCATTTCTGTGGATGAAATTATTCTCTGTGAAGATATCAGATTGGGAGACAACTTCTTGAAAGACTGCTTGGCAGCAAAAGTAGCACTGTGTGCAAGATTCCTAGTGTAATGTTATTAATTTGTGATGTTGAGAGACAGCCTTGGATCAGAGGACCGTTTAAGCTGGAGGCCAATTCAGTCTTGGACTTCAGTGTTGATCCTTCCATCAAAGGTGCCAGTTCAGAGCATGGATTTTCAGCTTGGTTTTCTGGCACAGCTGCCTCACCCGTGAGGACCAGACTGGCATTAGGACTGGAACAACTTGCAGTTACTTCCAACCTTTCCTCAGATTAATCATTTCAGGCTTAGGGTACGTGAGCAGCCATCACCTGGTTCCTAGACCATACACTTCTCTTGCATAGGGAGATATTTCTGAGGAGAGCAGCTAAGTGTCCCCAGTGGCAACCTAAGCCCTTGTTGTCAGCACTATACATACTTTTGGATGTTTTTAGCCACACGTGCCCATTTGCAAATTAGTCTAATAGTGTAGCATTTACCTAGGGAAGGATAAAGTTTTCAGGTTAGTATGCAAAGCAAAAAAACACTTGTCTATGAATCTTTTAATGAACCTGGTGTAGTCTTGAAAACTGCCTATAAACATGACATTTCTATTTCCAAGAGGGCCTAACAAACACTGGAAAGTCATTTCTGGAAAAATAAAAAACAACCCAAACCTGTTAGCTTCTAAGGCAGTGTATCAAGACAGTCACACTTGCAAATCAATGATAATGATGTGTAACTTCAAATAAAAATGGTGTTGCCAGGCTGTGTGGCTTTGCTGCACCTGCATTCTCTGGCACCGAAGGTGTCTGTCCCTGTAAAGTGAGGCAGAGGGAGGCACGTAGTGATAAAGCAGGGTAATGCAGGGGAAGCATCTCATCACAGGGAAAAAATGTTTCAATCTAGAAGATAGAAATAATAATTAGTAGTAAATATAAAATAACCAGCAGGCCAGGAAGGACCAAAGCTGTGGAACGTGAGTAGTAAGGAGCAAGCGTCCAGCAGAGAGGACTGGGGGCTATTGTGGAAAAATCCTTCTTGCTGCCCATTGCACAGCTGCGGCGAGAGACAAACAGCATGCAAGGCCATCCTAGCTGAGGGACACGAGAGTCGAAACCAAAGCAGCGATAGTATTACACCACCCTTGCCAAGGCTGGAAAATATTTTTCAGGGATGATTCTCCAGATGAATTGTGAGCTGGGAACAACGAGCCTATAAGCCACGGGGTCGTGGTGTGAGTATGCACGTGAAGGGGAAGTTTGCTGTTTGTATGAACTCTAGCTGATTTTGTATTATTTTGGTTTTGGGTACATTTGTGGCTAATCCTGCAAATGGATACAGCTTTCATACACTCCTTCTGCAGCTTGCTCTGCTAGAAGAACTGAAGCCGAGAAATCCTATCATTTTTTGCCACAGCACTGCCTTAGCATGTGCCTTTCTGTCAGGATGATGCTGTGCATCAACAAACACCACAGGAGAACCCAGCCCTACCAATGCAGCTGAGCACATAACAGGAGGGCACCTGGAGAGAAAGAGGTTGCCCCTCCAGAACAGTGCCAAGCAAGAGGCCGAGCCATGCGACGGGCACAGGCTACAGTTAGGGCCAGCAATGTGTAAAGGAGCTGCAAGTGCTCTAATACTTCTGTATCTGCTGATCTGTCTGCTTTGGCTTTGCCACATTGCTTTCCTGCTGCCTGAATGTCCACATCTGTTCTGATCAGGCTTCTCTGCAGGCCCCTCGGGTGGTTGAATCTTGGTTGGGGGAGCAGTGTAGGGGTAGGCTCATACCTGTTTTTTTGGCAGCCCAGCCCAAAGGCTACATACATCTTCAGGCACAGAGGAGAGGAATTTAAAGAAGATTATGTGGTCAAATCTATGTGCTGTGTGGCTTCTCTGTCCACCTATAACTGTGGTAAGTACCAGGGTGTCCATCTCTTCTTCTGTGGCATTTAGACATGGGTTCTCTCTTGCCTTGTCTTTCACTTAGGCTGTCAGCTCTTTGGCCGAAGTTTGCTCTTGCCTTGTCAAAGTAGTATATTTTTACCTGCAGGTAATTTCTATGGACTAGAACAAATCAATATTTTCTTGGTCTAGCAATTCAACATGGTTTTACCTAAGGAGTTTTGGATCTTGTTTTAAATGCTTTATGGATCTAAGTAGGTCTTGTGATATTTTATTTATTTATTTATTTTATTTTGGCAGGCATCATGTGTGTGGTAAAGCTAGCAGTTTGAGATATCCTAGTTTCAGAGCCCTCAGCAGAACAGACTTGGACATTTCTTCCTTAGTCCCCAGGATGCTGCGTATCAGGGGGAGTTGGAGGTGGCACTTAACAGGGTTGGTGCTCTCACACAGGAGGTTCTGGATACATTCCTTTGTTTGACTGCGTAATGTGTACCTGGTTTCTGGTACAAGAATGCTGGTCAGTGAAAATACACGTTAGACAGAATCACGTATTACATGAATGCTATTTGCATGTGTGACTTTGTATACGTACAGTCTTCTGTTAAAATGACTTAGAAGAAAATCAAGGGGAGCAATGCCTTTTGCAGTTTCCTTTTAACATTTCTTCTCTTGGAGCTTGATAAATGCTAAAAAGAAACCTTCATCTCTGTAAGTCAGTAATAAACTTTTAATTTTGGGCTTGAACAGTTTTGTTCCAGTTCAGATATTGAACAGTGTAGTTTTCTAAAGGGGGAATGATTAAAGGTGAAGTCATACAAAATAAAAGCTAGAACCCCACTGGTTTCAGTGGTGTCAGGGTGTCACACTGAAGGTGAAAATCCAGTCCATCTAATTGGAAGTTTCATTGCTTCTTGCTTGAGAACACGAACTGGTGGCTTTGCTTCCAGCTCCAAGTCTTGTCTCCCAGCAGAGGGCATTGCAGGGTGACATTACTGTTTTTAGAACAAGCTGGCAGAAGGTAAAGTGAATTTCAAGGAGCTGTTTGACTGGTCTAAAATTTATTTTAATGACCTCCACTGGGAGAGTAGATTATCAGTCATTTAAAACTAAAGATGCCGCTAGTGAACTGTGTAGTTGGAAGATAAAAGGAATTTTTCCTTGCATTCTGAAAAACCTTTATGCCAGAAAGAGAAAACTAGTGCCAGAAAGTGTTTTCTCTTCAGAGTCTCAATCACACAATTTATTTTCCTCTCTTAAATGACACTGTAGGCTGAACTGCAAAGGCTTGTTTCAGGCTCAGACCCTCCTGACATTTGGTACAAAATTCTAAACTGTTCGCTTTACAAGCGAAATGCAGAATTTAAGTAAAAATGATGTGAGCAACAAGGGGAAGAGAGAAACTTCATTAATTCATGGTAGATGTGGTGAATGACAAACACAATTTCAAAAAGTAGACGTAGGAAAGAAGGTGATTTTTAAACAGCTTTTTTTTTTTTTTTTTTTTTTTTCTCCAGCTCTGCCCCAAGCCCTGCATACCCCACATTACATGGCAGGAGTACATCCAGGGGGAAATCACCATGCAGGGCAGATGAAGTGTCCTCTGAATCTATCCCTGCAGCCTGGCCCATCCTGTCCATCTGCCTGGAACTGCAGAGCCAACCCATGTCCTGGAGGCAGTGGATTTCCTGTAAGTGTTCATGCTGGCTCCACAACATGGGCATCCTGCTATGTGGCTGTCTGTTAGTCCAGTTTATTGTGTGGCCATTCAGCAAACTGAGTGGGCACGTGCCTTGAAAGAGGGAAGTGAAAGGCTGAGGAGAAGAGACTGAGAGGTTTGTGGAGCAATAGTACTTTCTCGTGTCTAGTATTTGTTCTTTGGCTAGTCACAAGGGGACTTTAGCGTGTGCAGAAGTTACCATCCTCATTGTAGTTTTACTGGTAGAAAAACTGAGGCACACAGGAAGGTGTATCCTGCCCAGGGTCGTCAAGTAACATCACCACAAAAATTACTAAGCCCACTCCAACCACTCCTGTTGGTGAAGTTTCAGCTTGGTACATCATATACTCGCTAGGCTGTGTCACACTTATGTGCTGCAGTGAGAAAAACTTGCAAAGATTAAAAAAAAAAATGCAGGTGGGCAAGAGTTAGAAAGCAAATTCTCCTACCTTGATTTTTGACAGTGTTCTCACCAAGGATAGTTTACGGTGTTGAAACCAAAGGGACTTGAAGAGAGCAAAGGTCCTGCATTTGAATTTCAATGAACGATACTGAGGGAGTGGTTGGGGTATTTTATAAATACCCTAAAAATACCTAATAGGCATTCTGCTCTGGAGGACTTGAAAGGACCGTAACCTTTCCTAGAGTTTAACAACACATTTCTCCATAAAACTAACTTAGGAGAAATTCCCTGCATTCCCACACTGAACACTTAGCAGTCTTTTCAAACTTATGATATGGCTATAAATATAGCTTATAACCATAAAATTAAGGTTATGTGGACTTGTAACTTTTTATTTTATGCTAGCTCTGTGGGCCACTAGCAAATTCTACAGGGGTTACTGTCCTGAAGTCTGCAATGAATTATGCGAGTAAAGTAAGAGGAAACAAAACACAACATAGAAAGCGACCCTCTCTCTTTAAACAGACACATTGGGTGTTTAAGGGGAAAAGAAGGGCAAACAGAGGGAAGGGGAATCCACCATGAAATTCACAACTTATCATGCTCTACAATTTCCATTTCTTTTGACATAGATCTTTGTTCTGTACAGGAAACTTGCTAGCCTACATGGTTGTGATTGCACTCGGGGGTGTTTAATGGCTACGGAACAACTGAAAAAAAGGTGATAGATCTTATATGTAATGAGTAGTGCTTCCTTGGAAAGCTGCTGATGAGATTCTGTCAATCTGTGCCAGGTGAAGCTCTAAAGTTTTGCAAAATTCAGATTTTTTTTTTTTTTTTTACTGTGATTGTACTAGAAAATCTTGTTTTATTTGTAGCTGTGTCCTTGCAAATTGCATTATGGACTGTGAAGTTACAGAGCTCCTGGTTTTTCCAGAAAATGTGCACTGCATTTATTATGTGGTTTTACAGCATGTAGAAGACCTCTGGCTTTCCAGTAATGTAACTGTGAACTAAGACATAATAAAGATAGTCTGCTTTTTTTTTTTTTTTTTCCAGTAGTGACTATAGAGTCAAGTTGCCTCGGTTTTTAGGTTCCTGAGCAGAAACTCCTGAAATACCTCTGCTTTTAAGAAAACAGGTGAGCAGAATTTTCAGGAAATCAGTCCTTTCTAAGGTAAATTTGTGACCTTCTCATAGTAGTTCTGAGGTCTTGAGAACTTTGAAGGCTAACAGCCACCTAAAGGACAGCCTTCTTTAGCATGAGAGCCCGCTTTACTGAAATCTCTATCTGGCTTCTGCAGTGATTACAAACATTTGGACAGCATGGAAATTGGATGTGTCTTTACTGACTCAGACCCTTAGCTAAAAGAAATATAGCCACAGCAGGAGGGGGCTAAGGAAGGGAGCAATTCATTTAGTTTTCCAATAGTATTGCAACAACATGGCCATCGTAATTTAAAAGCCTTTGGAACAGTCTTCTTCATTTCCTCCTATCCCACTCCCTCAACTTTTTGTCTTGGTCTGGCTTTTGTTCACTTCACGCAGCCTGCCAGACCAACCTGAGCCTGCCTGAACCCAACCGGTTGGTCCCTGACGTAATCCCGAGTGGTGACCTGAGAGGCCGACCTCAAGATTTGCCGGGCGGAAAAGGACCCACTTGGTTTTAAAGTGCTGGCTCTGTTTTGTAAGGGGCTGGCAAAGTATGTTTTTCTTTTTACTTTTATAGCTTGTTCCAAAGTCCATAGAGGATACACAGCTGGCTGGCAATACCACAGCTAATTCCATGGCTGCAGAGTCTTAAAAAGCCTCTGGTGATGATGCTCGAAAGCAAGGCACAGGAGTAGTGCACACTATGTAATATGCACGCTGCCTACAGACCTGCATGCACTCCACAAATGCACAGCATTTGCAAGGTGTTTCATTAATCTGTAGTGGAAATAAAGCACACGTTTCTATAGATAGCAAGTTCTAAGTGCTCCTGATCTGTGTCAGTTTTGATTCTACTCCATTGCTCCTTGTTCTCCCTTGTTTAATGCCACCTGAAGTGAATGACGCCTTCCAAACCTGTTTTACATTTTGGTACTTGCTTGTGTCCAGACAACAGCAAGCTGTTGTTTTAGAACTAAATAAATATTCTGATTCCAAATGAATTCACGTCTTTCTCTTGTTTGATTATTTATTGACGATAGTTTTGTTTTCTCTAGTGTGTATATTTTTTCATTTTTCTTCTGTGGGATTATCAGCAGTCTAAAAAAGTCTACAGGGCAAAAAGAGCACAAATATACTGTAATTTCATCTAAATCATGACCTGGAAAAGCAGCATGCAGAGAAATAAACAGTAATAATCCTTACAGAACTAATCTCCGTTTCTCTCTTCCAAATAAGGGGAACTGCAGACACGATACACATCCCTGCAGTAGCAATCCTAATGATAGTTCTACGAAACATGGAAACTGGACAGTTCTCCCAAACATGTGCTGGTAGCTAGGATGAGGTAGTATGTATTTTCCTGTTGTTGGGTACAGGCATGCACCCAGTCTTTACAATTGAGCACTGACATGAATTATCTTACTGTGAACATGACAGAGCCCATCACCTTCACTCAACTAAATGTTTCTGTTTCTCAATAACATAAACAAGTCGGGACATATGCAGCTGAAGGACACATTCCAGTTAGATTTAGGTACCTAAAACTTAAATGGTTTTTAAGCATCTCAGGGAGGCAGCACGGTCAGAGCAGTATTGGGAATTTTGCGAGTAGTACCTAATTCTTTTTTTTTCTTTAATTTCATATTTCCTCAGTTGTCTGCAGTTCTGCTGCTTGACAGGCTCATAGCCACATAGATCTGCTTGACATCCAAGCCAGGTGGGGATCTAGTCCGAGGTCTTTGGGACAAACCTTCAAGAAATTCTCAGAGCCCAGGTGTCAGGAACAGCGTAAGTCCTGAAAAGTATGCAACAGAGTCTCTGTTCTTTCAGACAGGTTATGGCTACACCATCCCTCCTCCTAGGAGATTAGTGCCCTTACCCAGGATGTGCAAAATCAAGGTCCAGTTCCATTCCCTGCTTGAAAAAAAGTCCCAAACTATCTTCTTCACCCATTTCAGGAAAAGGCTTTAACCTCTCTTGTTTGGAGAGGTGTTCTCAGTTCCTCTTGCGGTGCAGAATAGAAATCAAGACTCAACAGCTACCATTTAATGTTTGTTAGTTGTTAGCTTTGGGGTGTTTTAGGGATGCACTTCTCCAAGAGTGTTTTGAGTGATTTTTCATTTCCTATTGAATAATTAATGGAGGAAAGCATTTCTGTAGGCCTTGGACCACAGACTGGAACTTGAGTTCTGGTTATCCTCAGTGAGTGTCCCAGGAGGACACGCAGCTATGCTGGTGTGGCTTTGGCCTGAGAGTCCGGAGGGGTGTTTTGTGGTTAGGGTACGAACTGTGAGCTATTCAGGCAGAGGGAAGAACTGCTGACATGCTCTGTCCAGTAGGATACTGTATAAAACACTGGTGGTAGGATCTCTGACCAGAATGATCTATAGCTAGCTGTTGAAAGATGGAGCTTCAAGAGCTCTGGGGCTCTTGATCTCAAGGCCGGTGGGGTGCTCTGTGGCACAAAGAAAGGAGCTTCACCTGTGTGAGGAGTGGAAGCTGCTGACACCCTCCTGATGCCCATGTTTCATGTTAGTTAGCTTGTCTAGAGCTAACATCTCAGTGCTGGGAGTGTTGGGATCCCTTCCTGGGATTACTGACTGAAACTGAACACAAGGGAAGCCTGCCTGTGGAGGGGTTGCTTCTATTTCAGCGCCTACTGCTCAGGCCCTGCAGCTTTCTGCATTCAGTCCTTGCTTCTTGTATTGTCACAATTGTTGAACCACAAAGTTGCCTCATTTAGTGAGTCTTGCTTGACCAAGACTAGAGTTCAGATATGCAGCTGTTGTTGTTTATCTCAATGGGTTAAGATTCATGAATCACTTTTCTTTACACCATTTAACTGGAGAATGTGTCTGAGAGAAGGTCCAGCTCCATAGTATTTTTATTTGTGGACAATCCAAGCAGTAACTGTTGGTTGCTTGCAAGGCATATATCCATCTGCTCACTCTGTTGGTACTGAAAGAGGCATCCATTTTCTTCACCCAGGCTTCTGTGAGTCCTCTCTAGTGTGGCTCCAGCACAGAGCATAGTAGGAATCTAGAACAGAATTGGCCAAAGGGATAGATAAATGCAACATAGTCCAAGACTAAGGAAAAGATTTTCATGGATTCATTATTTTTAGCTACAGTTGTGCTTTTAGCCACAGCTTCTTTGTGTCAATCAACAATCTTAATGATGAGCAATGTCTTTCATTCAGTGCTTTGGCCTCTGAGGCAAAAAGTAGTGAGTTGAACAACTGTTCAGGAAAGAAAATAACTTGCCTCAAGAAATAATAATTTTATAAAGGTAAAGTATTCTGGGTAGGGCAGACCAACCAGGTGCAACAACTGTGTCCTTTGTAAGTGGTTTCCAGGCAGCTAAAATACTCCTAGGATATCTGTCTACCTGTGGTCTTGATTTTAACTTCCTTGTCCACTTTCATCCCCATTGATTTCTTCCTTCTTTCATTTTCTTCCTTTTCCCAGTTACATTCCTGGCTGTCAGTACTGAAATGTTCCTTTGTTTTGTGTCCTCTGCCACTCCACCAGCCAAACAGTGGCCTGAATTCAGGGCCCTATGAGGCACACATGTACCTACTCGTTACCCCAAGCCTGCCCTGAGCCCTAAGGCTCTGTACCTCCTTGGCCACAGATCTGTGGCACTGCTGAATGCCCGTTCCCTTCTCATGCACACCTGTAATTCATCTCACTGTTACCTTCACCCACCCTGGCACACACTTAGGGCATCTTCTGATGCCCACCTCACATTCCTATATCCTCAGTATTGTCATCTCTCAGCCTCAAGACTTGGCAATACTTTGGGGTTCTTCTGGGAGAAAGAAGAAACACCAAAAGAACCCAATGAAAAAAAAAAAATCCTCCATGAGAAAAAGTGGGAGGATTTGGTGTCTGTTGGAGACCACAGCGTGAGCAGTGACTACGACTATCACCCAAGCACCAGGCTCCTGAATGATTCTGAAGGCGGGTTATTAGTTTGACTAGTTTTAAATTGGCTTCTATGATTTGTTCTTACCAATGGCTTTGCTATATCTAGCACAGGAAAACCAAGGCTAGCAAATGAAAACTGAATGGCAAAAGTGAACTTGCCTGATGAAGATAAAATTGAGTTTTATATAGTCACGCATTTTATAATCATTATGATGAATTGTGATTGTTTTCCAGGCAAGAAATGACAATATCTGTAAAACTGTTCCTGCATCAAAGCTGTATTTTCTGTATAGCTCCGATGGAAAATGTGATTCATGGATTATTACATTTTTTTTCATTATAAGTTTTGGGTTTTCCATTATTTCTTACAATTCCTTTAGGACAATGCTGGATTCCTGAGTTCATATGCTCCGGGATACCTGCATGTAGTTTACATGCAATTTGTGGAAAAAAGATAAGTGTTTGAGAAGACTGGACTCTACAGTCACTGAAAACTGGAGGGAGAGAAATTTTTACAGCTAGATCTCACAGTCTGGGTTAAATCTTAATCACAACCATGCTGGTCTAAATCCAGAGTAACTACACAGGGTTTCTCAATAAGGGTCCTGACCACAATGCTGCTGAATTAAATACAGCTCATGCCCAGTATGTTCCAAGCCACACTTTGATGTAAATATCTTTTGGTGGGTGTATACAAGTCCAGGCAAGTTCACAAGCAATTGTCTTTTGTATTGCTGCTTTCTAGTGCTCTACTGGAGTTCTTGGTAACCGAAGTAGTATAATACAGAAAGCCTTAGTACTACTCTAGAAAATACAGACATAAGAGAAAAACCTAATGAAAATATTATAGAAATGTGATTCTAAGGTTAACAAATGTCATTAGTCAGGTTGCCAGCGCTGTCTAGATAGTGCCATAGCGACACTTGAAGAAAAATGAATAGAGTATTGCCGGAGAGCTGTAGGAACTAGACAATATAACATTTCAAAGGTTGTGTTTTCCCCTTTGTGTGCATATAGTCAAGGAAGAACATACCACATAGGAAAATTAGTGAGCCTAACACATTTAACATCATGGCTATCCCTGGCATGCTTTCCGTAGTTAGTTTAAAATTGTGTTCCATGGACTTACAGTACTTTCTTTGATTTGTTGCCAATATTTACTTAAGCAAATTGAAGAGCTCATGTTATACTAGGGTAGAAAGAGTGATAAATTGCAAAAATGTAGTAAATGCTAAAACTAACGTAATTTTTCAGAAGAAATCTGAAGAACTTATTCTCATGGCTGATAACTTTAACAGATTGAAAGGAAAACACGTGATACATAACACAGTCAATAAGTAAGAACTGATAGATGAGTGATGCAGGTTCAAATGTCTACAGTAACTTGAAGAGGTTTTGGCAAAGCATTTCTACTGGGTTCACTGAATCACAGTTCATTAGTATTCTAAACAAAAGCTTTGAATTGTAGAAAAAGCTTGCGAGTTATTCTGTTCAAATGTGAGAACTGAGAAGCTGAACTCTGCCTACAAAAAAGTAAGCCCCAATGTTGAGTTCAGGATAGAGTTTGGCCCACTGTAGTTCTTTTAGCCAGTTTTCTTGTTTCTTGGAGAAAACTGTTGTAAAAACTGTATTTTCAGAGTGGCACATAGTAGAGACGGCATGGACCAAAACTAAAAGCCTGAACTGGTACACTAATTTTACTGCAAGTCAAATCTAGGTTTAAATAAAAAATGTTTTACTTTCTGGGAATCTCTTTAAATGAAAAAAATAAAAATGATTTTACATAATAGATTATTATATCAATTTATGAAAAACAAAATAATTTCAAATAGATTTGGATGGAGTCTGTCTGTGGAATTACAATTTCAGGAACATACTGTGTATTTCTGGTGGTTATACTGGAGTGCTGGTGGTTTATGCTTCTGGGCACTGCTGGAAATCTGAAGATTGCTTAGTTTATATTAAAGCCAAGTGGATTAGGTGGATTCTAGGTGGATTCTCAAGATATTTGACTGAAGTTATCAGTCAAATTAGATGGTATTTTCAGACCTTTTAATGGTTTCTGTTAATATGTGGTTACCTAATTATTTGCACTGAAAGCCCATTCACAGAAAATAGACCTCATCAGAAATGCTTATAAGATTTTATAAGAAATGTGTGTTGTGAACAGAGGACAGTAGGAAGAGTGAGTATTATGAAATCTCCTTGATTTTGCTCCTCTCCATAGCTGACCTTCCCGTGATGTAAGGATCAGGTAATACTGTCACCAGGTGGGGTGGGTAAAACCAAATACAACCCTTGAATAGTAAATAATGTATAACAAATAGCAAAAGAAAGAACTGAAGTGAATCACTTGAGAACAATCTAAACAGCTGAAATATGTTCACTGACACAGTTATTGGAACAATTGTGAATAACAACCAGATGAATTAAAGTCAAAGTTTGTCCATAATAACTCACAAAGAGAACAAAAGGCTTAATCCACTAAATAAAACATTTGCTACGAAAAGCTTGCCCAGCTCTAGTTCGTATGTTGTAAAAGAAGGTTGGCTTACAATATGTTTTATTACCAAACTCAGATAAGGATACAAGTAAATGCTGCCTGTGGACTTCATTAAAGGAGCTATGGGCTTTGATATCTGAGTGTTCAATAGGTGACATGAAGGTATTTTTACATTTTTTATGACTTTAGTGTAACAAGAAGAGGATATAACCAACCGAACTCGGGGGAGGAGGCAAGCAAAGGAAAGACAACATAAAATTAGGCTGCAAAAAAGATAAACCATCTTTTGGCGAGCTTATTTTGACTTTTTAAACTGGAAGGGAGAGCTGCTGTGGACAGTCCCTCCCTTCCACCATTATGCAATGACTTCCACCCCGTTTTACATTGCTAACCCTCTGTGTCAGCGAATGCATATCCATAAATACAAGCTGGCCCTGGCACTTCAGGAGACATCGCCTGATTCAGGCCCGTGAAATTCCTCAGAGCAACCCCCAGCTTCTGCAGAGTGCTGGTCTGTTCCCCCTGCTGTAGGCAAATGCATGTGGCTTTAGCTGTGATAACTTCCTCAAGGTTATGTTGACCTTAGCTTATGAATCAAGTGGATAATATCCTGGTGGGGAGGGAGGACTTTGTGAGGGTGGATAATTAAAATCCTCTCTCAGGTTCCCTGGGAGACCACAAAGAAGAATGCTCTCACACACACACAAAAGTAAGAATGTGCATTTGGGAGGAGTATTCATCACCACCGTGTTACTTTCTGATGGGTACAGGAAGACTCGCAGGCTGTTAGAGTCACGTTAGCTTTGCATGCAAGTCCACATCAATGAATTACAAGGCATCCTCTGCTGAGCAGGGCTTTATGCTTTGCAGTTCTTTCACACGCAGCAGTCCTGTGGATTGCAGGACATAACTGGGGAGGGATCATAGGCTCGTCCTGAAAATTTCAGTCCTTTGAAATGGGAGCTTTATTAATTTGTAGTCATTTAAATTTCATACATCTTTCCCAATCTTTTGACACATCTGTGGAGCAGTCCCTGAACAGTATTAAGAGTCCCAGGTGCTTAGGCAGGTTACTAATAGTGCCTAGTGAAAGGTAGTTCCTCACTAATAACAGCTGGCAGAAATCACCATGAACAGAGAGATCCCATCCCCTTTTCTGGGTGAGAGCCCTCAGAAGAAGGGACTCCATGGAACAGGGATCTCTGAGGATTTCTTTTATGAATTTCTCCCCAGTTTTCTTCTACTTTCTTGGTCGTTCAGGAGATCCTGAGTTCCCTTCAGTGATGGCTGGGGTGTTTAACACACAGGGTTTCATTCACAGTGGGATACGTGAAGGACTACAGTTAGTGTAGGAAGTCTTTTTGCTCTAATGGAATTTTTTACTTTTTCCCTTGATTTTGTGGGTGGCTTCTGCAGTTCCCCCCATACTGTTCAAATTGATCCATGCTTATATTATGGTATCTTTGCATCTTACAGGCTGCTCTCATTAAAGGCTGACAAGGACACAGATGAGCACGGATTAAAGGAGTGATGTGTCCTGTCTGGTTTCAGGTTCCAGATTGCCTCTTCTCCCCTACTGTGTGTCCAAGGCACTGACAAGAACTGAATTCATGGTTCTGAGGACCAAACAAATGCGTGGAGGAAATGGGTTGGTAAACTAAAAAAGAAAAGAAAAGAAACAAACAAACAAAACAAACAAACAGACAAACCAACCAACCACAACCTGAAACAGTCCTCCCGAAAATCCAAAGCAAAGCACAAATTCAAAAGCACTGCAACTGTTCTGTGACCGTTCACAGGTGGGAGTTGAGGAATTAAGGAAACCTTAGAAAACTGAGGTCATGTCTGCTCTGCCTAGACATTAAAGATCCCGTGGTGCTTTACATACTGGGGCAGGATTTACCCCCATGTCTTGACCAAAATGTAACCTTTTTCTGGGAGCAAAAGAGAATACCGTACTTTGATTAGAGGCTCTTCTCCATCCTGGAAGTGTCTGTATTTCACCTATGCAGTGTGTGCCACATGTGTCTTTGTGAAAGTATACACATAAGAGTACAAAGAAAGACCTGGGTATTGCAAGGGGCTTTGAACACAAATGGAAGATTCCTGTGCTTGTACAGAATGTCAGCAGGCTTATGGCCACGTCTTGTGAAGTATTTTGGAATCTTTTTTTAGATATTCCTCATTATTTGTAATTAATATAAAGGAATTGCCAGCACTGCAAGCATCAGATGTAACATCTGTTGAGCTTGGTTGGACAAATGTTCTTATATATGGGAAGTGTTACACATGTGAGCACTTACTTTGACTTTATCAGAACTGTTTGCAGTATTAGAGACATTCACTGACATTCAAGTTGGGAAAATCATTTAGGTGAGGAAAAGAATTTGCAAGTATACAGTTAAATCTGCAGGAATATTTGCAGAGCGTAGCTTTGATTTATCATCAGTGTTTGCCAAGATCTGTGCTAATGGGTCAGAATTTGTCTCTCCTATTTCCTAATTTAAAAAATTCCAACACAATTTTATTTCATCTTTTTAAGCACTTTGACTCTAGGGATCAAAATAACGTCAACTTCTATACTAAGTTATACCAGAGAATAATTTTTGTTGCACTGTAGCATAGACTTGCTGTTTCAACAGAAAAATAAAAACCATCCACTTAATGTGTAATTAATAGTTTGGCATTTCCCTAAGGCTTACTGAGGACCCTTTCTGTTTCTGTTTTGTATT
Organism: Anas acuta; assembly: GCF_963932015.1. Taxonomy (NCBI): domain Eukaryota; kingdom Metazoa; phylum Chordata; class Aves; order Anseriformes; family Anatidae; genus Anas; species Anas acuta. The sequence continues at coordinate 134,623,235 of NC_088980.1, forward strand.
ACTGAACTCCCTTGCTAAATATTTCCAGATCATATAGATTTAGATAAGACATGTTCCAGAACTTATAACATTTTTTATTTTGACTTTTACAGTATTTATTAGTGTAATGAAAATAATACTTTGACAAGTCCCCAAATAAATGGTAATATTCACCCCTGGATAGTTAAGTGAAATGTTCAGTGGCTGTAGTCCATGAGTTATTTAACCACGCTTGCATTGGAGACATAAAAAGTATGACAAAAATTTTGGTGCAGATCCCTTAAACGCCCATGAACCTGTCTTTTGACCAAGGTCCTGGTCCTGTAGTTTGAGGAACTTAGGAAGACATTGGCAGACAAGAAATGCCACTGAAACCCAGGGAACTCTCCTAGGGATACAAGGACACTGTAGGATCAGGACCTAACCATATAACATCCTTCTGAGCACCTTTATGGCATTCTCTAGGATCTCTCTTACCTAGCTTTTCTGCAGGGCAAAAAAAAAAAGTGTATGAAGAACAATATTGTGAAAAGAACTGTAACTCAGAAATAAGGTAACTGGGAAAATATCAGAGATTCAGTCGTCAATAAAAAAAATATGATAAATTAATATGAATTCCTGCATTCCTAGAGATAAAGAATTTCACCCATGTTCACCAGTAGGGATGAAATTATTAAGGCTACTTTTGTACTTATTACTATATGAACGTGTATTATTTCTGATGAGCATAGGAAGGCCCATTTCTGTGCAACAGTTTCTGTGACTAAGGCCTGTAAAACCTTCAAGGCAACATTTGTCATCTTTGTTAAGCTTGTAACACATGTTTGAGACTATTCAAAAATTAAGGAGCCTTTGGAATCCAGACTGGATCATGGGATGCATGTGGATACCGAAAGAAGGGCTTTGTAAAACTCTCTGGCCAAAATGAGCACATTTTCTCCTTTACTGGGCAGTTCTCAACTTATGGCTCCCTGGTCATATCTACACATCATGATTCTTTTCCTGGTGGATGTGAGTCAAGTGGTCTTTACCTCTGCTCCTTTTTCTCACTCACACAGGCTTACAAATTAATTTTTAAAGAGAGAAACACCACTTTAAAAGCAAAAGCTGTTGAGTTTCCACTTGGAAATGTTAAAAACCAACACGTTCACTTTCCTCAAACCAAATATTTCTTTTCCTAAATGAAAAGTTTCAACACAAAAAAAGAATACCCCCATTCTTTATCCCAGCCAAAACAATTTTTCCAAACGTGACTAAAACTCACTTATAGGTTTATGTTCAGTTGTTTGATACATTTATTGTTGGTCTAAAAATTGTGTGAGTTGCACCAGGTTTGCTATATGATGCCTTCACTTCAGCAAGGCTAAGGAATGTAAGGATGTTTTCCTGGCAAAATCACTTGATTTATTTAAAGTAATTGTAAGGCATTTTTCTCCTCTTGGTCCTTCCGGAGTAGACCACATTGAATGTATGTTCAAATTTTAATTTACCTGAAACATACCTACTTGTTTGTTAACACACTCACAGGGTTGAGTGCATTGTGTTGTATAAAATTGGGCTCTACGTGGTGATTCCTTTTATCACAAATTTCATAATTAGAATAAAATCCCTCCTGCTTATCTTTTCCCAGCATATACTGCCATGTATACACGATGGATCTGACTACACAAGCACACGGGGAAGTTTGAGATTCATTTGATATTGCTTCTGAACACGCAGTACTTCTTTCTTCAGTACATGGAAAAGAGATCAACTCCTTGTTTAGTAGTACTGCACAGACGTCTGACACCATCTGGGAATGATCGTAGAATCTATGAACTTGGAAATTGCATGTTTTTATTCGACGTGTTTCCTAGAAGAGTCTGAAACTTCGCACGCTGGTCTGTATGCTACCTCAACCCATGGTGAATAAATTATTTTTATAACAGCTGTACAGAATTCTGTCTGTTTGCAAAAGCCATGCATTTTGCAAACTAATTGTGTTTGAATGTAATGACTCTGAAAAGAAATTATCTGGCTAATTTCTTAGGGAAAAGAATGTCAGGTATTGAATCCCTAATGAGCAGATAAGTGAAATTTCTTTCTGAGCAGTCAAATCTATGTTATTCTCCAAAAGACTTATTGTGGCTACCATTACCTCCAGTTGAAATGGATGTGATAACTCCCATAACTTCAGTGGGAACACAATAAAATGAGCCCTACGTACAGGTGAAAATCCCACAGTTTCAATGCTTGTAAGATTACATGTTCAATTTACACTGGTCACATGCACAAGGTTGGATCACATTTGTTTTAGCTTCAAAAAAGGAGTAAAAAAATGTCAAAAAATCAATTCGATTCTTTGAGATAGTTCTGAATTTTCTAGTCACTCTTCTTAATTTCTAAGTCCTACAAGTTTTTGTGATCTCATGGCTGGAAATAGTCTTATCTGACATATGGCCTGAAGTAAGCTGCAACTTCTGCTTCCCCAAGGTTTTTGTTACTTCAGGGTAAGCAGCATTTGAGTGTGTGGGCAACTTGTCCCAGCTGGGCTGGTGGCAACTGGGCTCTTCTTGCTTGGGTTTGTTTATCTGCGGCAGCTTCTAGAGGTAGCATGCTTTTGATGCAAGAAGGACTTCTAAATTCTTCTGAACTTGCCAGAGTTACACTGAAAGAAGGTCTTGTTCAGTCACAAAGCTATAGGTCTGGAAGGGATCATTAAGTGTCCTGCCCTTGATACCACAGCAGAAATCAGTGATAGGCACATGTCTAATCTGCTCTTAAAAATCTGCGGTGCCTTCACCAATAGCTTGAAGCTCCGGTCCCCTGCTCACTCTGACCACCTCACAGACTGATAACTCTTTTCCTCTTCCCTTGTATCCAACTGAAACTTTCTTTACTGCAAAGTAGTTTTTCATGCTTCCCTCTGTGGCCACAGAGCATAGTTCATCATCGCTGTCTCCAACTGCCTTTTTCATATTGGAAGACTGTTATTGTGTGCCCCTTCAGTCTTCTCTTTTCTAGACTAAACAAACCTAGTTTCTTCAGCTTTTCCCTCATAGGTCATGATTTTAAACCTCTTAACATTTTTTTTTTCTTGTGTAAAAGCAAAGATAGTTGTGCTGAGAAAATTATTTCCCCAGCATTTGGCCATCATAGGTCCCTGCTGTGAGATGGTTTCTTTCTTCCTAGGGAGAGAGCATTACCCACCTTTGAGTTAATGCTATCCTAAAGGCCTCATGTTATCAGTTGTCAAGCTCTGTGACCACTGTGTGGTGTGGAAAATAAGAGTAGAAGAGTGAGGAAGCATTAGGGGTATGGGTAATATGTGTTAAATTTTAGATTTAGCATACAGATGACAGATTGATTGAGAGTCTATAGATATCATGGTTTCCAAGAAGCCCATTTCTATAAATCCCTCCTTAAAGAGGGAAGTTAGATTATACCTTTCTTGGGAGACCCTAGAGGATGGATGCAATGGAGTCAAGGGGTGTCAGAGCTGATGATCTTGACTAAGAATTGATGTTTGCATTGCTGGGGGGAAAGCTTTCTCTGTGGTGGATTAAAAATAAATTGCATTTACTCTCCCTGACTTTTTCTCCTTCTAATCACATGCCAGTGGTATTTCTGGAGGAAGAACTGTTTAAGCTTGACCCAAAGTTGAGAATTAGCTTGACTCTGCTCTAACCTGACATGCAGGAACTGTTCTGTGTTCTACTATTTTTTGTACCTGAAGCTTGAATCTCTCTTTCCTCCATTCCTCATTTTAATGAAATACACCAGGAAAAATGTAAGGATGATGAAAAGCCCAGGATTTATTTTGTTACAAAGCAAGGTATCCCTAGCCCCATGGCTAGTCAAAATAGCATGGGAGGTTATATTAGCAATTTCACATTTCCTTTCCACTGGGGTGGAAGACTGAAAAGTGTCTCCAAATCCCCTCAAGCCGTCACTGTGCTTATTCAGCATCATCATCACTTATCACCCCTAAATCGATACATAACATTTTCCATCCTTTCTGAGTCTGGCATCGCCGAGTGGCTGCAGCCTGTGGATTCTGGCCAGCAGCATTTCTGTGACCATCTCACAGCACTGCTGTAACAAGGAATGCTTGCCACAGTCTTAAAAGCTGATGGGAATCCAAATCCTTACAGATTCATCCTACAAATCTAGGTTTACCTCTTAATTAGCCCAATTAATTTCTGCTGAGCTTAGGCCCTGTTTACACTGGCTGTGACAAAGGACTTCACCTCTGCCAGAGGACAGAGTTAAGCCCACCTCCAGCTGAGATAGCTTATGAAATGTTTTCTCAAACCTGTGCGGATAGCACCAAACGGTGTCAGGGCCACGCTTACAAACTGCGTTCTCCTTCAGGGACTGGAAAGCCGGCTCAGAAAAGGCTGAAAGAGCCACTTGTGTCAAAGTTTGCACTGCCAGAGCTGAAGACAAACACTAGCTAGCAGGGTGCAGCTACAAGCCAGCCAAAGCCTGCTGGAAGCTGTGTTAGCTGGGATAAGGAAAGCAGGGCCCCAGAGGGAGGATTTGTCGGGAGGAGAGGCCTGTGGGGCTGACCAGGCATGAGCTGCCAAGGAGCTGGCAGAGAGGCACCATCATTTCTTCAAAAGATAGCCTAGCAAGGAACATCCTTTGACCTTGTGGGGATGATTGCATTTCATCAGCTTCCATATTTCTAGTGCAGGAGGAAATTTACTCTGGAATCCCCCTAGGCACTTGAGATATGCCAGATATCCACCAAAGCGACGACCTTATGAATCCCTCTTCAGTCCAGCACCTCCTGGCTACATCCACAAACTGACAGCCTGAAACTCTAGATTGATCCCAAACAGGCTTTCTGGAGCAGGTTGTTCCTTCAAAGTAACTTCTCTGTTCTATTTTCTATGTCTGAACAGCAGATACAACATAGTTGTACCCACGTAATGTTGTGGGTAACAGGGCTCCCTAAAATCTGCTGAGATCTTTCTAACCTGCTACTACCTGACTATTTTTACTGATTTCCTGGTCATTCATACGGCTTTTATTTTCCCATTTTATATTTTTGCAGAGTGGAGATGCAAATCACCAGGCTTCAGTCTACATGTAGCACAGTTAATTAAGTAATGCTGTCCGTGTCCACGTACAAGAATGGCCAAATCAAGAGCTGGTAGCAGTTTTGCCACAAGCTGAAACACCACATCCATCATTTCATTACATTACAGTGCAACTTGTTAAAAAAAAATAAAAAAATAATATATTTATATATATATATATATATTTTTTTTTTTCCCCTCAACTTGTAGGATTAGACCTACACCACTTGCCTGGTGTCTAGCTTGGCAGCAGGCGTGATGGCTTTTCAGACGGATGTTTGAAATAAAAAACATTTGCTGATGATAGCAAGGCACTTCAGCCTTCTGCCATGAAGAATAGCTTCCAGAATCGAGAAGAATGTGAAGTCTGTGTTCTGTGTTCTTTACCGACCACTGGTGCAGGATGCTATGGTCTATCAGTTGTTAGCACAGACCTTCAACAAATCACATAACTCTTTCAACCTTTCTACTTTAACTGTGCAAATGAAAAAGTAGCTGTAAATCTTGTTGACAATTACTTCTATATCTATTGGCAGGCAGTCAACTTTGGCCTTAACAACATGGGAACAATATGTGCAGCACAGCCAATGCCCATTAATTGTCTCTTTAGTTTCTCCTGCAACCTGTAGAGCATATTTCTCCCAGGTGATCTGCTTCTCTAAACATTAGTACAAGCTTGTCTGGCACAGAATGCCAGTAATTTATGAGTTAGATTCTGGTTTTCAGTAATATTTACAGTGTGCTCTGATGTAGACCACAGTAGATACTTTAAAGATGAAAATGTAGGAAATTTGCTTTCTCGGTTACCTTCAAGAAGCAATTAAAAATTATACTGATTTTTAATGGACTGTTTCATCAGCTGACACAGACCCAGAGACTGCTTTCGTCCTCAGCCCACATCTGTTTGCTCACTAGTGAATGATACAGGCATACAGTAACTGCAGGCACTTTCCAGATATTTCCCTCTCTATGGCACGGGACTGCTGTCTGGATTGCCTTGTCATCTTGACTCCCAGATGTACCGCTGTCCCGTTTAATCACCGTCATTTCAGTCTCCTTCACTTCTCCAAGACCTCCTCCACGTTTTGGGGCAGGGCTCTGTGACAACAGGCAATAATAACCGTTTGGCTGGGATGGATACTTTTCTAGCGGGAATGGTTGACCTTTCACTTGCTGCTTCTGAACTAGTCTCTCAGTGCTGAATGCTTTATAACACTTATTTAATGAGCAATCTCTTCCCAGCTCTCCCAAGAACTTAATAGCAGAAGCTGTAGCAAGATCTCCTATCATCATCCCTTTTTGTTCCAAAGGCATTGCTGAACATACCCCAGTTCTTTATGTACTGTTGTTACAACTAAATCCAAGTTATACACAAAAGCAAAAGTAGGGGAATAAATACTGCATGAGTTCTACCTCTTTAACACATTTCATTCAATTTTATTGTACAATTTAGTCGCTGGAAGCCCACTGAGGCTTGGAATACGCTAGGCTATTCCAGTCCTATTAAATGAAGGTTCGAGCTATTGTTTAGACATGAAGTGCAGCTGAATTAAGTTTGAATTACAATTTTAAGGATCACTTGTGATCTCGGGCTCTTGGGCCTGGGATTTGGAATCAGGCTGGCCTGTTGTCTTTCAGCAGAATCAGAAATAAATCTTTCTTTATTGTGGAGGAAACAAACCACATTTGGGAAACATGCCGTGTATCATTTCCCTCACTAAATGACCTCCTCTGCATTGGTGAAGCCTTACTTAGCCCTCTAGCTATTTTCTGCTACGTTGTTAGCAGGCAAGTCATTTCCAATGGGGTCTGCTCACTGATTTTCTGAAAAGAAGGCACAGTAATCTTCCTGCTGATTGTCACAGACTCAGGATGGAGAAAACAAGTTTCATGAAAAAATAATGGCCAACCTTTACCTAGAGCTACCTTTGTTGTGGTGTGGCAGTGCCTAGTGAGAAAAGTAAAAGAAAAGCACTTGCCCTGAAGAACTGTGTCTCTGGACAAATTTCAGGATTCCTTTTTTTTTTTTTTTTTTGGTGATGTTTTCCTCTTAAGTTTTGCAGAAACACTAGTGTCACCTACAGCTGCAGACCAGAGCACCCTGCTCCTCCCTGCTCCCAGGCCCTCTGAGTTGACGTGGTCCCACCTTGCCAGGTCCAGCAGAGCTTCCCCAGCTGTCCTCCTCACCCTGCCTGGGCTGAAGGTGATGTTGTACGACCTGCATAGCACCTGCATGGCCAGACACCCTGTCCCAGATCATGTCTCCCTGCTTGCATGCCCTGTCAAGCAAAACCAGGGAGAACTTTGCCCATGGTCACAAGAAAATAGTTTGGTATCAAATTGTCTTGCTCAAAGTGGCACCTAAAAAAATGTGGCTTGCTCAAAGGTGCCAAATTTTCACAGCCCCATGTACACTTTTGAGGGTCAAAAACAAAACATAGGAGGTCTGCATGCTCATCTGAATGGCTGTTTACTCCTGACGTTCACATACCTATTAATGAATTTAATCCTGGTGGAGGTAGTAGGGGTGTCTCCAAAAGAGGGAAATACATTGTAAAATCAAACCTTCAGTGCTGATACTGGCTTTGATGAAGGCCAGAGCCAGCAAAAACAGTTATTGCAGCCTTCAGATGGAATAACTGATATGCAGTAGCTTTCCCAGATGTACAGGCATGAGGAGGATGGCTGGATTCATATATTTTCTCACACATATCTGCTAAGGGAGAAGCCCCACATCCCACTGTAAATACCCAGTAATGTTATATAAAGCTATGACTTTCCTTGGAGAATTTTTGCTTCATAAATTTTTGGCAGCTCAGGATGGATGTAATCTTGCTCCTATGTGTTAAGTAGAAACAGGGCCTATTGCTGTCAGACCACTAGACTGAAGCCTTGAGCAATAAGGCGTATCTTATTAATGGCCACAAAAATACACTTGCCATTTATTATCTTCTGAGACGTAGAATTTAAAACGTGCCTGAGTATCACCTTTGAATAAAGCACACCACCTCCTGCCTATATAGTGTAACATAAGCCAGGTTTATTGCTTCACCAGAGGACAGGAGGGTGGTTACTGCAGCCGTGGCCTGTGAGGTTGCATACCACAGACTTGTTTTTGCCTAAGGTAGCTCATTTAAGTGATGCTGCGTGATGCATTTTCCCAGTGATATGAAATGTAAGGAAGGTGTATTCTCCTGTGGTTTTGCTGACCTGGCTGGGGTTTGCAACAGGGGACACTTACATGCCACTAGACACAAAAGCAGTGAAGGACCTAGTATTGGAAGTATATTTTGTCTTTCAGAGTATTGGACATTTCCTCATCTAATGCTCTGGGCACCAATTATGCTTATCTTCTGTTAAATTACTTTTCTAAACAAATATAAACACTTCATGTGACCTTGAACTGATTTTAGACAACATTTTATGGAGGTTAAAGATCAATAATGAATCAATGTGTCCTTGGCAAGCAGTAAGGGAACTTGGCTGAATAATTCATTCTTTGCATCTATCTTCAAATATCTGTAGTTTGAGAGATGACTATATGCTCAAAATGTGTAAGGACCCTTGGGTATATATGAATAAGCCTCTGCCTAGGCTGGGGTTTACACCTCTTTTTCTGAAGACTTTGCTGGATGTCTTGGTAGACTTTCCAGGTGGCAGGTCTAAGTCTGGGAGCTTTTCAGATGTGAAAACCCATCATGATCTAAATCAGCAGCTGGAACACACAAAGTTGCTGGATATTATTCCTGTGCTGCTTCTGGGTATAGCATCTTCAGACACCTGGATGAACTACCTACATATGAGCAGCAAGATTTTGTCCAGAAGTTTGAACTTCGTTGGTCATACAGAGAGGTGTTTGTCAGGTGTACTCTGTGCTGACTGCACAAGATGTATGAGGAGCAACTGGGGGGAACTGGGGTTGTTTAGTCTGGAGATGAGGAGTCTCAGGAGAGACCTCATTGCTCTCTACAACTACACAAAAGGAGGTTGCAGCGAGGAGGGTGCCAGTCTCTTTTCCCGGGTGACAAGTGACAGCATGCAAGGAAATGGCCTCAAATTGCATCAGGGGAGGATTAGATTATATATTAGGAAGAATTTCTTCAAGGAGAGGACGGTCAAGCATTGTCCAGGAACGTGGTGGAGTCCCCATCCCAAGGGTATTTAAGAGATGTTTGGATGTGTGGACATGGCACTGGGGGCACGGTTCAGTATTGGGACTCAATATGTCAAGTTGATGGTTGGACTTGGTGATCTTGAGGGTTTTTTCCAACCTAGACAATTCAATGATTCTATGACCCTGTGATGTTTGTCCTCAGCGGGTGGATGCTGCAGGAATATGAAACAAGGCAGTTTGTTTGGCAGAGCAGAGCCGGGGAGGAGTGTGTCAAGATGCAGACAGATCCTCTAACAGGGATTTTTGCCACAGGTAAAAATACTTCTTAGAGATGACAAAGAGCACACGTGCACTTTGCAGGTTAAAAATGTGTGTCTGTAATATCATCACTCTAGGGTGCTTATAAACATCCTGCAGAGCCCAGCTGAAATTTATGGTATATGCAACACAGTACTAAGGCATCATTGAACCACCAATGTTTTAAAAATCTGGCATCCCATTTACTTGCAAGGCTGAACTGTTTTAAATTTATTTACACCCCACTATTTCCTTAGGGAACTGTTTTCCATAAACTAATGAGGCACTGGTGCAAGAGCTTCACTGTTATTCCTGGCAGAGACCATTTCGACTCAGAGGCATACTTCACCTTCTTTTTTTTTTTTTTTCTTCAGTAGCCCAGTGCAAATAATAAATAGGAGGAAATACATCATGTTTTTTAATATGGGGGCCAAGTTACAGGACCGCAAAAGGTTAAACAAAGCAATTACAAGTTGAAATCTATGTTATCTCACATGTTCCCACAATTTTTCATGTCTTAACTTCTCATGTATTTCAAAATTGCATGTCCACTTTGTTGGTCAAACCACCAGCAATCAAAAGGGAAGTAATAAGGTCATTATTCCTCATCATGCCCAAAAGGTTGAGCGTGCCATACAGTGGATCTTTCACTTCACATTTGAGATACTAAAAGTCTGTGTGCTGAAACATGCAGGGCTTTCTAAGCAAGGGATTAATTAAATTCTCATTTAGCTCCCTCTTCTTAGGGATCGGTAGATGTAATATGTTATCTTTAAACTTAAATGATAGGCGTACTTTTACTACCATGATCATTTCCACTTATATCAGTGACAGTTGATTGTGATGGGAAACTTAAGCATATATGTTGGTTTAAGGTCAACTTTTAGAAGCAGAAAATCCAAGGCCTTCATTGTTGAGTGAAGATTATGTGAAGGGACTGTAACGTGTACACCCAAGTACAAAATTGCATCCAATTTGCAAACTAGTGGTCATCAGTATATGTAAAAATATGCAGTATAGAAATCAAAACCTTGTCTTACATAACCATTTCAATATGCACATCAACTATTCACATCTTTTCACTAAGGCCCATAAACATGTAAAACTGATTTAGCAACGAGGGGAAGATGGTTATTATGGGAGTGATTACAGTTGATTGTTAGAATATTGAGTACTTTGCATTATCATATTTATTTGAAAATGTCAAAACGTGTGTCTGTGATTAATTTTAAGGCATAAATCTCTTCCCAATTATGTGTGGAAATATGCACATACTGACGTTTCTCTGCCTGTGTATGTTGGAGGCTGGGCATGTGTTCCTCCTTGGGCATCTAAAGCCAGCTGCCTACTTGAGGGTCGACATCTCCTCTGTGGTCATCAGGGAGAGAGAAGTGAAGGCAACCAGCTGATCTGAAGATGGGCTCCTGATCCCAGTCTGCTTGCAAGGAGGATGGAGTGTCGTTGTGAAAATGATGGTAGGTGGGAATGATGTAATTTTCCCAATGCCAAACAACAAATGCGTGAAAGCTCAGACCAGAATCTGAACGTCCTGGTTTGCCAGTCATGTACTTTAAGTAAAAGACCAACCTTTCTCCCTGAAGAGAAGCAGAGGTCATTATTAAACACAGGAGAGGTCATTTACAAAAATACTGATGAACTATGACGTAGGATTTTTTCCCCCCATCCATATCACTGTTTAGACACTGAGGGGAATATAGTCCTTTATCAGTAAGCATTCCTGCCCTTGTGAATATAGAGCAACCAAGCCTGGCAAATGTGAAGGGTTCAAGCACGGGAAGTCGTTGCATGTTTTTTAGGCAGAGATGGCTGAGAGAAAGAAATCCACATGAGAGCAAAGCTTCAGTTGATCCAGTTTCTACAGAAAGGCTTCTTTCTCTGCCCTGTCTGTCCCTCATAGCATCAGTAAGTTGGCTCTTACATGAATGTATGCTGATACTTTCCTGTTAATAGCCCCTTGTTTGCAAAATTAATTTTAATAAAAAGAACCTCAGAGATGAGATAAGCGTTAAGGCAAATTCTAAGAATTAAAAAGATTTTATTTCAGAAATAAATGATGATTCTTGAAGCTCAAAGGTATTGATAGTAGGTGTAGAAATTGATTATGTTCATCATATTTTGACTTGATCATTTATATATTTTATCTCTGAAACATGAATCTTGCAGTAAACTAGAGTATTTTTTCACACTGAGATTTGCTATTGCAAGATATCTGGGAATTACACTCTAAAGAATACAGTGGCAAGTATCATTTAATTTGAATGAATTAGAACACAATATACAGAGAGTACTGTTAATAAAAAAGAGTTCAGATTTCTGATACGTATCACTAGATCTTTCTAATCCACCCTGGTAGCCCAAGTTTGCATTTTCCATGTGAACTTTTTCTTTCTTAAATCTTAGAAGGTGATGAGGTCCCTCGTTTGTAGAGCAATTCAGACTTTCCATTTCTTTATTATGTGTGCATGACGTAAAGCGCTTTTATGCAAAATGTAAATAATGGCTTTCAGATATAAGTGGTCAGATTTGTAAATTTAAATATTATTATATATTTATTACTGCAGCCAGATTATTTGATAATGCCTGTCTCTGTCTACTCTCACAGAACGCGTGGGTGTTTTCTTTTCATTTTATGATGCTGTGTTGCATGTAAGTGTGTAAGCAGTTGAAAATACACTCAGAGACGTATAGGCATGGTGAAGCCTGCACTCATTGCTTAGAGCAGGGGGACAGGCCCCCAACCTTGAGCATGCTGCTGACAAAATTTGCCACTGATTAGGGACAGAAATGTATTTTTATGCTAAATGTGCTGAATATGTCAGGCAGCACATGTGGCACCTACAATTACAGACACTTATCCCTGTCACTAGGTACCGAAATGCCAGTGTGGTGTTTTAGGAAGACTGAGAGCTCCAAAAGTCTTCCTAAAGGAGAAGTGGGTGGGCAAAAACAATGGTGAAAGTCACGGCAAGACCCACTCCCACCAATCCTGCCTCATTGTTGGGTGCACACCGGTCCTGATATGTGCAGTGTGTGGCATTCCCTCTCCTCTGCTCTGCTTCTGATCAGAGATGTAGGAGGCAAGAGGAGAGAGCCCTTCTTCCTTGTGGCTTTGGTGTTCCTTTGGACATAAATGTCTGACTGTAGCCAGAGGGAAACCAAGGGAGAGTGAAGATTTTAGGGTCATTTAGGGAGGAAATGTCTACTTCCCAGACTTACCCAGATATTGCCTGAGTGAGAGTCACTCACTGTGTCTCTGCATACCCGTCAGTGTGCTTATTTCTGGTTCTCAACCATCATCCACTCAGACTGATAGCAGCACGGTCAGAAAACAGGGTTTTTGGTTTCTTTGTAGCCTCAATCCCGTCCTGTTGGGCATGGAGTGGGGCAGCACCATGGTGAGTAGGGGATTCGTGGCATCCAACTGTGCTCCGGGGCCAGCAGCCGCCTCGGTGGGACAGCAGGGCTGGGCTGCACTGGGAGGAGGAGAGCACCTTTGGGAGATTTACTCCCTGACTTAGACCTTCATAAATATTTTTTTCCTTACCTTTGCAGAAAAGCAATTCAATAAATCACCAGAAAATGCCTCATATGCTCAGAAGGAAAAATCATTACCTGCACGTTTTCTGCATGCGTACAGCATCACATCTACATTACAAATGTCACAAACATGTCTTAGAATCAGACTCCTTTATTTTTTCCAGATGGCAGAAAAGCAGCTCTCTACAACTGTTCCTTGAAACATATTTCTATTTAAATAATGGCGCTCTGCCGAACAATGATACTGGTAAACAAAAAATGCGAGAGACTTAGGTCCACTTTGCACCATTTTAACTGACTGCCCAAGACACAGAGAGGTGATGAATTTTGCTTACACACACTGACTTTTCTTTGCCTTATGGTGTAACTGATGCTCATGAAAATGTTGTTATCCGATGTGGCAGCGTTTTCTCCTCCCAGAATAAAGCCTTCATAAGTAGTCTAGATTTTTTAATTCAATTTGTTTATATTTGGAAACAAAGTAGTACTGAGCTGGAGAACCAGAACTTTGAATGTTCAAACTCCTGAGGCTTTTTATTTCAGTAATTCAAAACTTGAACATGTTAAGAAATCTGTTTGAATGCAGCTTTTCCTACATAGACTTTTAATGCTGGCAAATCAGAACTTTCTGAAAAAATTATGCTCCAGTTGCCTCCACACTTGACATGAGGAGTGTCATTGAAACCTGTTGCAAATAAAGTATATTTCTCTGCAAAAATTCTGATGATTTATCAAGGGATTTATCAGAAACCACAGTCAGAAACAGATTGTAGGCCTGCCTTTAACAGTTAGAGGATGACCAACTAACATTTCCTGAACAAAACACAGGCCAGATCCTCAGCGGGTACGATGCAGAGAAGGTCAGACAACAAGCCTGGGTTTTGTATGCAAATACCAATCTGCTGAAATCCAGGTTTCTGCCAGGCTGCGTGAACTAGATTCAACCAGAATGAAATTGCTGGCTAAAAGCTGAGAGAGAAAGAGACCCTCACTCATCTGCTGTTGAGAATTTTATTACAGAAACAAAAAATACTGTGGGAAATTCAGAGGAAATGAAACATCGCATGGCCTTTGCAGCAAATAAGCCACCTGTAGGAAGCCTCCTTCCCAGGAATCTCTGCTGAAAGGTAAATTTATTTAAGAAGATAAACTTCACTATGTTGTCACAAGCCATAGTGTAACTTCCACTCAGAGAAAGATTTAAAATGCCAAATGTGCTCACTCTTGCCTTAGCAATGGCATGTTGTGCCAAAGAACTGAAAGCCAGTTGGCTCAGAAAGAAGGGGTACAGTACAGCATCACCCTGGGGAGAGTGAAGTGTTCAACCCCAAAGACTCCATTTACCACAACGACCCTACCCCATGTCTGCACAGAGCAGTACAGCTATGTGGAGTATGTAGTTAAGAAAACAAGCACATACCGAGACATGTATGTCATGTGGACTTGTATTCATTTTATGGTGTTTTGGAGGAAATATGCATGCTGCAGGACACTGTGCTTCTCTTTGCAGTTTTGTTGGTCAGCTGGGAGGTTATTGCTGTGCTGTATCATATCCTGCTTGTGTCCTCCTGCAGCTGGATGGGAGATGTGGGATGAGGGTAGGATGATCAAAGGGATGAGTTTTGGACTGGCCTGGGGCATTGGTGAGGCCACCTCACAGTGGGAAAAAGCCCTGCTGCCCACTGGGGCACAGTCCCCTCACCACTGGGGTCAGTCTCTGACTGCTCTGCTTCATGTTTTCCTCTTTCTCCCTGGACCCTGACTTCTACCACAGCAGCAGCTGGGGATGCTCGAGCATTTTTACCTGTGTGTTGTCTGCAGGTGGATGTCCCTCTGACCACACTGGTGCTCTGGCCACCTGAGGCCACAGCAAGCTGTCCTTAGCAAGCAGGGAGCTGCACAAATGGTGCTGGGGTGGGCTCTCATGAACAAATTTTCCACCTTTCTTTCACATTTGGGTTTCTCCTGCTCTGCTGCATTAGTGTAGGATTGTGACAGGAGAACTGACCACTCCCTTAGGGAAGAAAGGTTGCATTTCCAGCTACAGGCAATTCCCATTAGCTTTAGCAAAGTCTTCTTGTGGTTGACTGCCACAGGATTAGGCCACATTAATCTCATCTTTCCCCATGTGGGCTTTAAAACACAGAAATGAAAACAGTTGGGAGAAAATACTGGCCTTCCGGGGAAAGGACAGGTTCTGCCTGTTGGTCCCAGAGGGAACGTATAACACCAGGGTTAGTGTTACTAAGGAGTGGTTTAGTGAAGCTGGCTGGACCCAAGCTGGCCATGGTTGTACACACAGGAATAGCATCCCAGTGAGTACGATGAGTGATGTTTTGGCATCTCCTGAGCCAGGAGAAACTGTTCAGTAAGAAGAGGATGCCTCTGCAATGCAGCTGGCTGTTCGCTTCTCTGGCAAACGACTTCAGGTGGTCTTGCTTGAGGATAATATTGCCTACTGGCTTATAATGTGGTTGCTTCATAGAAGACATTGCAAGACAGACAAGTTGCAGTGACATCTCTAACTTAGCTCCAAATCAATGACAATTTTGCTGCTCCATGTTTTGCTTCCTGGCATCAAATGGTCAGTCTGTGGAAACACACAGAATTGTTTTGCTTTGTCGCTATAATCAAATAGATGATCTTTTATAGAAAATGTAAGTAGATCATGACTTAACTTGATTAACGTATCACCCAACTAAACCAGACTAAAAGGCTGAGATGCCAACATGAGTCCAAGTCCATTACCTCTAAAGGAAGGCTGTTAAGGGAGCACTTGCAGTCCATGTGCCTGAATGCATCAAGGCAATAGACCAAGGGATACGGCAATATACAGGAAATTGTATCTTCTTACGCTGCTTTTCCAGGTGTCTATACAGGTGTCATCTGTTTACCCTGGGAACTCATTTTGGCCAGTGTTGATTGGGCCGGTCTTGTGTTCCACATGAAAGGCCCTGACGTGTTTTCATTAACCCTGCAGAATGCAAAGGTCTTTTCAGCATTTGCAAGGTGTGTAGAAAGCATTTTCTTCTGTTGTTCACTCCCTGCACCTTCCCTGAGAACCTGTCTGTTCTGCCTGCTACAGCAGATCGGGTGTCCTGGCATTAAAAATGTGCCATTCCTGGGCCTGCAGCCTGGAGGCAATGCAGCAGCTCTGCTGCTCCCACAGTCAGGCCAGGCAATCACTTTCTCAATCTGAATCAGCTCTATTTTAAAGCAGTTTGCATTCTTCAGAAGTGTGTGCCAGAACCTCACTGCCATCTGATAGCTAAAGCCTTTTAATTATCTTCATTAGTGTGTTCAGGGCTAATTTTGTACCAGCTCATTCTTGTATTAATGCTATCTTTTAATCATCTTGTTCGCTCCAAGGTCTTTACTGTCTCTGAATATAAAGTAATATTTTTATATCTGTTATCAGATTTTCCCCATTTTTCTTCCCTGTTGACTTGTAGCTCTGCTTTGTATTGGTGTGTGCTTTGTATTGGCTGCGGCTTGCATCCAAGTAAATGGCACTGCTCTGCAGAAGTGTTTGGCTGGTGTTCCCAAAACTAACACAAAACACTGGTCAAACACTGCAAACACATAAAGGTGTTTTACTGGAAAAATCCACACATCTGTCTTCAGTCTCTGAGATCCTTGGGGATGAAAACGTGACACAATTATCTTCTATATCTGCTTATTACAGCAGACAATGACAATATCTTAGTACTGACCACCCTGACAGGCACACCACCAGTTCAGTAGAGTTTGGTATTTGCCTGCCAGTACAAAGGATGTCCAGACTTAGTCTGTATTAGAAAATTAAATGGTGGGGACATTTATGGACAAAGACTATAATCACCTGTACTATTATATAGTTTCAGGCATTTTTTTGACTACATCCTCCCAGACGACTCCTGGACTTGGTCAGGGATGTCACAGAATCTGAGTGGCTAAGGCCGGCAGGGCCCTCTGGAGCCACCCATGCCCAAGCAGGGACACCCAGAGCAGGGTGCCCAGCACCACGTCCAGGCGGCTGCTGAAGGGCTCCAAGGAGGAGACCCCACAGCCTCTGGGCAGCCTGTGCCAGGGCTCCGTCACCTGCACAGCACAGAAGGGCTCCTGGTGCTCAGGGGGAGCCTCCTGGGGGCCAGGTTGTGCCCAGGGCCTCCTGTCCTGGCACTGGGCACCACTGCACACAGCCTGGCTCCGTCCAGAGGTATTTCCAGCTCTGCCCCCCTTGTTTTGCCTGTTTGTCCATCTGCCTACCAGGGAGTGCTCCCTGTTGAGCAGCACTGAGCTGAGGTAGGCAGCTCTTAAAGACACATCGAAGGGGCAGCTCAAGATGATCAGTGGTGTAGGGGACGGGAATGTGGCGTAATGGTGGTGTTGAAAACTTAGGGGATAACAGTGCTTGCTGGATGGAGAAGGGAAGAAAAGGAGGAAAATGGGGAATCTGAAAAAGTAACAAATTAGCACAGAGTGCTATACATTATCAATGACGAACAGGAAATAAAAGGTTGCATTCAACAAATGTATAATTCATTTGGTTCAAATGTCCTATCTATTTACACCACAACTTATTTATTTTACATTACTATTTATTTATTTCCTAGCTTAATCCTGGAGTTTACTGTTACCTGGGCTGGAAGGGGTGCTGATATCCTGAGGCAAAAGCACGGTCTGCAGCTTATCCATCTGCCAAACCCCTCAAATATTGTTGATAGAAACCTGTCTGTTGATAGAAGTGAGAGCCTGCTGGAGTTCTTGCAGCTACACTGAATCGTTTGCTCTTGCAATGAGCCAAATGGTGTAGTCAGGAAATACCACAACACTAAACGAGGCTATTATGATAGAGGGCAGAAAGCATTTTTCTGGATCAAGTATGACTTGCCCCATCTGTTTTGGTAACAAGTTCTTATTTAAGGTTTATTATAGGAGATGCCTATCCATTTCATGAGACGATGCCGGATTAGTTGTTCCTGGAATGACCATTTCTTTTTCTTGTATAGTTTAAAATAAAAGACGTAATGATTCATGAAAAGTGCCAGGTTGACAGTGCTGGAGATAGAAATTTGCTGTTTGAAGAGTAGGTGAAAAATGACCTCATGGCCAATGTGTCTTAGGTTTGATATAGAAAGGACATCTGAAGTGGTAAACGACAGCTGAATCCCTCAGTCCCATTGATGCTGTTTTTTCCCCCCAAGGTTTTCACCTCCAACCACATCTCTTAACTGGAAAAACAGTGGCATTAGCATTTTTTGACTGCCTCATTAATACATTATACTGAGATATGCACCCAAGCAATCACATTCATCTAGCTAGACAATTATTTAAACACAGACTTCTCACCTATGGTCAAAGGGTGTTTAGTTTTAATTCCTCAAAAGTTTCCTAGCCCCCTAATGCAGTATCAGCTCCTACATTCCTCCAACATTTGTGCTTGTTGAAAAAGATACGGCACCATCTGTGACCAAAGGCCTCTGCTGCAAGGAATTAGGGCAGCAGGTGAAATTCCTGGATCTCTACACATCATTCAGCAGAAAAGTTCTGTACTGCAGAGTATAGGCAAGTTATAGTCACCCCACTGTCTAAAGGTCTCTGAGATGTGCCTTCTCTGTATGGACTATGCTTACAGCTTGATTATTGGTGTGCATGGAAATACCCACAACTGCACCTCTTTGTCCTCACTCCACCTCTACCCCAACTTTCTTCCCTTCTCCTGGCCTCCTTCCTCACCTGGAGGGAAGTCTTGCAGAACACCCCAAGGACTTGAATTCACTGCTCCAAGCTGTCATCATCAGCTGACAATCCTTTGGTTACAGGTAGCATTGGCTCCTCTTCCTCCACTTACTCTCTCTCAGGCTGTTTAGTTCCTTCCTGGGTCACAAAAAACATCCCTTACCCATCTGGCTGCCACCCCAGCCATCCCCATTTTTTTATACCCTATGAAAGCCAGCTAAAGCTAAGCAGAGGTGGCATGCTCTTATTTCTTTAATAAATGTCAGTCAAGACCCTTTACAAGAATAAAAGTCACTCCTTGGAGGTTTTTAAACTTTCCAAAAATAGCCTTCAAAACTCAGCCAAAGTGCATGCAGCCACAATTTCCATGGAAAGCACCATCAGGTGGAGGAGGCTGTGCCAGCCAGCACGCACACAATGGCTGTGCAGTCCCCTCCTCCCTTCTCACCTCAGTAGATTTTCCAGGGACAGGGAAAAGGGAAGGGTTGGACTCTGAAGTGGCATCATACCTTCTGCTCATGAGGAGATCACCAAAGCTTTCATAAAGTCTTTGACAAAGCCCTCCACAAGAGGATACTGAAAAAACTCGGCAGTCACGGAGCAAGAAGAAAAGTGTTGTAAGAAAAACAGCTGATTTTAGACAGGCTGGAAGAGAAATAAGTGTGGTCTGTAGAGTATTATTGCTTACGATACTTCAGAAAGAGGTGATCAGTGAGGGGAGGTCTTGGATATGATCAGGGTTACTGTGTACACAGCACATGGACCAAAGAGTCGTGGTAAATGGAGTCAAGTCCAGTTGGAGGCCGGTCACTAGTGGCGTCCCCCAGGGCTCGGTGCTGGGGCCGGTCCTCTTTAATATCTTCATCGATGATCTGGACGAGGGCATTGAGTGCACCCTCAGTAAGTTTGCAGATGACACCAAGGTAGGTGCGTGTGTCGATCTGCTCGAGGGTAGGAAGGCTCTGCAGGAGGATCTGGAAAGGCTGCACCAATGGGCTGAGGTCAACTGCACGAAGTTCAACAAGGCCAAGTGCCGGGTCCTGCACCTGGGGCACAACAACCCCAAGCAGAGCTACAGGCTGGGAGATGAGTGGTTGGAGAGCTGCCAGGCAGAGAAAGACCTGGGAGTGATGGTGGACAGTTGGCTGAATATGAGCCAGCAGTGTGCTCAGGTGGCCAAGAAGGCCAACGGCATCCTGGCTTGTATCAGAAACAGTGTGACCAGCAGGGCTAGGGAGGTGATCGTCCCCCTGTACTCGGCTCTGGTGAGGCCGCACCTCGAGTACTGTGTTCAGTTTTGGGCCCCTCGCTACAAGAAGGACATGGAGGTGCTTGAGCGGGTCCAGAGAAGGGCGACAAAGCTGGTGAGGGGTCTGGAGAACAAGTCCTATGAGGAGCGGCTGAAGGAGCTGGGCTTGTTCAGCCTGGAGAAGAGGAGGCTCAGGGGTGACCTTATTGCTCTTTACAGATACCTTAAAGGAGGCTGTAGCGAGGTGGGGGTTGGCCTGTTCTCCCATGTGCCTGGTGACAGGACGAGGGGGAATGGGCTAAAGTTGTGCCAGGGGAGTTTTAGGTTGGATGTTAGGAAGAACTTCTTTACCGAGAGCGTTGTTAGACATTGGAACTGGCTGCCCAGGGAAGTGGTGGAGTCACCATCCCTGGAAGTCTTTAAAAGACGTTTAGATGTAGAGCTTAGGGATATGGTTTAGTGGGGACTGTTTATGTTAGGTTAGAGGTTGGACTCGATGATCTTGAGGTCTCTTCCAACCTAGAAATTCTGTGAAGTCTGCACTTAGAGTACATTTAAAATGACCTTTGATAATTCATAAACCAGATCCCAGAAGACAGGTCTATGATGTCCTTGACTAAATTCCCAGTGTCCCACACCAACCAAATGAAAATCCTACTGTTTCCAAAGAGGATGCTTTTATACTACAGGAATGATGGGCACAATAAGAAGAAGGAAACATATCTTCATTATGCATGAAATGATGAATCTGAACTGGAAATGGTGGGGCAATATTGTCTCCAGTCAGCTAGTGAGGGCCCAAAATGATCTAGCTTGTTTACTTACATAAATAATATTGACAGTAGAAAGAGGAAATAACAAGGATATAAGCAAACCACTAAAAAGAAAGAAGCCTCTTACAAACATTATTCCATTACTTTGGTACTACTGGGATTTTCAAGAATTTCTTCTGAAACACATTGGAAAGTCTCAAAAGAGACACTGGACTAGGCAGATTGTGGCTTGTTGTTGGAGAGCAATTCTTGTACCAATGGGAGATCTTCAGTAAAGCCTGACATGGTACAGGCTAATGCCAAAGCTTGAACAGGCAGGATGAATTAATCAAAGATGAATATGTTGGTTTCAAAGAGGAAAATACTCCCCCACCCTCAAACTGGTGCTTTCTATAAGCTCTAGGGTGTTCACGGCTCTCAGGTTAGTAAGGTACAGCTGAAAGATCAAGTTCATAGAAAGGAAAACTATAATTTTTCATGTTTTTTCTCCTGCATGTGCATACATTGCTATATGAACGTGTGTGCATACAAGTACAGTCCGTACTTTTTGCTGAGACTAATGGAGCTGGTGTGACAGATTCAGCATCTGTGAGTTTCCCAAATTACCACACCTGCAGAAAAAAAAGGTTGTTTGATTCCTTCCATCCATCCCTGGTGTCAGACTTGTTTCACACAGCTCAGATCTTTCAGAGGCATCACTTAAGGCAGTTGTGACTGGGATGAAGTGTGGGGGACACCGAGAGGGAATGTTTTACAGAAATGAAGGGCTTCAGGGAAAGGATTGGAAATGGAAAAAGAGCCGTGATGGACGGCACTTCTCTAGCTGTCAGATGCAGCTTGGAAGTCAACCAGGATGTCTACAAAAAGCAGTTTTTCATATCCTGGTGACTAAGTTCTCCTTTTTTTTTTTTTCTCTCTGATGGTTTTAAAAGTTTTTTAAACTTCACTAATACACACACACAAAAAGAGAGCTAGGAAAAAAAAAATAAAGTCCTTTTTTTGTACACAAAGTTTTGTCTCCTACCAACCAGGGCAAATGTAAAACTGGTGCCAGCACTGAGAGAGTTGCACATGTAGAGAATATAAAGCTGACCAGAGCAGCTCTGGAAATCTTTTCTTTTTTTTTTTTTTTTTTTTTCAAACTCTGGTTTCTAAGATTATGGTTGTTATTATTATTTCTTATCAGAAGCCCTAGGCAACAGTGGGATGGCACTAGGCTTGGGAATTGCAACAGCAATTCCTGCCATAGACCAAACAGCCAAGGTGGGAGAATAGATAAAAAGTTTGCAACATGCAAGACAGAGATCAAACCATGTTAAGCATCAATGCAGAGAGATGAACGTGTCTCTTGGATCCACCAGCCTCAGTTTCTCTTACCTACAGCTTGGACACCTGAAGGTATCACCAGTCCCATCACCATAGGTGCAGGTACCCAGGGGTCTGAGGCACCTGCCATGTCCTGCTGCCAGGAACGAGATGCACAACCCAGCTGAACACCAGACCCTTCTCTAGGTGACTGCACTGAAGGTAAGAGTTTCAAAAACTGCTGTTGCTAAAAAGAAAAAAAAATATTTTTTCTTCTGTGAGGATTTCTTTTTTAACCTGATTAGTGACAAATCCACACATACTCCAGTGACCCCTTAGCTGCTCCACCTGCTCAGGCACATTACTGTCATTTCCAGCCAGGGATATAAGGCTTGGAGACATCCTAACCTCTTTTTGGCTCCTTCTCTTCACCACTGTGAGTTTGGATCTTCAGAGACCTCTTGGAGTTCAGTGTATATTGCCGTTCTTATCAGTCTGTTACGTAAATGTCCAGTACTTTGTGTAGGATATCTTGATAGCTTCCTCTTTATTTATTTTTCTTTAGGACTTTTTTTTTTTTTTAAATGCAGTTTTCTAGAAATAGATGACCTGCAGTGTGCCAGTTTTCCATGGGACACTCATTTTTTTTTTTATGGAATGAGGTTTTTAGGATTCAGACACATAAGGAAGAAGAAAATGCCCCTCCATCATAGCCAATATTGTCTGTGTTGATCTGAGATCACTTTCAGGACTTCTCCACATCCTGCAGCACAAACAGCTCTGAGAGGGATCTCTAGTGAGAAATTGACTGTCATGAGCAGGATCCAGAGCCCAGGACAATCCAGCTGGTTTCCAGCAGAACAAGCTTTTCCCCCTCACAAATGTGTTTGCCACTGAGGCCGAACATTTCATTGCTCTTGTTCCAGTGGCAGCAGGAGCATGGCAAGATCCAGTGTGCTCCTCACATCCCCTTCTTCAACACTATTATGGCATGATGTCTTCTTTTTTCCACTCAAAATATTTAGTCATAGACAAATGAGGAAACGCTTTCTCAGCAGCTGATTCAGTTCTTCATGTGCTTCATTTTTTAACTATTTCAGATTTCTTTTTTTTTCTTTCTTTCTTTTCTTTTAGCTCTGCTCTCCTGTGGGTTGGTACAGAAACAGAGGTGTCTTTTAACACACTGCCAGCAGGAACAATGCTCGCTGTGTGCACTCAGCAGTGCCCTCATCAGCCTGAGGATTGCAGAGGATGCACGAGGAGAGGACGCTCATCACAACAAGAGGTCCCAGCACTTCTCTTTGGGAACACTTCTGCTGTTGATATCAGTCAGGCTACAGTGCTCCCTCTTTTTCCTGGAGGAAGACCTGGTTCATTCTGCAAGGTATTCCTGTTATTGCAGTGGTCAGGGACCAGGCCATTGCTTATGAGGTTGCCAATAACCTAGGAACAAATAGACAAACTGAGAATTAGGCTAAAATAATTGAAACCCAACCTCATTCCAGAACTTTCTTAGTTTCCCATTCTTGCAGGTGATGGCTGGGATGTCATAAGATGCTGAGTTGGCTCAGACTCCTGTGTGCATTTGTATTGGAGAAGCTGATGTGAAATCAGAAGATATCTATCTGGAAGACCAGATATCTTGATGCTGTCTCTGGCAAGGTATGAAGTGAGAAACACAAAAAGCAAAATAAGATGAAGTAGGAAGACTTTTTTCTGCTTTTCATTGGATTACTGCAAGTGAACTCTACTCAAATTGTAACTTCTTAATACATCGGTGGGTATGTTTTGATTTTTGCTGCTCCTATTTGAATGTTATCTGAATGTCATTTTGCATCAGATTTAAGGCTCTATATCGGCAACATGTAGCCTATAATGTAGGTGACTTACCTTGATGTGATTCATAAAGTAAGTTGTTACAGAGTATGTGGCTTAGTGTGCTTATAGAGCACCTGTAACCAAAACTCTTCAAGACCCCTCTTTCGAGGAGAATCTGTAAATATCTTTTCAAAGTCCTGCTGTAATGTTTCCTTTTTTTTCCATTGGCTTAAAGGCGGTATTTGGACGATCTTTGGACATGATGCTTTTCTCCCTCAAAAAATTCAAATTCTAAAGAGGGCAAATGTAACCTGATGTCTGACATGACCTCCTCTCTCCATTTTTTTTTTAAAGAAAAACATTAACACTATTCATATACATATACATACATATGTATATATATATACACACCTACATATATGTTTGTAAATGTGTATAGGAATGCTTCCATCTATTGAATGAAATGATAGGGACTTCACTGTGAAAATTAAGTGAAGATCTAACAGAATGGTGTGGTTAATAGTGTTTTTATTTCTTTTTTCTTTTCCCCATACAGATACCTCCAGATGAACAGAAGATTGAATCATAGAATCACAGAATATCCTGAACTGGAAGACACCCGCAAGGATCATCGTGTTCATCTCCTGGCGCCACACAGGACCACCCAAAAATCAGACCATGTGTCTGACAGCATTGTCCAAATGCTTCTTGAACTCCAGCAGGCTCCGTGCCGTGACCACTGCTCTGGGGAGCCTCCTCCAGTGATTGAAAAGATACATGAACAGCTACTGCCCTGTCGTGGGGCTGGCAAGTAACACAAGCTTTCAGAAGAGCTTTTAGTTGAGAGTCTAGTCCTGAGCAGCAGCACAGATTGGATAAACATATTTTTTTTTTTACTGATGGCCCCTTGAAATCATCATGAGCCATGTAGGCATGCTTTCCAATATGCTCCCCTAAATAAGAAGTTGATAAATAGCTTCTATCACACGTTTGTCCTGCAGGGACAATTTACTCTGGAATTTACAGAAGTGCGACAGTGGAGCTGGCTCAGGGCTTGGAACTGTTAAGCCATTTTGGTGTCAGAAAACCACATTGTTTTTATTGAATCAGACATGCTAAGCAAAGCTCTTTATATTGCTTTCCTGCAGCTGCAGTCAGTCTGTATGTTTGTGCAATAAGTGCACTGTCATCATCCATCAGAGTAGGTGTCAAGGAACATGAGCAGGCGAGACAAGCAGCCAGCTTTTACATCTCTTCTGGATCGGTGTCATATATAAACATATTCATCACTGACCGTAGGCCAATTCATATCTGCACGCAATGGACCTGTTCATTGTTCACAGCGTGGTCAGAGGGCTGTGGTCTGTGTGCAGCAGGAATCCACGGCTCCGTGGCTTTCTGAGACTTAAGGACGAGCTTCTTTTTCTACAAGAGACTGCTCACTCTTTTCTCCTCTGAGAATTCTTGACTGAATACAGTGACTTTCTCCATGCTGTCCTGATGAAGCTGAGCCCATCCAGTTCCAATCCATCATCAGTAAATTGTAGATAATCTGGGATCAACCAGTGTAAATCCTGGGCTGTTCATGATCATCACTTCAAACATTTCTGCAGCATCCATCTAGGGCAAATTTGGGATTCCTCAAAGTGATATTTTTAATAGTTCTACAGCTGAAGCGAAGAAAGTGATAAGCTTTGCATAGTCATATATTTCTAAAAAAAAAACAACAAACAAATATAATGTTTGCATTCTTTTCAGAGATGAGACTTTTGTAAAAACTTGGTCAAATTTCATTCCAATGGGCAGAAGTACTTGCCTGATAAAAGCTGATTCTCTGCACAGAAAGTGGTATTTGTTAAAGTTTGTTTTCAGTCCTGTTGTGTTGATGCATTGCAGAAAGTCTTTTCCACGTAGCTTGAAAGTCTTTTAGAGAATCATCAGGATCATATTGGACAGCTAGGCTTCTTACTGAAAGTCATGAGCAACATTTTCGGAAAAACCACGTGGCTGCTGATATGAATGCTTTAGGGCAAATATTTAAAATGGGAAATTATTGCGTGTAACACATGCCATGTGGTCTCTGCTGTCTGCCTGCAGCTTTAGTTGGTGAAACACACTCTGAACAGCAGAAATATAAAACATCTTTGTGCATCAGAACAAATACTTGTTCAGCAGTGATGAGGTTACTGGATATCTGTCACCATGGCTTCCTCTGGCCTCCTTAAGGTCATGCAGAGATCAATATTTTCAGCCTTTTTTTTTTTTCCCCATGATTATTGGTGAAACCAATTTTATTACCGAATCTGGTCACAGAATCACACACCTCTGGAGGTTATTTGGACCAAATAAAACCTCTGGAGGTTATTTGGTCCAACCTCCTGCTCAAGCAGGGCCACCTGGAGTTGCCCAGGACCATGCCCAAGCAGCTTTTTAATATCTCAGTGTCATTGTTCCAAGCTCATTTTCTTAAGCTGTTGTACTACAGGTCTTTCTCCCCTCAGTGGCAAGCATATATATATATATTATATTTTTTTGTCTTTGTGTCATACTAGGTTAAATAGTTATTCTCTGCACAACCTTAGGAATGTATCCCCAGGAGTGACCAGCCCATGCCCTGCGTGGCCATACCTGCAGCCAGCCAGGATGCATCTGAGACCTGGTTCCTGTTTCTTCTTTCACCTCCTACCTTACCCCCGGTGTTTGGGCTGTTCCCCTTGCTGTCCATGACCAACTTCCAGTTTTGCCCATCTCACTCCTTCTCCAGCCACCGCTGCAGCTTTACCAGCTAATTTCACTTTGTGCTCTTCTTTTGCCTTCCCAGAACATAAGCAACTACCTAGTACCTAATTACTTGCCTCTGTTGAGAGAGCAGTAGCAGTACTGATGCTCAGTACTGAAGCGTGTGTTTTTCCATACTGATGGAAGTTTTTTTCTATACTATACCTGTGTGGGCTTAACCATGCCAGCCAGCAGCCATATGTGACTCCTTGGGAGCAGAAAGTCTAACAGAGTAAGCTCTGGTTTGCTGATTCCTGTACCAGCGAGTACATGCATTATAAGGGGAACATAAACAGAGCTTGTCCTGGCTATAGGGCAGCCAGGGAGATGCAGATGAACTTGCCAGAGAGCTGGCCTCCTTGGTAGATGCCTGGGCTATCAGCCAGGGGACTCAGGTTTAATTTACAGTTAAGTCATCTATGTTTATTTCTCAGAAAATACATATTTAAAAATTCTGAAATTCAAACATGGCTAAAACTCTCTACAGTAAACAGAGGTCTTTACAGGAAAGAATGTCTGCCAGCTTTGCTTTTTGTTCAAGCTGTAACAGATTAGAAGTTTATTTTATACCCAAGGCTTAAAATGATGCTTGAGACAGTTCTTCAAAAGGAGCTGCACATCTGTGGAAGCACTCGCCGGGTACTTCAGATAACGCTAAATCTGGGTCGGATGCCCCAGAGATCAAGTCAAAGAGAGAAGTGACTGTTTTGCTTTTGATATCTAACCCCCTACCCTTTCCCTTAAAATGGGTGACATTTCAGCTTCAGGCACATTATCAGTAGCCTGAGATCAGAATAGCTGTCAAGTACTTTCAATTTGGAATAAAAAACCAAACAAGCGATTGAGGTCATGAGTTAAAAATGTCAAACATGCTGTTAAGGTTCCCATACCTCGTTGTTCTCCCACAGAGTGGAAGCTGTGATGTCTCCCTGTATAAATTGTATATCATGGTGGTGAAGGAAGCTCCCACACCCGCCAGCCACTACTCAAGAGGATGCTTCTGCTGTGTAATTACTTGAAAAATGGGAGTTTGAGGTGCACAGGGAGGTAAACAGGACAGACTGCCTTCAGCAGAGCTTGTGCCAACCCTCACATGATGGGAACAAAAGAGCTTCATGCAGTCTGTTGGGCCTCCTGTGTCATGCAGTGCAGAACATCTTGGTGCAGAGGAAAATTTCATTTTGCACTTCAGGGGTCTAGATTTTCTAGCCAAACTTTCCAAGTTCTTAGGCAAAAAAGAAAGTAAAAAAAAACCTGAGTTTTGCCTTAATGATCATTTCTTCTCAAGAAGGCATTATTAGGAATCACAAAGTGTTTTTTGATGTTGTTGCTATTGTTTTATTTTTATTTTTATTTTATTTTATTTTTATTTTTATTTTTATTTTTATTTTTATTTATTTTTATTTTTATTTTTATTATTTTTATTTTTATTATTTTTATTTTTATTTTTTATGTTATTATTATTATTATTTTTTCCCATTGAAGCAGCTTTTGGAGTTTAGCTGAACCTAAGAGTCCATTTCTGCTGGTCTTGGTCCCTCTGGGGTGCTCTGTATGTGAGCCCTGAGGATATATGTCTCCTAAAGGTCTCCAGCACAACCTTCTGACCTAACAAATCTCAGTCCCCATGCTCTGAGCTCCTTTCTTTGAGGACCCTGGAGGACTGCTGTTGTTTCTTTCCCATCTGTCTGCCTTATAAAAAATCAGAATCTTTTTTTTTTTTTTTTTTTTCTTTTACACATCTATCCATCTTACTCTTCCCAACCTAAGTGTGAGGAATCAAGGGATCTGGGATCTGTTAACCTGTTCCAAGCAGCCATTGCAGCTGTTAGACTCCCTGTGATGTGCCTTCAATGTGAGAAGTCTCTTCCCCTTGGAGAAGCATCACCCTGTCATGAAGTGTTTCAGGACTGTCAGCATCATTCCCTATTCTGGCAGCCAAACAAGACTTAGCAGATCTTCATGAAAATCATTTCCTTCTGTTCACAAGCCATGAATGAAGACGCTTACCAAGCCCCACACAGATCTTCCACAGCTCATACGTGTTTCCATCACAATCCTTGAAGGGATGTTAGACAAAAACTGCCTGCCAAAAGTAAGCTGATTGTCTGAACACCCCAAATCTGTATGCATCTGACTGCAGGCTCAATACAATGAGCTTCCTGATTCTCTGAGGAAGTGAAGGGAGGTGAGGGTAGTCAGCTCTCCACCCTGCTGCAGAGCCTTGAAGGGCTTTGGTGGCCTGAGGCTGGTTTAGGGATCGCAGAACCCGGCTCCAGAGTTCATTGCCTTTCCCTGTCTCTTTCCATAGTCTTTCCATAGCCTTTCCCTGTCTCTCAGGAAAAGTGGAAGTATGGTTTGCTCTCTCTTAAAATCCTTTATTTTTCCAGTCCTTTGTTTTTCCACTTTTCCCTTTATTTTTCTGATAGATTATAGAAACAGGTTTGAGGAGGCCTTATAGCTAGCTCTAAGGGTAGATGTGCAGTAGCAGCATCTTGCCTGGAAGGGGTACTGCGTCGGATGTGCTGCAGCTCCCTCTGTTGATTTTCCAGCAACTCTCAGGAGGAAGTTTGGGCTCTCCAAGTCCTTCACGTGCTCTGTGTGAATGCCCTGGTAATGATACTCACTCAATGTAATGGCTTTGTAGGCTCTGGGGAGGGACTCCTCACACCTGGTTATTGACACCTTGAAGTCAGGCAACTCATCTTGTTGCTTGGCCTCAGCAGAGACAAATGGGTACCTCCAGGCTGATTTGTTACAAGTGTCTCAGACATTAGGATAAGTTGTCCTCAGGAGGAGACCATCACTCTCCATTTCTTGTAGGCTGGATGTTGATTCTGTAGTCAAAGAGGATCCCACAGTAGATAACTTTTTCTGGCTGATCTCTTAAGAAAAGATTTATTGACGTTTTGTTTGTTTGCTTTCTTTTCTCTAACATGATAGAAAATCTGCTTGAAGTAACAGATATACTTATGGACTACACAGTCAATATGTTCAAATGCTAAATTAGAAGCTATGATCAAGCTTAGTTTAGTTTTTGGCCCTGTTCATCAAACTACAAGATGTTTATTTTTTCTTAGCTTTCCTATATTTTTGCTACAAACAATTTAAGAGTTTATGAAATCTTAAATTCATATCCTTAGATTCAATTTTGTTTCTGAGCTGTTAACAGGGTTTATCACTCACCTGAAAATGTAGAAATTATACCATAAGCCCACAACTTCAGATATCAACTCAAATATGCTTCTTCTTAGGAAGAAAGAGATTCATTACCTTGCAATAGTAAAATGAGAAGGTAGAAAGAGCATAAGGTGTTCAGAAACTGTGGCAATGGGGAACTAGGTATGTGCTCACAGAGAGAAAGAAATGCAGCCATATGTGCAAATACGTTTGCTATGCCAAAGAAGCTACTGTTGCTGTACTGTAATAGTAACACAAATAATAAATATTATAGTAAAGGCTATTTTTGTTGATGGACTCAGCAAAAGCTCACAAGATTTAGCCTTGCTGAAGAGATTGTGCTTAGGCCTGTGAGACACATCATCTCACAAGGAATAGGGAATATTGCTCGTAGTAGGGAACACCAGGGAAAAGAGAGTAAATAGACACCATCTTGCAAATATCCGGAGACCACATCTTAGTGGGGATGAGTAAGAAGAGGTGAAAACTGATTTTGAAGTGTGTTTTGCTCTCCTGCTCACTGCAAACACAGTGAAGAAAGCTCTCCTGCTTTTCCTGTGGGTGCTCTCCAAAGCCCTCCCTCTTCACTAAGGCTGTTGAGGAGGATAGGGCTGTTGACTGTAGATATAGCAGTGGGCAGCTCTGTGCTTATGATGGGATTCTGAGGTTATCAGGAAGTATTTAATCAGCTACAGAAGTCACTTCCTATGGTTTGCAGAGACATTCTTACACATTTAATAGGTGCAATTCTAAATGGGGTGGCATTGCCTTGCTTGGTGTCCCCCTACGAGTCCCGTGGGGGCTGTGGGACAGAGCAGGGCTCTGCAGAGGGTGCTGCTGTGTGCAGAGATTTGGTTTGTCAGGCTGTCAATCAGCCTCATTGCGTGGCGTGCACGTGGTTTGCAGTAACACAGCCCTGGCAGATTTGGCAGCTGGGTTAGGTCTGATTAGCGACCAGAAGATTTTGCTCATTTTGTTGCTAGCTGTGGATAAATCTTAAAAGTGGTTTTGTTAACCATCTGTTTTAGGATGTAAATACAGGATAAAACCGATCCAAACTACCCTGATTTTGCTTTGCTCAAACCAAAACCAACTGTAATTTTGGTTATTTTTGTTTGAAACCAGACAACTTTATCTCCTTCCCCCTGACTCTTATTATTCAGATGAATGGGACCTAGATGCAAACCACTGCTGGTTTGGGATTTTAAATCCAAACCCACACAATGAGGTTTAGCAAAACCAAAACCACACCTCTTGCTGCCCCACTAAAAACAAGATAAAGACACAGAAAACTGTAGCAATTACCGCTGTGCTTAAAAAATCCACATGGTTTGTGGAAGCATAGGAATAGTAAATTAGCATCCTCTCTGGTGGAAAGCGAGCCCTGTGACTGAAGCCTGGCATTTCTCTCATTTTGTGTTAATGTTCTCAGCAGGGAATTAGTGGTTTCACTGGCCTTTTGATAATCATAATTGTTTTCAGCTATGAAATGGTTTTCAGAGATGATCCCTTCAGTACAATGAAGAACTTTTATTCTTCAAAGCTACAAATAATTGATTTTGTCTAAAAATGTCAAAAATGATTAAGAATTGGAAGCAGACTTTGCGAAGAGTGTTTCAGATCATGAATTATCCCTATTTTTTTCATGTGCGTGGTCACTGATTCCTTCTGCGACTTCCTTGTATTAGCCAGCTTTATCCACAGTACAAATGTTTGACTCATCTTTATTAGCAAGCACACTGTACGCTCGTACAGTCTAGCTACAATAGTCAATAAATATTACTCCTTTTGCCCGTGCAGAGAAGAGCAAGCAACGCAGCTGCTAATGGAGTGCCAGGTTTTGGCTGGGATACAAAACCCATTAAAATGGCAGAGCCAAGACAGTGACAATATTTTGGCATGACTTCCCCGTGGTCAAAGTGACCCCATATATCATTTTCTGTATTTATTTTTCTATATGTATACAGTCACCTCAATGACTTGGCGAGCTTTCTAGTCATGCCAGCCAAACCAGACCTTTTCTATTTGGCTCTACCTTCAAACTTTCTGGCGTGTCAACTTCTACTAGGAAAGCCAGCTAGCAGCAGAACCTCTAATCTCAGCTGGGATGTAGCAGTCTTTTTTTTTTTTTTTCTTTCTCTTTTTTCTTTTTTTTTCTTTTTTTCTACATTCTTCAGGACACAGAAGGGAGAATCTGTTTATTTTTGCACAAGAGATACAAAGAGTAAAGACGATGAGAAAGAGCTAAGCAGGAAGCAGCAGAGTAGGTGTTACTTTTTAAACCAAGTAGTGTGTGAAATCTTTAAGCATAACAACATAAAACCACATCTAGTTTAAATCTGTCTAATAAAACCGGTTACTAGAAAGCTCTTGTCTGAAAACACCTGCTTGGTTTAGCTTAGGGATTTGTTGATTCTACATCCTTTGCGGAAGTGTGCAAGTAGTCATTTTTTTCCCAAGTTGCAAATGTATCTTAGTTTTGGGACAACATAAAATAACTCCTTCCACACATTTTCATTTGGGAGGAGCAGGTGTACCACTACGCTGAATAATCTAGTGAGTCAGTAATTTTTTAATATCTATAATATTTATATTTGATATCAATCATTTAATGTCTGTGATAGCAAAAATTAGTTCTGAAAAATGACTCCACTATAGTTACAAAAATGGCAATTTGTTTGCAGTGTCTTAAGACTTGAAGAAAATCATAGAATCGCAGAATCGAAAATATTTCATATGTTTATAAGCAATACTAAACAACAACATAATGAAATTCATCTGGGTGCATACAATGTGAAGACAAATGAGGGCTCTCTCTTCCTGATTTCTTAATGGCTCAATGCAACACCCAAGTCACAGAATTTCATAAGTATTTTCTGTAAGGGACCACTGATAGTCATCTGGTCCAACCTCCTCTTGGAGCTGGACTATTATGAACACTAGATCAGATTGGATAGAGCCATCTTTTAATGTTCATTGAAAGACTGAAATTGAAGTGACATTCTGGTGGTGTCCAGTTGTCCAAAGACAGAGTAATAGTTTCACAAAAATCTTGTGAGATGCGTAATTATTGCATATGATGTAAAAAAATGTAGGTCTGATTGCAATACAGGGAAGACAAATGCTTTGTTCTGCCTTCGGGATGTGAAAAGAAAACCTCCATCCTGTCATATAATCAGTGGGATATTCTTTAACCTGCTTTAGGTTTCATGAGTTCTTGGACTCTCCATAAAAAACATTGGTTGTATTTTTTTTTAATCATCTTCATCATTCCCTGATTGTACCTAAAAGTAGGCAAATAGAATACACTGATACAAAATCTCTGAAATACCTGCTTTCCCACACCAGATATGCCCTGCTA
Organism: Anas acuta; assembly: GCF_963932015.1. Classification (NCBI taxonomy): domain Eukaryota; kingdom Metazoa; phylum Chordata; class Aves; order Anseriformes; family Anatidae; genus Anas; species Anas acuta. The sequence continues at coordinate 134,656,434 of NC_088980.1, forward strand.
TCATTCAACATGGCATAAGATTTGGACACCACCTGGGTCTGAAGCACCCATATTACAACTTAGACGAGTTGCAGGTACTGTCCCCATGCATGCTCACAGGCTGGTCAAAGAGAAGAGAAAAAAGTCAGCTTAAACTTCAGCAGCTATTGTAGCTCAGCAGAGGCATGTTGACATAAAACACTTCTGCATTTCTTACCCCTTAAAAGACATGGGCTGATAAGACATGGGCTGGGTCATTCTCACACCATCCCAAAACAGTGAGAACTGTTGGAGCATGAGCCTCGCTCATGGATCTGCCACTTGCACACATAAACAACACAGGTGTGTTAGAGTTCTGCAGAAGAAAAATAAAGGAACTTGTTCTCTAACCCATGACAGCAGCATGCTTCTGACATTAGACTAGAACGAACTGCATCTGTTCAAACCACCTGTGGGTCTAGCCTGTAATTTTCAGGATCACAGCATCCCGTTACAGCAAACCGCTCTGAAGATGGTTCAGATATACTGTCAAACAAAATTTGGACCAGTTTCTGTAACCAAAGTTAGAATGTTTATTACCAGTTAATTTGTACACATGCCTGTGGCTCTTATTCTTGGAAACAAGCTCCCTGGGTGACTGTGAAATGCTGCTATTTCTGATGCAAAAAAAAGTACATTTTTCCTGTGGCAGACCAACTCATCTTGGAAGCGCTGCTCAGCTGATGTAGCTGTTTGCTGAACGTCCTTTCCTCGTGTGTAGGAACTTCTGGCATAGTGCAATAAGCAATGTTGCTCTGTGGCACCTGCATCCACTTTATTATAACTGCAGGACAGGGGATCAAATTCAGCCTCGGTGCAAGCAAGGAAAATTTTGCTGCTGCAGGAAAATGTCCGTGTCACACACAGGCCCTGTTCTCCTCCTGCAGAATGAAGACAGGGAGTTGACTTCATGATATTATTTGAAACCAGCAGGAAGAAGTAAATAACTGGCCTGCAATCTCCAGACACATTCTAGTCAGAGATTTTTAAGGCTATTTGAGCATTTTGAACTACATTGTTTCCCCCTGAGCAGAAAAATTCTTCCCTGCCATTCTGCACCTTCTATTGATCATGGTTCAAGGATCAAAGCAAAGTGCATTTTCTGAGAAGCAAAGGTTAAAGTCATTCGCAAAGTTTCTTGACTCTGCTGGGAGTTCAGGGGCAAGCATTTGGGCAGCAAATACAGGCTACAGCCCTCAGTCCTGCTGTCTGTCCACACCCTGGCACCTATTCTGCAAATCTTTGTGCTTCTGCAAACACTTCATGGTGCATAAAAAATAGTACAGGATCTCAAAAACATGGAAAAAGTCACCAGACCTGCAGATCCTTTATCAATACAGTATTTTTTCCTGCATTCACAAATGCAGTGCTTATCCCTTTCCCCTGCTTGTTAACGGTGGGAGGATTTTGCCCCTCAGGTTTAATGAAGCACCGAAAGCCACGGCTTTATTTATTGATAAGCCTTTCCAGGGTGCCCGTCACTGTAGTATCTGAGGCCACTCAAGCCGTGACCCCGCTGCATTCCTCGGGAGGCAGGGAAAGGTCCCAGGGGTTTATCGCTGCCCCCTGGGAGCTCACCCATCACCAGCTGAACTGGTGCTGAACGTGCTTCTGGAGGCGTTGCTGCTGGTAGCCTCGCCTGGCTGTGGAGGTGGGGTGATCATAACAATATTTGGCTTACTACGGGATGAGAAAACACCTTGGAAAACACTTTGAGGGAGACTGAATGGAAGGGACGATAAGGCAGAAGCTGCTAATCCCTTTAACAAGTGCACAGTAATTGGTATGAAACCTTACGCACCTGAATCTACTGCAGATAGAGAATAAATGTGAAAACATTTATTTATTTATTTATTTATTTGCAAGACCACTATTAGTATTTCAAAAGACTCTAATAAAAAGCAAGAACCTGAAAATGTCATGTGAAGTTCAAATCTAAAATCTGGATCTTTTCTGGGTTTTCCCATTTCTGACAACAGCAAAAAATCTGCAGTTTAGAGAAACTCCCATGAGTGGAAATATTATTTATGGCCTAACCTCTCTTTTTTTTTTTTTTTCTTCACAATACTGTACTACATACTTAGAAATTAATTGAAAAATAATAATAACAAAAAATTAGGAGAACTTTTCACCTCAGTGCTTACCTTTTTCTTTTCCCTTACCACTTCTGAATATGGAATGGGGAAGCAGGTGTCATAAATCCACAAAATAATTATTCCCCATTTGCTATATTACATTTTATTTATATTCCCTTGCTGTTATTTTATGTTAAATCTGCAACTTCTCTTGTTAGGTTTTAGCTTCCACCCTCGTGAATGAACACATAGCACATAACCACTGCTGCCACAGAGATTTCTTTTCCAAAGCTTAATTACTCTCTGGTTATGTTCATGAGAGCTTTAAATATTTCTGAGGGGCCTTGGTAACTGTATATTTTTACCACAAAGTTGCTTTTTTGATTAGAAAGTATCTGGTCTATTAGGCTCAAAATCATCAGAGTTTTTTTTTTTTTTTTTTTTTTTTTTTTTTCTTTTCTGTTAAAGGTTAAGTTATCTTTGATATAAAATCTGATAATATATATTTTTTAATTTTATTTATTTTTTTTTAGGCTATCTGCCCCTCTCTTTCATGTCCTCAAGGAAGGGAGCTGCAGGCTTCCATGGCATTTTCCTCAGCCTGGAGAGTTTGCAAAAAGTGAACTTTTGGTTTATGGTGGAGCCTGTTGTTTATCATTACTGTGGTGATGAGAACCTGTGCTCAGTGGTGTCCTAGGCACCTACGGGACTTAAAGAAGATGTTAGCACCATAAGGAGCATGTAGTCAAGAGCTGATGGAAGAATTATATATAGCTGAAAATCATAGAGAAGCTCAAAGAAGACAAACCATTGATTTTTACGTTTCAGATATCTATACGGCATTCTCGTGGTTATGTTTTTACAGCAGTAGACCTTGTTTTGTTTGCTTCAAACAAGCTCCCTCAGGCATGGTAAGAGGCTGAGGACTGCAATGGCACAGTGGCTGTCCAACCGTTCTGAGCAGAGCAGGGTAAAGTGGAGACACCCGAGTCAGTGCCCGTCAGCACTGATATTTGCAGGCGTCTTGGGGTGGCCCTGAAAATGATATTGCTGTGTTAGCCTGCCTCCACACCAACGCTAAAGAGGATTACTTTTTGTCATGCTATACTGCTTCCACCTCTGGACTAAGATTTTTTCCCATTCGCTTGGGAGTCTTTGAGCCATGCTCTGCTGAATGGGGTAGACAGAGTAAAATTTCCCTCTATTGAAAGAGCACCACTTTGCAAAACAGCAGTGAAGTGGAACACAAGTGTGCATAGCCTCCAGGACAGTTGGCCGTGGAGAATGAATAATCTGAGCTTGTTCTGGAAGGAACTGCTGTTTCTTTGTCCCACCAGGAGCACAATCAGCATCCTTAAGACCTTTTCTCCAGTAAACCCCTGTTTCAGTCTCAGGCTTCTTTCTTCATAGTCAAAATTGCTTTGTTTCTTTCTAATTATCTTCATATAAAGATTGAAACAGATGGATAAAATTCATCCTCTTTGTTGATTCCAAAGACCTCAGTTGAGCGGTAATATGAGACCAGCCTGTATTTAGAAAGCTGATATGGTTCAAGTTTGAGGACCTAAATGATGGTTCAAGATATGCACCATGTAACAGGAGAGCTGGGGGGAGAGCACAAGTTACACTCCCAGCGGAAGCAGGGTATTTAGCACAGCATGGAGGCACACTCCATCAGGTGATTCAAAGGCATCTGCCCCCCTTGGATGCTGCCCTAGGCTCTTATTACGTCCAAACAGGGACCAGTCTGGGCTGTTTTTGCACCAGAAATGACCAAGACCTGCCTGGCACAGTCGCAGGGGCAACCAGGTTAATGAGACAGGGAGCAGCCCTGCGCTGGGTTGCAGACACACTGATTCATTCTTTCCAGCAGGTGATTTTTGCCAGTGCAGCTCCTCAGACCCTTGTTAGAAGTGAAAACAGCTTTGCCCATGGGCACATTCTCAAAGGAGAGCAGCTGTTTTCATAAAAAATGACAAAAAACTGTACCAATGAGACATTTTATCAGAATTCAAGCCAGATCCCCCCCCCTTACCCTCTTGCCTAGCTCCCCCTGAAAATCTACTTGCAGGTGTTTCAAGAGGGAAAGTTGAGAGAAGAAAAAAAGCAAAGCTTAGCCAAAAGTAAGCATGACTAACAAATTACTCATAATTAAGGTTTGTTAATTGCATCGAACCCAATTAAACCTTTCCACGTCTAAAATGGAATAACTTATGCTCACAGCCGAGCTGCATAGCTATTAGACGTTTTTGGTGACACTTGTCTGTTGATTTGCAGTTAGATAACTTCTTGGCTTGAAGCCATCCAGGACTGAGCTAAGAGACTTTTTGTACATGTGTTTGCAGCACATTTTCACAAAGGGTTGCCAGAGTTTGGCCCATGATGACTAGTGAGTGGATTTATTACATTATTATTTTAGATTGTTATATTATTATTATGCATGACTGACATCGTGAAATTCTTATGTTACAAAACTATGTAGAGTTAATATAAAACAGTAAGCCAGAGAGGCATTTTTCATAAAATTCCAAACTAAAGTGCAAATTTTATGTAACTGAAAAGTCATGACTTTATGTAGCATTTAGAATGAGAATACCTCCCCAAAACATGTTGCCTTAAAGTGGACCTAGCAGAAATCTTTCCCAAGATTAAAAAAAAAAAAGAATGCAGATGACCAAAAAATGATCATTTCCAAGTGTGTGTGCCTTTTCCCTTTTCAGTTCCAGCTGGGACCGCAACTGGAAATACCAAAATACCACAGAAATGTAGTTCTTGTGGTACTTCCAGCCCAGGCAGAAGCAGGAAGTATTAGAAATCTTCCAATAAATCATGTTTTCATGAGATTTCCAGCACAGTGTTGCAAGCTCGAGAAGTTTGGATAATAAACCCGGCTCTGCTTGTCCATCTGAATCAAACACCTCGCTCTCCGGGGACTTACCTTTATAGTCAGGGCCTGTTCTGTCTGAGATGCTGCTGATATTCCTTCTAAGCCATAACACATCTTCAGTTTCACATTAAGTCCAGCTATAAATTGGATTAAATCTTGTTATGAAAGACAGATTTAACTTGGGCCTTCCATTCATGTTAGCTGCAAGGCAGTGCTCTCTCCCAGGACAAGGACAACTGCAAGACTCAGCAGTTTGAATGTCCATGACAGAAGAGCTGCAGCAGCCTGGTCTTTGGGTGTATACCTGTGTGTGGACGGGCGAGAAAGGGTATTGAACCAAGGAGAAGAAAAAATACAGATTTTCTTTAATTTTCTACAGAAAAACTTCAACCAATGCTTGTCTGTTTGGCCCTAGCAGAAGACAGAGGACTTCTAAGCTGAGCTGGTGAATCAAAGAACTTGAAGCCCATAGGAAGGTTTGCACCTCTGATGGACCCTAAAAACTGCATCAAAGCTACCAAGCTCAACAACAGCTTCTCTTCCTGAGCAGGACAACATGTTGGGCACTGGGTTGTGTGGCTGGCTGATCAGATGAGGAGTGCTCACCAGAGCAACCCAAGTAGGCCTATAGCAGGGTGCAGTACCAGGCACACAGTTTTCTGTCCTTTCAGTTCTGAGCTTTGCTGGAACCTCTTTAAGGAGTCAAGTCAGTGCGATCACACCAAAAGAGTTTCATTTCAAGACTCAATATTTGCATTCTCTTCTGAGGTTGAGCATGCCACCGGTTCTGCAGTGATCTGAAGACATCTCTCTGTACTCGGAAGACTACCAGTTAAAAGCAGTAGTTACTGGCAAACATTTCTTTGCTCAATACAGCATAAGTGGGATGAACCCACAGTGTATCATATAGAATCACAGAATATCCAAGTTGGAAGGGACCCACAAGGATCTTTGAGTCCAACTCCTGGCTCCACACAGAACCACCAAAAAACTAGCCCATGTCTCCGATAGAATTGTCCAAACGCTTCTTGAACCCCAGCAGACTCCGTGCTGTGACCACTGCCCTGGGGAGCCTGCCCCGGTGCCTGACCTCCCTCTGGGTGCAGACCCTTTCCCTAACCCCCAGCCTGACCTTCCCCTGTCCCAGCTCCATGCCGTTCCCTCGGGTCCTGTCGCTGTCCCCAGAGAGCAGAGCTCAGCGCCTGCCCCTCCGCTCCCCTCGTGAGGGAGCTGCAGGCCGCCATGAGGCCTCCCCTCAGCCTGCAACCACTTCTGCAGCAAGGATGAAGGGGTTATACCATAAGGTGGGCTTGTTCCTCCCACATTCCCTTCTTGCTGCCATTGAACACGTGTGACTGAACATGAGATGGCTGTGGGAGAGCTGCTCTTGTGTGGCTAACCTCCCAGGTCATGGGTACCAGAGGGAAGAAGGAGGGCACAGCACCTCCTAGCACTTCAGCTGTGGATTCAGTGTCTGCCGGAGGAGGCTGCTGGAGGCACCCCATTCACCTTTTTGTGTGCAGCTTTTCTGGGCAGCTGTCATCTCTGCTTTCTGCGTGCTGCACTCTTACATTTCCCAATCCCCTGGTGCCTGCAGACACAGGCTGTTATTTTGTTCGGTGCAGACTGTCACAGAGGGAAACACGTGTTCATGCAGAAACATTGCTTTTCCTCTACTTTTGTTCCCCTCATTTAAAATATGAATATATCTGCTTGCTCTTTTGTATGGAAAAAAAAAAAAAAAAGAAAGAAAAAAAAAAAAAGAAAAAAAAAAAAGAAAAAAAAAAGAAAAAAGAAACACTAACTATTTCCTGAGCTGGAAGTCTGAAGAGACACAGGCCTTTGAAACATTTTCTTGGTGTGTGGGCAAAAACTAACAATAACTTTGTTATAACATATATGACTGATTCTGCTGATACTCAGATTGCAAACTGTTTTGGCTGCTTGTGCTCACAAATGCTTTGTCCATTTCTGGTTTCCTTTGCATTTAGTTTAAGATCTAGTGAGACTTTCTATTCATTTAAAAATAAAACCCAAAGCCTTTTTGCTGATCATATGAATTTCTTCAAGAGCACAAATGCACATGCACACACACACACATATATATATAGGTTATGAAAGAAATATTTTTTATAGCGTTGCCTGTATGGACAATAAAATGCCCACTAAATATAGTTAATATTAGAAGTTCCCATAATACATCTTAGGTTTCAGGAATTTAGAACCTGGCTATAAACAGCGATTTTTGATACCCAAGAGAATATAATTTTTCCTTAAAAAAAAAAAAAAGAAAGAAAAAAAAAGGAAAAGAATACTATGTGTTAAACTGGTCATTGATTTTCCCTCAAACAGGAAGTCTTTCTGTAAATGTTGGGTACAACGATGTGTTTATTACTTTTGAATCACTGCTGTGGTTTGTAACTCCCTCTCTGTCTTTCAAAAACAGCGATGTGTTCTGTGATGCATTGCGTGCTCTTCCTTTTAAAAAGTAAAATTGGAAAAATCAGACTTCGTGTTAAAACTGGGGAGAGAGAATTTTTTTTTTGAAGAAAACAATTTGGGGTTAGCTGACTGTATTATAAAATCTTGTGATGAGCAGATTGGTCTTGAGATGAGCAAATATAAAGACCCATTATTGTTTCTGCAGGTACAAGCAGGTTTGTCAGAAAGTCCACCAGCAGTGGCAACAACCCAGCTCCTGCTGCTTGCTGGAAACAAAATTAAGTGATGCTACCTGCATGTGCTTTGCAAATAGGCTGAAGGCACATTGACTTGGTAAGACACGACAGTTTCAGATGGGATGGCCCAGGTTCTTGAAACATATAGCGATTGCCTATCTTCTGAAAAATGATGACACATGCTCTGGTGGTGAGAGCTGTGGCAGGCACTGAGACCAGTGCTCTGGACAGCGATGCAAATGCTCTTGGGAGGCATCACCTGGGCAAAACCTCTGGCTTTGTCTGCATCATCTAGGAAAAAGAGCGATGACAGAAGGTAAATACCATCCAGCAAGGCCTGGGTGGCCTGTGCCACAGCAGTTTAATAGCTGACAGTTGCTCCCCAGCAAGCAGCAATTTGGGAGAAGCATCTGTAGCTCAGGAGCTGGTTGTCATCACTGGAATTACTTAACAGCCACCACAGAGCAGCAGTCAGCAGGGCTGTGTTGCTAGCTGCAGATGGGGTCCTCTCCCCAGGTCTGGTCACAGGCGTGGGAAGGTTGTGCCTCACGTTTAAGCAGGCAAATTTGGCTTCTTTCTTTCTTAATAAGGTGACTGATTAAACCTGAGATTTCTGGGGAACCAAAGGATAATTGCAAAACAAAATAGGGGACTTCCTGTCCTCTGTATATTTCTGTACTTTTTCAAGTTACTTTTTGGAATAAAATGATTTGGACCTGTCTTTCAGTCTTTTCTTCTTACTTTTATAGGCAAACTGGGGAAAGGTTTACTGGAATCACTCATCTGCCTTCCAGAACATTACAGTGGGATAAGGATGATGCTGAAGATCAGTACTCTTTACAGGTTGGCAAACTGCTCTTTTGCAAGATCCGTGCTTAAGGCTGTTCAACTTGGGATGTCTGCCTGTTCCCATTTAGGGGCCTTTGGGGAAATCATCTAAGAGATGTGTGAGAAATTTATGTTGTGTTGGTTTACAGATTTTTTATGGCAGTTTATGCTCTAGGATCTTGAACTCTCATCTGATTTTACATCACTCAGTGTGGAGGAATATGATCACAAAACCATAGAGAAAATTTTCAGATCTGTCCAAGTAACTGCAAAAAATATGAGAAGAAGTCAGTTTGAAAATGAAGCTCAATCTTTATTTGAAAGAGGTGAAAGACAGGTTTATCATTTACTTCTGAAGAGTTAGTCTCTAAAGGTGTGTGGTATATCATGAAATACCTCATGGTGTTGCTATTGGAGGTGGGAGAGCAGGAAAATTTCAAAAGAAATGTTTACAAATAAAGTTCTGGTCACGCTGATTTCAACAGAAGGCCAAGTAAGCTGAAATGTCTGAGCTAGAGGGGTTCAGGGAATTACGTAGTGGGAGACAAGCAATCTGGAGAGATAAAGTTATCAGGACAGAGAAAAGGCTATATTGTCTACAAGTGGATGAAGTTACTGCAAGAGAAGGCATAGCAGAGGACCTTTGCTACCAATCACAGGTAAGTGGTGTGGAGCTGGATTTTCCAATAACGCCATGGACAGGTTCATTAGTTGGGTAGGAGACTGAGAAGGCACGCTCATAAAACTTGCAGAAGGAGGACATTGCACAGTGGGAAATTTTCCTAGATTCATAAAATCGTAGAATGGCTTGCGTTGGAAGTTCCAACCCCCCATCTAGTTCCAACCCCCCTGCCATGGGCAGGGACACCACCCACTAGATCAAGGTTGCCCAAAGCCCCATCCAACCTGGCCTTGAGCACTTCCAGGGATGGGGCATCCACAGCTTCTCTGAGCAGCCTGTGCCAGGGCCTCACCACCCTCTGAGTGAAGAATGTCCTCCAAACGTCTAATCTAAACCTACCCTCTCTTAGTTTAAAACCATTTCCCCATGTCCTATCATTATCTGCCCAATCAAAAAGATGCTCTCTATCTTTTTATAAGCTCCATTTAGGTAATGAGGTCCCACTGACCATGCACAACTCCCTCAGCCTGTCTTCATAGGAGGGGTGCTTCGTCCCTCTGATCAACTTTGTGAATGAGAGCAGAACAGACCTGGGAAGAGAAAATAAGGAACTGTTCTTGAGTCTGCAGTTAAAGGCAGTTGAAGAAGGTCTGTTTGAAAGTCCACCAGCAGTGGAGAACAACAAGCTCCTGCTGCTTTAAGGAATTTGTCTTCTCTCAAAAGAAAATTGAAACACAGAAACACATTTTTGCACTCTCTCAACCACATCAACAAGAACGGTAGAGCCATGTCTTCAATGATCCCTTCAGAAATTGTCTTCTGCCAATTAAGTCCACTTATAATCCCACCCAAATACCACTGTAATTGTTGCTGTGAAAAAGCTGAGACAAGTGGAGGTGGGCTCTGCACAATGAGATGTGAGATTTGGTGTGTTACCCCTACCCACAAATAAACGCGCCAGTTGCATGCTGTAGTTCCTGTGGTCTGCCTGTTGCTCTTGTGAATATTAATGGCCTTTAATGGAAGGATAAGCATATACCCAGAGTTATAGCTATGGAATAAAACCTCACAGTCTTCCAGCCACTACTGTGATGGCATAATTAGAAAGTCCTTTCAAATATGACCTTTTGACTACTGATGCCATCCTGTAACTTTCACAAAAGTGCCTGTGTCAACTGCATCACATGGCTGAAGTTAGACTGATTTTCAGCCATGTGATGCTATTTTATCACCCTCAGGACAAAGGTTAAGCCCTCCCTTTCTTTTCTCTGTTAGTCCCCACTTTCTTTGGTCCTCTTACTTTGATACTGCTAAAATTCCTGATGACCACAGAGTTAAGAGTTTTTATAATCCACTGTGCGCTTCCCTGATGAAGAACCCCGCTATTGTGCTGCATGTAACAGAAATACCTTCACACAATGAAGCAATCATTCTTCCCCGGCAGGGTCTGAATGTCTTGATTCTCATCCCGCAGCAGGTTTGGCAGGGAACAAATTCCCCAGCTTGCAAAGGGCAGTGGCCAGCATAATCTTTCTGCATTTTAAAACATTCTTTAATGTTAGGCTCTCTGCATTCAAATGGTAACTTTAGCTGACACAGAGTTTTGTAGAATATTTGAACTACAGCCTGTTGAAACTCTACTCCACTGCATTTGTGAATATTTTTATTACAGTATAAATGTGTTATTTTTCCTTTATTTTATTATGGTACAAACATATTTTTAATACTTGCTCTGTGGATTATTTGGAGGCTGCAGCTTCATATTTTTCTTATTGGAAGCTTGGTACAAATTGGGCAACGTTGAGGTAAAGGCTCAGAATTTTTAAAATCAACCTAATTCGGTCTCTGGAGGATAAATGAAATGCAGTTCTCTAAGAGATATTATTTGATGGTGTAACTAAGTAAATGGACAAGTGTTGGATGCATGCTTGGAGTAAAGAGAATTTACTGAAGTTGAGAATTTCTCCTGTATGTTTTTCACGGTAGGTTTTAAGATTACAAATGAATACTTCCAGTGTCCTTCTAAATGAAATCCAATATAAAATGAATAACATTTTTGTTGTAGAAAAGGTATGAAGGAGGTCAGGTTTAAAATCTGAGTTTTAAATATTCTCCTTCATTCCAGCTCTGGAGAGCAAACAAGAAAAACCAAGAGCAAAACCCAACACTAACAACAGCTATCCCAAACCCGGGCAGACGCTACGTGAAAATTCAATAATAAAAAAGGAATTGTGATGGCCCTGCTTGCTATTTGTGATATACACTCGCTGGGCTGGATGCCCACCTGGGCAAGAGGGACACGATGGTGTTGCTGCATGGCTCTGCTAATGCTGATCCAGACCAACTCTGGGGGACCGTGTGGGCTCAGGGGCAGGGATGGACCCTGGGCATTTTTCCCCTGGTCCTGCATCACACAACACCCCCAGCTCTATAACCCCCTTTCATTCATTGCTGGGGGTAGCATGGGAGTGGGATGCGGGAAAGGGGAGATGTGCAGTGGCCTGTGAGGGTTGGCATTGAAGGAGGTGGCAGGCCTGGATCCAGTGCCTGCTGGACACTATCCTGTCCTGGTGTGGGATGTGGTGTAGTGACTTCTCCTGGCTCATGGCTGTGTCACTCGCAGTGGGGTCTAGTTCATAACATCTCAGGCATGTGATTCACACAAGTGTAAGGGCCACTGGATACAATTACACATTTATTTTTACCTACCACTAAGGGAATTTCCATTCAGCACTATACGAGCTGGTTGCCCTTGCTCTGTACTATTTCATCAGTATTTTTCCTGACAATTCACGTCTAAGAAACACAAGACACAGAGAGACTTAATGTTATGTGAAAGGATTTTCCTAGGGTAACTGTATTCAGTCTTTGCTCAAACTGAACGAATAACTTTGATCTGTCAACTGTGAAAAGTAAACTGGGTGCGACCTTCCGTCATCGGCTAATCGTCTCACTTAATGACATCTGTTAACTTTGTTCTGATATTAGATCATGGTCTTTCTTTGTACTGTCAAGATTTTTCATCCAAGGTCTAATTATTTCACTTTATGTGTATACGGATATCTTGGGAGTCAGTTGCACTTAGTACGAAGATCATTTTTTCTGTTTTGAATTTCCACAACTGATCACGGCATTCAGGTAGACGTGGCCTTTCAACTAATAAAACACATCAGCTCAAAGTGCAGCACTGTATCTTCCTTGCCTCCCTCCCTTTCCCCTCTTCATTTTCTTTTAGGCACCATATTTATTTTTATTCTTAATTGAGAGAGAAGGAGGAAAAGGGAGAATTGTTTCTGTCCCAGTCGAGTTGAGTAACTCAGAACAGTTGATTGATGTGAATCATTATACAGGTCTGAACCATACAGCAGGAAAGAATAAGAAAATGATGGTTTTCATGCAGTCCTTCTGTTCCCCTCCCTTTCCATGGTTTTTATCTTTTAATAGTGGTAAATGCCTCAGTAGATGGTGTTTTTGGGGATTAATGGCCATTTGGGGTTAATGCCCTAAGGCCCTCTGTCCATCAGCTCTTTCCAAATAGTGATTAATCTCCAGGGGAATGCGTGTGCCCTGATCGCCGCTGCTGATAATGCTCATCCTTATAGTATAGATCAAAACGTGTAGACTTATTGTAGTAATGGCCATGTCCTCACCTCCCAGGCTGTGTTCAGGTCAGCCAACCACAGGTTAAGCCTCCGGTGTCGTCTGGTCATGTTCAGTTCAACAACCGTTTTCCCTGAGGTTTGTCTGTTGGGTCCCAATCCACTTGGACTCCAATTTCTACCAGAAGTAGAAATCCACAGTGTTTTGAGAACATTCTTTTCTCCTCTACTAAACTCCAGGGAAAATTTCTCCTGGAGCAGTGGTCCTCTCTCTCCATCCTCTGCAGCAGCAGTGGAGGTGGTGGCACCACCATGGGGTGTGATGGTGAGGAGGGGGTTTGGTTAAGCAGGGTGAGGGGGAACTGGTTGAATGGATAGCAGAAGCATTGCACCACCCTGAGTTCAATGCTTGTTTTCTTTTTCTGCAGTGTTGACTTTTGTTGACTAGCACTTGGCTACTGTGATGTACATGTTCTCTGCCAGGTGGCAGAAAAGTCAATTAAGTAAATTGCATCGTCCATAGAAGACCAGCACCTGTCAGTAACTCCACCCATGCTGTGTGTTTGACCAGGTGAGAAGGTCTAGAATTGTTCAGGTGCTTTCCTGTGTATCACTAAGGTTTAAAAAGTACATAATGCCACAAAAGCAGTTACAGGATCCTCTCAGGCTGGCCAGATGTGGTCTCTGCTGTATGTTTTTTTTTTTTTTATTTGTTATATTTCCTAGTATCTTGTCTGGTCTAGTTTTCAGTTTTTGAAGCACTTTACCCTGCATCACTTCCTTTGAGAGATTATTTCATAGTTTAGTAGTCCTAACTGAGATCCAGTCTCATTTCAGTCAGCATTTCATGTGTTTGGGGTAGGAGTATTTACTTAATGTCTGGTTGTAAATAATACTCAAAGATTAGGAAAAATGAAAGGAAGGTAACAAGATTGTTGCTTGCAAAGACTTTAATTTCCATGAGAGTTTAAAATAAATATCTCCGCACACTCCTGTCTCTTTAAAAACGTATTTCACACTGAGAAGTAGTAAAAGATAAAAACAAATGGCCATATTTTCTACTTTTGTCCCTATATGTGAGTGAGTGTAATGTGTTCATGTTGCATCTAATCTCTCTCCAAGCAGCCCTCTGAATTGTTCTCTGGGTTTTCAGCATGCATTCTTTGTACTTAAAAAAAAATATTGGGCCTGGTGGCTCTGCTGTTCACTGATAAGCTGTTGCAAGTGAATGTTGCCACAATTAGCTCTTTATGGTCAGTTAAAAGTATGTAAATTTGTGCAAGTATTTGATTTAAATTTCAGGGATTTATTTTATTTATTTATTTATTTATTAATTTATAGCCATTGCAAATGTTATTTTTGTTTTCACTTTTAACTCTTGCTAGAACTTTTAAATGCAATGCAATGGTTACTTAATAACAACTTCTCTAAAATAATTGATGTTCTGTTACACTTACATACCACTTTATTAGACATATATACAGATTTTCTCCATTTACCAAGTTTATTTCTTTTTATTCAATCCTTCAGTAATTACGAAGGGCTACCATAGAATTAACAGAAGTCTGAAATCACTGATCACTTCTAAATGTATTCCCAAATCTAGTATGAAAGCACTGAGGCTATTCATATAATTCTTAATGAATTCCAGCCGCTCTTGCTGACAATAAGAGAAAATGCAAAGCCATTAGCAACTTGCCAGAACAGTGGAGTAATAGCCAGTCAGGGCTATTGGGAGCTATGGGTCTATTTGGAAGCAAATGGTTATTTCACCAGGGAAGTAAAACTAGCTGCACAGATTTTTTTTTCTCTCTCTCTCTCTTTTTTTTTTTTTAATTATTTTTTTTCCTCTGCCTTTTTTTTTTTTTTTTTTTCTTTTCTGTCCCTCTTTCCTCCTGGATGTATTTGCAAAAGAAGGCCAGGAAATCAGTCATGCAGAGATATCACCCACATATCTAATCATAGAAGACCATCACTGTGGCATAAGTAGGTAAGTCTTGTTCTCACAGCCTGTTACCAAGTGCACTTTTGCTTGCTCCATTAATAAAAACATTCACTATTCTTGGAAAAAAAATAATCCAATGTTAAACAATCATTCTGAATTACAATGAATACTGACTTTCCTAGGGGAACACATTTAAAAAGGAGATGAAACTTGCAGCCTTATTTTGGTTTTAACCATTTTACCTGGTTTACATGTTTATGCAGCTGTTCTGACCCATCCACTTTGGGGCTGTCCTTCTTTAAACGTCTTGTTTGAAATCATGGGAACACCGCTGAGCTGGATATTGGTGGGAGCTGCCTGTTGAAAGGAGGTCTGTCACCATCACTAGATCAGGGCAGACCTGATCAGAAACCTCTAATTACAGTCCATTGCTAGGTATCTGTTACAGTACTGCATCTCCCTCTTGGTGAATAAAATGTCACTGCAATTTTTCAAGGTCTTATTCTGCTTAATATTTTTGGTTTGTACGTATTCAGGTCAATATGAGTCAAGCTGACCCTTTCTAACTGCCAGAAACAGCACATGGGCACCTGGCTGGAAATATTTGGGAAGCTTCTGCATCCACTCCTAGAAGAACATTTGGCATGAGGAGGCAGGAACACAAGAAGAACCACACTGGATTTGACCACAGGGCCAGCATCCATCAATGGCTTCAGTGAATGTTTTGGGGAGAGTGGAAGAAGAGGTTGAGTAGAGTTGCTGGGGTTGGAAAAGGAATTCATATGCTTTCCTGTCTGAAAAATAGGAGAAAATCACTCATTATCAATAACACAAACAGAAATACCTAAGACTACTCTCAAGACAAATAAATTGTATGTATGTATGGGAGCCACAAATGAAATTTCATGAAGGCAAGGTCTGGAAAATAAGAAAAAAAAGGAAAGGAGAAGAAAGATAACATAACCATGAATTTTATTGTCTAAAAAGAAAGAAGAAACAAAACCAACCAACAAAAAAAAAAAAAACAACCCACCCCCCCCAAAAAAAAAAAACAAAAAAAACAATCAATCAAGCAATCAAACAAACAAACAAAAAAACCAGTTCCTAAGCTCTCACCTATTCAATGAGTTATTCAATGAGAATCTCTGTGTGGGTGGATTCTTCTAGACCTCTCATCTGTGTACACAGAGACGTGAAAGTTTCCATATGTCACCTTGACAGGGAGCATCCTTACTATGTCCTGGATAGTTGGTTCATAGGAAAAACCAATACCTGTCTGCTACCCAGGAACACAGATCTTGTCTTGGACATCTGCATCTCAAGGGGCAAAATATGAAAATTTCCTTCTTATATATCTTCCTCATAACAAAGTGGGTAAAATTTGGGGAGACATGGTCATCTAAACACAACCTTGTATTGACAGAAAGTGCTGAAAGAGGTAGCAGTCATGAGGGTCCAAAACAGCTCGGATATCTTGGATGATGTGATGACCACATGGAACACAAAAATGGAGCTTAGGACCATCATGGGGGAGAGGCAGGGACTCTGACTAAATCCTTGAAGAAGTTCTCTTTAGAGTAAGATGAGATAATATGATGAAACCTTCTATTTGAAGATATTAAGCAGAAATGGCAGTCATGTGCTCCCTTATGAAACTGATAATCTTGATCTGTTTTGGCTTAAAGTGCAAGGAAATGATGGCATGAGAAAGCTACAACATTAATTCTATGCCAAAAAGCAAACCTGGTCTGCTAGGTCAGGCAGATGTGACAAGTAGAGTTCCTGCTGCTGAATATTATACTCATGACCTGGGGAAATAAAGGTTCGCTTCAGTTCCAAGAGGTATCAAACATGCAAATCACGAATCAGGAAAATGAGACTCACATGGGATACCTGACTTAAACTTTGTGAATTCTCTTTCAAATTCCCAGTGAATTCAGGCTATTCTTTAACACCATCCTTCCTACTTAGTCTTTACAGATCTCTTTGTTATTCTGTTGTAGTTTCTCCTTCCCCTTCCCCTTCCCCTTCCCCTTCCCCTTCCCCTTCCCCTTCCCCTTCCCCTTCCCCTTCCCCTTCCCCTTCCCCTTCCCCTTCCCCTTCCCCTTCCCCTTCCCCTTCCCCTTCCCCTTCCCCTTCCCCTTCCCCTTCCCAGTCCATCTTTCTCCTTTTTTTATTTTTCTTTCTTTTTCTTTTTTCTTTTTCTTTTTTCTTTCTTTTTCTTTTTTCTTTCTTTTTCTTTTTCTTTTTCTTTTTCTTTTTCTTTTTCTTTTTCTTTTTCTTTTTCTTTTTTTCTTTTTCTTTTTCCTTTTCCTTTTCCTTTTCCTTTTCCTTTTCCTTTTCCTTTTCCTTTTCCTTTTCCTTTTCCTTTTCCTTTTCCTTTTCCTTTTCTTTTTCTTTTTCTTTTTCTTTTTCTTTTTCTTTTTCTTTTTCTTTTTCTTTTTCTTTTTCTTTTTTTCCTTTCCCTTTCCCTTTCCCTTTCCCTTTCCCTTTCCCTTTCCCTTTCCCTTTCCCTTTCCCTTTCCCTTTCCCTTTCCCTTTCCCTTTTTCTTTTTCTTCCTCAACCCCCCCCCCCCTCCCCGCCCTTTATTCCATGCTGTTGTGTACAGCCTTTTATTTCTTACTCTTTGGTTTTGGATTTGTCTACAGACACCTTAGAAAATTTTTGTGAGCTCTCTTATTACTTTCTGGGGAGTTGGTCTGATTTCCTGAGTTTGTTCTTGAAGATTTGTTGTTCTTCCCTGTCTCACCTCTTCTCCTTTGGCCTAATATGATCCTTTTCTGCTGTTTAATGGTTTTAATTCCTGATGCAGTCTGCATGGCTTGTTTTTGGCCATATCTTTCTTGTCTTCTGGCTTTTGTCTGTTCTTTCTGTTGAATTCCATGGGATTATGTGCTTTGAGCAAACAAAACAGACCAAGTTCTGCCTGTTTTTGCTTCTTCCAATGCCTGGTCTCAGGACTCTCTCACTATCCTCAATACTTCAGGATTCTGGTAACTGGGCAGGTGTCTGTATCTGCCTCATTTACAAAGCGAACTGTAAGGGCATTTTAAATTATTCTGCAATGTTAATTAGAACTAAACAATCTCAGTCTACAGAACCATTATTTTTTCTTTTAGTGAGTTCACCTAATCCAAATACAACTCATGAAATATCATCACTCTAAAATGGCTGTTTTTCAATTTGGGGTTTTATGACTTTAACATTACTTCAAAAATTGTGTAAGATGGTTGGAATTATTTTAAGTCCTCAACCATCCTACAGAATTCAGAAGAGGGAAATTTTTAGCTTTTTAACTCCATAAGTACAGAGTCTTTAGAGACGTTATCTAAAATACAGGTATGAGCTCAGATGAGAGGCTCATTTGGCCTTCACATTTCCCTTTGATTTCAAAGTGCACCAAAGTTGCTCAAAATGGTGAAGGAGTGAGTTCTTGCACTGTATTTCCGGTTCATCCTGGTAAATAGTTAATTGTTCTTACAGAGATAATGCATTATTTTTGGTGAGTTTGGGTGGGACTGTGTCCCTTTACCACTTGTGTTTAACTCCTCTCACTCCTGAGGCTGTCCAGGTGTGAGTCTGTAATCCCAACTCAGATGGTATCTCTGGTTCCTCCTCTGGTGGATGATGGGTACCATACTTAAAAATTAGAAATAAATAAATAAAAAAATCATATAAATATATTATGAAGCAGGAGAGAGGGTTTCTAGAGGGTCTGTTCTGCTGCACCCAGGTTGCTTTTCTGTCCTACACACTTTGAATGGGGTAAAGTGCACGTAGGTAAATAGTGGACATGCTCTGAAATGTACTTGACTGAAGGAATTGATTTCAATCTCAGCAGCACAGCTGTAACCTTGGCCTAAAGCCACCGACTTGAAAGAAGTGCCCCCAGGTACTGGAGTAGAGTATGGCCAAGTACTTCATGACCGGTCTCACGTGAATTGCAAAGGAACTGATCTCTTGGTGCTGCAGTTTCTTTCATGTTAAGCCAGTGTCTAAAAGGATCCATTATCTCTGCTGAAACAATTAAAGGAGCTTTGCCATGTTCTGAGAAGGTGAATTAACCCTTGAGCGGCTGAGCCTGACCCTAAGTGTCACCCAAGTACTCCAGAAGCTAGGTACTCTGGCTGCAGGTGCCTGGGAAGCAAAACCTTCCCCAGCGAGAGGGAATTGCTGACAAGTGAGAAGATATTGGAGCTTCCTCCAGCCTTGTGCCAGGATGGGAGGGCACATAGCAGAGCCTGCCTCACTGTCCTGGCTCTCCTGGGCTGCCAGAGCCACTGCTCCACAGGCATGTTAGCATAGCTCATGCATAAATGGCATTACCATCACCAAATGCCTCCAATGGGCTTTTCTGTACCAAAAGCATCCTGAGTCAGGAATGAGGGAAAGCTGAAGAAGCTATAACCCTCCAATCATGCTGCTGTTGGTGTCACTGTTAGCAAACTCCTCATCATGGAGAAAACTGGATGGGCTGAACTACTGTGGTCAGGTGCTGCCAACGGGCTGCCACATTTGCTGCATCTTGTGCTACCAGCACTGATTCACCAGCCCATCTTGCTCACTTCACTGAAGATCTGTAGGGGATGGCAGGGAACCATGTTGGAGGTGAGCTCACTGGGAGGTGGCTCAGGGATGGAGGCAGAAAAGCCAATCTTGGCAAGATGTTCTGTGAAACATATTGTTCATCAGGACCTTTTCTGCCTGAGGTGGGTAGGGTGCTGTGAAAGAAATAATTTGTAAGCCACCCTGATATTTGGTGAAAAATACAACCAAATTCCTGCCAAGATCACCCTTTTCTGTTGAGGTGACCTGTTTCTCTTCCCCTTCATGAAGAATGTGAAGACAATTTCTACATGTAGTGTTTTCTGCTGAACTAGAAGACTTTGTTCTTCAGCTCTTCTGCTTTCTTCTCTTTCATCTCCTATTCGGTGTTGAGGGAGAAGCTGAGGCAGGTTTAAACACACCACCTGGTAGCATCCTTAAATGTTGCTGCATATCCTCTTTCTGCTTTTGAATGTCAGCATTGACTTGGCTTATGCTGAGGTGCTGGTCCTGGTATTTCCTTGGACTCCACTGGGGGAGATTCTTACAGTGAGTTGTCATTTTTCATATCTTTTGGATCTGACTTTAGAGACAGTGAAAAGGGGGAATCCCTTTTCCCTTTTAGAATCCTCCCAGTTGTAACCTGATAGCAGCCCCGTGATACCACTCATAAGCATACTATTTACAGAGGGATTTCATGTTAGCTTTCATGGTGCAAGGGGGCAGAAATGGATGGGACTGAAATCCACCCAGTGAGCCCGGATTAGTCCCCAAAAGGGAGCTCTCTGTGACGCCAGAAAGCTGTCATAACTATGGATTCAGCTTTGTGCTCAAGCCCATGTTTCAACCTCAAAGACAGAAAAATGAATAGAATTGACTTTACATAACTTGGTGCTGCTGGTAAATAAAGCCATTTGTGAACCATGAGATGATGCACTGGTGAGCTGAGAGGCGTTGTAGGAAGGGTTCAGTTGCCTAAACATAGGCACCTCCTGCCACTTGCCATGGTCTGCAGTAATCCTGCTTGGCCTCTGGCCATGGGTTCTACCAGTCAACTCTGTTTTGAGGTTAAGGACAGCCGTTTTTTTAGAGTCCAGGTGAGACAAGGTGTGCTAACACCCTAGAACAAAAGGACATGAAGGTAAGAAGGCTCAGTGCCCCTCTTGGTACCCTCACAGCCACTTAAAATCGATTCATTAACTTGGCACAACCTATTGCTGCTGGGCATATCACACTGCTTGAAGCCTCATGCTGCTTCCACTATAGGTTTGCATTCAGACAACACATAAATGCAAAGGAAAATCACCCCCAGGAAATTCCTGTCTTCTTGGGGAGAAATCCCTCCTTCTTTCTCCAGTCCTGAGCCCACCCCACTGTACATCATGTGGAGCACCCATCAAGCATGGCTATAAGAGACTTGCTGGAAGGCACAACACCTGCAGGCTCTTGGGAGGATCATTAGAAAGATCTGGTTATTAATTAATATGTGATGAGATGGTTCAATGTCTAAAAGGCTTTCTTGTAACCTTCTCCTAGTGCTTGGGTTTAATGTTCCTCCTTACAGCAGTCTCCATACATCTTCCGTAACGTGGTCAGATCAGTGCCTTGGAGGATTTTTATTTTTTTTTTATTCTAGCTGCCAGACAGCTATAGACCAATTAATCTACAAGTATGCACATTTGGGGATGATATTCTCCAGTGACTCAGCAATGTAACAGATGGCAAAATATTTCATATTTATTTCCATTCCATTTCTATATTGGAAATGAACCCAGACATTTTATTTTTTTGACAGTCAGACAACATCTGTTGAGAACACTGTCAGCTGAATTACAACCTCTCTGGCAGGTAGTTGGACAGACAGCATGAATTAATTTCAGTTATCCTGTATGTGGTTAAAAGTCTTTCTCTACTACATTGTTTTCATTACAAGCGCTGGATTTATGTATGCTGACTAGCTTTACATTGTATCCCCGAGCATTTAAGTTTGGTCATATTATGATTCAGCGCGTTAAGGAAGATGCTGTGCATTAAGTTGCAATATCAATGGATTTATTTGCACTCCTTCCTTAGCCAAGCCCAATTAAATGAAGGGATATTTTGGAGGGGCCGGGCCAGTGGGCTTGGAGGCGATGCACTCCACTGCCGTGGAAGGAGCTCAAGTGTGGGAGTGACTTTGCGGATTTAGTCCCAGGAGCTGGTGTAACCCAGACATATCTCAGTCTGAGATATCCGAGCCGAGCGAGAGGCTGCCAAGTGCTCTCTCTCCTGGTGCAAGCAGCATCCTAGACTTCTGGCAGCTCTCAAACAATTTTTTTATTTTTTTTTCCTGGGGAAGCAGGTGTGGAAGCTGTGGCCTTCCATGGTGAGAGGATGAGGGGTTTGAACACTGGAGGAAGCCTGGTCTGGGGGAAAGGATTTAGTGTTTTCTGCTGAAATAGAAGTTCCCTGAGCAGCAGAGCTAGCGATTTCCTCTAGGCTTGTTGTCCTGTGTCTCACATTCCTTAGCTTGATGTAGTAACCTCTATTCCTAAACATTACCCACACTGCCAGCCTCCTCTACAACAGCACAATCTGTTCTCCCTCTGGTCCTATTCCACTTCCACAGTGCTCTGAGCTCCCACAGGTTTGTGCTGTTGGGCACCAAGCACAATATCTAGTGCAGAGATGCATATGTATGCATTTTCTAGAGAGCACACGCCTGTGGACTGGCCAGCTGCTGCCAAACAGATTGAACAACAGCTGAGTCCGCTTTGCAGTTTCCATCAGACATTTCTGATTTTCAGCAAATATGTGTGAATATCCTCTAAGTTGTCTACTGTCTGCCAAATACAATTAGGATAAGCTGATGGATAGGACAGACAGGGTAAGCACAGTTGTGGAAAAGTAGGCTAAGAATCACAATAAACAAGTGAATAATGAGGGAAATATTTGCAAGACGTTAAATTATTTTCTGTGTTTCTGTGTTATCCTTTAACTGACTTTATGCAACTTTGTCTTTGCAACAGGAGTTAGATGTTCTCTATTTATTCGGTACTTTAAGCATTTTGCTCAGACAAACAAGTTACATCCCCTTACCCCTCTGCATATTTGTATGTATTTATACATATGTGCTCAGAGAGACAAAGGTATCCAAAACCCAACTGGATGTCTGACAGGGAGGGATATGTGACAGTGGTATGGCAAGTCACAGCCCCAGGTGAGGCGTGGTGAGTGTCACTGTGTGTTCATGTACCCGTGGGCCAAGCAGAAGATAAAAGGGCATGCAGGTGGCTTCTTTCATGGAGTGAAGCCAAGCCATTTGTATTTATCAGGAGCTTAGTCTTCTGATAGAGACCACTCATAGTTCAGAGGCTTGAGATGTCCTGCCTTGATCATTATCTGTTCTGTACTTGTGAGCTTCTGCCAAAGCTTGGAGGCACCTCGTGTACTGTGTTACTCACTTATGCAAAGAATAAATACATTTGCAATTAATCTTTTTTTTTAAAGTCTCTTGGGAGGACTGTAGTTTGCTGCACAATCACTACATGAAGGACCAGGTAGATGAAGAGACCTCTTTATGGATTCAAGACCTCAGTAACAGAACCATCCATGTTGCTTCCCAGTGGCTCCAAACTGGTCTGGTTCGTCACTTGTGGGATCAACCAGTGTTTTAAGTAGGACCCTACGCCACAGGAGACCACAGAAATTACCGCTTTTATTTAGAAAAAAGAGGCATTTTTTTGGTTCCTTTCTTCAGTTTGTCTCATCTCACTTCACAAACAAACAAATAAAAAGTGATTTCTAATTTTCTAATTGATAAACAGGAATTTCTTCAATTCTGGATGGAAACCGTGAATAAACAAATGTGTAATAAGGTACTGCCATCAAGAAAGCAACACTAAGCTCGTAGAGGTTTAAGGCTTCTTTTTAAGAAGCCAAAAAATTCATGATGGCAATAAAATTTATCTGAACGTCCCTACATCACACCTATTTTTTGGGACTTCTTAAAATCAAAGTATGATGAAGTTAGGCTGGAGTTTCATTACTGTCTAATGAATCACATTCCTGTCTGATGTCCACAACCTGGCAAATTACTTCTTTTAATGAATCTGTTTTAAGCTCTATTAATTGCTGAGGTGTTACTTGTGTGGAAAACATCCCAGAAACAAGGAAAAAAATTGGACTTAGATTTTATTCTAGGCGGGCAGTGTAACAGCCATTTGACTGTTGGTAATTACAGTTCTTTAAAGGTCATTCTCTTTGCCATCTTATTATTAGATAATGAAGCTTTTCACAGAATCACAGACCAGGGTTGTACTCTTCTTAAACAGAGAACACTCCACTGTTGAAATTCTGTGAAACAAGGAAACCTGATCAAGTTCAGGAATCTTTATGCTCCCTTCTTCCCAAAAGACAGCTGAAATGAACTGAAGATGTCTTGCTGATCCAAAATAACCCAGGGCAAAATTTCCCTTCAAGGCTAACTCACATATCTTAGGGTGCAAACCCACATCATGTCTTTAATAAATGTACCATTTCTTTTCTGCAGCCCTTGGGGAGCATTGACCTATTGCAGGGAAAACAGGGTGACCACGGAATGGACTGAGTCCCATACATGCTGTGCTTAGAAGTGCATAATTGTAAGTATTTTTTTCCCAAGTCTATTGCAAAAAGTTGGAAACAAATAAATTAATATGAAAAAAGCCAATTATAATGTTGCTCTACCTCCTCTGGAAACTTAGATGGGAAAACTTAGGAATCAGAAGGATTTGGTAGCTGGAAAGAATGGGGTGAAGTTAATGCAACAACCAAAGTAAGTATCCCTAAAATAGCTACGACAAAAACCTGTACAAAAAGGCTGCAGAACATGAAATCTAAGCTGCATCTGTCTGTTTAAACCAATATGTTGTCTTCTGCAGGAAATCGGTAAAGCTAGAGGACTTAAAATCACCTAGATAGTGTCAACAAAAGTAACAGTGAAAAATAGTGTGGATCAAGAGAGACAAGTACAGATGTAGTAGCTAGGGTTTAGGGAGTTGCTGGAGACAAGTATTTCCTTTTAATTACCCTTCTCACAACTCTTAGATAAAGCCAAAGCAAAGGAGTAATCTCAAGAGGAACATAGCTCTCTCTAAATGTGGCAGGTATTGAGCAAGCTTCCTTCTGTCTGCTGAGACTGTCAAAGCTCTTCTCAATGTAAAGTGTAAGTACCGTCTCCTGTTTCTGTATTTACAGGAAGAAAACAAAGGGGAAAAAAAGCTTGGAGGTCACATGGGAAAGAGTTTCTTTTGTCTGTGGATCTTTTTGACAGAGGAAAGCTTTCTGAGCCAGCAAAAACTTAAAACTTTTCCTTGGTTAGACCTGGACTGTGCCGCTCCCAGGCCACTTGTAAGAAGATAGCAATTTCATTGTTATACAGGAGCTTGGATGGTCATGTACCACATTCTACTTTTCTTTCTTATCCCTCTGTTATTACTATGGAGAGAGATAAATTCGATCTGTGTGTGAGATGCTGCACACTAGTAGGTGTCAGGCAACACAAAGCAAAGGCACAAGGAAGGCCATAATGAAGACGAGAAGACACCACTGAGGTAAGATTTCTCAGATACGAAGCCAAAATGTAAACAGAAACTAGTTTGACTTACATTCTGCCAATGACACTTAAATACAGTAAATTAGAGTTAATAAAATTGCAATTTGGAAGCACATACCCAGTAAAAATAGTGGCTGAACATGGACAAGGGGGGAGCTGCTGAAGCAATGAATGAGTAAAATGATTTTCTCTTGTCTTGCATGTGGAAGCCTGCCAGGGAGGCTATGAACAAGACACTTCTCATCCAAACTTCAAATTTATTATGCTGTTATTCATCTTACAATAAATTAATGCATCTTATTGACTGAAATAATCTGGGGTGTTAATGTGTCACCTGCTTTTTACTCCTGTAAGCAATGATAGCAGCTAGAAGGAGATGCAAAGTCCTGAATCCCCACGCCTCCCTGCATAAGAGTAAGGTGAACCAAAGGCAAAAAGCAAAAGGCCCCCAAAGGCCAGAGAGACTTCAGCTGACTGTGGAGTTGGGTGAGAGGAAGAAACAGGATATGTGCAGCCTGACTGACAGTGTGGAAAGAACCCTGACCTTGCCAACGTTTGTACCTGAGCCAACCTGTCTGCATGTGGACTGTCCTTCAGAAATCAGGGAGACCTTTTATTTGTTCAGAGAAAGTCTGTGTCTGAAGGAGTAAGCTGAAATGGGAACCTCTTGGTGTTAGTCATGTAGAGCAGGACAAGTTGCACTATAGGAAGGTGCAGCCATGGTTTTTCCTAGCATGCACAGTGAGAGGCACATCTCTCATCTCTTTTACTTATAACTAGTTCATCTCTACTTATGGCCTCTTAAGTATGCTAAATAATGTTTTTGGTGTATTTGAAGTGTTCTCCCCGTTCCCCCTTTGTTTTTGGTTAATATTGAATTCCACACATTTTCTGAGCATCAAACCATTGCCTAAATTTTGCCACCATCTTACTGTGTGATCTTTTTCTAGGAATTTACCCAGCCTTGGGCGAAACTCATCCATCTGTTCACAGGATATTTGCTAGAAGTGCTTATTGCACCTAGCCACAGGGAATCAAGCTGCAAACAAACTTAAAAGTGTTTTTCACAGATTATTTTTTCATTTACATTGTTGTTTTTTCCACCAAAGCCCAAGATGTCATTCTGTTAGAAGTTAGTATAAGATTCCCTTTATGATGTTCTGGTGTGTTGCTATGAAAAGAATTATCATGTTGCAAGTTCAATAACCTGCCTTCAGGATCAGTTAGCAAGAAATTATAGGCCATAAAGGAACAAAACCTTGTTAAACTTAATAGCCTCAGTAACAACACAGGAATGGTAAGAAGAGTTCTAAAAATTTCAGAGGTTTTGTTTTTAATTAGCTTTGAAAATTTTGATCTAATTTGAAATGTGACTTGAAGATGATTATCTTGCTTTCTGTAACACAGAAGGTTTGTTCATAAGGTGAAAACCCACTGTGCCAAGATTCAGGTTGGAGAATGTTTTTTATGGCTATCTAATAAACTTTGAAAATAGGGGTTTATAATGGAAATGCTGACTGACTCCTTATTCTAACAAGCCTAGCGGATGCTGCTGTAATGTACTGTGTAATTTATAGGAGTCACCTGTTAAGCCATCTGGGACAGAAAGTTTCCCAACTTCTAAAATTCTGGTGACTTGATTAACCTTATGAACTTCATTTTACAATGATACCAAATGCAGCCTATACCAGCCCATCATATTCAGCCATTTCATATTTATCCAAGAAAGTTAAGAAACCCTTTTTAATTAGCCAGAAATGAGTAGTGGTGGAGGTTAAAAGGCTGATGCTGGTGCTTTGATTTATTGTTTATGGGTGTCATATGGAGTGAGACCTGGGGTAAAATAAAAGGTTCTGGTGTTACTCTTCAGCTAGGGAAAGTGTTTTATTTAAAGGGGACTTGGGGCTTTTAAAAATTGTCTACTTTATACTAGTCCATTGGGACTTGCACAGACTGGAATAGTGAACAGAAAGGGAGATTGCTGGAGAAAGAAGGACAGACGATAGTGGGGGTACCATTTATAGGCATTGGCTAAAAAAGCTCTACCTGCAGATTTATGGGAGTATCAATGTCTCTTGCAGTAGGTAATACATGAATTTTCCCTGGAAACCAGTGAGCACTGAGAAGCAACTTTAATTCATCTGTGTTTTATCTATCTATTTATTTATTTTTCTTATCTGTAATCATTTTCCCAGCTTCTATATTCAGTTACAGGTTATTTGGAGCAACCAAGTTTTGAGCAGTACTTTTGATTCAGCAATTGTAATTCTTGTGATTTAGCATTGTGTCCACTTTGCTAAAAGAGGGATCCTGTTTTAGATATGATATCGAACTAAAACACTAAACCTCAGGTGGTCATGAAAGGTATTTTGCTTGGGAATCAGAAGAATATTAGTCTTTTTCCCACATTGCAATTGGAGTACTTAACATTTTGCACTCCTCTTGAAGTGTCTATGAATGTAACTTGACATTTTCACCCCAACTGTTGCACAGTGTTGCTCAATATTCTTAAACAGATGCTAGCATCCAGCAAACAGCCAGCTAGCAGTAGTCTTCAGACAGCTCTACAGACAAACTTTGGCCTTGTAGTATAGCCAGAGGTTTCTGGGCAGCCAGTTGGAGACAGTGGATCTGGCTCCTACGGGAATAATGAGCATCCCGAGCTTCAGTGCTTTCCACACCATATGCAGGAGGCATGTCGCCCAGCTTTGTTCTCCCTGACTAGATGTACAGCAGATGAAGCATTTAGGAAAAATATATCTGAATGAGAAACCCAGCTAAAGGAAAACCCAGTAGTGCACAGTCAGCTCTCCACCCTCAGGAAGCAGGTGAAGGAGTGAATGAAACACCCAAAACAGATAGCAATCCCATTGCTTAATGTGCTGCTGGCAAGTACTCAGGAATTATGGTGATAGGGATGTGATGGTATTTTATACATGTGCTGGGACAGACTCGCATTTTCTGGTGCCTTATCTCCATTGTAATACTTAAGTATTTTATTTATCTTTCAGGTTGCTATATGCCATTGTATTGTAAAACAATACAGCATTAGTTTGTCTGCTGTTTGAAAACACATGAGGATTGAGGAGTCATAGTAAACACACAGCTGAAGGTTAGATTTCAGTGTGATACTATGAATAAAGAAGTTAATATATACAAAGTCAATATAGGGAAATGATTTCCCCTCTCAACATACTATTTGTAATACTGGGACATTACACCCCAGTACTGGAATACTTAGAGACTGTATAGAGCCTTTAACGTGATTTGAAACTTGAAAATGTAAAAAAAAATGTGATCTGGATAGCTTATCAGAAAGAAAAAGGAAACGGAAACGGAAACGGAAACGGAACAGGAAAAGGAAAAGGAAAAGAAAAAGGAAAAGAGGAAGAAAAAGAGGAAGAAAAAAGAAAAAGAAAAAGAAAAAGAAAAAGAAAAAGAAAAAGAAAAAGAAAAAGAAAAAGAAAAAGAAAAAGAGGAAAGAAAAAGAAAAAGAAAAAGAAAAAGAAAAAGAAAAAGAAAAAGAAAAAGAAAAAGAAAAAGAAAAAGAAAAAGAAAAAGAAAAAGAAAAAGAAAAAGAAAAAGAAAAAAAAGAAAAAGAAAAAGAAAGAAAAGAAAAAGAAAAAAAGAAAGCTTGCGCAACTATTTAATCCATGTGTAAGATACTTCACTTGGTGAAAATACTGAATTGGAAAGGACTTTATCCTTACAGAGCAATGCAGAACAAAGTCTTGGATGCAAGTTAGCACTATACCAAAACAGCAGAGCAATGAGACAAATATTTAAGCTATCCTAGAAAAATATTGCATTACCAAGGGAAAAACTGAGATCTACATCTCTGAAACAAACAAACAAACAAACAAACAAACAAAAAACAGAAAGAAAGGAAGAAAGGAAGGAAGAAAGAAAGAAAAGTCAAATGGCATTATACTGCATTATACTTCTGGTCTTTAGAAATAGGAGTAGAAAGGAAAATAAGTTTGGAAGAGTGTTAACCACCTGCAGGGCAGATTTAATAGGAGGCAGAGCACAGACAGCAACTGATACTCAGACAGATCCTTTTTTTCCCCTAATTTTAGCTCTATCTTTTCAGTGACTGCACTCAAAGATGGCAAGAAACTGCATAACCATTGCATAATGATGGAAATGAAAAGAATTTTTCCTCAAAAGTACTTAGGACACTAAGCAGATGGCAACAGCCTAATTCAGTCCAAAGAAGGAAGAAGTGAAATCATCCAGTCACTTACATTCATCAGGGAAAGTCTCTGTGATTCTTTCAGATTTAATGAAAAAAGAAAATAAAACCATAAAGAAGCTGCTGTGTATATATAATTTTATTACAACAGAGCAGTCAGTCGTCTCTTTGTTTCTTAAGCTGGCATTATTCATTTATTTATATTACCTATTAAAATATACATAGAAATTTCTTGTAGTTAGTCGATGTTATTAGAACTTTACCAACATCTCTCATCCTCACTGCTGTCCCCTATGACACATTTTGTAGGCCATACTCCACTGATAAGGTTTCTGGATGCAGAAGACAATATGCAGTAAGAGTACAGGTACTGCTAGTAGTTTTAATTGTGGAAATAGTTGAACTGTTTTAATCAATACTGTTCTAATTTTTAGCATTCAGCTAATTATGAGGCACAATTTCGAATTTAATTAACATCCCAGGACTTAGGTGGTTATTGACAGGGCAGGACCTCACAGCCAGGGCCTGTCACATCAGCTCAGCCAGGAGCATACCCAGCCCTGGGCACCAGGTAAGAAATGTGTGGGGAAGCTCCAGGAGATGCTGCCACGGCCCTCAAAGCACTGCCAGTTACTGCACATCCACAAAGGTTTTTCATGCACGGAAAATTTTCCATATTCATACACAGAGCATGCTGCAGCTACTGCTTGGTCCAGCTCTGTGGCTGCAAACACCTCCACACCTCCTGCCTGGCTCCAGCACCTGGACCAATGTCCCCACATTGCACATTGCATTGTCCCTGCAGTCCCTGTCAGCTGCTCTACCTTGGAACAGAGTGCGATTTGGCAATTTGATCCTTGCCAAGAAGCCTCGATTTGGAGTAGTTGTGAATTTGGCAATGGCTTTAGTCCTCGAACTCGTGAATGCAACAGTCTCCAAATCTTGCTGCAAGGGCTTACAGGTTTGATGGGGATTTGATAACAAAAGAGGCTAAAAAATATGTTTTGGCTGAAAGACACTGAAAAAATGAAAGTGGATATCATTTTTAGCTTTGAATGAGCAGAGGAAAGAAGAGCAAATATGGGAAGAGCACTGGGAAATAATAACACTGACAGAAGCAACCTTCTTTCTGAGCCCTAGATAAGGAACAATATAAGTGAAGTAGTGTTTGTAGCATTTTTCTAATAATCTAGAATACAAACTGAGAGTAGGGAAATATAAAGTATTTTATCTTACTTTATTTTATTATTTTTTTTCACAACACTACATAGAAAAGCTATATTTTTAAAAATGTGCAATATATGAATTCAGGAATATTTTAGTCAGAAATTTGTTTGATCTTTTCTCCATAAGAGAAAACATTTTCTTGCTTAATTAAAAGCAAGGTAGGTACAGATTGGAATAATTACTGAACATTTTTTCTTCAAAAGGTGTTTTCCACAGTTTAGTACTTTTCTCCCTGTTCCTCACTGAGGAGAACTGGGATTTATTTATTGTGCCAGATAAAAACTTGAACTAATAGTAGGCAATTTTGTATGACTTCATATTTTTAGAAATGAATTCATTTACAAATCAGTTTCAATCACACCTCAGGTTATAATAATAAAATCCAGATTTGCATGACACTGGAGATATGTTTTACCAAAATCATAGACTTCAGGAAGCAATTAAAGTATATTCTGCATTAAATTATATTCTGTATACAATACACGTGATTTAAAAGTTCCCCTTCTGCACCATGTAAGCAATGTCCAGAGAAGGTGTGGCTTTTTGGTGGAACTGGTTGAGTAATATAAAAAAATAAATAGACTGTAGCTTTCGGTTCAGTCCAACAGAGATGTAGTTGTGTAAACCACACTGCTCCCTAGGAGTAACCTTGGGAAATTTGGGATTAAAAATATATCTGAAAAATGTGACTCTGTACTTCTGCTCTGCACAGCTGCTGGTCACCACCTGCTCCAGCCTTTCTCAGGTGTGCTGGAGCACGTGCCTGCTATGGTATGCAACCAGCCTGCAAGCTTCTGTGTTTGCTGGGACATACCTTATGGCCCTTGGTGCTAATGCACTCACATTGCTTCTTGAGAGAGAGCTGCCTCTGGGTGACTCTCTAACCTGATGTATCTAGAAGGGGGCTCATTCCTTCCTAAAATGTTTCATGTCAGTGGGATGAATCTCCTTATGGAGATGTTCTCCTTCTGCCACTCAGGCAAGCAGGTTGGACTAGGCAACCAATTCCAGGGCTTAACATCAGCAGCAGTGGTTTGGGGCCGCTGATGGGGCAGCTTCAGCCCATTCTGGCTGGACCTGATCCCCTGGATGCCATGCAAGTTCCATGTGATCTCACCCAAGGTGAGCTTTCCCTGGAACTGAGGTCAGACTGACAGGACTGTAGTTCCCCAGGTCCTCCTTACGGCCCTTCTGGTAGATGGGAGCCACATCGGCAAGCCTCCAATCCTCTGGGACCTCTCCAGATAACCAGGAATGCTGATAGATGGTGGAAAGTGGCTTGGCAATCACTTCCACCAGCTCCCTCAGCAACCTAGGGTTGAACTCATCTGGTCCCATGGACTTGTGACATTCCAGGTGGAGGAGCAGGTCTTCCTGGATCACAGGGGGTGATGCTCTACCTGAATCACACAGGACTTCCAGGTCAGTTGTAAAGTTCCCTGAGGATAACTGATCCAGCTGTTAAAGACAGATGTAAAGAAGGCGTTGAGAACCTCAGCCCTATCCTTATCCTCAGTGATCACATTCCATGCTGCATCAAGATGGAAATTTTCCTTGGTTCTTCTCTTGTTAATATATTTGTAAAAGGATTTCTTGTTCTTTTTTAATACAGTGCCCAATCTGAGTTCAAGCTGGGCTTCTGCTTTTCTAACTTCCTCTCTGCATATCTTAGCAACTTCCTCGTAGTCACCTCAGGTAGTCTGTCCTTTCTTCCAGCAGATGTAGACTCTATTTTTCTCCTGGAGTCTCAACAAAATTTCCTGGTTCATCCACGCTGGTCTTCTTCCCCTCTGGCTTGCCTTACGGGACTCAGGAGCAGCCTGCTGCTGTGTCTTTGAGATTTCTGTCTTGAGGAGCACCCAGGCTTCCTGGACCCCTTCGCCCTTCAGGAATGACTCCTGAGGGACCCCTGCAACAAGTGTCCTGAACAAGTCAAAGCCTGCCCTCTGGAAGTTCAAGACAGCAGGTTTGCTAGTTACCCTTCTGACATCACCAAGGATAGAAAACTCTACAATTTCATGGTCATTCTGCCCAAGACGGTCCCCAGCTTTCACATCTCCAACTAGTCCTTCTCTGTTAGTGAAGAGCAGGTCTTGTGGGGCACCTCTCCTGGTAGGCTCTCGTACCAGCTGTGTCAGGAAGCCATCTTCCACACACTCTAGATACCTCTGGGACTGTTTCCTCTGCGCAGTATTATATTTTCAGCATATATCAGGGAAGTTGAAGTCTCCCATGAGAACAAGTGCTGGCGATCATGTAACTATTGCAAGCTGCTCATAGAATGCCTCATCCTGTAACAGACCCCAACAGGATGGCACCCCTACAGGCCTTTCCCCTGATCCTTATCCATAGACACTCAACTTTATCATTCCCAACCCCAAGCTCTTCAATATCAAAACACTCTTTAACATAAAGAGCCACACCACCACCCTTTCTTCCTTGTCTATCCCTTCTGAAGAGCTTGTAGCCATCCATCACAGTACTCCAGTCATGGAAGACACCCCACCATCTTTCAGTTATAGCAAGTAGGTTGTAGTTAGCCTGTTGGCACAGTCACTTCCAGCTCCTGTTTGTTGCCCATGCTGCGTTGGCATCTATATGTTGGTACAGATGCCAACATATAGATGAGACATCTGCCTCACGCCCAGCTTCAGCATCATCCTCCTAGGCACTTAAAAAAGTTTTTGTTGTCTCCTTTGACCTAAGGAATCCCTTGAGGTGTGCCCCTACAGTCCTCCACTCTATCAGCTTAGCTATCAAAGGGCCCTAAAAGGTGCTGAGAGCCCCTGTCACTGGGGACAGGCTCCTGAAGTAGCTGCAGGAATTAAGTGCACCAGCCGGGAATCGAACCCGGGTCGCAAGAATGGGAATCTTGCATGATACCACTACACCACTGGTGCTGTGAAAAATCACGCTCAAGCTCAAGGTTATGCCCTGAGATGTACCTGTGCAGAGCTGGCCTGAGCCCAGGGGCACCCAGGTGTCCACCGCCAGGTTGGGATGATCTTATGCTCATCTGCTGAAGTTTCCCCATTGACTTAATGTGTGAGTGTCTTCAGATGTTTCAGCCAATTCCTCTGGATGTGTAAATTACCAGAAATTCTGTCCTAAGGATTAGGATTAGAAAATGCTGCCAGCAGGTTTTTTTTTTTTTTTTTTTTTTTTTTTTTTTTTTTTTTTCCCCATATTACTCTACATACCAGCTATAGATTGCCTCTATAAAATATGATTTCCATGAATAGTTTTTCTCAGATTTGGAAAAAAAGTGCTTATCAAACATTTCATCATTTTCTGTACCATTATTTTAACTTTATTCTTTGTTTAAAAAAAATCTGCTGGAAAAGATGTAGAATTTCCTGCTAAGAAAATTGGATTAAAATATTATTTTCAGGCCACAGTAATCACTAAAATTTCAGTGCCTCTGGGGATCTGTGGTTTTGTCCTCCCCAGCGGTCTGCTCTCCCAAAATGACTGTATCTCCTGCAAAGAGCAGAGTTCAGTCTGCATCTTGGCCATGTTACTCTGCTCTCTACTATTACTTTATTGCTGAATATCTGCTGAGACACTGAGTTTGTCTTGTCAGCTCTTCTTGCTTTGTAACAAGCATTTTGGCAAACTAAATGCTCATTGCCAGTAACTTCTTCCTTTTCTGTTTGTTGCTTTCCTTTCCCTACCTAACCAGCACGTTGCTTTTCATGATATATCACAAAAATATTTTCATGATATAAGTATACATGAATAAGTATAAATAATTAGCATATAAAAAAATCAGAAATATCCTTTTGAATGCTATGGAGATTGAAAAGAAGGCTGCACCAGTCAAATATATATGCATTTATTTTTTTTTTTCCCAGTTATTTTCTCAGTTCCACTCTATGGAGCTTTCTAACAGTCTAGGGAAACATGGATAAGGTTAGCCACAGATTTTTTTGGGGAAAAGAAATATCTCCCCATCTCAATCAGGTTTCCCCCTTGAGGTCTATTTATTTAAAGCTGAGCTTTGCCAGACCACTTGATGCTTCTATTTAACACAGAAAAGCAGTTACAGCATATTAAATGATTCAGAGATACATTATGAAGTAATTAAATGCAGAGCACTGATGTAGAAAATGAGTTAAAATTAGTGTAAAATTGTGATAACCACTGTGCTGAGTCTTTAATGAGATGGAAGCTGCAATGCTGGTAGAGAAAAAGGGAAGATTATGTTTTAGGTCACAGTCCTGGAAGCCAAAAGAGCTGTGTTCAGCTCTAGCTTTGTGTGACC
Source organism: Anas acuta (assembly GCF_963932015.1). NCBI lineage: Eukaryota > Metazoa > Chordata > Aves > Anseriformes > Anatidae > Anas > Anas acuta. The sequence continues at coordinate 134,690,893 of NC_088980.1, forward strand.
TCAAGTAACTCATTTAACTTCTGTTCCTCATCTGTACATGGGGGTAATTGCTGTCTGCGACAAAGGGAGGAATTATCAATTTTTATAAATTACTTCTGGATCTTGTAATATGAAGAGCACAGACACCAGGGTCAGCAGGGTTTTCTTTCTTCGAAAACTAGGGAAAAAAAGAGTAGTTTATGTAGTTTATTTATTTTGGAAAATATCCTCAGAGATGTTTTCAATGGTAAAGTCAGATGCTCTTTAGCTTTTGGCAGAACTTTGCCTTCCTTGATTCCTTCCATGTCCCGAGTGATCCTTCTTATTTTGTGTTTCATATGAAGAGCTGTCCCTCCCTCCTACTCTTTGTGCCCCTTCCTCTGCTCGGGGCGCAATGATGAGCAGGGTGTGGAATAAAACTTGTTGTGAACCAGGGAGTAAGACACAGTTTTGGCCAAGGATGCTGGTGGGGCAGGACTTGTATAGCACTTTCCTCTGTGCGTTGTCCTCATGGGCCTTCCTCACAACCTACCTGCTCCCCCTCTGCCCCACTGGCTTGGGACATGCCTGGATGTAGGGGATGGACCTGGGAGAGCTCCTTACAGGGGTAAGACAGAAAAAAAATGATGCAAAACCTTTTGTGTCCAAACTTTGATCTTGGTGTGCATGATGGTGGGCACTGAGTGCAGGCAGACATTAAGGGCCAGAAGTTTTAAAACAGGAGCCAATGCCAGGCTGGTCCCCAGGGGAGCCCCAGGAGAGCAGCATAGATATGGGCCTTCCATCCGGGTGTCCCTGGGCATGTCCTTTGTGTGAAACACTACAATGACCAGATTACTTTGATGTTACAGGCATTATCTACAAAGCTGAGAACTTGTATTTCCCTGGGCTTTTCCTACTCTTTGCTGTCTCTTCCATGGTACTTGGCTGTAAGCTCCATGGAAGGAGGACTACTGCCTAATTCTGTGTCTGTGCAATGCCTCCTGCAATGAGGTTCTGGCCTCTGCTGTATTTCAGATCACATTGTAAAGCACCTGAAAAATACAATCTTGCTTCAAACCTTTTTCCATGAAAGCTGGTGAGCGCTCTGGTTTATGCCTGTGTGTGATAAAGCCCACTGACTGATACAGGTTTAGAGATAATCTGTTGATGTCTGATGGGTCATATTTCATTTGCATTTTAAGTATAAATATTTCAATCATTTTCATTCACATTTGTTTAAATTTATGAATTAAAAAAAAAAAAGCAAGCTTTTTTTTTATTATTTTTTTCCTGTGTAGCAAAACCAGAATTAATATTGGGTATGTCCCATGGGAAGGACAAACACCAGCCTTGTGCACCCAGGTTAGGTTCTGGACACAGCAGAAAGAGGAGAGCAAGCAAGAGGGTAAATGTGCTAACGCGATGGATGCCTTGTGTCTGGGGAAAATACTTGGAGAGTCCTTGTTTCTGCCAGATCTAGGAATCAGGTTCTTCTGAGGGGTGGTTGGAGCCAACAAAAACAGAAACAGCTCTGACAGGCTGGCTCTGCCGTAGTACTTGCAGAGGAGCCAGCTCAGGCATTTGCTGCAGCGCCTTCGGGGTATGTCGGTCACTGGGACAAGAGGCACACTGAAAAAGCAGGAGAAGCTGTGACAAAGAAAACAAGGTGGTGGTGGGGTGTCACCTGCATATAACCAGGTTTTAGATGGTCCAGGCCAAACCAAGCTGTATACTACTTTGAGCAAGGTATTGATCAGAAACTGAAGAGGAATTGATGAATGAATCTTTAATGAATCCTGAGATGAGGGCCTTGCAAATGGATGCACTTTTCTCATGTTCCTCTAGACATACAGTCGTTTTGATTTCTCCTTTCACCTTAGTGAAGAGTGTTTGGAACGTGCATTAGACAACGAGGAACAGCTTGATTTTGTTTTGTTTTCCAGAGCAGAAATATCAGTAGCTGGTGGAGTCACTGTTGTTATGGAGAACCTCTAGATACCCTACATTGTTGGCCAACAAATCCATCCTCCTCCATCCTGTGTGTGGGACTTGTGCAGGACCCTGCCAGCCAGCCTCACACCAGCACCCACAGCACCGATTGGGCTCCGTGGAAAAGTGGGGTGAAAGGGCAGTGCTGGGTGGGGAGAAGGCAAAGAAAGAGCCAGGGAAGGAGAAATGTGCCAAAAGGACAAATGTGCTGAACTGGAAGGACAATGGCCATAGGAATGGAAGAAGACACCATAAATGCTCAGAAAGCAGTAATAACAAACAATTAAATCACGAAACTGTTCTGACGAGTGGAAAGAAGCACTTAGAAGAAGTAAATAAAGGAAAGTTAGACAGAAATATAGCAAGATAGAGGAAGGCAGAAAAAAAAGGCAAGAAGTTAAAGCCAGAGAAAGTGAAGAAAGAAGACATGGTGGGTGTGTGATGGAAGAAACTCTGGAATAGTTGGTGTTGTGTAAAGGAGGAGAAGCATACACACAAAAACCATGAGTGAGTGGAGCAGGGTGGCAAGAAGGGCTGCCCAGGAGGGCAAGAAGGTACAGCCAGGGTTGTCTTCTGCAGGCCCTTGCACAGGCAAAAATCAATGGAAGCCTGATTTCACTGGTCAGTAAGGGTCTTGGGATTTAGCTCTTTAAGTCATAACATGCTGATGTTACACAGCTGTCAAATTGTGTAATTTGCATTTATATAACCCCTGTTATTCCAATCTGGACTAAGAAAAGACTGCACTGTGCCAAAACCTTCACTACTTTAAACATGATGAAATATTACCTCACTAACACTGCGTGTACTATGTGCAACTTTAATTAATTAGTCAAGAGCCCAAAGGTTAAGCACACATGGATTACCCAGCATAATTTTTTTTTTTTTTGGGGGGGGCATACATACAAAATAATCAATCTAAGGTTTCCAATGGGAACATTTCCTCATGCTTGCCTCAAGGAGCTGTTTGCCACTTCTTTGAAGCTGTGCCGATGTGCATCTACCCAAATGTAACCTAAATGCTGCGTGTACTCCATAAGGCTCTGCCTTGAAGTCACCATGTGATGTTTGCTCAGGTCTTTTTAATATGGGGAGTGTTTCCAGAAAACTTTCCTGATTTCTTCCCTAAGTGGAGAGGCATGGGAAGAAAATGCCACAGGAGATGATAAACCAGTGTGGGCAGCAGGGGATCAGGGCAGTGTTTGGGGTGTCCTCATTTTGGGGCTGCCCCAGCTTTATAAGTGCAGGGAGGTGCAAGAGCTCAGCCACGCATGCAATGAAATGATGCAGACGTGGTTCCCTGGCCCATCCTTCCCTTCAGACTGGGGCCATGTCTCCTTATCATGGACTGATTTTCATCCAATTTTCCATTTATATTCCTAAAGTGTCTAGAGGTCCCCTCAAATAATCTGGGGAGTCTGTGTTACAGTGTGCTGTACTAACATAGAGAGAAAAGAAAGTATCGAAAGTATATGCCCCAGAAAGCTTACCATCCGCATGATTTATTTGGCAGAGAGGAGTAATTTATTTACTCCTTTCTGGTTCTTTGCTCCCTGCCACCCACTTGTGAAATGTTTATGTGAGCTCCGCTCTGCTGGCTAGTACTGCTTTAGCTGAATTATTTAAACTTTGAAAACAAATCCTTTCTTGCACTAATGGATTTCCAGTAGTGTTTCTCACATGTTTCTCCTTAACTATATCTCCTTGAAAGATGGTTTGAGGCATTCCCACTCAGATAAATCTGTTAGAAGAGAAGGCACTGGCCTGCTTTCTCCTAAAATTGCAGAGATTTGGGCACCCTCTGGACAAGGGGACTGGGAGTGTTATGCCACATCTCTCAGCTGCTCTCCCCAGCAACAAGCTTTAGGCTTCTGCTAGACCATGACAGGGACATTTTATCTACTTTGACGGGACAGGGCCTGGAGTCTGGATATTTTCCTAATGGAAAGATGAGATGACCGAGTCATTCCCATGCTACACATTATGATGGTTTGAACAAAAGAAAGGTGAAAGCACTGGGGCTGGAGTGTGGCAGGCTTGCCTGTGATGTGGCTGGGACAGCTGGGTAAGGTACCCATCCAAGCAGCAGCAAACTTCACTTCAGATATCCTCTGGGCCTTGGCCAGGCTAGGACAACTGTGGAAGGAAGTCTTTGTCTTTCCCCACCAGAAGAACTTTTATTAGGAGAAATAAACTTGGGGCAGTTCCCTCCACTAACTGACGTAATTGAACCTGACTGCCACAGAGTAGGTGAGGCATACTCTGCCAAGTGCCAAATAAAAGGGAAGATGCTGCTTCTTGAACCTTTGTGCCGGGTTTCTGTGTGTGTTTGCCATATGTGGTCAAGATCCATCTTGAAGTAAATAATTTCTAGCTGCTGAGTGCTGTTTTCTTTCCCTTATGTATGATTTTACTAAACATGTAACTAACATCATGTGTTAAAGGGGGCACCAACACAAGCAGAACCAACCTCCTTATTTTCTCCAGGTGTTTTTTCATACCTGAGATGCTCTTTTCCCATACATAGGCAGAGGTGCCTTCAGCAGGATAGAAGCCCAGTCTGTCTCTGTACATGATGAGAGACAGAAATAATGCTCTACCTGGCATTATTTCCTCCTCTGTGAGCAAGAAGTCAGGCAAGTCCCAGGTTTAAAGCTAGCATCTCAAGTGCCACCTGGAAACCACTGCTATTACCTGCTCTTGAAAGAATCACAGAACCACAGGATGGTTTGGGTTGGAAGGGACCTTAAAGCCCACCCACTTTCAACCCCCTGCTGTGGGCAGGGACACCTCCCCCCAGCCCAGGTTGCCCAAAGCCCCATCCAGCCTGGCCTTGAGCACCTCCAGGGATGGGGCATCCACAGCTTCTCTGGGCAATGGTCATGCTCCCCGTCACACCCTGGCTCAATGGCAGGGTTTCTCAGAAGGCTGATGCCTCACCATGACGGAAGGCATGAACAGACAAAAGTAAGGGCTTGTGAAGAAACGGCTTGCTAAATGGGGCAGGGGAAACTCATGGGGATGGAAATGGACCTTTGCCTTCTCTAACAGGGATTCCAGCTCAACTGAGGTCTAATCACACTAATGTGTGACTAATTTTGTCCGCTTGTATTATGACAGAGTGTGCTTTCTTGCTCCACTGCTTTTTAATCTATTTGGTCCCCCATTAATTTTGAAGACCTCTTTGTAGGCTTGAAGTAAATTGTGCCCTTTGGTGTCTGCTGAACTGGGGACACTCAGCACCTTCCAGCTCTGGGCATTAACATGGAGCTGAAACAGGTGGTAAATGGTGAAATGCAGACATTGTCCCAGCCCTTCCGAGTTTTGCATTATCATGATGTCTGCCTATTTCTACCAGCCACATGCAAAGGAATGCATTTGTCATTCGACTTATTCTTTGCATCTCGGTGTAGGAAATTGTTTCTCGGAAGTAAGCTTCCCACAGAAGATTGCATTTGATGGATTTACTCCAGAAATTTGGCCAAGATAAATTTTGAAAGTGAAGTCATAATTTACACATAAAGTTTCAGGTACAGAACCCTTTTTCAAAGCTTCATTGCCATTTAAAACTTAAGTGAAGGTTTGTGCTTATTTAATTTAGCTTTGATGATTGACTTAAAGGTATTTCTCTTTCTGGCTGTTTTGGGTTGAGCAGTGAGAAAAATGATTGAGGTGGAATGTCTAACTGTGATGTGTATGTTTATTTGAGGGGGGCGTGTGTGTGTAGGGGACGACACATTTAGGACTAAACCCAAAACCAATAATAAGACACGTGAGACATGTTTGGAGGGAGATTTTGTCCCATCAGCCTGCCAGAGTGCATCATTCCCCATGTGGAATAAGCTGGTTGAACAGTCTGCAGGTCCTGCAGGTTTCCTGAGAGACCAAGGAAAAATATATACAGAGTGATTCGCTGCCAGGAGGATTGGCACCAGAGAGCCCTTCGTAAGAAGGGGGCTCAAGCTCTGGGAGAGGCAGCACGTGTGGTTTGCTTGGATGACCCTGGTGCAGCTCCCTGCTCTCCTCCAGACCTCTACAGCAAGGCAGGGCACAGAGATGTGAGGAGGTTGCTGTACAGCAAGCAGTGATGGTGCATCCTCTGATGTCTGCAGGTCTCGTCTCCCAGACCACCACTGGAGCAAGGCAGAGAGCAACGTAGCCTCTGCCTGTCACCAGTTTCCCACTGGGCAGTGTAGTGGTCTCCCTGCTCTAGAGATTGGAAATTCAATCCCTTTCCAAGGGATTTAACCCTCTTACATTATTTTTGAGATTTGGGGACCCTTAGGTAAAGCTCTGAATGAGCTGGAGAGTTGCAGCACGCACATGGGCACCAGATTACAATCAACTTAGCTGTCTAACTATGCTTTTTCCTTTCAGCTGTTGCACTTTTACCTCTTGCTAGGCTGAAGCACATATTCCAACACGAAGCGTCTCCACAAGTGTGTCAACACAAATCACTCATGAATTATAGTGGAAAACACAGCTGTGTCCATCAGCAAAATTTCTCCAGTGGGTCTCTGTTAAGACAAGGAAAGGAGCAATGTGCCTGACTCCTGGTTTCCTAACGCTGCCTTAGGTGAAGCCTTGTGCCCAAGAGGTGAGACTGCTGTGTTAAAAGCGCCTGAAGATGCTTTCTCCTGCAGGCAGGCACAGTCCTTTCTCTTGCTTTTTAGGACATGAAACAAGTAAAGTGCATGTTATTTGATTTCAGGGGATCCAACCAGCTGCTGTGGTAGATTAGCAGATCAGGAGGATATTGCCACCAGAATAATTTCCCTTCTTCCACTGTTTTAAGCTAACCTTTGAAAACACTTTTTTTTTTTTTTTTTCCCTGAAGTCATGCCTTTTGAGTATTGACTTGCTAAATAGAAAAACAACAGGGGAATATATTTCACATAATTAATGGGAAACTAACACGGGAGTAACAAACATCACATTTTTTTTCTGTTCTTTCTGTTACTGTAAAATGGGACCGGATGGGAATCCTGAGGACAGTTTAATATTTCCCAGATACTAATAGCAAGTGATCCAGCAGCCTGTGGTTCTTAAGGTTGCAAGAAAAGCAACAAAAGACTGATTTCTTCTGATCCACACCAACGTGACCACAAACCACCCATCTCCTAAAAAGTGGTGCATCCAGAAAACCTACTAGATGGCTTCATGAAGGACTCATTATTTTTCAAAACAAAATGAATGTGGAAAGAACTCTTTTTGGCAAATAGTTACAACTGTAATGGAAAACATACTGCCTCATTAAACTGCACTCTTAATCTTCCTCACTTATTTATCAGCTTTTGATGGAGCAGAGACTGGGATTTATATTCTGTCCCATGTCCCACAGAACTTTTGTCCAGTAAAAAGGTCATCTGTAAATCTTACATAGGCAAGTGTAACATTTTCCTACCATAACATCATCTTAAAAAAGGGGGAAAAAAAAAGACACGGTATTAAAAGTTAAAAGCTGCCGTAAACCTAAGAAAATACATTTGTTCAGCTGAGCCCACATTAAGCTTGATTTGCTTCATTTGGAAACAGCTGAAACTGGGTAATCTAGAGCTTGCAGTGAGAAATATCAATTTAACATGTATTTGGTGTGCTAAAGGCTGCCCTGCTCTAATTAAAAATCCACTGTGTTTTTATGGCGGTATTCTGGAGGCTGTCTTGATTTGCTGATGAATGCTGACAGGACTATTAAAGCTGTGAAACAACATCACTTGAACGTGGCACAAAATGAAAGGAAAAGCACTGCCATGCTGCTCTTGGGTGTTATTATCCTGATTAAAATTGGAGCCAAAGTGAAAATCATCCCTGGGCTATGCACGTTATTTATTTATTTATTTATCCACCTAAAATGACTTCACAGTATTGGTAGCTATGTTTCCCCACAGCCACCCCTCAGGCGCTGTGATTAAGTGAAGGAACGTTTCATGTTAACCCCTCCTGCTTGTGCCTGGCAGCAGGGATGAAGAAGGGCACGGTGTGCTCTGCCTCAGTATGAATATGCCATGTGGGCAGCTGGACAGGTACCCCCGCCACCAATGTCTCCTGACGTTGCTGGTTATCAAAAGTCCTTTTCTTGTTGCAGTTTTCAGAAGTGTGTTAGCACCCTTTTGAAATTCAGTGATAAAATAGTCACCTGGATAGAATATGGCCTTTAACTTGTTCCTTCAAATTACCTATGATGAGCAGACAATGTCTATTTTCCCATTATTAACCATGTTTTCAAAAATTTAGAGTTTTGCAAATAAGGACTGGTTCCACAGACAAAGCAGCCAAGCAGGCTAGTTAGGAAATTCCTTTGAGCCATCCCAGCTTGGGATTTGGGGCCACATCAAAAAGTTCTTACTCCTTTCTTCATGAGATGGGGAAGCAGGGAGTTTGCAAACATAACAAACTTCAACACACCAAGCCCTCGAAAAACTTTTATTTTATATGCATACAGATTGTAGGGTGATTTCAGAAAACCTTTTTCCTGTGGGTGCTGCCCCTAACCTGCAGGACATGTGGCACTGTGAGGAACTGGGGGCACAGAGGGACACCAGAGACACCAGCTGGGGATGGTGCTGCCCCCAGGAGTGGGGGCATCCCTCCCAAACTTGTAAAGGAACAGAGCAGCAGATCCGCCTGATAACCAGGGCAGAAGTGGGAACAAACAAATGCGTGTTTTCAGCTAGTCAATATATCAAGCTAAAATTCATCAAGGCACAAAGAGATATGAGGAGAAAGAGTGTTTAATTGTCCATACAACAGGGCTCTGAACCAGGTAATAAATCTGGCTGCCTTGCCATCACTGGATGCTGCCCATGGAATGCAAAAATCTCTGAATGCAACCTATTTAGGAAGAGTCAAGAGGGGAAAGGGAATGGTAAGCTACAGAAGACAGGCTGTTATCTCTCTCTGAGTCACTGGACATCCCTCTTCTCCTCCCATGTTCATACTCCAGTTTCGGGGGAGTCGTGGTCAGAGGACGTGGTGCCATGGAGAAAACGATGAAGGGAGCAGAGCATGACGGCACAGATTGGCCCTGGCAGCTGGCGGTTCCCCTGCTGCACGCACTCCATGCTTGTACAACACAAAATGTCCTTCTCCCAGATACTGGCATCTGATAAGATACTGTCCAAGCAGATGGGAGCTCCTGGCTGACACAGCTGGTGGGAGCTGGGCTCAACATTTCTGCACTGTGGAGAAGGGATGGGTGGATGGATGGATGGACGGATGGATGGATGGATGGATGGATGGATGGATGGATGACATTTTTATCCTTAACAGCTATGGAAACTTTCAGAAAGGACCTTGTGTGTGTTGCTTGTCATTGTACATTCATATGTAGAAGAGTGGCATTGATGGGCATATGGCATCCAGCTCTGATGCTCATCATCAGAAAGGGATATTGAAGCCTGGAGAGGAGATAGAGAAAATCCATTTAAACCATTCAAGTGTTGTAAGAAAATGCCTTACATTAACAGAAGTAAAAATCTGAGCCTGCCAAGGTATTTTGTGATGTGGATGCACATGGGAAAGAGTCTGGGTATGTCTCTTGCAGTCCTGCATTCTTGCTGTGGTTCACATGAGGTCATGAAAACAACATTGAATGCTTTTCTGAGAGAAAACACGAGATGCTTCTAATTAGTTTTCAAAAGAAATCACAAAATCACAATAGTGAGTTTCTTCAGTGCATACTGTGTATGAAGCATACTGTGTGTTGGAATGAAAAAGTCCTGTAAATTGCTGGAAATTTCAGTCTGAATGATAAACTGTCTCATTCTGTCTACATTAAAATATTGTACACTTTTCAAGAGGCACTGAATTTTAAATGATTTATCATTTTTGGAACTGAATAGTAAGTCAGATTTAATATTATTGAATAGAAAATAAATAGTCACACACCATGATTGGATCACAAGTGTCTTATAACCAGATTATGATTTGGAGACAGAATAAACTCTAAAATTCTTATACTGTAGTGTACAAACAGGCTTTATTTTAAGTAAGAAATAAGAAGTCTGAAAGCTTGGAAATAGGAATAAAAATCACAAGAATAAATCAATGTTTGCAACCACCAAAGACAATAAGAACAAGTTTTGGAATCTGAGAAACAAAAAGAATATTGGCTATTGAAAGAAGAAATGGAAGAAGTGTCAATTATAATGGAGAAATAACACAAGTGTTAAGTAAATACTTCTGTTATGTGTTTGGGAAAAAGCCATATGAATTAGTCATATTACATGCTGATCCTGATACTGAAACACTTTCCAGTCCAGCAGTTACTTGGAGGATGTTAAACAGCAGCTACTAAAACTAGACAATTTAAAATCAGGCGGTGTAGATAATTTGCATCTGAGAGTTTTATAAGAGCTTGCCGAAGAGCTCTCTGGCTGATTAATGGTACTTTTCAGTAAGTCTTGGAACAGTGCGAGGTTTTAGAGGACAGAGCAAAAATTAAAGTTACACCATACTAAAAGGGGCAATGTTGAAACCCAGGTAATTTTAAGCCTGTTACCTTTACACTAATCATGTGAAAAAAATGAACTGTTGATGAAAAGCTCAACTAGTGAAGAATGAAGGAAGTTAATATAATGAATCCCCAAAACATAGTTGTTATTTTGGGAAAAAAAATGAAACTAAGATTTATTAATATTATTACTATATATATGTATTTGGAATGACTTATGAGTTGGTTGAAAAACAAGTCTTGTAAAATGTTTGATTTAGTACCATGTAACATTTTAATAAAGGACAATGTAATTCCATCCCAGAAGTATTCTTGCTAGATTAGATGCCATAATGTCAAAATGAACAGATAATCATAAATAATCACAACAGAATATCTATATTTTTATTGGCATCTTGTAGTTCTTGGTATTGATTTTTCCCCCACAGTTTTTCTAATTGAAGACAGGAAAGGAAATCATTGCTGGGTAGGTTTGCAACCACTGCAGAGACTGGGGAGGAGTAAGTAACAAAGGAAGTGGCTAATGAAGACAAGTCATCTGACTCAAGTGTGTTGGTAAAAGTAACGTCACACTTCTATTAACACAGAGAATGAGCCTTGCTTGTGAGATAGGTAGCTCTGACTTGTCAGAAGTAACTCTCCAAAGGATGCTGTCAGGCAACACATTCTACTAAAAAGGCTGATCAGGTCCTTCAATGTGCAGTGTAGGTGGCTACAGGGAGACCAGAGTGGGTGAAAGACCACATATCAGAGGACATGTGCTCAGAAAGAACATGTTGATGAAAGAACATGTCCTCTGTTGAAAGACTCAGAGGGGTCAATGTGATTATTTTAATCAAAGGAGAAGTTAGATTTAAAGGGGAGGAAAATCTTTAAAGTACTCTTGCTACTTAGCATTGGTGGTTATGTTGGATGAAGGTTCCAGTTAACGAATGCTGAGGTAGTGCTCTGGTTTGGTATGGCACAAAAAAAAAAGAAAAAAAAAAGAAAAAAAAAAGTGATGCAATCCAAGGCCTGAGAGTTGCAGCTTGAAAATTTCAACCAGAAATTGGGACAAATATTTTGAGAGAGTGCTGTTAACCATTTGAGCCACATAACACATTTGTGGCACATTTCCTTCAATGGACACTTAGGATTATTTCTAAAAATTAGGATTTTTAGAAAAAGATGTTGTCCTTATTCAAATAATTATTGCAGTGAAATTTTATGTGTTATTTTATAGAGAAGATCAAAGCAGAAGAACATAACAATCCCTAATGGTGTAATAAATGTATAAATCTATTGGATGAATAGTTGAGGTTAAAGCACTGTTTGGGAGGCTAGGATTGATGGGGAAGGATTTGGGGACTGGGACAAAAAACTAAGGAATCTAGAGGAGCAACAGGAGCATATCTGTTTTGAGCTGAAGAGAGAGACTGGACAAAACATGTTGGGTCAAATGAGGTTATGCTGGGTGCTGGTGACCACCAGAGTATGCTGTGAAGCTATGAATCGACCTGTGCTTTACACAGTTTTCTCACCGTTCCCCGCTGAGGGAAAAAAAAACAAACACCTGTGAAGTGTGGTAGTCATTCCTGGTTGCATTTTGGTGTTATCCTAGTGGAACAGGTACATTTGATTCTTGATCTGGTTTGTTATCCTTCATGTCAAAGCTCTGAAGCTTTCATTCATAGATGGTAGCCATTAAGACTATTGATACCATGCTATTTATCTTTTTCTCTCCCTTGAAAATTCAGGCTGGCAAACAACCGGTCAGTCATCCATGTCCCATCCTGTCCCTTCAATTTCTCAACCAAGTGTTGCTGAAGTAACTTCACCTAACACTTAAAAACCAATCACTCCAAATCTTGGAAGTACTAGGAATGATTTGCCTCCTTTGAATCTACATGAACGGAATCAACCTATATTAATGTATTGTTTCCCACAGAACACTGCAGTGGTCAGGACACGGTATTGTCATGCCCTTGATATGGATTGGGGTTGTTCAGGGAAGGGTTCTCTAGTCTGTAGGGCACCAGTTTCTCTGTATGAAGAAGTTAGAAGAAGTTGTAGGGTAAAGGCTACAGATAATTGTAGGAAGAGAAAAGATAGTTCTTTGATGAACACAGCTGAGTGCTGTTTTGAATAACTGCTTTCTACCTTTTGTTTTCTGTGGGAGACTTTCTAACTTAAGTCTTTTGCAATCATCATCCAACTTCAATGGAGTTCTGGTGCATGATGGTTCATAATCTACACTGGAATACAGCAAGAAGAAATAGAGTGATTCTCAGCCAAGCATCAGGCAGATATCTATGAAACAAGTTAAGCTGCAGAATTGCATCTGTAGGGAAACAGTTGAAGATTGTCGCTTGGTTGAAGATTTCCTCTTGAGACTGCTGTGACAGTCAACCAATTAGTGGACAAAAAGCTCTGTCGTAGGAGAATCTTCTTCTGTCAACAAGATGGAGCCAATGAATTAATAGCCCTTTCTGTGTATAGTGATTTGATTTTTTTTTTTCCCTTGTGGCATGGAGTGGCTCTCCTCACGTATGGATAAAGATACAATTGTATATGAAGAGGATGTGTTAAAGAGCACTTTAATTTACAGCTCTTGGCATCCCTGGGAAAACAGCCATGTCATTGGCAACACTTTGAACATGTGGGTGAGAAAAATGGAAATTAGCTGCTAGGGACATATATTTGGATATTAATGAGGGAAAAATGGAAGCCTCAGGCTGAGGTGCCTTTATACTCCCACTAGGCCTATGATATTGTTTTTCACTAGGATGCCTGAGGCTTCAACAAGATGTAATTTAATCCTATAAATAATAGATTTGTTAATGGTGTCTCCTTCCTTCCCTTTGTGGTAGAGTGTTCAAATTTTATCCAAGCCATTCAAAATAGGTTGCTTATATATTTCTATACCTTAGACGTTTTTCCTTTGATCACTGCACAAACATGGAACAATAATTTAAAAGTCTTTTGGCTTTCTTCTAGTGTGAGCTCCTTTCCTCCCCTATATCTTTCACAGAAAAATATTCTCAGTGGATCCTATTCATGGTGAGGGCACAGCAGTGCATCCCGGGAGCCATTCTGCCATCCCAGGAGATGAGGTCTTGCCAAGAAATGCAGCCACAGATGAAAGTGAAGACAGGAAACAATTTGCCTACAGCTCCCATGAGACCCTGTGACAACAGTTCAAAGTGTTTTTAATATATATTTTATATGTAATAAATTTGTTAATTTTCTTTGTTTTGACTCAGTGTCCTCCTGACCACCTCTTTTCCTAATGCTTTTTTTCTATGATTAAAATGCCCTTTTTATGTGAATGCTCTTTTAGACACAACCCCCAGACTTTCTACCAAACTCAGTTGCCCATTTGTGAAAGAGAGGGGAATGCTGAAAAAGCTTGACTGTAGAATGTTATTACAAAACTATGAGCCTGGAACAGTAATTAAAAAATATCTTCCCTGGGCTTCTCAGGCCACTCATGCTCTCTTCTGGCTTGTGTACCAATTTCTCACCCCACAGACTTGTCCATCAGTGTAGGGTCAGAGGAGCATCTGCTACTATGTCCTATCATGCAGTCAGGGTGGGCATTGGGTTGCATTCCTCAGGAAATGGGACATGCTTCCAGGTGCAACACAACTGATGTGTTGAAGTTTCATGCCAGTGGATAAAGAGGTGCTCAGAAAGTAGAGCAGGAGGTCCCATGAAAGTGCACCGACACCACCAGTAATCAGCAAAGTGAAACTGCCTTCGGAGATTATTTAGACAGGTCTGTGCTGTGCCCTGCAGTACTGAGTTTACACAAGGGCCCAGCCAGAAAAGCACTCTACACCCAGATATCATAACAAAAGTGACACCCAGGGTAGTAAAATAAATATTTAATTTCTTCATCTTCCCATATCCACCCCAGACATCCAACTAACTCTAATAATACTTTGCACTACAATACTTCACTAATACGAGTATGCTAAATTAATGTAAGTGTTTTGATAGATACTTGTGAGTTCATTTTTCACTCTCTGCCCTCTGACGGTTTTCCAGCTACAGGACAAAGTATGGGGAGATGGCTTTTTTTTTGCACGCTGCAGATGTATCAAGCCTAAAAGCCAAAGTAGCTTTTGAAACACTAATAATATCACTCAGTGCTTATATTACTCTTTACATCTTCAGAGTCTTTTACAAACAACCATCAATGAAGTATGGTAATAGCTTTATTGTATAGTAAACCTGCCTTGATATTTCTCCAGCTGCTTCAGCAAGTCTGGTCTTGGTGCCTGTGAGAATAACACGGTGATGCTCCAGATGGCTAACCACTGAGACTGAGCTGCAGACACTTGTGGGTTTCCCTGTGTCTCCCCCAAGAGCAGATTAGACATTGTGTAATAAAATTTTGGAAAGAAGGCTCATTGTGACTCTGCGGTGACTCTGAGAGTGGATGGGTGCTCGGTGCAGTGAGGTGCTGCATCCTTATGGGGCCATGGCTGTCCCCAGGCACCCCCAGTCCCCTCCTAAACCCAGTCACCTCCACTTGGACTATGAGGTCTTTGGGTGCTGATCAGTATCTTCCAGCTTGCTAGTGTCCAGGGCTGTCTTGGCCAATGGTCAGGAGCTCCTAGGAGTGTGAATGTGAGTTACCATAAACTGCTGTCATTGAAGACTTTCCTAGGTGTTAATAGCAGCAAAAAATCATAGTGCTTTACACTGTGGGGGATACTCATATGATTTGACCTCGTTTTGGGGCTCAGCTGCTCACAGACATACCTGTCAGTGGAGGTCTCCCACTATCCTGCTGTCTGAGTAATGAATGGCGAAGGGCAGCTGGGGCTGGGGAAAGGCAACTGGGGTGGGAAGTGAGCAGCACCCCCCTCAACTCCCCAACACTCCCTTCCTGAAGGTGAGGCTGAGCTGCATCTTCCAGTGCTGTTCCATGGGCTATGTCCTCCTCCCAGCCACAGGAGAAGCATCTACTCACACGGGATGGAAACCAATCTCAACTGCTTTCTCCTCCTGAGGTCCACAGGCACCCTGAGGATGTGGCCCCATGGGCACTGCTCCTTTGTGACCGGCCTTGTCCCCATAGGGCCACTGAGCGACCTGCCCCATGTCTCCCCATGTCCTGGGGCCATCGTGTGGCCTGCCCCAGGAGGGCCGTGCTCCATAGCGGCTGCTGAGCTGCTCTGTGCCTCGTGAGCACGGCGTTTGTATCCCGACAGAAAACTGGATGTCAGATACATTTCCCATCTGGCATCTATTAAAATAATGTGTGCGCGCGAACGCCTGTGTGTGTATATAAAACGTGGATGCACTCTCTGATTTCAAATACGGAACAAAATATGTGTTTTAAACGATGCTTTCATTTTGTCTTTTTTCTTAACTGGAAAGGTCCTTTATTTTAGAGTTTGTGCAAACTATTTTACTTAACATATTATCTGTAACAGATTGCATAAGCATGACTGTTATCTGCATTAGTCATCACTTTAGACCATGGGATATAACTCATGGCAGTCTGGATTTAATGAATGTTTGAATTAACCTATACCTAATTTCTTGTGTTTTAAAACCTAAATCTCATTGAAAGCTGAGCTTTGTTTACTTCCCAAAATTGATCTGAGGGCCATTTGGAACACTTAGTGTATTCTAAAATGTGATCGTATCAACAATACACGGTCTAGTTTGTTTTAAAGTGAGTTTTTCTTTCTTAGTTTACATAAATCATTTTAAAAAATCGTTCACTTTTTTGGATCATAATGTACTCACTTGGCTTTTAGACCTACACAGCTTGCAGGCCAATTTTTCAAACAGGATTCTAAAGCTATTTGTGGATTACTTTCTGTTTGCTACTTGTAATCTGCATTCCTGAGGTAAGCATGTTAAAAAGACTGAGGATTTTCATCGAGCTAAGTGATTATACTAAATAGGGCAATTTTGGGTGTTGCTAGCTTCTGTGTTTAAAAATACAATGCAGAAGAAACCAACACCACATTTTCTGTTAAACCACAGAGGGCACTGTTTGTTCTTCATATAAAATGACCCCATTACATAGACTGTTGTTGCTCTTCATTAAGCAATTACCATAAGAGCTTAAAATTAGCATTATTTTGATTTTGATTTAAAAATTAACCAGGTGCATTATACTTTTGTACACTCTCATGTTCTTTCAGAGCTTGGTACCAAATTTCTGCATGATTCAGAACTTCCCCCTTTTCTTCCCAGATGTTGTGTTGAGTCAGATAGTTTCCTTCATAACTGTGGATCTTGAGATGTAGTGCAAGTAACTGCCTTATGATTGTTTCATGCTTAATTAGTACCCTAAACTTTAATTTTCTCCTTTTGGTTAAGATATTAGCCGAAATTCACATAAGAAGAAAATTATTTAAGAAAAAAAATGTATAAGAAGAAAGGGAGACAAGACAGCACTGGCAACAACTGAAGTCCTCAAGCTTCCTTGAAATTTTTCCTCTGGCACTTTCAACCAGGATGCAGTAGAAGAAATACAGCTATGTGATGCTTAAAGTCAGCTGGCTTTGCGAGTTTTGCTATTATTGTTTATTTATCCACTAGAGTTACTTGGAATATTTTCAAAACATATTTCCATCAAAAATAGGATTTTGATGACATTTTCAATTTTCTCAAAAGAAAAAAAAGATCTTCCCCAAACTTTTTGACACAGAAAAAACAATAGCAAAATTTAGTTAAAAAAAAATAATGCATTCTTAAATTCCATAATCATGACCTTGTTTCTATTAAAAATGCTGAAAAAAGTCCTGATTTCCTCTCTCCCTCTTAAGAGTGATCCCTATAGACCTTATTGGCCATTTGCTGAGGTTGCTCTATATGATCAGTGTCTTTCCTGTACTGGGGGAGTGGGACAAAACTGGACACAGTATTCCAGATGTGGTCCAAGAAGTGCTTAGTAGAGGGGGATAATCACTGCCACAATCTGCTGACTCCTGTTAATGCAGCCCAGAACATTGTTGTCCCAGGACAGATCCCTGAGGATGTCTTGTCACTAGCTACTATGTAGGGTACTACTCAGTAATCTCTACCCTTTGACTGATAATCCAGCCAGTTTTTCACCAATTTTGTAGTCCATCCATCAGGACAATGTCTCGTCTCGGATATAAAGATGCTACAGGATATTGCACTGAAAGCCTTGCTAAAGGAAACGTTTCCTCCATTGGGAAATAACTCACTGGTGAGGTGCTGTTCTTGGGGCTACACTTAAGAGGACAAATTGTAAGACGACTACTGGAAATTGTACAGAGAAATGGAAATTCCTCTGCGGCTTCCTAGGGCTTTTCCTTTCAAAAACGAGATGGTGTTTTGAAATTCCCTTTGGGGAGCAGTTCAGTGTGTAGCTGCTAGTTCGGAATATGTGACCACAAGAAAGAACAGGGAAATATTTCAGGCTACTTCTGCCTCTAAATCTCTGTCCTGAAGATGTGTAGTGCCATGGAGTGTCCTATCTATGGAAGACATCACTCACAGAATCATTCTGGGGCAGTAAGGGGGGGATCTCCACCTTCTTCTTCTTCTGCTTCTGTATGTGGGTCTTTCAAAGTTGCATGCCAAATCTTCAACTTAATCCCCTGTTAACTGGTTTTAACACTTCTAATACTCAGACACAGTCTTTGATTAAATTTATCAACTCATCCCTTGCAATACAAGGTGAAAGGTGATATTTTTTTTGATTTATTTTTTTAAATATACAGTAGTAAAGACTTGAACTCTTACTAAAGCAGCCTGAATCTGAGATCACCCATACCATCAAACAGGCAACCAGCAAACATGCAAATTCTTCCACACAACTGGAGAGTTATTTTCTGTGAAGGCACTGCTAGAGACAATGGCATCATCCTGGAGTTGAGGTTGCCTGTTTGTGTATGCATTTTAGGACTGGGTCTGCATTTATCACAAGATAGTTATAAAAACATATAAATAGTTTTGCAGAAGAATTTGATTTTTCAAAATGTAGTCCTTGCCTGTCTGATTTTCAAAACTGGAAATATAATCTGGGAAATAGGGCCACAAAGTCATTACAAAAGCCCTGCACAGCACAACTCTTGCTGTTTTTGGCTTTTCTTTCACCTCCATATGCCAATTCATTCCTAGCTATGCTTATCAAGGGATCATAAGCATTTTCCATCTCATTTAGTTTTTGAATCCAGAGTTCAGTATTCTGCAACATAGACTATTGTAAATGCTTAGTTTAGGCATATCTTGAATATCTAAATATCATTAAACATAAGGTTCCTTTGATTTTTCCTTTTAAGTGACATAGAATGAATTTTGTAGAAGAGAAAGCAGTACTTAAGTTATCCATAATGCATCTGTTTATGTTTCCAACTGGTGTACTTTATCACCAAGTCATTGGTTTATATTATAAAATGATGGTTGTGTAATAAGTAGTTAGCAGAAACCACAGGAACGTCTTTGAAATAACACTAATGGCCATTTTTGATGAAATATATGAGACTTTGTGAAAATGATTTGATGAAGAAATGTATTTTCTTTACTTCCTGTTAACAGTGAGCATGTCAAAGCCCTTTAATCTCTGCTACACAACTAAACTTTTTTTTTTTCTTATTTGAGATTAGTTTGAACTAGCAAGCACCATTTAATAATCAAGGAGCTTTAAAGCAAGTGAATTTGATCAGGAAAGCACTAATTAACAGTACAAAATAATAACAAAAAAAGTCTATATGTAATGGTTTCAAATAAAAACACAATTAACTGGTAACCTTGGGAATTAGTGATTCTGCCTCTTTCTATACTCATCTAGTTTATATTACTAAGGATCTTTTGTTGCTAGCTGAGCTTGTATATATAAGAATCAACAAATAATAGTAAATGATAAAGCATGCTGGAAGGCCCAAGCATGATGACATTTTTAAGACTAAGTTTTGCTCTGTGGGGATTAAATCTCTGGTTTTATATGAAAGGTGCAGCCAGTCCTTAGCAATTTACAACACTATGCATTGGATAAGTTTTCTGGCATTTCACAAGTAAATCCTGCAACCAGTTTCAAAACTAAAATTAGATTTAAGTTGGATCTGTATTTAAAGATGTGATCTTTGGACAAGTTTAGCATTTATGTCTGTTAAATGCTTTTGCTTAAAAAAGATACTTCCTCTATAGGTCAGCTGTAATGCATTGTGCAAGATGATATTTTGCACAGGATACATTTGAAGAAATAATTTATGATTAAGTTTTTATGCACTGTTACATTTAACTGCTATTACAGGCCATGCTGTTGATGCTACATACTTTCAATCTTGTTCCCAGAAAATTTTGCTAAACTTTGACTCCTTTTTCATACTTTTTTTTTCTTATTTTTTTTCTTATTTTTTTTTCCTCCCTACTGAAATGAAGATTACTTGCATAATGTATGGAAAGGGTTGTCTTACCAAGATGTTTTGCTGCTTTAAGAAATTAGTTCATAAATATATTGTTCATATTTTTGATATTTTGGGAAAAAAAAAGTAAAAAGATACAACAACAACCTTAAGTCAAAGTCCCACCAGGCTTCAGTATCATGATTTGAAATTTGGCCTTTGTTTCATGACTGCACACTTGGTTATCTTCATGACAAAATTTGTTTATATTACCAAGTTTTGAGAAATCACAGGTTTGTATATCCGTAGTTATGATGAGAGACTTCTTTGACATGAGCAGCTAAAAATTCATTTTTGACTGAAGATACATTGTCTTCATCTGCCCTTCCCACAAGATGTTTCTGCTGAGCCTGAGACCATGGTCTGTGTCATCTCTCTGGTCACGGATAAAAGTGGTGAGAAGGCTCTTCCCCTCCATCGCTGTCCCCAGCATGGGGATAGGAGGCTGGGGTGGTT